>NC_064921.1:942692362-943317362 GCF_023897955.1 Schistocerca gregaria | reverse complement strand
GAAGATGGAACCCAAACCTATGATAATCAGAAATATGTGGAATCTACGCGGGCGATAGAATTTGTTGTACAGTCATTGACTGCGGATTTCTCAATAACAAAAAAAATCTATTTTTGCAACACTGGGTGGAGTATCCTGCGTTTTTCATTTCTGATTTATATGCTGTCAGCTACCATGTGGCTGACTGATGTTAGGCTGTACAAGTGTGGTGGGCAGTACCACTCAAACTTGGTAAATACGGGACCTCGCCGGCGTCACTTTATAGTCTGCGTTTTTGGGTTTGAACTTGATATAGGGGATGATTTTTTTCAATCTATAATTTTCTCAGCTACGGTTGTGGGACCGTCGTTTTATAGTCTGCATTTTAGGGTTTGAACTTGATATAGGGAATGATTTTTTTAAATCTATAATTTTCTCAGCTACGGTTGTGGGACCGTCGTGATACAGCCGCTGTCAACGTCACTTGTAACCCAACTAGCGGTTGGGCTTGGTGGACTAGCAGGGAAGTTCGTGCTAGGTACCCGACAACTCGTAGGTTCGAATATGAGTCGGACCACGACTATTTTCATCGTGCCTTTAATGCAGACTACACCTCTAAACGTGAGGAATCGTCTGAAAAGACACATAGTTCGGATTCCACGTTAAACTGTAGGTCCCCTTACACGGTCGGACAACTAGAGTAGATCAGGGACACGCAAGTCGCCGAAGCGGCGTCCTATTCAACAAGACGCAATTATTGTTACCCGAATGACAAATAAAAACTAGTTCCATTCGTAAAGAAAGTTAGAGGGAGCTCCGTGAATGATTGATGAGTAAGTGCACTTTAAGTAACATTTATCGATCCCATTGCGGCTTCAAGCGGAACAACTGTCATCAGATGGCGTGCATTCTTCATCACACAGATGAATCTACATGTGGGAGGGTGTCAGCTGTGAAACAGAGGAGACGGTAAACTGTTTCAATAATTATGTACTGACTTTAATATCCAGGGTGTTTATAAAATAGTTATACGAAAGTAACCTTTAACCGCGGAAAAGATAAATAACTTAACAGAAGCTTTTGATACAGCACTAAATGCAGTATGTCTTCAAGTTTCATTTACAAATGTTCAGTGTGGCTACTTTTTGTAACACAACAAATGTCCCATCTGTAATCAGTTTCCTGTTAAATTCTATGAACCAAGTCTTGGTGTATGGTCGCAGCTGTTTGTGTAGTCCATTGTTACAGCTCTTGGACGCTTCCCAGAAGCGGAGGAACAGTCTGCATTTAGTGTAACCTCATGCGCAGAAGTCCATTGGGGTTAAATCAGGTGACCGTAGTGACCAGAATATTGTTCCAGCAGGTCCAACCCAAGTCGGCAAATTCCTACGGAGATACACGACAACTTTACGATGATAATGTTGTGGCACGCCACTTCCCTGGAAAATAAATTCTGTGCCTATTCCTGTTGTAATTGAGGCATTAGATAATGTTCGAAAATATCCAGATACGATATGCTAGTTACAGTTGACTCGGCAAAAACGAAAGGACCATAAATCTTGTTACAGCTTACAGAGAAAAAAGCATTTACCTTACTCGAGCCCTGTACATTACGTGACGTGGTTTTTGCTCACCTCATATACGAACATTATGTCGATTCTCTTTACCGCGTGTCACTGAACACAGTTTTATTAAGAAAATCATCTTAAGTCTGTTGGTGAAATCACTAATTCGCGCATGCCACCTATAGGCAACGTCGGGAAGTAACAGTTTTAGGTGGACATAAAATGTGAAAATGTACTGCATTCACTGCTGTATCGAACATTTCTGTGTTATTTACCCTTTTCTACGTTATTTACCCTTTTCACGATTAAAGGTTACTTTTTTGTTATTAATTTATATGTTCCATCTACAGATGATGCATAATACGTTAAAGTCTCGCTGAACATTCCAAAATCGTAGGAGAACGTGATAATGTTATTCTGCGTGTGGAATGACAACAAAGCAGGGTGTCCATTTACGGGTAATGAAACAGACTTTTTCTTGCGGAGAACGTCACTTGTTGAGTCCACAGAAAGGACAGAACAGAATTTGTATAGCTACTGAGGGAAGATGCACCCATGTCAGAAAGGTGTCATTTTCTAAATTTCGTCGTGTGTTTCTCGCTTAAATTTGATCATTAATTTCTAATGGTTCTGAGCACTATGGGACTTAACTTCTGAGGTCATCAGTCCCCTAGAACTTGGAACTACCTAAACCTAACTAATCTAAGGACACCACACACACCCATGCCTGAGGCAGGATTCGAACCTGCTACCGCAGTGGTCGCGCGGTTCCAGACTGAAGCGCCTAGAACCGCTCGGCCACTCCGGCAGGCGATCATTAACTCTTCACTGCGTATGTAAGGCTATTTTCTTATCTTTAGTGGTTAAAGCGGTAATTTAAAGTTGTATTATGAAGTAATAACTAACAGAGCATCTTTTCATTGTTGGTATGTTGAGCATATCGTAGTGCTGTGGGCGAGATATATCTTTCAAGCATATTTACTCTTGAACTACTTTCGGCTCAGGTCGATTCGCACTTGACGGGACAGAGAGGAAGGACGCGTTTAAACATTCCACAGTGGATTTCAAGTGGCGGCACTCACAAAGCCTGTCAACGATACGCAAAGAGAAAGGACGTCAGCTTCAAGATTTGTTGGGAAGAAAAGTTTTGATGTTGTTGCTGGTGACGGGACGGTAGCAACTACTTCTAACGTCAGCAGTTGACTTATTGTCTCGGCGGGCTCACTCACGTTTGTGCTTTTACGTTTTCTTAATCAATATTAATTTTATCGTTGGCTTTATTTTCGTGACGCTTTGCGAAGGTTCGTCGAGGACATGGTTGTTTTTACTATGATTGTTTTTCCACAAAAAAAGCCAAAATCTGAAACTGATCTAGGTTTTGCAATACCTGAACAAAGAAAACGGATACACTGTGTATAAATAAGAACATAACTGGATGAAACAATATTCATTATAAATACTTTCTTTAACAGTGAAAATGTTAACTGTATTGAACGAGAAAAATTCAGTTGTTTTTTACGTTATGTGGACTGTATCAAGAAATCACAACACAATGAATAAGGGTAACAAGGCTTTATGTATTGCATTCTTATTCTTGTTTTATGTGTTGGTATGTGGATATTTTCTCGTGCAATTAGATATCGATGATCTGACACGTCTGAAGGCCACTTTTTCTATTCTTTCACTTCTCAGTAGTTTGGAAAATGTATCGTACGACCTTTGTCAGGAAAATCAGTTATGAAATTTGCTTTGGACGTTAATGAATTCTTCTATCACTGTTAGTACCTTAATTGTGATACTGTATTCCGAATTTCTGTATAATTTCATAATCTCAAGTTCGCCGTTCGGTATTAGGGAACGCGAAGTAACGTAACGTATACTGTGAGCACACCAAAACTTGAAGGTCACATTTCCATCCTTCCCGTTTCTTTAGTGTCCTGTGTGAATAGATGTTAAAGCGTCAATGTGGGGGTGACTCGTATATCCGCCAATAACGTCACTGTTGGTATCCCAGGTGGGGCACAGCTTTGAATTAACGTCAGCTCTCATGCTCTGATTCCTCAGTTTAACTACTTTTTTTAAGTCGTACGCGTCAGATTAGTCAGTGACGTATCGTGGTTCCTAACAGCAACACAAAGAAGCTGAGAAGAAGCAGGCAAGTACGAACGTTGACAGGGAGCGTGGAATGTTCCCCTCCTCCACGAACAAGTGATTGCGAAGGAACAGCGCGCGGTCGAGACCACGTGTTCTACCAGGGCGACGCAGCGCGCTCGTTCACTGTTCTGCGAGTGCGGGCATTCGGTATGCGGCATGCTGGCGCTACCGCACCTGAAAGAAATGTTAGCCTACTGACACGGATTAACTTCCCATACTCCTTTACCAACATTTCTAGCTCAGGGTCACCAGTCTCGCGAGAAAAGGGTAACTGGTTCCCATTTCTACTCACGAGCCGCATGTCTCGATCTACAGTGCGGCTTGGCAATGCCGTACACGCATTCTTCACGCCGGAAGTGAGAAGTCAGTAGTATCACTTTCGTAGCAAATAACGTGAATGCTGTTTCCCGGGCTGCGACGTCGCTGAAACAAAATTGTGTTTGTGTTTATCGATAGTGTCCCAACGCGTACAAGGGGCGTTTGAAAAGTCCGTGCAAAAATAAAAACTACTTACGTGTTTGGAGTAAACCTTTTTTATCTTTCGATATGGTCTCCTTTTAGGCTTACACGCTTCGTCCAACGCCGTTCTAATTTGTTGATCCCTTTCAAATAATAGGAATTGGCCAAGTCTGCAAAATAGCTACTAGTTGTTGCAATCACCTCCTCGTTTGAATAAAAACTTTCTCCCACCAGCCATTTCTTTCAAATTGAGGAACAAATAGTAGTCCCAGGGAGCCAAGTCTAGAGAACAGAGGGGATGTGAAACGAGTTGGAATCCTGTTTCCAACAATTTTGCGATCACAGCTGCTGAGGTGTGTGCTGGTGCATTGTCGTGATGGAAAACGACTTTTTTGTGATCCAGTCGCCGGCGTTTTCCTTGCAGCTCAGTTTTCAGACTGTCCAATAATGATGAATAATATGCACCTGTAATAGTTTTACCCTTTTCCAGATAGTCGATGAGGAATCCCAAAAGACAGTCGCCATAACCTTTCCGGGCGAAGGAATGGTCTTCGCCTTTTTTGGTGCAGATTCTCCCTTGGTAACCCATTGTTTAGATTGTTGTTTCGTCTCAGGAGTATAGTAATATATCCATGTTTCATCCACAGTGACGAAACGACACTTAAAGTCCTGCGGATTCTTCCTGAAAAGCTGCACTCCATCCTTGCAACACTTCACACGATTCCGTTTTTGGTCATGCGTGAGCAATCGGGGAACCGATCTTGTGGATAGCTTTCTCACTTCCAAATTTTTAAGAAAAATATTATGTACCCGTTCATTCGACATGACCACAGCACTAGCAATCTCACAATCTCACACACCTTAACTCTTCTGTCATCCATCACCATATGATGGATTTTATCAGTGATTTCTGGAGTTGTAACCTCCACAGGGCGTCCAGTACATTCAGCATCACTTGTGCCGATATGGCCACTCCGAAAATTTTGAAACCACTTAGAAACTGTTCTAATCGAAGGTGCAGAGTCACCGTAATGTTTATCAAACTTCTCTTTAGTCTCCTGAGGCGTTTTGCCTTTCATAAAGTAATGTTTAATTTCCACACGAAATTCTTTTTCGTCCATTTTTTTGACAATCACTCGATTTCCTTGATTGACACGAGTGCCAAACACAAATGGACCAATATGCCTGAATCTTGTTGTGCGTTCTTTCCAAAGATGCTACTAACTAAACATGTACTCGATACGCGCCGGTGGTGTCATCTCTCTGACTTTTCACGGACTTTTTAATTGTCCCTCGTAAGATAATAATTAAGAAGCGTAAATACGAAGAAGAGAACAGTTCTCGTTTTGAACTTCAGTCTGAAGACCGATTAGATGCTGCATGCTAGTCTACCCTGTGCAAGTCTCTTCACCTATCAATAACTACTGAAATCGCATGTACCCTGAAGAGGCAAAGAGATTAGTACACATGTCTAATATCGTGTAGCGCCCCCGAGAGCACGCAGAAGTGCCGCAACACGACGTCGCATGGACTCGACTAATATCTGACGTAGTGCTGGAGGGAACTGACACCATGAATCCTGCAAGGCTGTCCATAAATCCGTAAGAGTACGAGGGGGTGGAGATCTCTTCTGAACAGCATATTGCAAGGCTTCCCACATATGCTCAATAATGTTCATGTCAGGGGAGTTTGATGGCTAGCGGAATTGTTACTCAGAAAAATAAATTGTTCAGATACTTAAGGGAGACTAAAGTTTAATTGCGACAGAGGCTGGAATTTGATATTAAGAAAAAGAAGGGAAGGAAAAATAATAGGGGAGACAGAAACGAAACGGGACTCCATTGAAGGATTTTGTACAGAGCATAGTTTAGTAATCCATCCTAAACTTTGTTTAAGAATCATGTAAGAAATCTGTACACGTGGAAGACACCAGGAAACGCTAGAAAATTTCGGACTGATCATATGTAGCCGTAAGAAAGAGATTCGAAACGAGATTTTAAACTGTAAGACGTTTCCAGGGGCAGATGTGGACTATGGCCAAAATTTGTTGCTTACGAACTGCAGATTAAAACTGAAGTTACTGCAAAAAGATAGAAATAGACTTTATTAAAGTGATGTGTGTAGACTTCGTCTCTATCTTGATAACTATAATGCTTTCACTGTGCTGTTCAAAGCAACTTACCCGCATACCTATTTTCTTATTCCTTTCAGACATACTTCTGCGTTACTCCAATTTGATTTTGTGTCCTTACCCCTATTTGGATTTGTATCGAGAATCTTGTACTGACCTCACCAGAAACCTTGTTCTTCCCGCCAGCGCACTTCACTAATCACTTGTATATCTAACTTCGATATTTTTATTTCCCTTTTTAAATTTTCTAGCTTACCACCCAGGGTATGGCATCTAACATTCCACGTGTCGACCCATTGGCCTTTTGAACATTATCAAGTGACTGGTTTAGGGACCGCCACAGAAATGGTAAATACGGGTGGTAGAATGGAGGTTCGAACACGTCTCCTGTTGGTTATGGGTCCGAAGTGTTAACCACAGTGTAACCTCTCTTCGTATACACATTGATTCCAAACAAGACAGTCGACTGACACCAGATACGAAGGGCTAAAGTTTCCATTACTATACTAACCATGTCACCCGAGGAATATCTGTATCTATGTCTATACTCGACAAGGCACCACGAAGTGCGTGTGAGAAGGTACTTCACGTTGTAGCTCGTTTCAGGGTTTCTTCGCGTTCCATTTGCGGGTGGAGCGTGGGACGAATGTCTCTTAGGTGCATCTGTGCGGACGGTAATTGATCTGATTTTGTATTCGCCTTCCCTACGTGAGTGATAAGTAGGAGGCCACAGTATATTCCTAGATTCTTCTCTACACACTCGTTCTCGCAATTTGCACGGTGCAGTTGACTTTCACCTTGAAGCATGTTCCATTTCCCGAGACTCTTCCCCGTGGGACAAACAAACCTGTAACAGTTCGTGCTCCCCTTCTTTGTATACATTCGTTATCCTCAGTCAGTGTTATATGGTGCTGGCCTCACACATCTGAGATGGGCAGCCCGAGTTTTTGGAAGCGATGTCCTTTGTGCACTGTTTCCCAGTATCCTACGAGAGAACCGAAGTTACCAACTGCTTCACCTACAACTGAGCCTATTTGATCATCCTATTTCATACCCCGACAAACTGTTACACCCTTGTACAAAGGGCGTTCAAAAGGTTTTGCACAATCGTCTCTAATTTTTTTTTATTTTTTGCAGGAGGAGAATGAAATTGTTTGTGAACATACTTGGAACATTTAGCTATACATTGAGCCTACTCAATGTAGCCTCCATCAGCTGTGACGCATCTGGTCCAACGCTCTTTGCATGATGTAAATGCAGTTTGGTAAAATTCTGGGATTTGGCTTTTACACCATCGCTTGACACAGAAATAAGGTCTTTCTCACTAGCAAATGTTTCGCCGCGCAGGTGGGCCTTCAGACGACCAAAGATGTAAAAATCAGACGGAGCCAAGTCCGGGCTGTAGGGAGGATGAGGAACAGTTTTCCGACCCAATTTCCTGATTTTCTCCTGCGACATATGGGCTGCATGAGGTTTGGCATTGTTATGGCGTAGTCTGATGAGCTGACCCTGAAGCTGTGGTCTGTGGGTCCTGATGGCATGTTGCAGCTTGTCCAATGACAAACAGTAACGGTCCCGGTTAACTGTGGAGCCAGGTTCCAAAAAGTCAATGAAGATGACACCACAGTGATCCCAGAAGAAAGAGGCCACCACCTTTCGGCCTGCTGTTCGTGAAAGTCTTGGTTTCTTCTTGCTAGGAGAACACGGATGACGCCACTCCATGGATTGGGTTTTGCTCTCAGGTTCGGACAAAAACAACCATGTTTCATCCTGGGTAATGACGCCTTCAAATCACTGTTTCCACCCTTCAGCAAATGTCTTCACGAGACTCTCGCACACGTTCTTCCTCATCGTTATCATTTCTCTTGGCAATAATCTAGGCACCCAACGTGCACAGATTTTGCTGTACCCTAGTGACTGTACCAGTGATACCACACTACCCAATGACAAATGAATCATTTCAGCAAGCTGCTGTGTCGTCATACATGTGTCATTTTGGATGATTTGATCAATGGTCTACTTATTCACATCACTCACTGCCGTCGATGGTCTACCGTATCGTGGATTGTCCAGCAGAGAGAAATCACCTTCTTTAAACCTCTGCAACGACCGCTGGATACTGCTGCGATCCACTGTGTCTTCCCCATAAACATGGAGCAACTTCCTGTGAATCGATGTGGCAGAGTCATCGCCGGTCTTGAAGAGGAACTCCATCACTGACCGTTGTCGCAACCTGATATCTACTTCACAGTCCATTATGGCTCGCCTGTAAATAAAAGAAAATACTTTTATACACCAACTTATAGCTAAATGTTCCAAGTGTGTTCACAAAAAATTTCATTCTCCTCCTGCAAAAAATAAAAAATTAGAGACGACTGTGCAAAACTTTTTGAACGCCCTTATTATTTGTTTGAGTTGATTGATCCCAATTGTGACTCATTGTCATTGTATTCATAGGATATCGTGTTTGTGCATTTTGTGAAGTGCACAATTTTATATGAGCATTCAAGCCAAACTGTCAAAAATGTATCTACTTCTGACTGCCACGATTTTCCTGCTGATTATAGACAACTGTATCATCTGCAAAAGTGTAAGATTACTATAAACGTTGTCTGTCAGATCACTAACGTACTATGTGAGAATCGCCTGAATTTGTCACCACGTGTGTAGAAAAGCAACTGGTATCGATGACATTTCTGCAAAATAGCTGAAAAATTTAGATAACAACATAAAAACCAACTTCTCAGAGTAATAAATATCTTCTACGAAAGAGGAATCATGCCAAAAGACCTTATACAATGCAGAATCATTACCATATCTAAAATATGGAAGGAAGTGAAATGCACCAACTATAGTACACTACCAGTGTTATCAAAAGCCTCCAAAATATTCATTAATGTAGTTAAAATGAGGATAAAATAAAAATAATAGCCAAGTATATTGGACAACTCAAATTTGTATCTAGAAAAGGCAGAACAACAAGAGAAGCAATTTAGTACTGTTAAAAAATAGATCTTGACTGTAAGGATAGAAGAATGACTAATCAACTGTTGTTGTTGTTGTTGTTGTTGTCTTCAGTCCTGAGACTGGTTTGATGCAGCTCTCCATGCTACTCTATCCTGTGCAAGCCGCTTCATCTCGCAGTACCTACTGCAACCTACATCCTTCTGAACCTGCTTAGTGTATTCATCTCTTGGTCTCCCTCTACGATTTTTACCCTCCACGCTGCCCTCCAATGCTAAATTTGTGATCCGTTGATGCCTCAAAAAATGTCCTACCAACCGATCCCTTCTTCTAGTCAAGTTGTGCCACAAACTTCTCTTCTCCCCAATCCTATTCAATACCTCCTCATTAGTTACGTGATCTACCCATCTAATCTTCAGCATTCTTCTGTAGCACCACATTTCGAAAGCTTCTATTCTCTTCTTGTCCAAACTATTTATCGTCCATGTTTCACTTCCATACATGGCTACACTCCAAACAAATACTTTCAGAAACGACTGCCTGATACATAAATCTATATTCGATGTTAACAAATTTCTCTTCTTCAGAAATGCTTTCCTTGCCATCGCCAGTCTACATTTTATATCCTCTCTACTTCGACCATCATCAGATATTTTACTTCCTAAATAGCAAAACTCCTTTACTACTTTAAGTGTCTCATTTCCTAATCTGATTCCCTCAGCATCACCCGATTGAATTTGACTACATTCCATTGTCCTAGTTTTGCTTTTGTTGATGTTCATCTTATATCCTCTTTTCAAGACACTGTCCATTCCATTCAACTGCTCTTCCAAGTCCTTTCCTGTCTCTGACAGAATTACAATGTCATCGGCGAACCTCAAAGTTTTTACTTCTTCTCCATGAATTTTAATACTACTCCAAATTTTTCTTTTGTTTCTTTTACTGCTTGCTCAATATACAGATTGAATAACATCGGGAATAGGCTACAACCCTGTCTTACTCCCTTCCCCAACACTGCTTCCCTTTCATGCCCCTCGACTCTAATAACTGCCATCTGGTTTCTGTACAAATTGTAATTAGCCTTTCGC
Organism: Schistocerca gregaria; assembly: GCF_023897955.1. Lineage (NCBI taxonomy): Eukaryota > Metazoa > Arthropoda > Insecta > Orthoptera > Acrididae > Schistocerca > Schistocerca gregaria. The sequence goes on along the minus strand of NC_064921.1, from coordinate 943,307,022 downwards.
TCCCTGTATTTTACCCCTGTCACCTTCAGAATTTGAAAGAGAGTATTCCAGTCAACATTGTCAAAAGCTTTCTCTAAGTCTACAAATGCTAGAAACGTAGGTTTGCCTTTTCTTAATCTTTCTTCTAAGATAAGTCGTAAGGTCAGTATTGCCTCACGTGTTCCAACATTTCTACGGAACCCAAACTGATTCTCCCCGAGGTCCGCATCTACCAGTTTTTCCATTCGTCTGTAAAGAATTCGCGTTAGTATTTTGCAGCTGTGACTTATTAAACTGATAGTTCGGTAATTTTCACATCTGTCAACACCTGCTTTCTTTGGGATTGGAATTATTATATTCTTCTTGAAGTCTGAGGGTATTTCACCTATCTCATACATCTTGCTCACCAGCTGGTAGAGTTTTGTCATGACTGGCTCTCCTAAGGCCGTCAGTAGTTCCAATGGAATGTTGTCTACTCCGGGGGCCTTGTTTCGACTCAGGTCTTTCAGTGCTCTGTCAAACTCTTCACGCAGTATCTTACCTCCCATTTCGTCTTTATCTAGATCCTCTTCCATTTCCATAATATTGTCCTCAAGCACATCGCCCTTGTATAAACCTTCTATATACTCCTTCCACCTTTCTGCCTTCCCTTCTTTGCTTAGAACTGGGTTGCCATCTGAGCTCTTGATATTCGTATACGTGGTTCTCTTCTCTCCAAAGGTCTCTTTAATTTTCCTGTAGGCAGTATCTATCTTACACCTAGTGAGATAAGCTTCTACATCCTTACATTTGTCCTCTAGTCATCCCTGCTTAGCCATTTTGCACTTCCTGTCGATCTCATTTTTGAGACGTTTGTATTCCTTTTTGCCTGCTTCATTTATTGCATTTTTATATTTTCTCCTTTCATCAATTAAATTCAATATTTCTTCTGTTACCCAAGGATTTCTACTAGCCCTTGTCTTTTTACCTACTTTATCCTCTGCTGCCTTCACTACTTCATCCCTCAGTGCTACCCATTCTTCTTCTACTGTGTTTCTTTCCTCCATTGCTGTCAATTGTTCCCTTATGCTCTCCTTGAAACTCTGTACAACCTCTGGTTCTTTCAGCTTATCCAGATCCCATGTTCTTAAGTTCCCACCTTTTTGCAGTTTCTTCAGTTTTAACTTACAGGTCATAACCAATAGATTGTGGTCAGAGTCCACATCTGCCCCTGGAAATGTCCTACAATTTAAAACCTGATTCCTAAATCTCTGTCTTACCATTATATAATCTATCTGATACCTTTTAGTATCTCCAGGATTCTCCCATGTATACAACCTTCTTTTACGATTCTTGAACCAAGTGTTATCTATGATTAAGTTATGCTCTGTGCAAAATTCTACCAGACGGCTTCCTCTTTCATTTCTTAGCTCCAATCCATAATCACCTACTATGTTTCCTTCTCTCCCTTTTCTTACTAACGAATTCCAGTCACCCATGACTATTAAATTTTCGTCTCCCTTCACTACCTGAATAATTTCTTTTATCTTATCATACATTTCATCAATTTCTTCATCATCTGCAGAGCTAGTTGGCATATAAAGTTGTACTACTGTAGTAGGCATGGGCTTTATGTCTATCTTGGCCACAATAATGCGTTCACTATGCTGTTTGTAGTAGCTAACCCGTACTCCTATTTTTTTAATCATTATTAAACCTACTCCTGCATTACCCCTATTTGATTTTGTATTTATAACCCTGTATTCACCTAACCAAAAGTCTTGTTCCTCCTGCCACCGAACTTTACTAATTCCCACTATATCTAACTTTAACCTATCCATTTCCCTTTTTAAATTTTCTAACCTACCTGCCCGATTAAGGGATCTGACATTCCACGCTCCGATCCGTTGAACGCCAGTTTTCTTTCTCATGATAACGACATCCTCTTGAGTAGTCCCCGCCCGGAGATCCGAATGGGGGACTATTTTACCTCCGGAATATTTTACCCAAGAGGACGCCATCATCATTTAATCACACAGTAAAGCTGCATGTCCTCGGGAAAAATTACGGCTGTAGTTTCCCCTTGCTTTCAACTGTTCGCAGTACCAGCACAGCAAGGCTGTTTTGGTTATTGTTACAAGGCCAGATCAGTCAATCATCCAGACTGTTGCCCCTGCAACTACTGAAAAGGCTGCTGCCCCTCTTCAGGAACCACACGTTTGTCTGGCCTCTCAACAGATACCCCTCCGTTGTGGTTGCACCTACGGTACGGCCATCTGTATCGCTGAGGCACGCAAGCCTCCCCAACAACGGCAAGGTTCATGGTTCATGTATTAGGATCATGATTCATGTATTAGAATCAAAGCACAAAAATATTCTAAACACGAATAATGTAGAGGAAGAGGCCAGGGTTAGAAAAGGAGATGGACAAGAATGTCCCCTATCCTCTTATTCATTTAATGGGTTCATTGAGGAAGCTATTCAGACCTTTAAAGAGAAGACAAAGGGTATATAAGGTAATGATGAAGGGTAGAGTGTATTAGATTTGCTGATGGCATCGTGATAGTTGCAGACTCTGATAAAGAAATGAACAGAATGCAGCAGGTCTCATCAGACATCCTTAAACTACGGAAATTAAATGTGAACAAATGGAAAACAAAAATAATGGTAGTACGGAAAAGCATGGGTGATATTATAACCCATACAAAAATGTTAACGTCAGAATTGAGTAGGCGAGACAATTTTGCTATCACAGAGGAAAATAGATGTTTAGTGGCAGTGAGGAGAAATATAGTATTGGAAAAGCAGGCATTTACGACTAAGAAAAACATTTTAACCCGCAAACAGATGGCTATAGACGTCAGAAAATCCTTTGCAATATCGTTTGTACGGAGTACACTGTTCTATGGGAGTAAAAGCTGGACTCTGTGTATTGGAAAGGAATCAAAACGAAGCTGCTGAGAAGTAGATATGGCGAGAAAGACAAGAATGAACTGTACGGAATGAAAAACCAAACTGGATGCGAAGAGAGATGATTATTAAAGGAGAGAGAAAAGAAAACTAAAATTTATTGGACATTTCATCTGAAGCAGTGCCTTCATCTTCGGTATTGTTGAAGGAAAAATTTCTGAGAAAGAAAGAAGGACAGCCTTAGATACAGTATTTGGAAAGCATCGAGAAGAGGACAGAATGTGACACTTACATGTAACTATAATGGACAACCAATGACAGAAGAAATCCGTTGCATCTACGTGTATTAGCCTTTAGAATGTGTATGTATCGATGAACCTCTATCAAGGAAAAACGCTAGCCTTCCTACCAATGAATCCTAATTCGGTCTCGAATTTAATTTGATACCGCAGCTCTTCGGTTTGGCAAACTGGGACGCGAACTTTGACGTTAATGTTGTAGGAAATGCTCATACCAAAGTAGGTATGGGGGTGCACCTCAGAGCCCCATCTCACAGTTGTAAACAGTCATCATATCGTCCTCGCTTTCCAGTCTCGACGCAGAGCATCTTGTTTACCTTGCTGAGCATGCTACCATGGAAGGAATAAATTGCTCAAGAATCTCTCAGCCGCAACTTGTAGGATATTTCCAGACTTCTATCACTCTGCATTGTAAACTGTCAGTTCCTTTCTCCCAGCAACTAATCCCGGCAAGACATGCAGGAGAACTTGTGTGGAATCCTTAAAGTACTAGTGAAGTACCCAATATTGTAACTTTGTGGCTGTGAGATGTATATTACTTTCATATCCAGTAACTTAGTCTGTAAGAACACTTCTTGGAAAAGACAAGGACTGGGGTCCTAGTTACAGCCGGACGTACAGATCTAATGTGCTACGACATTTCATTAGGCAGCACACTCTGTTGCGGAGTGAAACGTTCATCGTGATAACACTGTGTGTACCACGACTTGATCATGAAACCATACATCAACGTGTATGCTTCGCGAGCCACCTTGCGTTGCGTAGCGCAGAGTGCCTCTGGAACCACTGCAATCTCCCTTCTCCTTGTTCCACTCATTAACGATTCCCGGGAAGAACAGCTGGCGATAGACTTCCGAATGAGCTCTAACTTCCTCTGACACTCTTGCCGTGGTTATTACACAAAACGTATGAGGGAGCAAATGAAGACAGGCAACAATCAATCTTTCACATATTTCGTAAGCCCCTTCTTCCCTGGATCAATTACATTTTCTTACGATTCTTCCAGTGAATCTCAGCCTGACGTATGCGTTTCATAGAGTACGTTTTGCGTGTTCATTCCACATTAGATCGCCCCGAACAGGTTGCGTCTAGATAGTTTACAGTTGGTACCGTAAAACGGGAAACGATGGGGCGAATAGAAAAGAAACTTCCAGAAAATTCTGTGTGATCATCTTGGAAGACAAATGGGAATCTCATCCAAATAGTTGTTTTTATAGGAGGCTAATAAATCAATCTAAAACAGAAATGATGAATTTCGAAGTTGGCGACATCGTCAGTTGAGGTTGAGCTCACTCTATGACAAACATCGGATTTGGTGCGGAATTTACTAACTTCGAACTTTATTTCTAAAAACCAATTTAAATTATGTTGTTTTAATTTAAGTACATGGTAAGCAAATTTGCAATCCCGTTCCATTAACCAAAAGTTCAGTTTAAAGTATAATTTAATGTGACTTGTGTTCCGTCCAACAGAAAACGTATAGCTATTTTTTCGGTATTTGTGGACAGAACAGAAACAGAAGAAGATCAGAAATTTGTCACAAATGAAGAACCACATGGCACTGTTCTTAACCTTGGAGATTATGCGGTGACTAAAGCAGCCTATATGGAAAACGTAAGCAGTGATTTAGATTGTATACATGTAAAATTTGTTATTTTGGCGGCAAAGGTTGTGTTGAATTTTTTTAAACAAGGCCGATTCAGCAAGTTTATTTTAAGAAGATGGGGAGTCACTTGTTAGTCAAAGAGATGTTGTTCCAAAGCTCTTCGTCACTTCTGGAGGTACGACTTGTAGATTCAGAAATATCGTTTTAGACATGTCAGTGACTTAATGTATTATAAAACAAACTAAGTTCAACAGTTTAACGTCACACTAAAGTAATTAGACTTATAAAACAATCTTTCTTTGGAAAACAGAATACAAAACCACATTCCAATCAATATTTTTAGTTTTTGTGTCAAAAAAAGACTTTTTTGCAACCAGGAAAATTTTGTTAATGATTCTCCTAGATGTAAAACAGATTTTGACAAGTCCCTATTCATCACAAACGCCAACAAATATAAAAAATAATAATATTAATACTGCTGTTTGTATCCACACCTCTCTGTGGGATGGACAGAAACACGAAGCTTTTTTTACGCTATAAGAGCAAGATTAGATGGGTAGATCACATAACTAATAAAGAGGTATTGAATAGAATTGGGAAGAGAAATTTGTGGCACATCTTGGCTAGAAGGGATCGGTCGATAGAACATGTTCTGGGGCATCAAGCGATCATCATTTTAATACTGGAGGGCAGCATGGAGGGTAAAAATCGTAGAGGGAGACCAAGAGATGAATACACTAAGCAGATTCAGAAGGGTGTATGTTGCAGCAGGTACTGGGGAACGAAGAAACTTGCACAAGATAGAGCAGCATGGAGAGCTGCATCAAAGCAGTCTCTGGACTGAAGACCACAACAACAACAAGAGCAAGAACTATATCCCAAGCCTAATCAGATGTTTAAAGTTAGGCACAAGACCTATATTCCTACATAAGTTCGGTTTACATAATTCTTTTTAAAATTATCAATTTTTTTCTTTTAATGTTGAAAACTGTTCATCTTTATCCCATTTTACAGTACTGATTCCAGTCATTTAGCGCAAATAGCGTAACCGAACAATAATTGAACTCTTTGCCTACCTATTCGTAGTACGTTGCATTTATTTACGTTCTAGGTCAACTACCTATTCCTGCAACGATCATCGATGATCATCAATCCTCCTGTATGTCAGTCCAGTCTTCTAGCTTAGGTAGGTTCTTACAGATAACTCATCACTCGCAAGCAGCCTCGAGCAGCTTTAGACGTTGTCCACTAGATCATAAACATGAACGGCTCTGTAACACTCCCCTGTGTTACTCGCAAAATTAGCTGCATACCTTTAAATTTCGTCCGAAGAAATTGAAGGAATGTATAATCAAATAAAAGAAATTATTCAGATAGTGAAGGGTGACGAAAATTTAATAGTCATGGGTGACTGGAATTCGGTAGTAGGAAAAGGGAGAGAAGGAAACGTAGTAGGTCAATATGGACTGGGGCAAAGAAATGAAAGAGGAAGCCGCCTGGTAGAATTTTGCACAGAGCACAACTTAATCATAGGTAACACTTGGTTCAAGAATCATAAAAGAAGGCTGTATACATGGAAGAAGCCTGGAGATACTGACAGGTTTCAGATAAATTATGTAATGGTACGACAGAGATTTAGGAACCAGGTTTTAAATTGTAAGACATTTCCAGGGCCAGATGTGGACTCTGACCACAATCTGTTGGTTATGAACTGTAGATTAAAACTGAAGAAACTGCAAAAAGATGGAAATTTAAGGAGATGGGACCTGGATAAACTAAAAGAACCAGAGGTTGTACGGAGTTTCAAGGAGAGCATAAGGGAGCAATTGACAGGAATGGGGGAAAGAAATACAATAGAAGAAGAATTGGTAGCTTTGAGGGATGAAGTAGTGAAGGCAGCAGAGGATCAAGTAGGTAAAAAGACTAGGGCTAGTAGAAATCCTTGGGTAACAGAAGAAATATTGAATTTAATTGATGAAAGGAGAAAATATAAAAATGCAGTAAATGAAGCAGGCAAAAAGGAATACAAACGTCTCAAAAATGAGATCGACAAGAAGTGCAAAATGGCTAATCAGGGATGGCTAGAGGACAAATGTAAGGATGTAGAGGCTTATCTCACTAGAGGTAAGATAGATACTGTCTACAGGAAAATTAAAGAGACCTTTGGAGAAAATAGGACCACTTGTATGAATATTAAGAGCTCAGATGGAAACCCAGTTCTAACCAAAGAAGGGAAAGCAGAAAGGTGGAAGGAGTATATAGAGGGTCTATACAAGGGCGATGTACTTGAGGACAATATTATGGAAATGGAAGAGGATGTAGATGAAGATGAAATGGGAGATACGATACTGCGTGAAGAGTTTGACAGAGCACTAAAAGACCTGAGTCGAAACAAGGCCCCCGGAGTAGACAACATTCCATTGGAACTACTGACGGCCTTGGGAGAGCCAGTCCTGACAAAACTCTACCATCTGATGAGCAAGATGTATGAGACAGGTGAAATACCCTCAGACTTCAGGAAGAATGTAATAATTCCAATCCCAAAGAAAGCAGGTGTTGACAGATGTGAAAATTACCGAACTATCAGTTTAATAAGTCACAGCTGTAAAATACTAACGCGAGTTCTTTACAGACGAATGGAAAAACTGGTAGAAGCCGACCTCGGGGAAGATCAGTTTGGATTCCGTAGAAATGTTGGAACACGTGAGGCAATACTGACCCTACGGCTTATCTTAGAAGCTGGATTAAGAAAAGGCAAACTTACGTTTCTAGCATTTGTAGACTTAGAGAAAGCTTTTGACAATGTTGACTGGAATACTCTCTTTCAAATTCTGAAGGTGGCAGGGGTAAAATACAGGGAGCGAAAGGCTATTTACAATTTGTACAGAAAGCAGATGACAGTTATAAGAGTCGAGGACATGAAAGGGAAGCAGTGGTGGGGAAGGGAGTAAGACAGGGTTGTAGCCTATTCCCGATGTTATTCAATATGTATATTGAGCAAGCAGTAAAGGAAACAAAAGAAAAATTCGGAGTAGGTATTAAAATCCATGAAGAAGAAATAAAAACTTTGAGGTTCGCCGATGACATTGTAATTCTGTCAGAGACGGCAAAGGACTTGGAAGAGCAGTTGAACGGAATGGATAGTGTCTTGCAAGGAGGATATAAGATGACCATCAACAAAAGCAAAACGAGGATAATGGAATGTAGTCAAATTAAATCGGGTGATGCTGAGGGAATTAGATTAGGAAGTGAGACACTTAAAGTAGTAAAGGAGTTTTGCTATTTGGGGAGCAAAATAACTGATGATGGTCGAAGTAGAGAGGATATAAAATGTAGACTGGCAATGGCAAGAAAAGCGTTTCTGAAGAAGAGAAGTTTGTTAACATCGAGTATAGATTTAAGTGTCAGGAAGTCATTTCTGAAAGTATTTGTATGGAGTGTAGCCATGTATGGAAGTGAATCATGGACGATAAATAGTTTGGACAAGAAGAGAATAGAAGCTTTCGAAATGTGGTGCTACAGAAGAATCCTGAAGATTAGATGGGTAGATCACATAACTAATGAGGAGGTATTGAATAGGATTGGGGAGAAGAGAAGTTTGTGGCAAAACTTAACTAGGAGAAGGGATTGGTTGGTAGGACATGTTCTGAGGCATCAAGGGATCACCAGTTTAGTATTGGAGGGCAGCGTGGAGGGTAAAAATCGTAGAGGGAGACCAAGAGATGACTACACTAAGCAGATTTAGAAGGACGTAGGTTGCAGTAGGTACTGGGAGATGAAGAAGCTTGCACAGGATAGAGTAGCATGGAGAGCTGCATCAAACCAGTTTCAGGACTGAAGACCACAACAACAACAACAAGAATAACATGTCGAGTTCTGTCTGGTATTCTGTCCACTGCACGGCAGTGCCGAACTGGAACCAGTTGCTTTCGAAAGTCAAGGAAAACGGCATCAAAAAGGGCGCCTAGCACTTTCTGCGTTAAAAGGTTTTGAGGAAGAACCAGACTGAGGTTATGCGTCGCTGCTGAAACAGCTAATTTAAAAGAGGTAGCGATTCGCCGCTCCGTGCCCTTCTAGAAGCTGAAATAGAATTTTATTTCATTTTCGACTGTAAACACTGAGAACTAATACATAAATAAAAACTCAGCACGCCATTTGTAGTCCCTGTCAAAGCGTAGTACAAGATTGCCGTTCTCAGCTGGCAGATTGTAATAGCTCCCGAGACAGGTGACACGGGAGCAGAGTAATGTAATAGCTGCAGCCAAAATTCCCGTTATCTGATTTCGCATCTTCTGGCGTAAACAGCTGACGACAATGATAGCAAGGGCCTCACAGCAGCGCCTGCTGATATCAACTAGAACACTTGCGCGTGCTTCGCTGCTGTCTGTAATTAATTCGCATCCACCATTACCGGGAAGAGGAGCCGCCAAGCTAACCATATTACGAAATAAGACTTGCCTGTTACTTGGAGCTTCTAGCAGACGACTCACAACATTGATATAGGTGGTTAAGCTCCATGGGTGTGGAGTGAATTACTTAAAGAAATGCAGCAACTAGCCACTTCTTAGATAACTTTATTCATGCCAGGATACGTTTCGGACGTTTACACACCTTCGGCTGGCTTCATAAATTTATATCTTCATCAATACAAAGTTCTTCGCGAGGGCACTTTGAACGTTGAAGCTGCTTTCGGGTCCTAGCTGTTCCTTCTTCCTCTTTTATGTACATAGCACTCACACTTTTAACTTTACTGATGCAGCGCAGCATTCGCCATGTTGCCGTCTTCTCCTGGCAGAAGTTAATAAGGATAGTCGGACAGGCACCTGAACTCTCTGCTTCTCATTAATTTGAGTCCAAAGCACTAGCACTCAGACGAATAAAGCGGAAGACCACTCGCTGCCTCAGAATCGATCAGGATCGGATACACCCTCGACGACACTTCTACGTCTGGAACCTTCCGATACACCTTAAAAATCATTTAAAAATATAAAACTAAGGTACTTGTAAATTAAGATTGGACCCAGGTTCCTCTGGTTAGAGGCTCAAGTAGTGGCTATTTTCTAATAGGGACCTTAGTTTAGCAACACGTTGGTGCTTTTCGAGTAAAATAGACTTATTTTCTTGTTCGCAATACAGTATAATTTTTTAAAATAACAGCGTATAAATTTGGCAATGGTTTCCACTTTCCTCCTAAAGACCTTTAAAAAATATTGCAAGAAGTACGACCTGAATCCACGCGCATGGAAACTGATTGTAATTTGAACACAGGCGTTAGAGTCCTGTGATCAATGCGTAACAGACATTGTGTTTTAGTTACATACTATACAGACAAACAATCACTTCTTAGATTCAAAAATCGGGGATTTTAAGTAGATCAAGTGACTAGCTTCTTCTGTCAGTTAAGCACATAAAAATAATCTTGATACTTAATTGCACAAACCAGCCGTGTCCATGGCCTCACGACAAATTTTAGACTGAAATTACGTCCCTGAGACGGAATAAACATTCAAAACAGCATTTTCTACCAAAAAATAAAATTGTTTTAGAAGATTACTAAAACGATTTTATTTAAAAGGGCAGCGAAAAATTCCTCTTAATCAATACATTCTGTACACGGATACAAGAATGTTTACTTAGGTAACACAAAGTAGGGTAAAAAATATGACTCAAGTAAATAAAATAATAAATGAAACACCTTCTTTATTTCACACCACACTTTCACACTATAACTTTTTTTTTAATACCTTAGGCTACTCCAGAATTCCACAAAATATATTACCACCAACAACATACCCTCCTTCCGAGCTCAACATTTCATTTATTATAGAGACATGCTGGCTCAGTTGTTCAGGCGAGCAAAAGGGCAAATTGCGCCACACAGAATGGAAACTGTACTTTGTCGTCATGATTCTGATGTCAGCTGACAGTGTGTGCAGAGATAGGTTATGGAACAATGTGTGTATAGTGTGCGCAGTGAAATGAAATGTCGTGTGGCTAGAGCCTGCCGTCGGGTAGAAAGGCATGTCTTTTGAGTTGACGCCACTTCGGCGACTTGCGCGTCGATGGGGGTGATACGATGATGAATACAACACAACATTCAGTCCCTAAGCAGAGAAAATCTCCGGCCCAGCCGGGAATTGAACTCGAGCTCCTTTGCACAGCATTCGGCAGCGCTGACCACTCAACTACCTAGGCAGATAGTGATTACTGAGAGAAATGAATGAACTTTGTAGTACTATATTTTACATTATTAAGTAACTTCGTAGTAAAATAGTAATGTATGCTAGGGATAAACCGACTGAGTCCAAATGGCCTCGAGTTCGGAAGAAGGCTCCAATCTCCAACTGGCGATGCAGATCTAGGTTTTCCACGGTTTTCCTAAATTTCTGCATATAAATGCCGGGATGGTTCCTACTGTAAGAGCACCTGTGCTACCCTTGTCAAAGTAGATCTGTAACAATGCAATAGCTTGAATACACCAATTGTGATTTTATTTCTCTGTTACTAACTGAAATACCACGAAATAAACAAAATCCTTGTGAAAGTGATCCGCGCGTGTATAAGACTACGAACACCACCACCGCTTTTGCAACAACCACCACCACTTGGCAGTAGCTCCAGTCAACAAGGACTTTCTTCCCCAAGTACTTCTGCAATGGATCCAGCTCCTGGTCCTCAGTTTTTCGCTAACTATTGATTACTGTGCCTGATATCTATAAAAAAAAAATTCTTATTTGCTAACGGTCCAACGATTCCATCTTGCCGAAACGTATCCTGGATCATTCATGCCTTTCCACATCTTTTTTTTTTCGAAAATGGAATTGTAATGGCTTCCTCCTCGTATGTTGAAACTTGTCAAAATCTGTGAGCAGCGAAGTATGGCCTCTACTCGTACTAGAAATCCTGGGCCTTATCTCAATTAGAAGCCGTTTCAGAAGATACTGGCAGCGTACCAGGCACCCGTTCTGTAAACTGCACGTTAACAGGCTCCAGAGACTAATAAGGGAGATAATACAAACATTTAGAAACGAGCAACGGGGGCAGAAACTCGCGGGGCTAGATACCACTAGTCCTAGCGTGTGCAAGTTGGTCAGACACTTCACCAGGGAGAAACATTACATTCCTACTCTACAAGGGATAGACGGCCCTGCATATTCCGTGGAGAAGGCAGAGCTTATGCCTACAATACTTGCGACGTCCTTCATGCCGAATATAACTCCTTCAGCCCGGTATTCACACTTGAAACGGACCAGGAGTTACATGACTTGTAACCCAAACCACGCACAAAGAAATCAGATTCACTAGCACAAACGAAATCACTTGGGCTATCAAGTATTCCGATGCTAGGAAAGCCCCTGGTCTCGATGGCATTCAAAGCCGAATCCTCCAGAACTTCACACATAAAGGCGTAGAATACACATAACGAATGGCATCTTACAATACCAGCACTTTCTTGACTTATGGAAGGCGGCCAAGGCCCTGATGTTCAGGAAGTCAGGGAAAGACCATTTCCTCCCACAAAACTATCGATCCATCAGCATGTTGTGCTCGCTGAGCAAAATTGTCGAGAAGGTAGTACTGAAACGCATCACAAGGCACTGCATCGCCGATGACATCCTACGGCCGGATCATATCATTTCGGCTTTAGGAATCACCACTCAAGAACATAAAACACACGGCTACAACACGAACGAAGCCACAGGGGCTGTGTTCGTTGCCCATCGAAAAAGTTGACACAACGGCCGCATACGCAAACTAAGCGATACTGGTTTCCCCGACGGCTAGAACTTCTCATGCACTCATATCTCACGAACAGTTGTTTCAACACTGACGTATAGGGTAAACAATCGACACAACATGATATCCAAGCTGGACTATCCAAGGGAAGCATACTGGGGCCCATCTTGATCAACATCTACATTAATGATTTCTTAGAAACACAAAACACGACGTTGGCCATCTAAGTGGATGACACAGCCACCCTTGCGCAATATTGGAAACCGTCGAACATAAATTGACGATTACATACAGCACTCAGAACTGCCGAACCTTGGTTGGAATGATGGCGTATTTAAGAAAACGTAGACAAGTGCGAAGCAGTTCTGGCCGAAACTACTGCGCAAACATCAACAGTGTAGGCAGATAACTCTACATGCATGCCCAATACGTCTCCGAGAGAAAGTTAGATAACCCGGCGTATAAATGAACCACAAACTTACATGGGGAGACGTCGTAGAATACGTTGCCAACAGAGCGCATGCAAGGCTCAAACAGTTCTCCCAATACTCAACTCCTAAAGCACACTAAATAGGAGGGTAATGAGGTCCAGATACATGACACAGATCACACCTCTGATGAGGTACGCAGCTCCCATCTGGGGATATGCAGCTCCTACGCGCGTGCGCCACCTACAGACCATACAGAACAAAATGCTACTGGCCTTTAGCAACGTTCCACGCTACACTCGCGTCGTGGATCTCCACAATGAATAACGCCTTGAAACCTTCAAGGAAGTACTCAAAAAACTCGCCACACGACTGTACAGGAACTCGAACAGTCCTCGAGACACTCAAACCATCCTTTCATCCTTACTCTGAGGATCTATGATCACAACCATAGATGGAAGCATAAGCGACAAAAGATACTGCTAGCTAGGGCATAACCACCTATGGAGAGCCGGACGCGGTGGTCGAGAGGTTCTAGGCGCTTCAGTCCGGAACCGTGAGACTGCTACGATCGCAGGTTCGAATCCTGCCTCGGGCACGGATGTGTGAGACATCCTTAGGTTACTTAGGTTTAAGTAGTTCTAAGTTCTAGGGGACTGATGACTTCAGCTATTAAGTCCCATAGTGCTCAGAGCCATTTGAACCTATGGCGAGCTAACATACACTCTCAAGCGACAACATCGGCAGGCCCCAATAGTGACTGGATATACCAGCTGCTATCACAGCCGACCAACAGGCAACAACAGGTGAGCTGTGGAGCCGTTGCTGGCGTCACCTTGAGAATTCGTAACGCCACGAGCTCGATCTGTCGTGTGGTGCCCCTCTGGTTTGAGGCCACTAAGACCTTTGCTCGAGGATTCTGGTGGAGCTCGGGGCGTGCTGTGGCGTGGCGAGTTGGAGAGTGGTAACGGAGCGGGGAGGACGGTATGAGAGGTCCGTCTGGCGACTAAGGCGAGCGCTTGCGCAAGTGTCTTGAGCACGGATTCCGGCGAGTGGTTGCTGGACATATCTGTGGGCCGAATTGAATCCGTTACTGGCTTCGAGTGCCGTCTTCGTTCGTAATCTGGCCAGCCAGCACTGGGACATGACACACCGATGAGAGAGTGCAAGCCAGTTTCGCTGTACTGAATTCTGAACCCCCTTCCGAACCGGCAAGCTTCAGCTTCGATTCGTGAACTTCAGTTAAATTTTGTATTTTTGAGGCCTTAACTGTTATTTTCTTATTGATACCTGTAGGTCCATTGCAATCATTGCGATTTCTTAGCTGATATTTTTCACCACCAGTTGGTGAGTGGTCAGCGCGACAGAATGTCAATCCTAAGGGCCTGGGCTCGATTCCCGGTTGAGTCTGAGATTTTCTTCGCTCAGGGACTGGGTGTTGTGTTGTCTTACTCATCATCATTTCACCCCCATCGACGCGCAAGTCGCCGAAGTGACGTCAAATTGAAAACTTGCACCCAGCGAATGGTGTACCTGACGGGAGGCCCTAGTCACACCAACAGTTGGTTCCTCGAACTGTGGCTGTTGTTTGCTTTCCGTGAGTCGATACGGGCCTTGGTTGTTTGTTAACAGGCTATCTTAAACTGTTTGAGCCGGTGGTGTTTCCTGAGCTGGAGCGATAACGCGTTTCTTCTATGCTGTTGTCGGACCCCCTGTCATCACGGCGTACCTAGTTGGCTGGGGTTTAGTCGACGTCCCTGCCAAAAGTCTTCCAAATCCAGATCAGCACCTTTCTCTTGTAATACTCCCGGATGCCGGTTTCAAGATACCTTCGGGCATTGCACACGTCATCACTCTGTGAACTATATTGGCATAGTATGTGCCAGCGTCACAAAATTTGCAGTTGCTGAGGCAGTGTAATTGGGTTTGGCAGCCTGGGTTTCCTTCACTGCCGTTGTAGAGGCGGTATCTAGCAGTGGCGTGGGTGTACCATTTGGCTGGTTAAGGTTGCTTACACGTAATTAACCTTGCTATGTTAATATTTCTTTTGCTGGTCTGTACCCAACGAAAAGGGCCTCGAAAGGTCGATCCTCTCGATGTAACCTTCCTTAGCCTTCCTATTTGGGTTAGTCTTGTGCTCCTTGCATATAAGTCTTCTGGTGCACCGTTTGTGAGGAGACAATTCAAGCTCTTGGTTACTTAACTGAAGCAGTTGTTACTGAAGGCCTGCCTGTTTTCTTTTTGGCAATTCTACTTAGCTGATACTGTTACCATTGAAGGTCTGCCTGTTTTCTGTTTGGTAATTTTATTTAACTGAAGCTGTTATTATTGAATACCAGCCTGTTCCATTTTAATTAAATTAAGAGCTATTTCAAGACTAGCTGAAACTCTTATTAATCAAGGCCTGCCTGTTTTATTGGCCTGTTATTGAGATCTGATATCTTAATCTATCTGTACTGTAATTAACTGAAATTGTGATTGCAAAAGGCCTACCTGTTTCAGAAGTATTTGCGTCAATAAGGCAGTAACAGGAAATAATGGTACATGGCCCTAACCTTCCGCCTTATATCCCTTTATCCATAATTGCAGGTTTCATTTCAACTGGTGGCAGAGCGTGGATGTGTTCTGATGGCGGGGGAGAGGGGGGAGGCGTTTAGAATTGTCTATCCTCTCTCGGGGCAAGCGGTTCTAGGCGCTGCAGTCTGGAACCACGGGAACGCTACGGTCGCAGGTTCGAATCCTGCCT
Source organism: Schistocerca gregaria (assembly GCF_023897955.1). Taxonomy (NCBI): domain Eukaryota; kingdom Metazoa; phylum Arthropoda; class Insecta; order Orthoptera; family Acrididae; genus Schistocerca; species Schistocerca gregaria. The sequence goes on along the minus strand of NC_064921.1, from coordinate 943,291,338 downwards.
CGGGTATGGATGTGTGTGATGTCCTTAGGTTAGTTGGGTTTAAGTAGTTCTAAGTTCTAGGGGACTGATGACCTCAGAAGTTGAGTCCCATAGTGCTCAGAGCCATTTTTTTATGCTAAGAACAACACGCACACCCATGCCCGATGCAGGACTCGAACCTCCGGCAGGAGTTATGGCGTTAGTGAACCCAATTAGAGAAAATCTCAATTAAGGAAAACTTCGCGAAACTCCCCTAATAAATTCAGTAACTGCCCTGCCAGACTCGGCCCAAGATGAGCCACATCGAATTTACCGGAGTTACAATTTACCGACTGTGTGTGAAAGCTTATGGGACTTAACTGCTAAGGAAATCAGTCCCTAAGCTTACACACTACTTAACCTAAATTATCCCAAAGACAAACACACACACCCATGCCCGAGGGAGGACTCGAACCTCCGCCGAGACCAGTCGCATAGTCCATGATTGCAGCGCCCAAGACCGCTCGGCTAATCCAGCGCGGCTACAATTTACCGAATCCCCACACGTGCGCAACGGCAAAAGGCTATCTTATCACTAGGCGAAAACATAAAAGAGAAGTGCGGCTCGCAAAGTCGAGGGTTAAGCCAGTTTTCTGAATAAATCACACCTAAACAACAAATTGAGCGCTGGATCTTCAACAAGTTCGAGCGTAAAGGGCCATGAGAAATTACAAATGGACAAACTCGCTGACCAGAGACAATTCTTGCACATTGGCCACACTACATCTCAGAGAGGAGGGCTGCACTGAAGATAATTTACACAAATGCTCAAACTCCAAACACTAATTATAATTCAACACCGAGACGGAGCTACCAGAATCCAACAGCGCACACAAAGATGCTTGTCCTAGGCGGTCACGGATGAAAAAGAGGACAGATCCGGAGAGAGCTTGAATACGCGAGCACCATGACGCATGTCTCTGACGGAAACAATCTTCACCCTTCTTCACCCGGCGTCATTTGCCGGTTATACCGTTCGGCTAGTTATTGTTATGTTGCTATGTTGCTATGTTACTATGTCTTTTGCCGGTCTGTACCCAATGAAAACGGCCTTAGAAGGCCGGTACGCCTTTTGTAACCTTTCCTGGTCTTCCTATTTGGTGTAGTCTTGTGCTCCTTGCGTATAACCCTTCTGGTGTACTCCTTGTGAGGAGGCAATTCAAACTCTTTGTTACTTAACTGTAGCAGTTGCTATTGAAGGCCTGCCTGTTTTCTACACACATCAAAGAAAGTTTTGCATCACCCCAGTTCCCAGAACTCCTGAAGATAGACGTTGACTGTGGATATTGTATCACAGACACAGTTCAGACACTGTTCAGAGATGTCACTAAACCCGTCCAAAGATGTAAACAACCATTCATGAGCAGCGCCTATTAGACGAAGGGGGTCCGACAGCCGATCATTTCCAGTCATTCCACCAGGAAGGAGGTACACGACTCACGTTGTCTGTAGTTCAACCATGTCTACACGGTCAGGACCGCGGTTCGATCGCTGTGCCAGGAAGGGCTCTCAACAAGGAAAGTGTTCAGACGTCTCGGAGTGAAGCAAAGCGACGATTTTCGGACATGGAAGAGATACAGAGAGAGAGAGAGAGGAGCTGTCGATGACATGCCTCGCTCAGGCCGCCGAGGGGCTACTACTGCAGTGGGTGACAGCTATCTACAGATTATGGCTCGGAGGAATCCTGACAGCAACGCCAACATGTTGAATGATGCTTTTCGTGCAGCCACAGGACGTCGTGCTACGACTCATACAGTGCACAATAGGCTGCATGATTCGTAACTTCACTCCCGACGACTATGACGATCTCCATCTTTGCAACCACGACACCAGGCAGCGCGCCACAGATGTGCCCGAAACATGCCGAATGGACCGCTCAGGATTGGCATCACGTTCTCTTCGCCGATGAATGTCGCATATGCCTTCAACCAGACAATCGTCGGAGACCAGTTTGGAAGGAATCTGGTCAGGCTGAACGCCTTTGACACACTGTCCAGCGAGTGCAACTAGGTGGAGATTCCCTGTTGTTTTCGGCTGGCATTATGTGGGGCCGAAGTGGTTATGGAAGCCGCCGTATCGGCTGTACGACAAGTGAATGCCATCCTCCGATCGACAGTGCAACCATATCGGCAGCATATTGGGGAGGCATTCGTCTTCATGGAGCGACAATATCCGCCCCCTAAAAAATGCGTTTGAGCACTATGAGACTTAACATCTGAGGTCATCAGTTCCCTAGAACTTAGAACTAATTAAACCTAACTAACCTAAGGGCATCACACACATCCATACCCGAGGCATTTTTCGAACCTGCGACCGTAGCGGTCGCACGGTTCCAGACTGCAGCGCCTAGAACCGCTCGGCCAGTCCGCTCCACCCCCATCGTGCACATCTTATGAATGACTTCCTTCAAGATAACGACATCGCTCGACTAGAGTGGTCAGACATGAACACTATCGAACATTCCTCGGATGGATTGAAAAGGGCTGTTTATGGACGACGTAACCCACCAACCACTCTAAGGGATCTACGCCGAATCGCCGTTGAGGAATGGGCAATCTGGATCAACAGTGTCTTGATAAACTTGTGGGTGGTATTCCACGACGAATACAGACATGCTTCAATGCAAGAGGACATTCTACTAGGTATTAGAGGTACCGTTGTGTACAGCAATCTGGACCACCACCTCTGAAGGTTTCGCTGTATGGTGGTACAACATACAATGTGTGGTTTTCATTAGAAATAAAAAGGGCGGGAATGATGTCTATGTTGATCTCTATCCCAATTTTCTGTACAGCTTCCGGAACTCCCGAAACCGAGGTTATGCAAAACTTTTTTTGATGTGTGTATTTGGCAATTTTGCTTAACTGAAGTTGTTATTATTGAAGGCCTGCCTGTTCCCTTTTTGTTAAACCAAGAGCTATTTCATAATTTGGATTAGCTGAAACTGTTATTAATCAAGGCCTACAATTTTTATTGCCCTATTATTGAGATCTGATACCTTACTCAATCTGTGTTGTAATTAACAGAAATTGTTTTTGCCAAAGGTCTACCTGTTTCAGTGGTATTTATGTCAATAATGTAGTAACAGGAAATGACACATGGTGGTAAACGGGCCCTAACCTTTCCCCTTACATCCCTTTATCCATAACTGTATGTTTCATCGGGGAGGGGACAGCCTCGACACTATTGCACAAACAAGCCGCCAACACTACCACACACTGTGTATCCCGCATACGACCTGTCCGACACCAAACGATGATGAACTCAACTGCTACAGGTGTGCTGAAGCTGGCCGAGAAGTCAGTGCCGGCACTCAGATGCAGCCGCTGAGTAACAACACCTCACAACAATGGTGGCATGACACCCACCGCTATGTTACTTAACCCCTTGCATGATTTGTCGCAGGCAGCAAGCAATCCGCTACTGCTTTTACAACCCGACACGACTATCGCAAGAGGTTTTTTTTTCCCTTGGCTCTTGCCATGGCACTTTTTTTCCTCTGCCCTTCAAAGCGCTACCCTTCGTTTAACTTTCGATCCAATCTATCTCCAGATGAACACATATTAATGTTTAATCGTAATCAGACATACACAAAACATCTGCGAAGACCTCACTTAGTGTCCCATAGTGCTCAGAGCCATTTGATCCTCACTTGGTGAAAACTAACCAAATTACAGAGATGGCAGTAGACCTTTTCTGTTGGCCATCATGCCGGTGTGGGCATTGAGGGGCTCCATTATTTATAAAAATAGATCTCAAACGGTAGAGCCCGTCTCCCAGCAATCTGGACGAAAATTCGCTTGATGTGCCACCAAATGTGCTTAGGACTGGGAAAGTAATAAAAACATAATTCTTAAATTAATTCATTTAATTACTGCTATTAGTAACATCATAAACAGGACGGTGTGGCAGTAACACAGCAATTTTATAATCGAGACAACAGATGATAATCCATACATATAATAAAAAATGTATGGGTGTGTGTTCCACGTCTCCTTCTAAACAACTGCATCAATTTCAACAAAATTTGATACACATATGCTTTACTGTCAGACAACAATCGCTGTCGGGGTAAGAACCACCTAAATAACATAGTTAGAGACATGGCGTCATAAACAATGAGACTCGTCGGAAACTGCCTCTTCATGTATGACGTTCGAATGTCAGTCAGTATCCCCATATGCCAATAACTGCACTTACAAAAGCGTATCATGCTACCACACGTAATTTAGGAGATATGGCGTCATAAACACAGAGAAGCGTGAAAAATTGCCGCATTATCCACGACGTTTCAGTTTATTACTTTTTTCTGCTAACTTCAATGTGAACAAATTTTGCAGTTTCCAAGTATGCCGCGGCTGAATATACCCACAATATTATATCATTGTATGATACATAGTTCAGGAGATACTGTGGTGTGACTGCCAGACACCACACTTGCTAGGTGGTAGCCTTTAAATCGGCCGCGGTCCCTTAGTATACGTCGGACCCGCGTGTCGCCACTAACAGTGATTGCAGACCGAGCACCGCCACACGGCAGGTCTAGAGAGACTTCCTAGCACTCGCCCCAGTTGTACAGCCGACTTTGCTAGCGATGGTTCACTGTCTACATACGCTCTCATTGACGGAGAGGACAGTTTAGCATAGCCTTCAGCTACGTCATTTGCTACGACCTAGCAAGTGGCCATATTCAGTTACTATAACTAATATCTTCAAGAATGTATTCTGAACAGATAATATTGTGAATCATGTACCGTCATGAGCAACGTTCATCATTAATGGATTAAAGTAAAGTATCAAACTAATTACGTCCGCTTTCTGAATTCTCTTTCCTTCTCATGTTCCAGACCTCACGTCAGTATAGTTCTTCCCTCCTCACGCCAGCCTGCATGAGCTAAAACGCGTGCATTTCGGCCTCCCCTCGTCTACGGTGTTCGCTCTTCTGCTAACACAAAAGATACGACGTCAGAAGCATAGAGATGAGTGAAAAACTGCCATAACGTCATAAAAACTGAGATGCATGAAAAACTGCCGCATTGATTGAAGTTTTGATATATTTATCCTTCAGTACTAAGATATTCGTACAGCCGAGTCAAATTACAGAAATCCTTGACACCTGGCAGTGCTTTTGACAGCTTTCAACTGCGAAGCGCGGACGGCTGTAGGCGAAAACAATAGCCGTCTGTAGAGTTATGAAGAGACGTTAGCACTGAGACGTTCAAAAAATCACAATTTAGGCACGCGAAGCAGCTGCGCCAAGTGTACAGAAACTGTCCACGATCATGTTTCTTAATTTGGGTACTGTACTTATATATTTGTACATTATGCGTATTTCTTGTACGATTGTTTCATAATTTCAATCGAGTTTTCACAAATGCATGGAAATGCAATTTTTTCAATACTTTACTAGAAACAAAGTTAATTTTTTTTGTTTTCGTTTCTAATAGAAGATTGGCAAAATGAATACCTGGTATTGCCGGCCTTATGAGACGGTATATTAACGAATGAATGAATAATAAGTAAAAAACGTAACCGTCGAAAGATAACATAAGTGCTAGTTTCACAGTTCAGCTTTGTTAAGACAAATTGGCATCTATCAATAATAAACACGGTTTCCTCCAGCTGCTTGATAATCTGCGTGTTCATAATGGCCGGAGACTGAATGAAGAGAGAGCAAAGAAATATTACCGATTTATCGAGTGGCCCAGTTCCCTTTACTTTCCGGTTACACCGCCAACCGTCAGCTTGACAGTTTGCTGACAGTAAAGACTCTGACACTAACGTTTGCGTACAGACTGCTGACTTCGTTCGGCACGGATTCCAGTCCATGCAGGAGCGATGGCGAAAGCGAACAAGGTGCTACGAAGTGCTTAATAAAGTGGTGGCGTGCCCTACCGCAGAACCGGGCATTTTCTCTCACTGTTAGTTCTTCCGTAATTATTTCTCTAAAACATCTCATGTACAGGCCTGAGTGGATCAACATCTATTTCCACACTGTTTATTATCCTCGCATTGCGACATACTCCTTGACGTGATGTCGGTGCCAAAGAAAAGGAAGCAGCTGTCTCTTGCGGTAAATAACTTATTTATTTATTTATTTATTGTTCCGTGGCACCAAATTAAGGAGAAGTCTCCAAGGTCATAGAACGAGTCAATACATGAAATTATAACACGATATTAGAAACAGATAAAATGAAATATAAAAAAAAACATATTCGGGTGACAAGTCGTAAATTTAAAAAAAGAAAATCAACAACGTAACACTGGAATTTGCTTAATTTTTTAGCTCTTCCAGGAGCTCCTCGACAGAATAGGAGTGAGCCATGAGGAAACTCTTCAGTTTAGACTTAAAAGAGTTTGGGCTACTGCTAAGATTTTTGAATTTTTGTGGTAGCTTATTGAAAATGGATGCAGCACAATACTGCACTCCTTTCTGCACAGGAGTCAAAGAAGTGCATTCCACATGCAGATTTGATTTCTGCCTACTATTAACTGAGTGAAAGCTGCTAACTGTTGAGAATAGGCTAATATTGCTAACAACAAACGACATTAAAGAAAATATATACTGTGAGAGCAATGTCAGAATTCCCAGACTATTGAATAGGTGTCGACAAGAGGTTCTCGAACTTATACCACATATAGCTCGAACAGCCCGTTTTTGAGCCAAAAATACACTTTTTGAATCAGAAGAATTACCCCAAAAAAATAATGCCATACTTCATACGCGAATGAAAATATGCGAAGTAGACTACTTTTCGTGTTGAACTGTCACTTATTTCAGATACTCTTCTAATGGTAAATAAAGCAGCATTTAGTTTCTGAACAAGATCCTGGACATGGGCTTTCCACAACAGCTTACTATCTATCCGAACGCCTAGGAACTTGAACTGTACGGTCTCGCTTATAATATGCCCATTCTGTCTGATTAAAATATCGGTGCTTGTTGAATTGTGAGTTAGAAACTGTAAAACCTGAGTCTTACTGTGATTTAGCATCAAATTATTTTGCACAACCCACGAACTTATTTCATGAACTACATTATTTGATGCTGTTTCAATATTACACACGAGATCCTTCTCTACCAAGCTGGTGTAATCAGCAAACAGAAATATTTTTGAGTCACCTATAATACTAGAAAGCATATCATTTATATGAATAAGAAACAGCGGTGGCCCCAGCACCGAACCTTGGGGAACGCCCCACTTAACAGTGCCCCATTGCGACTGAACATCACTACCACTCTCAATATTGCGGAGAATTACCTTCTGCTTTATGTTCTTAAAGGAAGAGGCGAACCAATTGTAAGCTACTCCCCTTACTCCATAATGGTCCAACTTCTGCAGTAATATTTTGAGGTCAACACAATCAAAAGCCTTCGTTAAATCAAAGAAAACACCTAGCGTTCGCAACCTTTTTATATAATCCGTCCAAAATCTCACAGAGAAAAGAAAATATAGCATTTTTAGTTGTTAAACCATTTCTAAAACCAAACTGAACATTTGACAGCAAATTATGTGAATTTAAATGCTCCAGTAACCTTGTATATACAACCTTCTCGATAACTTTAGCAAACACCGATGGCATAGAAATAGGTCTATAATTGTCAACATTATACCTGTCTCCCTTTTTATAAAGTGGCTTCACTACCGAGTACTTTGATCGGTCAGCAAACCGACCACTCCTGAAGGAAAAGTTACAGATATGGCTAAGTACTGGGCTAACATACATAGAACGATACTTCAGTATTCTGCTAGATACCCCCTCATATCCATGAGAGTTCTTGGTCTTTAGTGATTTAATTATTAACTCAATCTCTCTCTTGTCAGTATCATGGAGGAGCATTTCAGGTAACAGTCTCGGAATACTTTTTTCTAAGAGCGCTATATGATTCCCTGTTGGGACTAGGTTTCTATTTAGTTGACCTGCTATATTCAGAAATTGGTTGTTAAATACTCTACATATACGCGGCTTATCAGTAACACGGACATTCCCACTACGCACTGATTCTATATCCTCGTCTTGTATCTGCAGACCAGCCACTTCCTTTACGACTGACCATATGATTTTAATTTTATCCTGAGACTTAGCTATTCTATCTGCATACCACATACTTTTTGCCTTCCTAATAACATTTTAAGCACCTAACAATACTGTTTCTAATGGACTGCTGCATTTAGATTTTGACTGTTTCTAACGTTTTGATATAACTGCCACTTTGTTCTACAGGATATTCTTATACCTCTAGTCAGCCACCCAGGCTACCTGTTTGTGCTAGTACACTGTTTTGAACGTTCTAACGGAAAGCAACTTTCAAAGAGCAAGAGAAAAGTCTTGAGAAAAGCATTATATTTAACGTCTACTGTATCAGCGCTATAAACATCTTGCCACTCTTGTTCCTTGATAAGGTTTACAAAGGTCTCTACAGCAACTGGATCAGCTTTCCTAAACAGCTGATGACTATATTTAACACTTCGACAGTTATTAAATTTTAAGACATTTCTAGGGACAGATGTGGACCATGACTACAATTTGTTGGTTATGAACTGTAGAGTAAAACTGAAGAAATTGCAAAATGTGGATAAGCTGAAATAACCAGATGTTGTTGAGAGTTTCAGAGTGAGCGTTAGGCAGTGGTTGATTAGAACAGAGGAAAGGAATGTGGTAGGAGACGAATGGGTAGCTTTTAAGAGACGAAATAGTGAAGGCAGCAGAGGATCAAATAGTTAAGGCCTAGCAGAAACGAGAGATACTGAATATAACTGACGAAAAGAGAAAATTAAAAACGCAGCAAATTAAGCAGGCGAAAGGGAATACAAACGTTTAAAAATGCGATTGACAGGAAGAGTAAAAATGGCTAAGCAAGAATGGCTAGAAGACAAATGTAAGGATTTAAAAGCATATTTCAGTTTGGGAAAGGTACATACCATCTACATGAAAATTTGAAAAGGCCTTTGGGAAAAAGAGAAGCTGCTGTATGAACATCGAGAACTCAGATGGAAAACCAGTGCTAAGGAAAGAAGGGAAAGTTGAAAGGGTGAAGAGGTATATAGAAGGTATATGCAAGGGAGATGAACCTGCACGCAATATTCTATAAACAGAAGAGGATGCACATAACTATGAGATGGGAGCTATAATACTGCGAGAAGAATCTGACAGAACTCTGAAAGACCTGAGTCGAAATAAGGCTCCAGGAATAGCCAATCTTCCATGAGAACTACTGACAGCCTTAAGAGAGCCAGCCATGACGAAACCCTTCCATATAGGGTGCAAGATGTGTGAGACATGCGAATTACCCTCAGAATTCAATAAGAACGTAATGATTGCAATTCCAAAGAAAGCAGATTCTGACATGTGTGAAAATTACACGGTTGAAAACTAACGCGAATCCTGTACAGAAGAATGGAAAAACTAGTAGAAGCCGAACTGTGGGAAGATCAGTTTGGATTGTGGAGAAATGTAGGAACACGCTAGGCAATACTGACCCTTTTACTTATCTTAGAAGACAGGTTAAAGAAAGACAAACCTACGTTTATAGCGTTTGTAGACATAGAGAAAGCTTTTGACATTGTTCGCTGGAATATGCTCGTTCAAATTCTGAACGTAGCAGGGGTAAAATACAGAAAAAGGCTATATACAACTTGTACAGAAATCAGATGGCAGTTATAAAAGTCGAGGGGCATGAAATGGAAGCAGTGGTTGGGAAGGGAGTGAGACAGCGTTGTAGTCTCTCCCCGATATTATTCAATCTGTATATTGAGCAAGCAGTGAAGGAAACAAAAGAAAAATTCGGAGTAGGTATTAAAATTCATGGAGAAGAAATAAAAACTTTGAGGTTTGCCGATGACATTTTAATTATGTCAGAGACAGAAAAGGACTTGGAAGAGCAGTTGAATGGAATGAACAGTGTCTTGAAAGGAGGCTACAAGATGAACATAAACAAAAGCAAGACAAGGATAATGAAATATAGTCGAATTAAATCAGGTGATGCTGAGGGAATTAGCATAGCTAACGAGACACTTAAAGTAATAGATAAATTTTACTATTTGGGCAACAAAGTAAGTGATCATAGCCGAAGTAGAGAGGATATAAAATGTAGACTGGTATTGGGAAGAAATGCATTTCTGATGAAGAGCAATTTGTTAACATCGAACTATAGACTTAAGTGTTAGGAAGTCTCTTCTGTAGGTATTTATCTGGAGTGTAGCCATACATGGAAGTGAAACATAAGCGATAAACAGTTTAGACAAAAAGAATATAGAACATTTTGAACTGTGGTGCTACAGCAGAATGCAGTAGATTAGGTGGGCCCATCACAAAACTAAGGAGGAGGTACAGATTAAAATTATGGAGACAAGAAATTTGTGGCATAACTTGGGATCGGTTGATAGGACACATTCTAAGACATCAATAGATTGCCAATTTAGTATTAGAGGGAAGTGTGGGAGGCAAAAATCGTAGAGGGAGACCAAGAGATGAGGACAGTAAGCATATTCAGAAGGATGTAGGTTGCAATAATTATTCGGAGAGGAGAAGAATAGAGCAGCATGGAGAGCTGCAATAAACCAGTTTTCGGACTGAAGATCACAACAGCATCATACTTCGAGGAATCACACTGATTTCATTATCGTGCCATTACAGATTGACAGCTATAGCAGACAAATAAGCAAAATACTGAGAAAGAAAACTGGCGTTCTACGAATCGGAGCGTGGAATGTCAGATCCCTTAATCGGGCAGGTAGGTTAGAAAATTTAAAAAGGGAAATGGAAAGGTTAAAGTTAGATATAGTGGGAATTAGTGAAGTTCGGTGGCAGGAGGAACAAGACTTTTGGTCAGGTGACTACAGGGTTATAAACACAAAATTATTTATTATTTTTATTTATTCGTGTCAGAAGCATTTACAATATACACTCCTGGAAATGGAAAAAAGAACACATTGACACCGGTGTGTCAGACCCACCATACTTGCTCCGGACACTGCGAGACGGCTGTACAAGCAATGATCACACGCACGGCACAGCGGACACACCAGGAACCGCGGTGTTGGCCGTCGAATGGCACTAGCTGCGCAGCATTTGTGTACCGCCGCCGTCAGTGTCAGCCAGTTTGCCGTGGCATACGGAGCTCCATCGCAGTCTTTAACACTGGTAGCATGCCGCGACAGCGTGGACGTGAATCGTATGTGCAGTTGACGGACTTTGAGCGAGGGCGTATAGTGGGCATGCGGGAGGCCGGGTGGACGTACCGCCGAATTGCTCAACACGTGGGACGTGAGGTCTCCACAGTACATCGATGTTGTCGCCAGTGGTCGGCGGAAGGTACACGTGCCCGTCGACCTGGGACCGGACCGCAGCGACGCACGGATGCACGCCAAGACCGTAGGATCCTACGCAGTGCCGTAGGGGACCGCTCCGCCACTTCCCAGCAAATTAGGGACACTGTTGCTCCTGGGGTATCGGCGAGGACCATTCGCAACCGTCTCCATGAAGCTGGGCTACGGTCCCGCACACCGTTAGGCCGTCTTCCGCTCACGCCCCAACATCGTGCAGCCCGCCTCCAGTGGTGTCGCGACAGGCGTGAATGGAGGGACGAATGGAGACGTGTCGTCTTCAGCGATGAGAGTCGCTTCTGCCTTGGTGCCAATGATGGTCGTATGCGTGTTTGGCGCCGTGCAGGTGAGCGCCACAATCAGGACTGCATACGACTGAGGCACACAGGGCCAACACCCGGCATCATGGTGTGGGGAGCGATCTCCTACACTGGCCGTACACCTCTGGTAATCGTCGAGGGGACACTGAATAGTGCACGGTACATCCAAACCTCATCGAACCCATCGTTCTACCATTCCTAGACCGGCAAGGGAACTTGCTGTTCCAACAGGACAATGCACGTCCGCATGTATCCCGTGCCACCCAACGTGCTCTAGAAAGTGTAAGTCAACTACCCTGGCCAGCAAGATCTCCGGATCTGTCCCCCATTGAGCATGTTTGGGACTGGATGAAGCGTCGTTTCACGCGGTCTGCATGTCCAGCACGAACGCTGGTCCAACTGAGGCGCCAGGTGGAAATGGCATGGCAAGCCGTTCCACAGGACTACATCCAGCATCTCTACGATCGTCTCCATGGGAGAATAGCAGCCTGCATTGCTGCGAAAGGTGGATATACACTGTACTAGTGCCAACATTGTGCATGCCCTGTTGCCTGTGTCTATGTGCCTGTGGTTCTGTCAGTGTGATCATGTGATGTATCTGTCCCCAGGAATGTGTCAATAAAGTTTCCCCTTCCTGGGACAATGAATTCACGATGTTTTTATTTCAATTTCCAGGAGTGTATAAAATAATGTACAATATTTACATGTTGTTTGTAGATACATTTACAAGATAATTATTTACACTTTTGCCGCCCAGAAGTTAGTGACCTCTATTGCATTTGGCGTTGCAGGTCTTCTGTTGTGCATGTTGCTGGACATTGGGTGCACTGGAGCAGGTGGGAGGTCGTCTGGGTCGTCTGCGTTGCTCCACACTGGCAGAGTGGCGGCTTCTCTAGGAAACCCCATTTGGTCAGATTGCTCTTACATTTCGTGACACCCGAGCGTAGTCTGTTGAGGGATCTCCATGTACTCCAATCCTCTGTGTAGCCGGGTGGTAGTCTAACACAAAATCAAATAGGGTTAATGCAGGCGTAGGTTTAATAATGAATATGTTGTTGTTGTTGCGGTCTTCAGTCCTGAGACTGGTTTGATGCAGCTCTCCATGCCACTCTATCCTGTGCAAGCCTCTTCATCTCCCAGTACCTACTGCAACCTACATCCTTTTGAATCTGCTTAGTGTATTCATCTCTATTCATAATGAATTGGAAAATAGGAATGCGGTAAGCTACTACAAACAGCATAGTGAACGCATTATTGTGGCCAAGATAGAAACGAAGCCCACACCTACTACAGTAGTACAAGTTTATATGCCAACTAGCTCTGCAGATGACGAAGAAATTGAAGAAATGTATGATCAAATAAAAGAAATTATTCAGATAGTGAAGGGTGACGAAAATTTAATAGTCATGGGTAACTGGAATTCGGTAGTAGGAAAAGGGAGAGAAGGAAACGTAGTAGGTGAATATGGACTGGGGCAAAGAAATAAAAGAGGAAGCCGCCTGGTAGAATTTTGCACAGAGCACAACTTAATCGTAGCTTGGTTCAAGAATCATAAAAGAAGGCTGTATACATGGAAGAAGCCTGGAGATACTGACAGGTTTCAGATAGATTATGTAATGGTAAGACAGAGATTTAGGAGCAGGTTTTAAATTGTAAGACATTTCCAGGGGCAGATGTGGACTCTGAACACAATCTATTGGTTATGAACTGCAGAATAAAACTGAAGAAACTGCAAAGAGGTGGGAATTTAAGGAGATGGGTCCTGGATAAACTAAAAGAACCAGAGGTTGTACAGAGTTTCAGGGAGAGCATAAGGCAGCAATTGACAGGAATGGGGGAAGGAAATACGGTGGAAGAAGATTGGGTAGCTTTGAGGGGTGAAGTAGTGAAGGCAGCAGAGGATCAAGTAGGTAAAAAGACGAGGGCTAGTAGAAATCCTTGGGTAACAGAAGAAATATTGAATTTAATTGATGAAAGGGAGAAAATATAAAAATGCAGTAAATGAAGCAGGCAAAAAGGAATACAAACGTCTCAAAAATCAGATCGACAGGAAGTGCAAAATGGCTAAGCAGAGATGGCTAGAGGACAAATGTAAGGACGTAGAGGCTTATTTCACTAGGGGTAAGGTAGATACTTCCTACAGGAAAATGAAAGAGACCTTTGGAGATAAGAGAACCGCTTGTATGAACATCAAGGGCTCAGATGGAAACCCAGTTCTAAGCAAAGAAGAGAAAGCAGAAAGGTGGAAGGAGTATGTAGAGGGTCTATACAAGGGCGATGTACTTGAGGACAATATTATGGAAATGGAAGAGGATGTAGATGAAGATGAAGTGGGAGATACGATAATGCGTGAGGAGTTTGACAGAGCACTGAAAGACCTGAGTCGAAACAAGGCCCCCGGAGTAGACAACATTGCATTAGAACTACTGACGGCCTTGGGAGAGGCAGTCCTGACAAAACTCTACCATCTGGTGAGCAAGATGTATGAGACAGGCGAAATACCCTCAGACTTCAAAAAGAATATAATAATTCCAATCCCAAAGAAAGCAGGTGTTGACAGATGTGAAAATTACCGAACTATCGGTTTAATAAGTCACAGCTGCAAAATACTAACGCGAATTCTTTACAGACGAATGGAAAAACTAGTAGAAGCCGACCTCGGGGAAGAGCAGTTTGGATTCCGTAGAAATGTTGGAACACGTGAGGCAATACTGTCCCTACGACGTACCTTAGAAGCTAGATTAAGGAAGGGCAAACCCACGTTTCTAGCATTTGTAGACTTAGAGAAAGCTTCTGACAATGTTGACTGGAATACTCTCTTTCAAATTCTAAAGGTGGCAGGGGTAAAATACAGGGAGCGAAAGGCTATTTACAATTTGTACAGAAACCAGATGGCAGTTATAAGAGTCGAGGGGCATGAAAGGGAAGCAGTGGTTGGGAAAGGAGTGAGATAGGGTTGTAGCCTCTCCCCGATGTTATTCAATCTGTATATTGAGTAAGCAGTAAAGGAAACAAAAGAAAAATTTGGAGTAGGTATTAAAATTCATGGAGAAGAAGTAAAAACTTTGAGGTTCGCCGATGACATTGTAATTCTGTCAGAGACGGCAAAGGACTTGAAAGAGCAGTTGAACGGAATGGAAAGTCTCTTGAAAAGAGGATATAAGATGAACATCAACAAAAGCAAAACTAGGATAATGGAATGTAGTCAAATTAAATAGGGTGATGCTGAGGGAATTAGATTAGGAAATGAGACACTTAAAGTAGTAAAGGAGTTTTGCTATTTAGGAAGTAAAATAACTGATGATGGTCGAAGTAGAGAGGATATAAAATGTAGACTGGCAATGGCAAGGAAAGCGTTTCTGAAGAAGAGAAATTTGTTAACATCGAATATAGATTTATGTATCAGGAAGTCGTTTCTGAAAGTATTTGTTTGGCGTGTAGCCATGTATGGAAGTGAAACATGGACGATAACTAGTTTGGACAAGAAGAGAATATAAGCTTTCGAAATGTGGAGCTACAGAAGAATGCTGAAGATTAGATGGGTAGATCACGTAACTAATGAGGAGGTATTGAATAGGATTGGGGAGAAGAGAAGTTTGTGGCACAACTTGGCTAGAAGAAGGGATCGGTTGGTAGGACATGTTCTGAGGCATCAAGGGATCACCAATTCAGTATTGGAGGTCAGCGAGGAGGGTAAAAATCGTAGAGGGAAACCAAGAAATGAATACACCAAGCAGATTCAGAAGGATGTAGGTTGTAGTAGGTACTGGGAGATGAAGAAGCTTGAACAGGATAGAGTAGCATGGAGAGCTGCATCAAACCAGTCTCAGGACTGAAGACCACCACCAACAACAACAAGAAAAATACTAAGTCTTTTGGAAAATCAGTTATCATAATTTTGGGTGTTCAATAATACTTTCTTAACTTTGAAACTGACGTTCAGGCTACTTCTTTCTTTGCCATTTACCACTTACCTCACCTTGATGTGGGCGGCTTGGCAGCGGTCATGATTCCGCTCTACAGCCGTGTTTTAAAGTGTCTGAAAGTTAAATATATTTTTTATTAAGATAAAATGAGTATGAAATAAATAATGTACTGCTGTTAAGTTCTCATTGTTCTATGGAGGTGATGATGGTTTGGACGCCTGGCAATACTTTGTTGGGTAAGAATGTGGGTCAGGAGATGAACTGTAGAAAGGATTTCTATGTGTGGAAGCTACGAAAGTGTTTTCACTACACCATCCTTTGGTGTAGATTCACTTACGAGATCTGTGACGGTAGGTGGATTTCATGTTGTATGAGAGTAAAGAACAATATATATTGTCATTACGTAGGCTGCAAGATATATGAATTGATTGAAAATTAAAAGCTGACGACCTCCAAAGACTTGACATAGAAGCAATACCTTTGTATCGGACTCTGATACAAGGCAGTAAAAGCCTGAGTGTGAACCATGTGACAAACGTAAAAGCACCGAAATCATAACAATGGTACCTGATGTGTAATTCGTTGTTTCAAGCATCGTAGCGGATTAGTGAAGTGCTATACATGTAACGCTTGCACGGAAGTGAAGCGAAGACGATAAAGAGTCCAACCAAGAAGAAGATAGACTCTTTTGAAATGTGATGTTGCAGATGAGTGCTGAAGATTTCGTAAGTATATCGGGTAAATAATCAAAAAATATTCAGTTGAATTATGATCAAATCAACGGTCCTTTTTAGGATCAGCGTTGACTGTAATATCCGTGAATATCGAAGGAATATCTTCCTGCAAGCAACAATTCTTGCAAGACATGTGCCACACTAAGCACTGTGATGTTTTGTGTGTTGAAGAAATACATAGGGATACGCAGAAGAGACGCCCTTCTGTTCCTGGTTGCTGAAAGACCACATTCACAGTATGGGAGCGCCATCTTTATAACACCTGACCTTGAAGTCTGTAGTGTTTGTCAGTCAGACGATAACAATATTGAAATTATTACTGTTGAGTTAAGTAACTGTACAGTCACATCAGTATATAAACCTCCAGAACAGAGTTTTCCTTCACCCCACCTGAAAATTTTATTACAGGGAAAGCTTCTAATGTGATAGGTGATTTCAACAGTCAGACATGTTTGGGGGTACACTCAGTAGGATCAAAATGGTGAGGCTGTCCTTCTGTGGGCTGAAATTTTCCATCTCTCCCTCCTTCATGACAGCAAACTACCTCATTCTTTCTACAGTGGACGCTGGGAACGTGGCTATAATCAGGATCTGATTTTTGTAAGTGAAAGTATTTTTCATACCTGCAGTAAATCTAAAACTATAGACCCTGTGATAGATCAGTATGAAAATTTTGTTAACATCTTTAGTGCCTCCTGCCGAACATCAATTCCAAGGGGATGCGGAATGAACCATACCAAGGGTATAACACCTCAAACGGCCACTCTTCTTGAAGAATACTACAGGAAGTTTGAAGAAGATCCTTTCAGTGCAGTCACATCAAGCCTTGCACAGAATGTCCTCGCTTCAGTATCTGAAGCTAAGAGAGAAGAATGGGTACAATTAATGGTCGACTGTGACATGAGGAAAGTAGCCAAAAGGCCTGGAGGCTATTACGTCGCCTGAATAATGATAACACTCAGGTCAACACATATGTTAATATTAAACCGGACCAAATTGCTCCCCAATTCCTCATTAATGACAAATCAACTAAACCCAGAAATATAGAGAGGAAACAATTATTCAGGCAAACGGATCAAGAGAACAGTATCTTATCTCCTTCTTTCTCTCTTGAAGAAATTAATTCAGCCCTGAATAAATGTAAATTGGGAAAAGCAGCAGGACTGGATGACATTAGAGCTGAACAAATCAAGAACTTTGGTTCTGCTACAATGCTCTGGTTATTGGAGTTCATGGACAATTGTATTCGAGTATGCAAGATCCCTAGAGTATGGCGAAAAAGCAAGAGTAATTGCCATACCGAAACCAGGAAAGGATAGGAAAGATCCCAAAAATTATAGACCTATCTCCTTACTCTGTCACCTCTACAAAATACTGGAGAGGCTCATTCTTCAGAGAATGATTAGAAAGGTGGATCCTCTTCTAATTCCACGGCAAGCAGGTTTCAGAAAAGAGAAAAGTTGCACGTCTCAAACATTAAACTTAATACAACACGTCGAAGATGAATATGAGAATCGGCTCATTACAGGTGCTGTCTTTATCGATCTATCTGCGGCTTACGATACGATCAACCATCGGCTCCTTCTGAATGAAGTTCATGGTATAACTAAAGACTTCACACTCCTGTGCAGTATTAGAAACCTTCTCCAGAACCGCAGATTATTTGTGGAGTTTCAGGGTAAGAAAAGCAGATGGAGAACCCATAAAAACGGGCTACCACAAGGCAGTGTGCTTGCGATGCTATTATTCAATATCTATACACAACGATGAACCTCTCCCTGAAGGAAATCGAAGCTTTTTTTATGTTGATGACTGCGCTGTCACTACTCAGGCTGACTGTTTTGAGACTGTAGAAGATACGCTATCAAAATCTTTGGAAGAAATCACTGTTTACTATCATGGGATCAAATGGTTCAAATGGCTCTGAGCACTATGGGACTTAACATCTGAGGTCATCAGTTCCCTAGAACTTAGAACTACTTAAATCTAACTAGCCTAAGGACATCACACACATCCATGCCCGATGCAGGATTCGAACCTGCGACGGTAGCGGTAGCGCGGTTCCAGACTGAAGCGCCTAGAACTGCTCGGCCACACCGGCCGGCACTATCATGGGAATTACTTGAAACCTAATCCTGCCAAGACCCAGACCTGCGCTTTCCACCTGAAGAATAAACAGGCAAACAGATCCATAAATTTATTCTGGGGAGGCATCGTACTCAAACATAATCCTACTCCCAAATATCTTGGAGTAACTCTGGATCGGGCGCTAACATAGAAAAAGCATTGCGTAAACACCAAACAGAAAGTGGCATCCAGAAATAACATAGTGCGAAAATTGACAGGTACATCATGCGGTGCTAATCCATGCACTGTGCGCTCAAGTGCGCTTGCTCTATGTTATTCCACTGCTGAATATGCATGTTCGGTATGGTACAAGTCCAGTCATGCCAGGAACGTATATGTGGCTCTAAATGTGTTTTGCCGGATTATCACGGGTTGCTTATGACCTACTTCTGTGGACAAACTCCATTGCCTTGCTGGCATAGCTGCGAGATATGAGAAAAGTAAGGCCACAACCAAGGAAGCCCATCCACTATATGGTCTTCGGCCCGCACATCCTAGGCTGAAATCAAGAAAGAGCTTCTTGGCAACTACTGAGGCTCTCATGGAGAATCCACATACGGGAAGGATCTCGCAATGGCGGTAGAAATGTCGGTATTTGGGAGAATGGATGGCTCAAAAGGAAGAGCTTCCCTCTGGACATTCGGAGAACTGGTCAATGTGGAGGTCTCTCAATCAATTACCACGATTACCATCAAACACAACGAGATGCAAGACCAATCTGAGGACCTGGGGTTTCTCTGTGGACTCAGTTCTTTACCAGAGTGGCGCTGAGCAGACTAACAGCCATTTCCTTCAGTGTTCCTCATCACCAACCAGCTGCACCATGCAAGGCCTTATGAGAGCTACACCAAATGCACTTAAAGTGTCCAACTTTTGGTGTTCTTTTGTGTAAAATTATGTCAACACGCACACACACACACACACACACACACAAACACACACACACACACACACACACACACACACACACACACACATATATATATATATATATATATATATATATATATATATATACTCCTGGAAATGGAAAAAAGAACACATTGACACCGGTGTGTCAGACCCACCATACTTGCTCCGGACACTGCGAGACGGCTGTACAAGCAATGATCACACTCACGGCACAGCGGACACACCAGGAACCGCGGTGTTGGCCGTCGAATGGCGCTAGCTGCGCAGCATTTGTGCACCGCCGCCGTCAGTGTCAGCCAGTTTGCCGTGGCATACGGAGCTCCATCGCAGTCTTTAACACTGGTAGCATGCCGCGACAGCATGGACGTGAACCGTATGTGCAGTTGACGGACTTTGAGCGAGGGCGTATAGTGGGCATGCGGGAGGCCGGGTGGACATACTGCCGAATTGCTCAACACGTGGGGCGTGAGGTCTCCACAGTACATCGATGTTGTCGCCAGTGGTCGGCGGAAAGTGCACGTGCCCGTCGACCTGGGACCGGACCGCAGCGACGCACGGATGCACGCCAAGACCGTAGGAACCTACGCAGTGCCGTAGGGGACCGCTCCGCCACTTCCCAGAAAATTAGGGACACTGTTGCTCCTGGGGTATCGGCGAGGACCATTCGCAACCGTCTCCATGAAGCTGGGCTACGGTCCCGCACACCGTTAGGCCGTCTTCCGCTCACGCCCCAACATCGTGCAGCCCGCCTCCAGTGGTGTCGCGACAGGCGTGAATGGAGGGACGAATGGAGACGTGTCGTCTTCAGCGATGAGAGTCGCTTCTGCCTTGGTGCCAATGATGGTCGTATGCGTGTTTGGCGCCGTGCAGGTGAGCGCCACAATCAAGACTGCATACGACCGAGGCACACAGGGCCAACACCCGGCATCATGGTGTGGGGAGCGATCTCCTACAGTGGCCGTACACCTCTGGTGATCGTCGAGGGGACACTGAATAGTGTACGGTACATCCAAACCGTCATCGAACCCCTCGTTCTACCATTCGTAGACCGGCAAGGGAACTTGCTGTTCCAACAGGACAATGCACGTCCGCATGTATCCCGTGCCACCCAACGTGCTCTAGAAGGTGTAAGTCAACTACCCTGGCCAGCAAGATCTCCGGATCTGTCCCCCATTGAGCATGTTTGGGACTGGATGAAGCGTCGTCTCACGCGGTTTGCACGTCCAGCACGAACGCTGGTCCAACTGAGGCGCCAGGTGGAAATGGCATGGCAAGCCGTTCCACAGGACTACATCCAGCATCTCTACGATCGCCTCCATGGGAGAATAGCAGCTTGCATTGCTGCGAAAGGTGGATATACACTGTACTAGTGCCGACATTGTGCATGCTCTGTTGCCTGTGTCTATGTGCCTGCGGTTCTGTCAGTGTGATCATGTGATGTATCTGACCCCAGGAATGTGTCAATAAAGTTTCCCCTTCCTGGGACAATGAATTCACGGGGTTCTTATTTCAATTTCCAGAAGTGTATATTATTGGTGTTTTGCCCTTAAAGAGCGCATTTGGACTAAACTACATGGCCAGTTCCTTTTGCTGCCTTCATTGCTGCCCAAACTTCCCTCATTCGCTCGCTGTGTTTCTGTTGCCGGTCCTCTGTCCATGCTTCTTGTCGGCTTTGTGTCTTGGGCTTAATCTTGGTTGCCTTTTTGGTTGCCCATATTTCTTTCATCTTCTGGCTGTGATCTTGCTTGCGTTCTTCGGTCCATTTTATGCCTGTTCGTTTGTCACATTGTATCTCATGTAGATTACTTTTCTTTTATTCTGTCGTTTATTGTGTCTGCTGTTATGTTGAGTTGGTTCAGGTCGTTTTCCACCTCTGCCACCCATTTGTTGTTTCTAGTGGTTACCCAGTCAAAGATCTGTTTTGTCAGCCTGTGTGATGGCATTCTGTATAGGTGTCCATGGAATTGTAGTTTGCGTTTTCTAATCTTTTCTGTGATTGTCTCCGTATGTTTGTACAGTTCCTCTATAGGTTTCTTGATCCATATTCCATTGTTGTTAGTTGCGCCAAATATTTTCCTAAGTATTTTCCGTTCTACTTTTTCTAATTGTCTGATACGTGTATGCCCTAGGATTAGTGTGGTCTCTGCTGCATATAGTGCCTCGGGGAGCACCACCGTGTCGTAATTTGGCTTTTTGTGAGATAGACTTGTTGTTGTAATGATTCCACACTACTTTGTATGCCTTGTCCAGTTTAGTCTTTCTTTCTTCGTTTGAGTCTCTGTTATGTCCACTCATTTGTAGCGTTTCACCGAGGTATTTGAAGTTTGCCGTTTTGTAAATCGTGCCATACTTTGTGTTCAGAGATGAGAGTTTCTTTGTGCTCATATACTTTTGACACGATAAATAAATAACTTGACTAATGGAAGTAGTCGGTTGGTAGGACATTGCTGAGACATAAAGGAGAATCAACCGTCGAAGAGGGTGTGTGTGTGTGTGTGTGTGTGTGAGAAGGGGGGTGGGCAGGGGTGTAAACAGTGGCGCGATCCAAGTCTTGACAACAAAAGCAAGTTAAAATTAATGTAGGCTACTGTACTGATGCGGAGATCAGGAGAGGTACATGGGATATGCTACTTTCGGGAGATGCGTGAAGCCAGTCTTTGGACTGTAGACCACAAAACATGGGCAGTAACTGTGAAGTTAACTGAACTTCAATGAACGAGTATTATAAACCTCTCGGGAGCTAGTTGATTACTCAACATGTTTTAATAAATGCAAAGCGCTAGTTTGATTTTGTTCTACACTATTAATTTATTGTATTAGCCGGCATTTGGCCTAAAAGGCTGTCATCAGACATTTAAATGTCTGATGACGGTCTTTTAAGCCAAAGACCGCTAGCACTTTTCATTTTTTTTGATGTTGTTCTACGAAGAACAAGCGGAAGATTCAATTAACATCAACATGTTTGTTTGATTACATGTTGATTTGTTTATCCTGCAAAATTAAGTCCATTCGTCTCTCTTAATCTCACCCGGCATTCTTCGTATTTTACATAGATTATGTTCCAGATATTCCTGAGGGCTGCTGTGTTTGTAAATAGTTATAACGTAAAGAGAGGAAACAGTAATAGCTACAGCACAGAAAAAACCGCATTCATTTGTGAAAAGTAGGAATAACAAAAGATAAGTTACAGGCAGATAATATAAAATATGTGCACTGACAGTTACGACCATCACAAAAAGGGATGATAGAGGAACAGAAAGAGGAACTCATAGGTTGCGAGTAAAGAAGAGAGGGGCAAAGAAAGTGACGTATGTGAGAAACGGAAAGGGAATGAAGCATAAATGGGAGAGTATTTGGGAATAGGATTTACTGTTTTGACAGAGTGAAGCGGCCAAGTGTCAATTTTCAAGAATGAAGCCAGATGTAGCGACACCTAATCTGACCAGACTGTCTTTGAGCGAGCAGACCACTTCGCGCCTCTCTCTCTACAGGGTACAGACTGACACATCTTTAAAATGCGGCGCCTTTGTTCTCTGCACGCCAACCAGCAAAGCCGCGCTCCTCCGCCATCTGCTCTCAAGGCCGGAGTTAATTTCTTCTTTTACCGGTGGCTGCCCTACTGCATCGCAGAACCGCGAGTCCCTAGACCCGCCACGATTCTTTCTTCCTCCACATGAAATTTTCTTTTCCGCATAGCTATCCTACGGTCTTGCGGTAAGATGTCGACAGTCTCCTTCATATATAGCAGTATTTCTATCTTCCACGTGAATTTAAATTTATTCAGTGAATTTATATGCCATGAAAAGGAGAAAGCGAGGCAGTAACTGAAAAGGGAGTGAGACAGGGTCGTAGCCTGTCCGGCATGTTATTCAGTCTGTAAATTGAGTAAACAGTACATGAAACCAGTAAGATATTCGGAAAGTGATTTATTTTCCACAAAGTGTTTTAAAATTACATGAAATGCAGACATGAATCACTAATGATACAAAAGCAAGAAACGCATATAGACTGAATCTACATGAATCTATGCACGCTGTTCTATACTGCTAGAGGGGAAATTGATTCTTTGTCATCCTGTACGGCAGCTGTAGCAGTCTTCCGGAGAAGGAAACTTTTCCTACAACGGCCGGCCGCGGTGGTCGAGCGGTTCTAAACGCTTCAGTCTGGAACCGCGCGACTGCTACGATCGCAGGTTCGAATCCTGCCTCGGGCATGGATGTGTGTTATGTACTTAGGTAAGTTAGGTTTAAGTAGTTCTAAGTTCTAGGGGACTGATGACCTCAGATGTTAAGTCCCATTGTGCTCAGAGCCATTTGAACCATTTTTTTCCTACAACGAGTGCTGCTCGCTTCTCAGTTTACAGATAGATTGTACCTCCTCAGCATTGCCTGTCTAGCTCTCTTATGTGATTAGGCAAAACAACTTCAATGATGTTCAAAGTGTTCAAATGTGTGTGAATTCCTAAGGGACCAAACTGCAGAGGTCATCGGTCCCTAGACTTACACACTACTTAAACTAACTTAAAAGGACTCGAACTTTCGGCGGGAGGGGCCGCGCAATCCGTGACATGGAGCCTCAAACCGCGCGGCCACTGCGCGCGGCAAATTTCAATGAGATCGTGTTCACGTAGTGCAGTTACTATCAGTTCATTAATTGACTACTTATCTGCAGCTGTTAACTGAGCTATTATGTAAAATACATTTAAAACAAAAAATAAACTAATAAAATTGGAAAAATGTCGCACTAGGAAGGAATTGTCCGAATATAAAGGAAACCGTAGATGTGATGTACACGTGCAGACAAACAAATGATAGCAATTTCAGAAAACTTGGATGATTTAATCAAGCTGAGCAAGTCAATGCTGCGCTAGTTCACCTCTGACCCTTATGTAAGCAGTTATTCGGTCTGGCATTGTTGGATATCCTCCTGAGGGATATTGTGCCAAATTC
Source organism: Schistocerca gregaria (assembly GCF_023897955.1). Lineage (NCBI taxonomy): Eukaryota > Metazoa > Arthropoda > Insecta > Orthoptera > Acrididae > Schistocerca > Schistocerca gregaria. The sequence continues at coordinate 943,267,025 of NC_064921.1, read as the reverse complement.
TGTCCAACTGGCGCGTTAATTCGTCAAAATCCCGAGATGGTTGGAGTGCCGTGCTCATAGTGTTCCAAGCGTTCTCAATTGGGGAGAGGTCCGGCGACGTTGCCGATCAAGGTAGGTTTGGCAAGCACGGAGGTAAGTACTAGAAGCTCTCGCTACATGCGGGAGGGTATTATCTTACTGAGGTGTAATTGCTTGCCAAGAAAGGCAACAAAACGTGGAATAGGAGTCGGCGTACCATTGTGCTGTAAGGGTGCCGCGGATGACAACCAAATGGGTCCTGTAATGAAAAGAAATCGCGCCTCAGGCTATCACACCTGGTTGTCGGACCGTACGGTGGGCAACAGTCAGGCTGGTATCCCATCCATGTCCAGGACGTTTCCAGACACTTCTTCACTGGTCATTGCTGTCTGGAAACTCAGAGTGGATCAGAACTGTCTTCACTCCAAACGCCCTGGACAGTGGAGGGATGCCAACCTGTCACCTGCCATACGGTCCGACAGCCAGCAGTAATGATCTTGGGTGCCATTTCCCTTCATAGCAGGACCCTTTTGGTTGTCATCTGCGACACCCTTACAACCCTGTAGTTATTGTTGTTGTTGTTATTGTGTTTTCAGCGGTACGTCCACGATATTCTACATCCCGTTTTGTTGCCCTTCAAATGGCTCTGAGCACTATGGGACTTAACTTCTGAGGTCACCAGTCCCCTAGAACATAGAACTGCTTAAACCTAATTAACCTAAGGACATCGCACACACCCATGCCCGAGGCAGGATTCGAACCTGCGACCGTAGCGGTCGCGCGGTTCCAGACTGTAGCGCCTAGAACCGCTCGGCCACTCCGACCGGCTGTTGCCCTTCATGGCAAGCCATTCTGGGCTTACATTTCAGCAAGATAATGGGTCCGACACACGGCAAGAGTTTCTTCTGCTTATCTTCGTGCTTGCTAAACCCTACCTTTTCCTGCAAGGTCACTGCAGGAGCAGTGGAGCATTATAGCCAGGTTCCTACAACCATCTCGGGATTTTGAAGAATTAATGCGCCAATTGGGCAGAATTTGGCACGATTTCCCTCAGGAGGATATCCAACAACTCTCTCAATCAACTGATTACATAAGGAATTATTGACTTGCTCAGTTTGTGTAGGTCTTTCTCTTGAATAAAACATACAGTTTTTCTGAAAATGTAATCATTTGTTTGTCTGTACACACCGACTTCCGTCCCATTCGGGTAATTCCTAGTGTTAAGTCTTTTTCTTTTGTTCTGTAGTGTAGTTCAACGGCTGGAGCTGTAATCTGTCTACCACTCTAAAGACCCTTCCCAAGTGCAACATGCTGCCAATATGTATTCGACAACGTCGGTTTCATTGGTTCCATTTTTACAGGCTGGAATACGTTTCACAGCATGAGGGGTATCAAATGCATCGCCCCAGCCGCAGCTCTCCCAACACCTAGAAAAGTCTACAGGTATGAATTGTCTCCCTCTGCGACAGAAGTAGATCTACTAGGTGTTAATGCAATGTCAGATATTTCAACATAATCAGTCCAATTCATGAGACATATTCACACCCGCTTACGAAGATACACTGTGCATGTGTGGTGAGTGGCTCGACTCAGTGCAGCCCACTCTAAAAGTGGCACAAATTCTGAATGGAAGAGACAGTTAGTGATGAGAGAAGTTCAGTAACTTTCTGATCATTCGTTACTTCATGACCAAGTGATTAAAACACAATTACATGGCTTTACAGTACGCTGTCAATAGCAGGCAGCAGCAGGGTCCCACATATACCAATCCAATCCCACCAACACTACGAAGGTATGCAGCTACATGTACATAATCACTGTGCAGATTTCAATTAAGTGCCTGGCAGAGGATTAATCGAACCACCTTCAAGCTATTTCTCTACCGTTCCACTCTCGAACAGCGCGCTAAAAAAAAACAATGAACACTTAAATCTTTCCATGCGTGCTCTGATTTCTCTTATCCTATTACAATCATTATTACTCCTTGCAAAGGTGGCAACAACAAAATATTTTCACACTCTGAGGAGGTGATTGTAATTTCACGAGAAGCTCCTGCCGCAACAAAAAACGCCTTTGTTTTAACGATCGCCACCCCGTTTCACGTATCATAGCCACAGCCCTCTCTCCCATGGTTCGTCATAGTACAAAACGAGCTGCTCTTCTTTGAACTTTTTCGATCTTCTCCGTCGATTCTATCTGATGATTCTACACCGCACAGCAACACTCCAGAAGAGGCCATACAAGCGTAGTGTGGGCAGACTCTTTAGTAGACCTGTTGCATTTTCTCAGTGTTCTGTGAATAAACGATAGTCTTTGGTTTGTTTCCCCACAACATTGTCTATGTAATCGTTCCAACTTAAGTTATCAGTAATTGTAATCCCTAAGTGCTTAGCTGAATTTGCAGCCTTCAGATTAGCCGAAATTTAGCGGATTCCATTTGGTAGTCATGTGGATGACTTCACACTGTTCATTATTTAGAGCCAACTGCCACTTTTCGGAGCATATAGATAACTTGTCTGAAGCGTTTCGCAATTTGTTTTGGTCATTCGATGACTTTATAAGACAGTAAATGACAGCGTCACCTGTATTCAATGTAAGAGTGCTATTCAGATTGTCATCTAAATTGTTATGTAGATCAGGAACAGCAGAGCACGTATAACACTTCCTTGGGGAACGCCTGATATTGCTTCTGTTTGACTGGATGACTTTCCGTCTATTACTACGAAGTGTGATCTCTCTGACAAGAAATCACGAATTTAGTAGCACAACTGGGACGATAGTCCATAGGCACGCAATTTGATTTGAAGTCGGTTGTGAGTAACGGTCTCAGAAAATTTCTGGAAATCTAAAAATGTGGAATATATTTGAGATCGCCTCTCAATAGCACTCATTACTTCGTGAGAATAAAAAGCTAGTTGTGCTCCACAAGAACGATATTTTCTGAATGCTTCTTGGAATTTTGTTAATTATTCGTTTCTTCGAGATAATTCATAACGTTCGAACACAGTCTATGTTCCAAAATCCTATTGGAGATCGACGTTACGATATGGATATATATTTTAGCGGATTACTCCTATTTCCTTTCTTGGGTATTGGTGTGACTTGTGTGACTTTCCAGTCTTAGGTACGGATCCTTTAAAGAGCAACCGGTTGTATATGATTGCTAATTATGGAGCTATTGGATCAGCATACTCTGAGAGAACCTTGAATGGTATACATTCAGGACCGGAGGCCATGCCTTCATTAAGTGAGTTAAGATGCTTTGCCACACGGAGGATATCAAATTATAAGTTACTCATATTGGCACTTGTTCTTGGTTCTAATTCTGGAATATTTACTTCGTCTTCTTTGGCGAATGAATTTCGTCAAACCGTACTTTCTAACTCCGCTTTAGTGACACCGTGATCCGTACGATCGCCACTGTCGTCTCTCAGTGAAGATATCGATTCCGTCTTTCCGCTGGTGTACTGTACTTACGACCGGAATCTCTTTGGATTATCTGCCAGAGTTCGAAACAGATTTTCCTTCTGGAAAATATTAAAGGCATCTCAGGTTGGAGTTCGCGCTACATGTCGAGCTGCTTTGATGGTCTGTCAATTTCATCTGATGCGGATCCCATACCGTACAACAGTATTCTAGAAGAGGGTCGACAAGTTTAGTGTAAGCGGTCTGTTTAGTAGAACTGTGATATTTTTAAACGTTCCGCTAGTAAATCGCAGGCTTTGGTTTGCTTTTCCCACAACATTATCTGTGTGACCGCTCTAGTTTACGTTGTTCGTAACTGAATTACCTAAGTATTCAGTTGAATTTACAGCCTTTAGATTTGCGTCATGTATCGTGTAACCGAAATCTAGAGGATTCCGTTTAGTACTCATGTGGATGAGTTCCCGCTTTTCATTATTCAGTGTCAATGACAATGTCGCACTTTCGAATTATACACCTTCTCAGCCATTGTTTATAGGAACATATTTTATATGAAAGCCGACGTAACAACAGGAAATAGTTATCGTGGAAACGCTGTAACAAATACACTGAAGCTTCAAAGAAACTGATGTAGGCATGCGTATTCAAATACAAAGATATGTAAACAGGTAGAACACAGCGCTGCATTCGGCAACGCCTATATAAGGCAAGTGTGTGGCGCAATTGTTAGATCGGTTACTGCTGCTGCAATGGCGGGTTATCAAGATTTAAGTTGTACTGTGTATATCAGGAATCCGGTAAAACAGCAATCTCCGACATCGCTGCGGCCGGGAAAGATACTGGAAGAACGGGACCAACGACGAATGAAGAAGTCGTTCAACGTGACAGAAGTGCAACTTTTCTGAAAACGGCTGTAGATTTCAGTGCTCGGCCATCAACAAGTGTCAGTGTGCGAACCATTCAACGAAATATCATCGATATGGGCTTTTGGAGCTAAAGGCCCACTCATGCACCCTTGATAACTGCACGACACAAAGCTTTATGCCTTGCCTGGGTCCGTCAATACCGACATTGGACTGTTGATGACTGGAAACATGTTGCCTGATCAAACAATTGTATCGAGCGGATCTACGTGTACGTGTACGGAGACAACTTCATGAATCCATGGACCCTTCATGTCAGAAGGGGACTGTTCATGCTGGTGAAGGCTCTGTAATGGTGTAGGGAACGTGCAGTTGGAGTGATATGGGACTCCTGATACGCCTAGATACGACCCTGACAGGTGACAGGTACGTAAGCATCCTGTCTGATCACCTGCATCCATTCATGTCCATTGTGCATTCCGACGGAGTTGAGCAATTCAAGCAGGATGATGAGACACCGCACACGTCTAGAATTGCTACAGAGTCGTTCTAGGAACATTTTTCTGATTTTAACAATTCCGCTAGCCACCAAATTTTCCGGACATGAGCAGTATTGAGCATATCTAGGATGCCTTGCAACTTGCTGTTCAGAAGGGAACTCCACTCCGTCGTAGACTTACGGTTTTATGGACGGCCCTGCAGGATTCATGGTGTCAGTTGCCTCCAGCACTACTTCAGACATTAGTCGAGTCCATGCCACGTCGTGCTGCGGCACTTCTGCGTGGTCGGGAGGCCCCACACGATATTAGGTAGGTGAACCAGTTTCTTTGGTTCATCAGTGAATGCCTGAGAAGGCCATACGCAGAATCGTGGTTTGAGGGCTGTTTTGGCACTGTTTGAGATAGGAAGATGGGGTAAAAAGCTTTTTTTTAGCTTTGACCAGCAGCCATTTGGACAGGCATCCGAACATCTGTCTTACTGTGGCTACGATACTGTATATTAATTAAGGTTGGAACGATGAATGGGAGCTGGAGTCCAGGCAAATAGTGCGAATCGACTAATTCCTTTTGCAAAATATGTTAACTGGGCTGAAGTTAATGCTCAGCTAACGGCACCTTTTGTATGTGAACCATTCGGATTTTACCTGCAGATACGTGTAAAAAACATGTTTTCTGAGACTTTTTTAAAGCGCGACCCTTGTAGACATCAAACTAGTACGAATCGGTTCAGACATTGTACTAAGGTAGATAAATGAACAAACTCAAAACGAATTTTTTGTATCCAGTAAGCTTAATCCGTTGTCGATGTACGGTGGTTTAAAGTCGAATTAAACGTATCACATAAAATTCATATTTAGTGAATCGAATGAATTAAAGGATTCAAATAAATAAAAAGCATTCTTACGACAAAATTGAAAACTCTCTTTCAAACATCTAGCTTCATTCAAATTTCACGTACAATAAACACGTGTTTTGTGAGTTTTTAAAGCACGCCATTTCTCTCTTTCAGAGTTGCTCGAATCGGTTCAAATTTTGTAAGGAGGTATACAAATACATTTAATTAAGGATGGTTCTGTTGTTTTGGGAAAGCTTTATCCGTTGCCATGACAGGAACTACATAGTTCGAAAGACGATTAATAAAACCCATACCGGATCAGTCGTCGCCCGAGTCAAGAAAAATCTACAGCGGTTGCCATGTTATGGCCGCCTAATGTCAAAATTATAATAGAGTAATCGTTGCAAATCAGACTGAAAAATGCTCATGTCAAAGCGCAAAAAAGGCAAAATGTCCTCGTCAGAGCTAAGCACGTAAAAGAAGGGAACTAGCTTTTAGGCTTATTTGGCAGCTTCAGAGACATTTAAATCAAAGCATCTTAATATATTCGCAGAGAGCTCTCTTAGCTGGTCTGATACGGTCGCAGGTTTGGATCCTGCCTCAGGCATAGATGTGTGTGATGTCCTTAGGTTAGTTAGGTTTAAATTCTTCTACGCTCTATGGGACTGATTGAAAGGGTACAGTACCGCCCGACATTGAAAATAGGTACAACATTCTTCGTTATTCTTGTAATAATAACTCAATTTCACTTAATACACCAAAGCCGGGTACCAGTGTAGGAAAGAATGACTATTTATTTAATTGATCATATGTGCACTCCCACAAAATAAATCCCTACATCCAATTTAGTGGGATCTGCGAAATGAATGAATGTATGGTCGTCTGCTAACCGCAGATAGTGAATGTTCAATATATGATCATCTTTGAGACGGTCCTTTGGTCAACTTTGATGGAACCAAAGAGATTAAATTTAACTGAGCTTTGAGCGCCTGAAATGTGGCTGACCAATACGGCAGCATGGTCTTCTCCCATCTCGACAGAGGTGCGAGATGACCTGAAGAACGGCCATGTTTCAGCATTCTGGCGCTGGATCTTGTGTTGGTAAGACCTGTCTTAGGTGTGCTCCGTAAAGACAAAAGAGTTGATAGAATGGTATGCATGAGGAATACTTAAGTGTAGTTTGGAATAATAATTTCTCTATTTCAGGAACTTTTGTCAGGCAGGTAATATTAAGGGGAACGTAGTAATCTTTGGAAGTTGCCTACGGTCACAATGAAACCAAGTGCAGCAATAAGTTGAAATACTTCCGAGCGCTTAAGTTAAGCTGAATTACTAGCTTGTGTAATATAAGTTGGAAATATTTAAGAAATGGCGTGTGCAGGACTTGAAATTAGAGACGAGTACTTCCACGTGGTGAGTACTGTGTGAGTCTCAGTCTGTGTATGAGACAAAGGATAAAGAGAAGTACTCGTCCATGGTATCAGTTGAGGACTCGCGTGTGTGACGAATATGTTCTTAATATTACTTTGCGTGTTATGCTTCCGTGTGACGCTTGATTCAAACTATAATACTCTGAGAGAGAAGCAAGGTGAGTCAGCCGTCTATCCAGCAACGCCACTTGGCTTGCATTGCACAGGATGACGTGCATACAGGGTGTTACAAAAAGGTACGGCCAAACTTTCAGGAAACATTCCTCACACACAAAGAAAGAAAATATGTTATGTGGACATGTGTCCGGAAACGCTTACTTCCCATGTGAGAGCTCATTTTCAGAGCTCATTTTCTTACTTCTCTTCAAATCACATTAAACATGGAATGGAAACACACAGCAACAGAACGTACCAGCATGACTTCAAACACTTTGTTACAGGAAATGTTCAAAATGTCCTCCGTTAGCGAGGATACATGCATCCACCCTCCGTCGCATGGAATCCCTGATGCGCTGATGTAGCCCTGGAGAATGGCGTATTGTATCACAACCGTCCACAATATGTGCACGAAGAGTTTCTACATTTGGTACCGGGGTTGCGTAGACAAGACCTTCAAATGCCCCCATAAATGAAAGTCAAGAGGGTTGAGGTCAGGAGAGCGTGGAGGCCATGGAATTGTTCCGCCTCTACCAATCCATAGGTCACGGAATCTGTTGTTGAGAAGCGTACGAACACGTCGACTGAAATGTACAGGAGCTACATGGTGCATGAACCACATGTTGTGTTGCACTTGTAAAGGCACATGTTCTAGTAGCACAGGTAGAGTATCCCGTATGAAATCATGATAACGTGCACCATTGAGCATAGGTGGACGAAACTAAAATGAGCTCTTACATGGAAATTAAGCGTTTCCGGACACATGCCCACATAACAGTTTTTATTTATTTGTGTGTGAGGAATGTTTCCTGAAAGTTTTGGGCGTACCTTTTTGTAACACCCTGTATATCCTCCAGAGTTCATAGTACGAAACGAAAGTTACGAAGTGGGGCAGTGTCGTGTGAAACTGGGATGAATATTAATTGAAGTGGGAAAGCTGAAAGTGATGTGATTATAACGTTGTGACTATTCTTGGTGTTGTATTGTGTGTTGCCAGTGTGATGTATTTCATGTAATATAAGTAGGTGTGGTTTGCATGGGAGAGTAGCAAGATTGGTTCAGAGGCAGTGGGTTACGCATGTTCCTTTTTGTACCGCTGGGTCTGGAGGAAATTTTCGTAATGGTGGGTGTGAGAGTCGAAGAGTGAGATATAGCAAAAGGTCCACCATCCTATCCAGAAAGTGCACTGTAGTATTAGATAATTACGAGACCATAAGATAGAGAATCACCAATGTAAAGCCATGCCCACTGGGCGGAGTTTCTCATGTGCAATTGTTGTAGAAAATGTAATGGTGTGTTTAGGTTATAGAATTTATCGGAATAAAAAATATAGTGAAAAGAAAAGATTGGTGGCCTTTTCCTTCGAGTAGGATGTTGTCATGATATCCAGAGTTTATAATGTGTGCGCCGTTCATATTCAGTGCGATGGCCACGTGTTGATCAAAGCCGTTGGGTAAGAAAGAAAATGTGGTATTGCCAGTGCGTAGTGAACAGAGTTGTGTAAGTTACTAATAGTCAGATGTGCGTTATCCGTTTCCGTTGCGTAATATTCAAACAGGAGAATAATTTGTAACTTAATTGTCAATAGTAGAGCTCATGTTACTTGATAAATAAGAATAAATCCACTCGCTTGCCAGACCACTCATCTTGCAGGCCTGACTGCTTGATGCCACAGTATGAGCAAGGCATGCGGCTGCCTCTCATAATGACCTCAGATGTTAAGTTCCATAGTACTCAGAGCCATTTGAACCACTCTCTTAGCAGCAAGGTGTTGGCACACCTGCATCTTGCAATTTATAAAGTCCTTGATCCTGTGTCAAAAATCCAGAAGATACACCAACCGTAGTAAACAATATATAATATCAAATGGCTTAAGGGTAAACAAGTAACAACTAAGAAAGTTTTTCTGAGGGTTGAGGGGACATCATGTACTGTACGCGCAAACTAAGTTGTCGCTTGGCGCGGTGGCTGTGGGAGAGAATATTATCATGTTACTTTACTTGACACGATTCATTATATTACATGATATGGATATTACACTAACGAGTAAAAAAGCGAAAATATGTCAAGACGTTTTGATTTAAATGTATTTGGAGCTGCCAGATATTTTGAAAAGCCAGTTCTCTTCTTTTAACAGTCCAAATCTGGCCAGGACATATCCGCTTTGTTTGTGCAACTACAGAAGTATTTTTCATTCTGGTAAGTACCTACTTAATTACTCCAGTATACAAACACGAGCTCAGTGCAGTTATGTTGTCTGCTCACTCAGAAGAACTGCACGGGAAATGCTGGGGAGGTATAGCAGCGCTCGTGGTGAGAGAAGTTGCTCTTCCTGAAAGAACTTTACAGTAGGTGTGCAGAGATTTACGTAGTCATGCAGTTAGATCCTTCTCCGGTCTGCAAACTGAAGAGCGAGCAGGTGATAACCCACTCTGGCTATATCACTACGTTACAGGAAGCAACTGCAGAGTGTTTCGCGAACTTACATTGACCCTCTTCGGTGCACCTTGTGAGTCATTTCTTGCGTTTGAATCATTAGCAACTCGTATCTGTATCCCATTTAATGTTACCACACTTTGTGGAAAATAAACATCGCCAGGCATGTGTGGATACTACGTCGCCAGTGACTCACAAGGTGCACCGAAGAGGGTCAATGTAAGTTCGCGAAACACTCTGCAGTTGCTTCCTGTAACGTAGTGATATAGCCAGAGTGGGTTATCACCTGATCGCTCTTCAGTTTGCAGACCGGAGAAGGATCTAACTGCATGAACAGAATTCGACGACCTACCATTCCTCATACTGCTATCCTACACCCCCGCCTCCTCTATCCTGTGACGCCCCCAGAACATAAATTATCCCTTAATAAGGATCTACAAAGCTCCAAGGAAGATAACTACGAGGAAACCATGGGTGACAGAAGAAATACTTCAGCTGACCGACGAAAGAATGAACTACAAAAAGGTTCAGGAAAATTCGGTAATACAGAAGCACAAGTCCATTAAGAATGAAATAAGTAAGAAGTCCAGGGAAGCTAAAGCGAAATGCGTGCATGACAAATTAAAGAAATCTAATAAGAAATGATTACCAGAAGCACTGACTCAACAGACAGTCAACATAACCTTCGGTGGAATGGAAAGGAAGGGCGTTAACGTTAAGAGTGTAATGGAAATTCCTTCGTTAAATGGAGAAGAGAGAACGGATAAGTGGAAAGGGTACACTGAAGACCTCTATGAGAGGTAGGACTTGTCTGTTGACGTCATAGAAGAAGAAGCAAGAGTCGACATAGAAGATGTAGGGGATCCAGTATTAAAATCAGAATGTAAAAGAGCTTTGGACGACTTAAGATGAAATTAGGTAGAAGGATAGATAACATTCTATGGGAATTTCTAATATCACTGGGGAAGTGGCAACAAAATGATTAATAATGTTGGTATGTAGAACGTATGAGACTAGCGATACACCATTAAACTTTCGGGAAAAAAACATCATGCACCCAATTTCGAAGGCTGCAAGAGCCGACAAGTGCGGGATTTATCGCACAGTCAGCTTAACTGCCGATCCATCGAAGCTGCTGACAGGAGTAACGTACAGAAGAATGGAAAGTAAAATTGAGAATCTGTTAGATGACGATCAGTTTGGCTTTAGAAAAGGTAAAGGTTTCAGAGATAATGGGAGCAAGACTGAAGAAAAATCAAGACACGTTCATAGAATTTCTCAAACTGGAAAAAGCGTTCGACAGCGCAAAACAGTGCAAGATGTTCGAAATTGTGAAGAAAATAGGGTAAGAAAGACGGGTGATGCACAATCTGCAGTTTGAAGAAGGTATGACGGAAATAAAGGAAAAGTGCAAGAGTGGAACTAAAATTCAAGATGAAAGAATATAAATATAAGATTAGCTGACAACGTTGCTATTCTCAGTGAAAGCGAAGAAGAATTACAAAATCTGTTGAATGGAATGGTCTAATGAGTACAGAATGTGGGCTGAGAGTAAATAGAAGACAGACGAAAGTAATGAGAAGTAGCAGAAATAAGAACAACGAAGTAAACGAAGTTAACAAATTCTGCTACCTAGACAGCTAAATAATCTATGACGGCCGCTTTTCTAATGGTAGATTAGCACTGGAAAAAATGGTATTCCTGGCCAAGTGAAACCTACTAGCATCAGACATAGGCCTTAAATTGAGGAACAAATTTCTGAGAGTGTGCGTTTGGAGCAGAAGAGAATCGAAGCGCATGAGATATGGTCCTACAGAAGGATGTTGAAAATTGGGTGGACTGGTAACGTAAGTAATGAGGAGGCCCTGCACAGAATCGGCGAAGAAAGGAATATATGGAAAACACTGCAAGAAGAAGGGATAGGATGATACGACATCTATTAAGATATCAGGGAATAACTTCCATGATACTAGAGGGAGGTGTAAAAGGCAAAAACTGTAGAGAAAGACAGGGTTTGGAATACATCCAACAAATAATTAAGGACGTAGGTTGCAAGTACTACTCAGAGCTGAGAAGGTTTGTACGGGAGAGGAATTAGTGGTGGACAGTATCAAACGATTAAAAAAAATTGACAGTAGACAAACTTTCCACCGTTAAAATACTGATTTCAATAAACTGCGATTTTTTATCCCTTGCAGTGCGGAAACTATGGTCGTAGAAAAAAATGAACAATGCCTTCTTTGTAGGAAATTTAATGTAGTTTGATTTTATACTTGGAAATATTTTCGCCAGAAGCTGCGATTTTCGAGTTGTTCAAGAAAAACACAAGAAAGTGGCCTTTAAGTGCACCTCATCTTCACCACCTACCTCTATGCTCATACCCCACCAGTGACAAGTTTGAGACTGTTGTTCACGACACTCTCTCCTACCACTGTACAAAAATTAGATACTTCATGGTTTTTGCCCTAATTTTCCTTCCTTGACTGGACTATAAGGCTCACGTGGCTGTGGTGTGCAGCAATTACGCAGAGATGATGAGCTCTGCACAGTATTCGGAGTGAAGAGCACGACAACGAGATGTATAATTATATTTCTGATATACGTAAATATCCAACTCATACGTTTAGGAAAAAAGGTACCAATAAAGCGTCTGCCAGTGGTATACGGATTACGGATCATCTTGGAATCGTAGCCTTCAAATGTGCTGTAAGTAGAAACTGTCCATATATTTACTTCATTACAATAACATTTCCATTCATATTAGCCAAAAGCAATTAGTGCTTATTTCCGAGACCTCTGAGCAGGCCACCTAGCTACAACTGCTACAGGCTTTTGGTATGACACTGTTCGAAAGACAACAAAACTGCAGATCATAGGACGCCAAAGTTAAAATCACTGTTGGCTGGCATTCTGCTAGGACAGCAGTGAACACACGATTTCCTATTCGATATGTGTGAATGAGAATGTGTATCCAAAGTAGTAGGTCCTACTCTTAACCTATGTAGCAGAGTTACTAATATCGTCAGGAAAATGTAAAGCGAATTTCCGGAGAAAATTAAAAGAAAAAAATAAATTTCTACAGAGCAGCTGGAAGAGGTACTTTTATAAAATCATCGAAGCAGGTGGAAAAGAAATAGCCCACTACCGTTGAACCTGGCTGTCACCAGTCCAAAAGGACTTGTTATTTATTTTTAATTTAATCGTCTCAAAAATATCAAACATTATACATAAAAACAAGCAATGGATGAAATTTATAATGGTAAAATGTTTAAGGCTACAAACTGTGTACAAACAAACATGTAACAGGTACTCTGAGCTAAAAAATTTTGGTCCAACAACTGGCTGCGTCTAGTGCATTTGGGGTAGCCTTCATAAACTCCTTAACAGTGCAGATGTTTGGTCATAGCTTGCACTTCGTGAAGAAGGCAGTATCTGCTCTAATCCACAATCGCACAGCAACGATTCTTCTGATAAAACTCATCTATTCGTGTTTCTTCTGGTTCTTGCAAACTCTGGAATGTAGTCTGTTCACAGATCTCCGTATGTTCGAATCCTCTGTCTGTCCTGGGGTATATATCCAGTCTCGACGATGGACGTTTTTTTCTTGCCTCGTTTCTACTCAGATTTGTTGCACTGTGTTAGTGAGATTTTCTGTTGTGTGCGGGATACTCCACTCCAATTTACGCAGGCGTCAGATTGGTTGATATCAAAAACAGTTGGGGATGACAGGCATATGCATGTTGGTGTGTTTGTGTACGTGTTTTTCCTACAAGCTCGAAAAAGGAAGTGTATTCCGAAAGCTGGCCAGTCTCTGTACCTTTTGTCTGTGTATCTATCGACGACGTAGTGTTTCTGTCTTCCAGTAATTCTTCTTCTTTATGCCTAAGTAACTGGTATTTCTCAACCAGAACTTTCTGTGCATTATTTTCGATAACATATCTGCATGAAGCGAAAATTGGCAATCCTACATTGTGCGCAGTCGAGTGCCAGATCTTTCCTGACTGAAGTTTATTGGCAGAAAACTAGGAAAATCCAGCGGATCTACTAAAGAGACTGACTACACTACGTTTGTCTGTCCTCTTTTGGAGTAATGCTCTGCAGTGTGGGACCCTTACCTAATAATATTAATGGAGTACGTCAAGAAAGTTCGAAGAAGGGCAGCACGTTTTTTATTATGGAGAAATAGGGATGATACGGGATTTGCGGTGGAAATAATTAAAACAAAGGTGTCTTTCATTGTGGAAGGATCTCCTCACGAAATTTGGATCACTGACTTTCTCTCCGAAAGCAAAAGTATTCTGTTGATGCCGACCAGCACAGGGAGAAACGATCATCATAGTAAATAACAGAAATCAGAGCTCACACAGAAAGTTACAAGTGCTCGTTTTTTTCAGGCACTGTTCGAGAGTGGAATAATTGAGAATTAGTGTGGGGGTGGTTCGATGAACCTTCTGCCAAGCAGTTACATGAGATTCCCAGAGTATCAACGTAGATGTAGCTGTTTCGACAATTCCGCGATAATGGATGAGCTGTCCCAAATCATGGAGCGTGGACAGTCCTAAAACATCACAGAACTATAAAACATTCTCGGGTTTCAAGCCACGTAAAGTGGTTTACTGCCCACGAGCTTTCGGCAGAGATCTCCTCTGCCATTGTCAAGTGGATGACTGTCGTGTGGTTGTCATTGCCGTGCTTATATAGCCGCACCGTCGCTTGTGACGTCACTGGTGCTCGGTCCCGCGCCATACATGGTAATGTTCTGGCCGCGCGACCGCCGGGACCGCTTCAGCTCCCTCAACACCGGATCCCACGCTGTACTCAGCTGCAATCCACCGTCTCTATTGAAGGTGTTGTCAGAAATTCTAATCTCTATGGCCTCGCTTTGACTGGAAGACCCTCTTTCAAATTCTGAAGGTGGCAGGGGTAAAATACAGGGAGCGAAAGGCTACTTACAGTTTGTACAGAAACCAGATGGCAGTTATAAGAGTCGAGGGACATGAAAGGGAAGCAGTGGTTGGGAATGGAGTGAGACAGGGTTGTAGCCTCTTCCCGATGCTATTCAATTTGTATATTGAGCAAGCAGTAAAGGAAACGAAAGAAAAGTTCGGAGTATGTATTAAAATTCATGGAGAAGAAATAAAAACTTTGAGGTTTGCCGATGACATTGTGATTCTGTCAGAGACAGCAAAGGACTTGGAAGAGCAGTTGAACGGAATAGACAGTGTCTTGAAAGGAGGGTATAAGATGAACATCAACAAAAGCAAAACGAGGATAATGGAATGTAGTCGAATTAAATCAGGCGAAGCTGAAGGAATTAGTTTAGGAAATGAGACACTTAAAGTAGTAAAGGAGTTTTACTATTTGGGGAGCAAAATAACTGATGATGGTCGAAGTAAAGAGGATATAAAATGTAGACTGGCAATGGCAAGGAAAGCGTTCCTGGAGAAGAGAAATTAGTTAACATCGAGTATTGATTTAAGTGTCAGGAAGTCGTTTCTGAAAGTATTTGTATGGAGTGTAGCCATGTATGGAAGTGAAACATGGACGATAAATAGTTTAGACAAGAAGAGAATATAAGCTTTCGAAATGTGGTGCTACAGAAGAATGCTGAGGATTAGATGGGTAGATCACGTAACTAATGAGGAGGTATTGAATAGAATTGGGGAGAAGAGGAGCTTGTGGCACAACTTGACTAGAAGAAGGGATCGGTTGGTAGGACATGTTCTGAGGCATCAAGGGATCACCAATTTAGTACTGGAGGGCAGCGTGGAGGGTAAGAATCGTAGAGGGAGACCAAGAGATGAATACACTAAACAGATTCAGAAGGATGTAGGCTGCAGTAAGTACTGGGAGATGAAGAGGCTTGCGCAGGATAGCGTAGCATGGAGAGCTGCATCAAACCAGTCTCAGGACTGAAGACCGTAACAACAACAACATGGCCTCTCTTATCATGCTATCCCAGAAGCCATTGGTCCGTTTAATAATAGACGTCTCATCGAATGCAACTAGAGCATGTTCTGCTACAGCTGACTTTTCGGGATAGCGCAGTCGGTAACACCTTCCATGTTCTATGCAGCCGACATAGAAGTGCCCACATCCACACGGTATCTTATAAATTCTTGGCGTTCTGAGACCTACATCGTCTTTCACAGATTTCATTAGCTGCTGGATCTTTGCCGGAGGCCTGAAGGTCGTGTCTATTTTATGCCTCTTCAGGAGCCGACTAATGTTCCCTGTTGTCGAACTACAAAACGGTAAGAATGCAACCTTGAAGGGTCTCTGTTGGATTCCTTTTATGTTAATTTCTTAAATCTGTTGTCATTTACGGCATACATTCCCCTTCTAAATTTACTGTGGTGATTCTGGCTCTATCTGGGAGGAGACTGAGCAGTGGAACGTGTTACTTTTACACATAAACAAGATCTGTCACACTACTACATTTTAAAACACAGTTTATATGTAATCAATGTCACACAGTCTCATATAGAACCTACATCCGCTTACTTTTATATAGTATATATATAATAAGATACTGTCATCCCCCTTCCCTTCTGACGAACGTCAAGTGTAGCAGCCTTCTTGAAGACATGCTGTGGCGGCGCCACTCACGGGAACAGGTTGAACTAAGTTTGAAAACAAGCGGGAAGGATGTATCTACACACTGTACAACTTTCACACATGCAGAATGAAAAGTGTATTTTTACGAAAATAGTGTGCATTTCTTTTGGAGTGACCCTCGTATGTCAATGAGGGTCTTCAGCTGAATATGGCATACGCGAAGAAACTTGTGGACTCTCTTCCTGCCTGAATTGCGAGCATTTTCAAGAGTAGAGGGAATGTTACAGTATGTTAGCGTGACGTCTGCTGGAGGTGTGTGCCTGCACGTAACGTAGGAAAGAGGGGCGGCCAGCGAGGAAGAGTCTCGCGTGTGGGCGTACGTTTGTGGTCGCGGGTCGCCGGCTGCCGCGTCGTGTTACCCAGAACAAAGGTTGTGGTCGCCGGCCGGCCTACAAAGGGCGCGAGCCGAGAACCCCGCGCCCGTCCTGCTCAGCGGGGCCCGCCGCCCACTCTTCCGGGTGCCGTTCCTCCGCACACGAAACGCTCTCACATTTCACCCCTGCAACCAACGTCAGCTACACTACACGAATACCACACATTTGCCACGCCGGACATTTGCCACACTTGCCCCCTCGCCGGTAGCGTGAGTAGCGATCCTTCAGGTAAGGGACGCCCTTCCTCGTACTTCTTCTGTCCGCTTTCGAACCGCCGTCTCCACATTTTACTCGATACAACCAGTACGTAAGAGACCTTCTTCTTCGACATCTTGGCGAAATACAGAGCTTCTTTTCCGAAACCGAAATATTTATAATTTTTGGGAAACGAAAGCAATACCGACGACCATGTCAGTATGTAATTAGTTCTGCCAAGTATAAATATAGATCCCTCTGTCTGTAGGGTAGCTGCCTTTCATGCTTACTGATTGCGATAGAAATAGTCCATCGGCATGGGAGCAATAAGAAAGGAACGACGTAAAGGGAATGCAAATGTACGCTAATCATTTCTTTCTGATCATTATTTTGTGCCCACTTTAATTACTACAACTGCATTCCCAAAAGGCAGTAAGGAAAGAAGAAATGTGAATGGGAATGTTTGAAAAGAAGAACGACACACTCCACATTAATTTACTCTCTAAAATCCGATATCCCTTGCGGCGAAACACTAGTTCATAAAGTGTAACAGGACAGTGTTCAAAACATGATTGAAAATACGTTCACTAAATAGTGATAAGAACATCTATGATTGACATGTCATCTAAAGTCGACGTACAATTTTAAAATGTTACATATAAGGAAATGAAGTAATACAGAATGCTATGCTTGCAACGTACGTTGTTGTTCTACATTGTTTAGCTCTGGTATTTAAAGGATCACAGAGAAAGCATCCTAGGTTTTGGAGGGAAAAGCCGTAATTGTGATGATTTGCACTACAACAGAAAGAAGAAGCTCAACTTAAGGAAAAATAATGTAATGTGTGTAATGTGTGTTTCAGTTCAGAAGCGACATTGAAGCAGATACTTCCTGTGACTTAGTTATATTCGACAACCGGAATAAATTAATAACTGGCTCCTTTTACCGACCCCCGGTCTCAGATGAAACAGCTGCTGAACGGTTCAAAGAAAACTTGAGTCTCACCACAAATAGGTACGCTACTCACACAATTGAAGTTGCCAGTGACTTCAATCTGCTTTCCGCATGGTGACAAAACTACATTTTCAGACACTATTGTAGACAGAAACAACTTCCGTAATTGCTCTAAATGCTTTATTAAAGTTATTTTGAACAGTTCGTTCACGAGGACATTCAAATTGTAAATGGTTACGAAAACACACTTGACCTCTTAGCCACAAATAATCCTGAGCATCACGACGGATACAGGGATTAGTGAACACACAGTCGAGTGAGGCTCAATTCTGTAACAAAGAAATTCACCAAAAGTAAACGCGAAATATATTCGGTTGACTTCTTTCTAAGAGACAGTCTCCAATTCTTCCAAACTATGTAAGTGAAGACCATATGTGGCTTAAGTTCAAAGAAATAGTATCAACAGCACTCGATTCATACCAAATAAATTAATAAGAGGCGGAACTGATCCCCCATGGTACACAAAAAGCTGATGCAGGAGCACCGAAAAACGCACGTATAATTTAGACGAACGCAAAATCTCAAGATTGGCGAAGTTTTACTGAGGCTCGAAATTTGGTGCGGATTTCAATGCGAGATGCATTTAATAGTTTCCGCAACGAAAGTCTCTCTAGAAATGTGGCAGAAAATCCAAAGAGATTTTGGTCCTATGTTAAGTAAATCAGCGGAAAGGCTCAGTAAGTCCCTTTACTGCGCGACAGCGATGAGGAGAAGGAGGGGGAGACAAGGGATCCAACCCTTCGGAGCAGGTAAAATCGTGGCAAATGTCCGGCGTGGCAAATGTCCGCACACCATACTACACTGATCAGCCAGAACATTATGATCACGTACCCAATAGCCAGAGCGTCCACCTTTGGCACAGTTTAACAGCAGCAATGCAGTCTTGGTACGTCGGTGGAGGAAACTCGCACACCATCTGAACAGCAAATCACCTATTTCCCGTAAATTCTGGAGAAGGGGCGTTGGCCTCTCACATCCCACTTGCGTTCGATCGGGTACAGATCTGGAGAGTTGGGGGTCGAGCACATCAATTGGAAATCGCCACTGTGTTCCTCGATCCGCTCCGTCACGCTCCTGGCTTTGTGACTTGACGCATTATCTTGCTGAGGAATGCCACTGCAGCCGGGGATACTCCTTGGCCATCATGGTGCCATGCACGAGCTCCACTGGACCCACGGATGACCACATTATGGAGCTTAATGGATCAATTGCCAGCTTGTCTCCGTCCCGCAATACAAGTGTCAAGGCGCTGTTCCCCAGGAAGAGGACGGATTCGCACCCTCCCTGGGCATGGATGTGTGTGATGTCCTTAGGTTAGTTAGGTTTAAGTAGTTCTAAGTTCTAGGGGACTGATGACCTCAGATGTTAAGTCCCATAGTGCTCAGAGCCATTTGAACCATTTGATCACCCTCCCATTCGCATGATGGATGTTGACTCTGAAATTATTGGTATATCTGAACACTTCTTAAATAAGGAGATAATTCAGAGGCTTCCTTTACCAAGATACAGGTTGGTTCAAATGGTTCAAATGGCTCTGAGCACTATGGGACTCAACATCTTAGGTCATAAGTCCCCTAGAACTTAGAACTACTTAAACCTAACTAACCTAAGAACATCACACACACCCATGCCCGAGGCAAGATTCGAACCTGTGACCGTAGCAGCCCCGCGGTTCCGGACTGCAGCGCCAGATACAGGTTGGCTGGCAGCTTTTCTTGGAGCTCTTTGCGGTGTGGGGGAGTAGCCATGTATGTCAAAAACGGCATCCCATTTGAGTCAGTTGATGTTTCGAAGTACTGCACTGAAAAGGTGTTTGAATGTTGTACAGGTGTGGTTAAATTTAATGGAGCTAAACTTGTAACTGTTGTTATTTATAGATCCCCAGACTCTGTTTTCACAACATTTTTGCTAAAGCTAGGGCAGGTTCTTGATTCACTGTATAGGAAATACAAAAAGTTAGTTATATGTGGTAACTTCAACATTAATTGCATAAGAGATTGTGTAAGCAAAAGGATGCTGGTAGACCTCCTTAATTCATATAATCTTATGCAAACCGTATTCTTTCCAACGAGAGTGGAAGGGAACAGTAGAACAACCATAGACAACATTTTTGTTCATTCCTCATTACTAGAAGGGCATTCTGTTAGCAAAAAAGTGAATGGATTTTCAGATCATGATGCACAAATTTTAACTCTAAAAGATTTTTGTGCTGCAACACATGTTAAATATAGTTATCAACTATTTAGGAAACCTGATCCAGTTGCTGTAGAGACCTTTGTAAACCTTATCAAGGAACAAGAGTGGCAAGATGTTTATAGCGCTGATACAGTAGACGATAAATATAATGCTTTTCTCAAGACTTTTCTCGTGCTCTTTGAAAGTTGCTTTCCGTTCGAACGTTCAAAACGGGTTACTAGCACAAACAGGCAACCCGGGTGGCTGACTAGAGGGATAAGAATATCTTGTAGAACAAAGTGGCAATTATATCAAAAGTCAGAAACAGGCAAAATCTAAATGCAGCAGCCCATTACAAACAGTATTGTAAGGTGCTCAAAAATGTTATTAGGAAGGCAAAAAGTATGTGGTATGCAGCTAGAATAGCTGTCTCAGGATAAAATTAAAACCATATGGTCAGTCGTACAGGAAGTGGGTGGTCTGCAGAGACAGGTCGAAGATATAGGATCAGTGCGTAGTGGGAATGTCCGTGTTACTGATAAGTCGCATATATGTAGAGTATTTAATAATCACTTTCTGAATATAGCAGGTGAACTAAATAGAAACCTAGTGCCAATAGGGAATCATATAGCGCTCTTAGAAAAAAGTATTCCGAGACTGTTACCTGAAATGCTCCTCCATGATACTGACAAGAGAGAGATTGAGTTAATAATTAAATCACTAAAGACCAAGAACTCTCATGGATATGAGGGGGTATCTAGCAGAATACTGAAGTATCGTTCTATGTATGTTAGCCCAGTACTTAGCCATATCTGTAACTTTTCCTTTAGGAGTGGTCGGTTTCCTGACCGATCAAAGTACTCGGTAGTGAAGCCACTTTATAAAAAGGGAGACAGGTATAACGTTGACAATTATAGACCTATTTCTATGCCATCGGTGTTTGCTAAAGTTATCGAGAAGGTTGTATATACAAGGTTACTGGAGCATTTAAATTCACATAATTTGCTGTCAAATGTTCAGTTTGGTTTTAGAAATGGTTTGACAACTAAAAATGCTATATTCTTTTTTCTCTGTGAGGCTTTGGACGGATTATATAAAAGGTTGCGAACTCTAGGTGTTTTCTTTGATTTAACGTAGGCTTTTGACTGTGTTGAACACAAAATATTACTGCAGAAGTTGGACTATGATGGAGTAAGGGGAGTAGCTTACAATTGGTTCGCCTCTTACTTTAAGAACAGAAACCAGAAGGTAATTCTGGGCAATATTGAGAGTGGTAGCGATGTTCAGTCACAATGGGGCACTGGTAAGTGGGGCGTTCCCCAAGGGTCGGTGCTGGGGCCACTGCTATTTCTTATTTATATAAATGATATGCCTTCTAGTATTACAGATGATCCAAAAATATTTCTGTTTGCTGATGACACCAGCTTGGTAGTGAAGGATCTTGTGTGTAATATTGAAACAGTATCAAATAATGTAGTTCCTGAAATAAGTTCGTGGCTTGTGGAAAACATTTTGATGCTAAATCACTGTATGACTCAGTTTTTACAGTTTCTAACTCACAATTCAACAAGACCCGATATTTTGATCAGACAGAATGGGCATATTATAAGCGAGACGGAACAGTTCAAGTTCCTAGGCGTTCGGATAGATAGTAAGCTGTTGTGGAAAGCCCATGTCCAGGATCCTGTTCAGAAACTAAATGCTGCTTTATTTACCATTAGAAGAGTATCTGAAATAAGTGACAGTTCAACATGAAAAGTAGTCTACTTCGCATATTTGAATTCGCTTATGTCGTATGGTATTATTTTTTAGGGTAATTCTTCTGATTCAAAAAGGGTGTTTTTGGCTCAAAAAATGGCTGTTCGAGCTATATGTGGTGTAAGTTCGAGAACCTCTTGTCAACCCCAATTCAATAGTCTGGGAATTCTGACATTGCCCTCACAGTATATATTGTCTTTAATGTCGTTTGTTGTTAGCAATATTAGCCTATTCCCAAGAGTTAGCAGCTTTCACTCAGTTAATACTAGGCAGAAATCAAATCTGCATGTGGAATGCACTTCCTTGACTCTTGTGCAGAAAGGAGTGCAGTATTGTGCTGCATTCATTTTCAATAAGCTACCACAAGAACTCAAAAATCTTAGCAGTAGCCCAAACTCTTTTAAGTCTAAACTGAAAAGGTTCCTCATGGCTCACTCCTTCTATTCTGTCGAGGAGCTCCTGGAAGAGCTGAAAAATTAAGCAAATTCCGGTGCTACATTGTTGATTTTCTTTACTTAAACTTACGTCTTGTCGCCTGAATATGTTTTTTATATTACATTTTATCTGTTTCTAGTTGTGTTGTTGTTGTCTTCAGTCCTGAGACTGGTTTGATGCAGCTCTCCATGCTACTCTATCCTGTGCAAGCTGCTTCATCTCCCAGTACCTACTGCAACCTACATCCTTCTGAATCTGCTTAGTGTACTCATCTCTCGGTCTCCCTCTACGATTTTTACCCTCCACGCTGCCCTCCAATGCTAAATTTGTGATCCCTTGATGCCTCAAAACATGTCCTACCAACCGATCCCTTCTTCTAGTCAAGTTGTGCCACAAACTTCTCTTCTCCCCAATCCTATTCAATACCTCCTCATTAGTTACGTGATCTATCCACCTTATCTTCAGTATTCTTCTGTAGCACCACATTTCGAAAGCTTCTATTCTCTTCTTGTCCAAACTAGTTATCGTCCATGTTTCACTTCCATACATGGCTACACTCCAAACAAATACTTTCAGAAACGACTTCCTGATACATAAATCTATATTCGATGTTAACAATTTTCTCTTCTTCAGAAACGCTTTCCTTGCCATTGCCAGTCTACATTTTATATCCTCTCTACTTCGACCATCATCAGTTATTTTACTTCCTAAATAGCAAAACTCCTTTACTACTTTAAGTGTCTCATTTCCTAATCTAATTCCCTCAGCATCACCCGATTTAATTTGACTACATTCCATTATCCTCGTTTTGCTTTTGTTAATGTTCATCTTATATCCTCCTTTCAAGACACTGTCCATTCCGTTCAACTGCTCTTCCAAGTCCTTTGCCGTCTCTGACAGAATTACAATGTCATCGGCGAACCTCAAAGTTTTTACTTCGTCTCCATGAATTTCTAGTATGGTGTTATAATTTCATGTATTGACTCGTTCCATGACCATGGAGACTTCTCCTTAGTTTGGTCCCACGGAAAAATAAATAAATAAAATAAATGTTATCGAGATTCATCAGACCAAGGTCCAGTGTCGGTGGTCACGTGCCCATTTCAGTCGTAGCTGCCGATGTCGTGGTGTTAACAACGAGCATGCATGGGCCGTCGGCTGCGGAGGCTCATCATTAGAAGTGTTTGGTGCACTTTGTGTTCAGACACACTTGTACTCTGCCAAGCATTGAAGTCTGATGTTAGTTCCGCCACAGTTCGCCGCCTGTCCTGTTTTACCAGTCTGCCCAGCCTACGACGTCCGACATCTGTAATGAGGGGCGGCGCCCAAGCCCGGGACGTCTGGACGTGGTTTCACCCTGGTTTCCCTACGTGTTGAAGACACACGCCGCAGCACTCCTCGAACACTCGACAAGTCGTGCAGTTTCCGAAGTGGTCGTGCCGAGCCTCCGGGCCATCACCATCTGCTCTCTGTCAAACGCAGGTAGATCGCGCGCCTTCCCCATTCCACAGACGGACAGCACCCTCACTGATACTACATGCAACGTGCGTGTGTCTGACTAGCAGTCATTCCTCGCCACGTGACGCTGCTATCGCCTAGACGGATTTGTATCGATGGTAAGTTGGTGTCCATAATGTTCTGGCTGATCAGAGTACAGTTCAGCCTTGGATGCAAAGGCAGGACTGTGGCTGTCATGACCCCTCCAACAAAGAAATTCCTATTCAGTTTGCACTTGCAAGAGAATCAATTTCCAGTCTATTTTATATTACGATGAATAACGCATCATGAAAATTAAAGGTCTCGAAAATGTCAGGAGTTCTACTTTTTATAAAGTTTTCAGTACGTCGTGTCTTGTAACTCTCAAATATTGAATAAAATATATTTTTAAACGTTTAACATAAAGACTACTAATTATTTATTGGCCGATTAGTTTCGGGTTTTGCCCATTTACTCAGGCCCCGTATTTTGTGTCTGGGATATATTTAGTGTTGACACTTCCGTTCATGTGATCTCACTCAGATATAGCTCAAATCAATATTCAGCGTGATCTGATCCACCTGACAACGATATCCGTACATACCTATATGTACACTCCTGGAAATGGAAAAAAGAACACATTGACACCGGTGTGTCAGAGCCACCATACTTGCTCCGGACACTGCGAGAGGGCTGTACAAGCAATGATCACACGCACGGCACAGCGGACACACCAGGAACCGCGGTGTTGGCCGTCGAATGGCGCTAGCTTCGCAGCATTTGTGCACCGCCGCCGTCAGTGTCAGCCAGTTTGCCGTGGCATACGGAGCTCCATCGCAGTCTTTAACACTGGTAGCATGCCGCGACAGCGTGGACGTGAACCGTATGTGCAGTTGACCGACTTTGAGCGAGGGCGTATAGTGGGCATGCGGGAGGCCGGGTGGACGTACCGCCGAATTGCTCAACACATGGGGCGTGAGGTCTCCACAGTACATCGATGTCGTCGCCAGTGGTCGGCGGAAGGTGCACGTGCCCGTCGACCTGGGACCGGACCGCAGCGACGCACGGATGCACGCCAAGACCGTAGGATCCTACGCAGTGCCGTAGGAGACCGCACCGCCACTTCCCAGCAAATTAGGGACACTGTTGCTCCTGGGGTATCGGCGAGGACCATTCGCAACCGTCTCCATGAAGCTGGGCTACGGTCCCGCACACCGTTAGGCCGTCTTCCACTCACCCCCCAACATCGTGCAGCCCGCCTCCAGTGGTGTCGCGACAGGCGTGGATGGAGGGACGAATGGAGACGTGTCGTCTTCAGCGATGAGAGTCGCTTCTGCCTTGGGGCCAATGATGGTCGTATGCGTGTTTGGCGCCGTGCAGGTGAGCGCCACAATCAGGACTGCATACGACCGAGGCACACAGGACCAACACCCGGCATCATGGTGTCTGGGAGCGATCTCCTACACTGGCCGTACACCTCTGGTGATCGTCGAGGGGACACTGAATAGTGCACGGTACATCCAAACCGTCATCGAACCCATCGTTCTACCATTCCTAGACCGGCAAGGGAACTTGCTGTTCCAACAGGACAATGCACGTCCGCATGTATCCCGTGCCACCCAACGTGCTCTAGAAGGTGTAAGTCAACTATCCTGGCCAGAAAGATCTCCGGATCTGTTCCCCACTGAGCATGTTTGGGACTGGATGAAGCGTCGTCTCACGCGGTCTGCACGTCCAGCACGAACGCTGGTCCAACTGAGGCGCCAGGTGGAAATGGCATGGCAAGCCGTTCCACAGGACTACATCCAGCATCTCTACGATCGTCTCCATGGGAGAATAGCAGCCTGCATTGCTGCGAAAGGTGGATATACACTGTACGAGTGCCGACATTGTGCATGCTCTGGTGCCTGTGTCTATGTGCCTGTGGTTCTGTCAGTGTGATCATGTGATGTATCTGACCCCAGGAATGTGTTAATAAAGTTTCCCCTTCCTGGGACAATGAATTCACGGTGTTCTTATTTCAATTTCCAGGAGTGTATAATAAAATTGAAACTGGCCAAAGTCTGCACATAGAAGATATTTAAGAAAACCTAACATGAGGGGACTATATAAGAGTAATAAAAGTCAAAACAATTACTTTTAGAGTTTTTGTTTGTTTGTACGCGCATCACGAAACTGGATGCGGTTTTCACAGATGTATTTTTCGAGGTCTAACCTAAAACCTGTACAAGCTTCCGGATTTTTCAAAATTCATGCGGATTCTAGATCCACAAGGACGCAGACGTGGGCAAAAGCTAGTTTTATACACAATCAAGAATATGTTCTCATTGGAATACAGCTTGTGACTGAAAAGCGGGTTTATTTTTCGTAGACGTTAGCGTAAATTTGACAGAGGTTGATGTGTTCACACTGTTATATTTCTACTTATTTCGGATGACACTTAAGTATTCCAGTGACTTTAAGACGAAAGATACTCTTCTTTAAATGAAAATGTAAGTACGTGAATTTATTGCAGTCTGTGAGTCGATGAAATAAAAACAGTATGCGTTGGCGCTCCAGCTCACTAATGTAGAATAATTAACTTGAGATCTACTCGTTGTCCTGGAGGTCTTGCCGAGAAGTGGATTCACTTTTTAGGTTCAATCAGCGTGAAATGCGAAATGAGAAACAGCTACACCTTAATACTTCTCACTAGATTTATTGCAACTAGTAACATGCCAGCTGCATCACAAAACCTCCGATCCGAAATGAAACGCCAGTGAGCTGGCACGCATTCTTTTATATAATACCTAACAACGTTCTCATTATTGCGACTACAGATTTTCGCTATTACTATTAAAAATAATTACATTCAATTGACTTGATATACGTACAAAACAGTTTCAAAGCCGGCCTGTGTGGCCGAGCAGCTCTAAGCGCTACAGTCTGGAACCGCGAGACCGCTACGGTCGCAGGTTCAAATCCTGCCTCGGGTATGGATGTGTGTGATGTCCTTAGGTTAGTTAGGTTTAAGTAGTTCTAAGTTCTAGGGGACTGATGACCACAGATGTTAAGTCCCATAGTGCTCAGAGCCATCTGAACCATTTTTTGAACAATCTCAAATACACTTATCGATTTTTGGCACACAGTTCAATCAGATAACATGTTATTAAAGAAATTTAAATCAGATATATAAAGTGAACAGTCAACTCATTAATTTGCGCAATTACATGAAGATGGAAATCCAAAGCTGCTACCATGTTTATAGCTTATATATGAGACTACGCATTTATTAACATGCACAGAATTTCGTTCTTTTACGTAAAAGTTCCGTTTGGCAATTTGTTTACACGTTTCAGGCTGTATTATCTCGCGATTTATTTTAATTACAACGATAAACAATGACTCACATTATATATTCTTGTCTCATGCATTGACAGTAGCAAAGCACATGTCATTTCAGGTACGGACGAAAATTAAGTGACACTGCACTGTGCAATTTCGTTTTTCAATAACTGGCACAGAATACAATAATTTCAAACGTTCCTTCCACTTAACGTATCATTTCACAAAGTAGCGATTACTGGTACGAATGCTGTGTTTAAATTATAATTATACTGTTAATTGAAGTCTGTGTGGTTATATGTCCTAAATGGACTAAGCGTGTGCTATCGATTAGTGCAGTAATCTTCCTAAACTGATCTGTTATGTATCAACACCAAACATATCCCAAGTGAAAAAGGCGTAGTTTGTGAAATTGGGCAAAACCCGGAACTAGTCAACCAATAAATAATTAGCAGCTTCGTTGTTAAAAATTTATAAATGACTTCTCTTCCGCTTTTTAGTTGCTTATATGAGATCTTTACCGGATCAAAATAGGAAAGTGATTGACGGTTTAGACACTTATAAACGCTCAAACTTGTCTGTTAAATTCACTGTTTGCTTTCCATGGGTTTATCACTGCGTCGTGAAATATTTTGACTCAAACTCAGATAAAGCATTTCTTTCTTCAGCTACTTCATGGAATGATTGAAACTGAGAATAAATACGCCCACGAAAACCCGCAAGGAACCTAATTATTACTCCAGCTTTCAGCGAATTACCAAAGTTTTAATTAATTGTCAGAATTAATTAGCCCTAGTATTAAAAAAGAAGACAAAATTGTACATAAATCTGTTTCAATTGTTCAAGAAGCTTCTAAAACTTTGAGATATTTGGCTACTGGATCGGATTTAGAAGGTTTAAAAGTTGTACCCTGCATTGCTCATCGTGTACTTCTTTCCTTTTCTTTACGTCTTTCTCTGTTGTAATGGAATGTTGTTGTTGTGGTCTTCAGTCCTGAGACTGGTTTGATGAAGCTCTCCATGCTACAGTATCCTGTGCAAGCTTCTTCATCTCCCAGTACTTGCTGCAAGCTACATCCTTCTGAATTTGCTTAGTGTATTCATCTCTTGGTCTCCCTCTACGATTTTTACCCACCACGTTGCCATCCAATGCTAAATTTGTGATCCCTTGATGTCTCAGAACATTTCCTACCAACCGGTCTCTTCTTCTTGTCAAGTTGTGCCACAAACTCCTCTTCTCCCCAATTCTATTCAATACCTCCTCATTAGTTATGTGATCTGCCCATCTAATCTTCAGCATTCTTCTGTAGCACCACATTTCGAAAGCTTCTATTCTCTTCTTGTCCAAACTATTTATCGTCCATGCTTCACTTCCATACATGGCTACACTCCATACATATACTTTCTGAAACGACTTCCTGACACTTAAATCTATACTCAGTGTTAACAAATTTCTCTTCTTCAGAAACGCTTTCCTTGCCATTGCCAGTCTACATTTTATATCCTCTTTACTTCGACCATCATCAGTTATTTTGCTCCGCAAATAGCAAAACCCTTTACTACTTTAAGTGTCTCATTTCCTAATCTAATTCCTTCAGCTTCACCCGACTTAATTCGACTACATTCCATTATCCTCGTTTTGCTTTTGTTGATGTTCATCTTATATCCTCCTTTCAAGACACTGTCCATTCCGATCAGCTGCTCTTCCAGGTCCTTTGCTGTCTCTGACGGAATTACAATGTCATATGCGTACCTCAAAGTTTTTATTTCTTCTCCATGGATTTTAATACCTACTCCGAATTTTTCTTTTGTTTCCTTTACTGTTTGCTCAATATACAGATTGAATAACATCGGGGAGAGACTACAACCCTGTCTCACTCCCTTCCCAACCGTTTCATGCCCCTCGAACCTTATAACTGCCATCTGGTTTCTGTACAAATTGTAATTAGCCTTTCGCTCCCTGTATTTTACCCCTGCCGCCTTTAGAATTTGAAGAAGAGTATTCTAGTCAACATTGTCAAAAGCTTTCTCTAAGTCTACAAGTGCTAGAAACGTAGGTTTGCCTTTCCTTAATCTATTTTCTAAGATAAGTCGTAAGGGCCTCACGTGTTCCAACATTTCTACAGAATCAAAACTGATCCTCCCTGAGGTCGGCTTCTACCAGTTTTTCCATTCATCTCTAAGCATTCGCGTTAGTATTTTGCAGCCGTTACTTATTAAACTGACTGTTTGGTAATTTTCACATGTGTCAACACCTGCTTTCTTTGGGATTGGAATTATTATATTCTTTTTGAAGTCTGAGGGTATTTCGCCTGTCTCATACATCTTGCTCACCAGATGGTAGAGTTTTGTCAGGACTGCCTCTCCCAAGGCCGTCAGTAGTTCTAATGCAATGTTGTCTACTCCTGGAGCCTTGTTTCAACTTAGATCTTTCAGTGCTCTGTCAAACTCTTCACGCAGTATTGTATCTCCCATTTCATCTTCATCTACATCCTCTTTCATTTCCATAATATTGTCCTCAAGTACATCGCCCTTGTTTAGATCCTCTACATACTCCTTCCACCTTTCTGCTTTCCCTTCTTTGCTTAGAATTGGGCTACCATCTGAGCTCTTGGTATTCATACAAGTGGTTCTCTTTTCTCCAAAGGTCTCTTTAATTTTCCTGTAGGCAGTATCTATCTTACCCCTAGTGAGATTTGCCTCTACATCCTTACATTTTTTCTCTAGCCATCCCTGCTTAGCCAATTTGCACTTCCTGTCGATCTCATTTTTGAGACGTTTGTATTCCTTTTTTGCCTGCTTAATTTACTGCGTTTTTATATTTTCTCCTTTCATCAATTAAATTCAATATTTCTTCTGTTACTCAAGGATTTCTACTAGCCCTCGTCTTTTTACCTACTTGATCCTCTGCTGCCTTCACTACTTCATCCCTCAGAGCTGCCCATTCTTCTTCCACTGTATTTGTTTGCCCCATTCCTGTCAATTGCTCCCTTATGCTCTCCCTGAAACTCTGTACAACGTCTGGTTTAGTCAGTTTATCAAGGTCCCATCTCCTTAAATTACCACAGTTTCTTCGGTTTTAATCTACAGTTCATAACCAATAGATTGTGTTCAGAGTCCACATCTGCCCCTGGAAATGTCTGGTTCCTAAATCTGTGTCTTACCATTATATAATCCATCTGATACCTTCTCATATCTCCAGGATTCTTCCATGTATACAAATTTCTTTTATGATTCTTGAACCAAGTGTTACTATGATTAAGTTATGCTCTGTGCAAAATTCTACCAGACGGCGTCCACTTTCATTTCTTATTCTCAATCCATATTCACCTATTATGTTTCCTTCTCACCCACGACTATTAAATTTTCGTCTCCCTTCACTACCTGAATAATTTCTTTTATCTCACCATACATTTCATCAATTTCTTCATCACCTGCAGAGCTAGTTAGCATATATACTTGTACTACTGTAGTAGGCATTGGCTTCGTGTCTATCTTGGCCACAATAATGCGTTCACTATGCTGTTTGTAGTAGCTTACACGCACTCCTATTTTTTTTATTCATTATTAAACCTACTCCTGCATTACACCTATTTGATTTTGTATTTATAACCGTGTATTCACCTGACCAAAAGTCTTGTTTCTCCTGCCACCGAACTTCACTAATTCCCACTACATCTGGCTTTAACCTACCCATTTCCCTTTTTAAATTTTCTAACCTACGTGTCCGATTAAGGGATCTGACATTCCACGCTCCGATCCGTAGAACACCAGTTTTCTTTCTCCTGTTAGCGACGTCTTCTTGAGTAGTCCCCCCCCCTCCCCCCCTCCCCCCCCCTCCCCCGGAAATCCGAATGGAGGACTATTTCACCTCCGGAATATTTTACCCAACAAGACGCGATCATCATTTAACCATACAGTAAAGCTGCATACCGTCGGGAAAAAATACGCCTGAAGTTTCCCTTTGCTTTCAGCTGTTCGCAGTACCAGCACAGCAAGGCCGTTTTGGTTAATGTTGCAAGGCAAGGTCAGTCAATCATCCAGACTGTTGCCCCTGCAACTAATGAAAAGGCTGCTGCCCATCTTCAGGAACCACACGTTTGTCTGGCCTCTCAACAGATACCCCTCCGTTGTGGTTGCACCTACAGTATGGCTGTCTGTATCGCTGAGGCACGCAAGCCTCCCCACCAACAGCAAGGTCCATGGTTCGATTAGGGGGGGGGGGGGGGGGTGTATGGAATGAAAATTACTAAGATCTTACTTTCCACAACTGTGGAACTTAATAACAAGAAGGTGAATTGCAACACAAATTCTTTTTCCCTCAAAATGTGCGGCATAAAATGAACATGCGTGCGTGCATCGTCTCGGAAGTTGCGCATACAAATGACTTCTGCTTGCCAGGCGCAAGTGCAAACAGCGAAACTTATTTGCCCTATCGGTCGTCAACCAATACTTCCCTCAAACATGTCAAATACAATCTTTGTTTGAGAAGCACGTCAAGCAGAGCAGCACTCTGCTAAATATTTTGACAAACACGCAAAATCGGACAAATTTTTGATCGTTTACGTGGGCCTTTTCCAGTATCGTAATATTGTTATCACTTATCTGCTCAGTTTCGCTATCCGCCTCAGGCATACAATCGAGTATTGTATCAAAAAATCAGCACACGAAAACAAAGCACCTCTTAAAAACGTATTACACTAATTAGTGCAGCGGCTGTAATAAATTGTCGTCCGTACTGTGACATGACAGCGGTGAACAAAACGGGAGGTACGATAAAGCTCAGTTTTTGTTTGCTTTTTGCTATAGTAGCTATTTTGAAATTAGCTGTCAATCACTTTTTTGTTGTTATTTCGGTATAAGCCATGTGAATGACTATGCGGCCACCAGCTGCAGGAAACGTTCCAGCCAGCTAAAGGTCCCCATCCACAATAGCGCAGATCAAAACCAACCGGCTAAAACCGAAACCGGCATTTTTCGGTATTTGTTTGGTCTCGGCCGCAACAAGTGTAGAAAACAAAAAAAAGCGGCTATCCATTTTTCGTTTTTAAATAAACTTTTTTAAAAAACGAGTGATTTTTATTCGTAAAATCCGCTTTAGTTTGAAATGCTCCGTTATTACAGAAAATGGGGAAATCGATCAGTACTATTTTAATAACAATGTCTACAGAAATGAGGAGCATAAGTATTAGTACTGCATTGCAGAGACAGTAACGGGTCAAGGTACCCCCCGTGTCCGTGTAGTGTGCAAGTCTTACCCCCAGCCGGTCTATAGGTGTTTCTCGCTGTCGTCGCCGGACCTAGTTGTGCTGCAGAATAGCACAAACCCTAGTCTGGAAATAATTTTTAGAAGTAACGTAGCAATGAAGTACAATGCTTCATTTGATTTAAAAGATTAAAGATTGATCTGCTATTTGTATGAAATAAAAAAGAGGAAGGAAATTACGGTAATAGTAATAAATTGAAAACTGAACAAAAAATCATTCACAGTATGCAATAAAAATAGAAGTGGCTGCTCTGCTACGTGAGTTACACAGTACGCCCTTATCTTCCTGTAGCCCTTAGCGAAGGACAAATTTACACAAAAATACAGTTCTTCAATCACAGCTTCCACCTTCCAGCACTGGCTATTCGTAATGCCTAAATAGTGGTATGACCCCCTGTTACAACGTGATTTTTGAGCAGAGTTTCAAAAAACAGAATCACCAGGAGAATACTGCTGATTATTTGTGGTGCTCAACCACTTATCACTTTTCGAGACAGGCAGCGGATGGTGGAAGGACTAAGTATTCTTTTACTTGCTTATTTAATAGAATATTTTGATTCTACATATCTTGAAACGGAGAGCGTCAAAATTTTTCAAAGTTTGTTCGATTTCTACGTTTATTACAGGAAATAATAGGATTAAAAAACCGAAAGTCGGTTATTTCATAAATTGATTATTTCGAGCGGTTTTAACAGTAAAGTTGGAACGGCACAGAGAAAACCAATATAACTGACAGTCGGTTGTTTCAGCAATAACAACCATCCCTAATTCGTAATCTGACATTACGTGCGCCCAACAACAAATCCAACACGTTAGTTTCAAAGCTAGTTGCTATTGGAGTTTTTAGAGTAACTGCAAGACACATGTATTCTTCAATTTTTCGAATGACTTATTTATCTGAATAACAATTTCTTTGATGTTATACTATAACAATGTGTTTTCCCTGAGGCAAAAAATATTAATTATTGATATGATTATAATTGTAATAAAATATTTATATACTTTATAGTTTAGTTATTGTTATTAAAATCCTGGGCCTCTGGGAAATTTAAAATTGGAGGGGGAGACAGCCATTGCGGGCCCACATATTGCACTGACCGTCTTGTCTCACAGAAGGATAAATGTGTTAACAGTTACGGCGATTAGTTTTGAAATAATAAACAATTTAGTTTTGAAATAATAACAATTTACATAGCTAACACTTGGTTTAAGAATCATGAAAGAAGAACCCAGGAGATACTAAAAGGTATCAGATAGATTATATAATGGCAAGACAGAGAGGAACCAGGTTTTAAATTGTAAGACATTTCCAGGGGCAGATGTTGACTCTGACCATAATCTGTTGGTTATGACCTGTAGAATAAAACTGAAGAAACTGCAAAGAGGTGGGAATTTAAGGAGATGGGACCTGGATAAACTGAAAGAAGCAGAGGTTGTACATCGTTTCAGGGAGAGCATAAGGGAACAATTGACAGGAATGGGGGAAAGAAATACAGTAGAAGAAGAATGGGTAGCTTTGAGGGATGAAGTAGTGAAGGCAGCAGAGGATCAAGCAGGTAAAAAGACAAGGGCTAGAAGAAATCCTTGGGTAACAGACGAAATATTGAATTTAATTGATGAAAGGAGAAAATATAAAAATGCAATAAATGAAGTAGGCAAAAACGAATACAAACGTCTCAAAAATGAGATCGACAGGAAGTGCAAAATGGCTAAGCAGGGATGGCTAGACGACAACTGTAAGAATGTAGAGGCTTATCTCACTAGGGGTAAGATAGATTCTGCCTACAGCAAAATTAAACAGGCCTTTGGAGAAAAGAGAACCACTTGTATGAACATCAGTTCTAAGCAAAGAAGGGAAAGCAGAAAAGTGGAAGGGGTATATAGAAGGCTTATACAAGGGCGATGTACTTGAGGACAATATTATGGAAATGGAAGAGGATGTAGATGAAGATGAAATGGGAGATACAATACTGCGTGAAGAGTTTGACAGAGCACTGAAAGACCTGAGTCGAAACAAGGCCCCCGGAGTAGACAACATTCCAATGGAACTACTGACGGCCTTAGGAGAGCCAGTCCTGGCAAAACTCTACCATCAGGTGAGCAACATGTATGAAACAGGTGAAATAGCCTCAGACTTCAAGAAGAATATAATAATTCCAATCCCAAAGAAAGCAGGTGTTGAGAGATGTGAAAATTACTGAACAATCAGTTTACTAAGCCATAGCTGCAAAATACTAACACGAATTCTTTACAGACGAATGGAAAAACTAGTAGAAGCCGACCTCGGAGAAGATCAATTTGGATTCCGTAGAAATACTGGAACACGTGAGGCATACTGATCTTACGACTTATCTTAGAAGAAAGATTAAGGAAAGGCTAACCTACGTTTCTAGCATTTTTAGACTTAGAGGAAGCTTTTGACAATCTTGACTGGAATACTCTCTTTCAAATTCTAAAGGTGGCAGGGGTAAAATACAGGGAGCGAAAGGCTATTTACATTTTGTACAGAAACCAGATGGCAGTTATAAGAGTCGAGGGACTTGAAAGGGAAGCAGTGGTTGGGAAGGGAGTAAGACAAGGTTGTAGTCTCTCCCCGATGTTATTCAATCTGTGTATTGAGCAAGCAGTGAAGGAAACAAAGGAAAAATTCGGAGTAGGTATTAAAATCCATGGAGAAGAAATAAAAACTTTGAGTTTCGCCGATGACATTGTAATTCTGTCAGAGGCAGCAAAGGACTTGGAAGAGCAGTTGAATGGAATGGACAGTGTCTTGAGAGGAGTATATAAGATGAACATCAACAAAAGCAAAACGAGGATAATAGAATGTAGTCGAATTAAGTCGGGTGAAGCTGAAGGAATTAGATTAGGAAATGAGACACTTATAGTAGTAAAGGAGTTTTGCTATTTGCGGAGCAAAATAACTGATGATGGTCGAAGTAGAGATGATATAAAATGTAGACTGGCAATGGCAAGGAAAGCGTGTCTGAAGAAGAGAAATTTGTTAACATCGAGTATAGATTTAAGTGTCAGGAAGTCTTTTCTGCAAGTATTTGCATGGAGTGTCGCCATGTATGGAAGTGAAACATGGACGATAAATAGTTTGGACAGGAAGAGAATAGAAGCTTTCGAAATGTGGTGCTACAGAAGAATGCTGAAGATTAGATGGGTAGATCACATAACTAATGAGGAAGTATTGAATAGGATTGGGGAGAAGAGTAGTTTGTGGCACAACTTGGCCAGAAGAAGGGATCGGTTGGTAGGACGTGTTCTGAGGCATCAAGGGATCACCAATTTAGTATTGGAGGGCAGCGTGGAGGGTAAAAATCGTAGAGGGAGACCAAGAGATGAATACACTAAGCAGATTCAGAAGGATGTAGGCCGCAGTAGGTACTGGGAGGTGAAGAAGCTTGCACAGGATAGAGTGGCATGGAGAGCTGCATCAAACCAGTCTCAGGACTGAAGATCACAACAACAAACAATTTACATACTTTTTCCATTTATCTCGTTTTCATTTGACTGACCCTTGTAGTATAAGCATTAAGGAACTAGGAGTGATAATCAAGCTTTTTTAAGACTAAAACAAAATTCATAACGGGTGTACTGAACAGCTATCGTACTATACATTTTTCACACTGCTGAGGACTGAAGGAACAAGAAAAGTGTCGTCCACATATTTCAAAACATCAACATTCACTTGTTTGAGAAAATTTGTGCATAAAAACGCATCCGAAAATATTCACTAGCTAATGCACAGTGACTGTTTACTTTATAGTACGGCGGAATGTTACCATCTGCGTTGTCAGAAAATTAGAAAACCTACGGCACTACTTATGAAATTCCCGATTGAACAAAAAAAGTAAAGATCAATGCTATGGAAATTAGAAAGTATAATTAGGCTAAGCCACAAAAGAAATCAGAACGTTACAGCCGTGCGGGACAGCCGCGTGGTCTGAGTCGCCTTGTCGCGGTTCGAGCTCTCGGGCATGCCTGTGTGTGTATTGTCTTAGCGTAAGTTAGTTTAAGTTAGATTAGATAGTGTGTAAGCCTAGGGACCGATGACCTCAACACTTTGGTCCCATAGCAACTTACCACAAATTTCCAAAAAGAAAGAACGTTTCACTCATATAAACAGATATCTGCGTAAAAAGCGGTACGAAACAGTCACGCTGAACTAAAGTGAGTCACATTATTTGATTTTAGTGAACGACGCAGTCTTATTTTACAGTATTTTTAACTGTTCGTAGATTCATGTAAGGAAGAAAGTATAAAATATCCCTCAAAATTAACGTAAATAAAATGATGAAGTGATTTTTGAATGTTCACATTCTGAAAAGTAGGACGCACCACAGCAGGAGTATAATAATAACTTGGAACAATAGATTCTTTGTATTAATGACAAATTTGAATTCCGTTACATGAGATCTCAAATTCGTGTAGAAGTCAGGCGCAGAACTCGTCGCTGTGGAGCGAAAAATCATATCGATGCAGAACAACGATGGTATGAAATTCTGCAAGGCAATAACAATGATAAACGGGCTTTGCAAAAAATAAATTGGGCTGCAGGTTCGAGTTCAGAACATGAGAATGTACAGTCACCAAACTGACCACTTGCAACCGCTTAAGTAGCTGGAAACGTATAAATGGTTCGCCATAAGCAAGACAGTATCATAATGATTATAGAAACGAATGATACAAAGTACATTTGTCATTATTAAGTATTTTACAAAATTAAATACAATACCTCTCTCTCTGCACATCCATTGGAGACAATGAACCGGGAACAAAAGACAAGAATTGAAACAAGATTAAGTCGTGCATCAGTTTTCTGAATGAAAGATGACTCACGTATTTTACTTAGCTTTTATCCTTTACGATGATGAGATAATCTCTAGATCTCTGGAGGATATTTACATCCGTAGTTTTAAACAACGATTCGTAAGAGAAGAAAGATTCGGATTCAATGTACTATCGACATTAACGTCATTAGAGATGGAGTACAAACTCAGAATGTTTCGAGAATGGCGAAGAAAATTGGCCGTGCCCTTTCAATGGAACCATGCCAGCATTTACCTAGAGTGATTTAGGGAAATCAAGGATAACCTAAATCTGGGTGGCCGGACGTCAATCTGCACCGTAGTCGTCCCGAATCCGAGTGCTGTGTTCTAACCACTGCGCAACCTTGGTCGGATATTAATATAATGTTTACATGACGTTAAGAATACCCGCCGTTGCAATGAATGTCCTATGTGGCTGAATTCGTTTGTAGTCGAAAGTACTTCTGTGGCCAAGTAAAGGGTTATCATAATTAATAGCGAAAACTGACGCCGGTATGTGGTAAGAGAAATAAAAGCGTTCTGGTGAACATGGGCCTGTAAATGAGCGAGATAACTGCGAGTGTGTGGTTACGAACGACGCTTGATTGCTGTACGAAGTATTGTCCTAGTTAGTGCACTTGTACTGGGCGGTTACAGTTACTCACAGAGGTCCACTGTGGGCTGTAATTATGGCAGCGAAACTTGGAAGATATACCAATGTCTTATTGCTGCAAAAGATAGTTTCAGTATTGCCCACCAGGTGCGAATCTGGCGCTCTGAATGCAAGAAAGACGTACAGAAATATTTCCACATATAATGGATCATGAACAGGTCATGGACAGAATACGTCAAACATATTGCTGATTTTATTATTAACCGCCGCTTACAGAATTTGTTCAATATGAGCAACGGAGACGTTGACGAGACGCTGTACAGCGCCAGATTTGCAACTGGGGCCAAAATTGGAACCAATTTTTTTTTCCAGTGTAAATCGATTCGATGTTAATTCATTTTCGTGTCTATCAAGTTTCGCTCCCATACGATAATTGCAGCCCACAGCGGACCTTTACAAGCAGCCGCTCTATAATTAAAACCACACGGTGCTTGAGATGCGAACTTTTCGATTATGTCCCACCTAATTGGGCTCAAATTCATCCGTCGCCCGTAGAGGTAATGCTGTACATGCAAGATGAGGCCGCGGCACGTTTTGCTGCTGATGCGAGACGACGCCAAAGGCCCCAATATGTCCTAGATGGACAGCGAACCTGTGCCTTGGCCTCCAAAATCACCTGGCCTCAGTGTTCTGGATCTTTCTGTCTGGGTTCACATCAAGATTCGCCCCCAGTAGCTGAGTGGTCAGCACGACAGTATGTCATTCCTAAGGGCCCGGGTTCGGTTCCCGGCTGGATCGGCGATTTTCTCCGCCCAGGAACTGGGTGTTGTGTTGTCCTAATCATCATCATTTCATCCCCATTGGCGTGCAAGTCACTGACGTGGCGTCAAATCGAAAGACTTGCACCCGGCGAACGGTGTACCCAACGGGAGGCCGTAGTCACACGACCACACACCTCAAGATTGATGTATACAGATCTCTCATTGATACAGTTGAAGTGTATTGAATTGTACTGTCCTGTCAGTGCGTGCGAAATGATCTGGGGATGTTTGACGAGAGTGCCTCCAAGTGCGAGGTCGATAAGAGAAAAACATGCTTTAACAGTTACGAACGTACACTAAATTATAACATGTGACGTAGTGCAGAAGTATTGCTTTTTTTTGTTAAGGTAGGTCGCAGGAGAAATTTCAGTCCCTATTAGATTCGCACTTAACCGAACGTTTACATTTAAAATGAATTTGTACTAATCAGGATAATACATTCTCAGAAAAAAAGAATACACCATCAAGAAATTATCCGAATGAGACGGAAAACGATAAATGTGACATAGATGACCGGCCGCAGTGGCCGAGCAGTTCTAGGCACTTCAGTCCGGAACCGCACGACTGCTACGGTCGCGGGTTCGAATCCTGCCTCGGGCATGGATGTGTGTGATGTCCTTAGGTTAGTTAGGTTTAAGTAGTTCTACGTTCTAGGGGACTGATGACCTCATATGTTAAGTCCCATAGTTCTCAGGGCCATTTGAACAATTTTTTTGACATACATGAACAGACAACAAATGATTACAATTTTTTTTTTAATTTCATGATTCATTCAAGAGAAAGCTTCAGAAATTGGGCTAGTCAATAACGCCCTTATGTAAGCAGTTCTTCGGCTTGACATTGATTGATAAAGTTATTGGATGTCCTCCTGAGTAATATCGTGCCAAATTCTGTCCAATTGGTGCGCTGGATCCTCAAAATCTCGAGCTGGTTGGAGGGCCCTGCCAATGACGCTCCGGTGAATTTACTGGCCGAGGCAGGGTTTGGCAAGCACGAAGTCAAACAGTAGAAGCTCTCCCCGTGTGCGGGCAGGCATTACCTTGCTGAAATGTAATCCCAGGGTGGTATGCCGTGAAGGGCAACACAACGGGGTGTAGAATATCGTCGGCGTACCGCTGTGCTGTAAGGTTGCAGCACATGACAACCAAAGTGGTCATGATATGAAAAGAAATGGCGCCCCAGATCATCACTCCTGGTTGTCGGACTATATTGTGGCCAATAGGCAGGTTGGTATCCCACCGCTATCGGGGCGTCTCAAGACATGTCTTCGACTTGGAATCTCGTTGACTAGGAGAGAACTGTCTTCAATGATTAGTCCGGCTTCGAGATGAGCCCCGATGACGAGCGAAAACGTGTCTAGAAGCGTACGGTGGGACTGTCGCCCGCCGTACGACACGACAGCTGGGGTAACGATCTGGGGTGCCATTCCTGTTTCATAAACAAGACTCCTTTGGTTGTCATTCACGGTACTCTTGCAGCACAGCGCTACGTCGACAGTATTCTATGCTCCGGTTTGTTGCCCTTCATGGCAAGCCATCCTTGACTTACATTTCAGCAAGATAATGACCACCCGGATACGGCATGAGTTTGTACTTCTTGCCTTCGTACTAACTAAATCCTATCTTGGTCACCAATGTCTCCGGATCTCTTCTCAACTGAAAAAGTTCGAAGCATTATGGGTAGGGCTCTATAACCAGTTCGGGATTTTAACAACGTAATGCGCCAATTGGACAGAATCTGGCACGATATCCTTCAAGTGGACATTCAACAATTCTGTCTATCAATGACAAGCCGAATAAGTGTTTGCATAAGCGCCAGAGGTGGACTGACGCGTTATTGACTTCATCAGTGCCGGCCGCTGTGGCCGAGCGGTTCTAGGCGCTTCAGTCCGGAACCGCGCTGCTGCTACGGTCGCAGGTTCGAATCCTGCCTAAGCCATGGATGTATGTGATGTCCTTAGGTTTATGTAGTTCGAAGTCTAAGGGACTGATGACCTCAGGTGTTAAGTCCCATAGTACTTAGAGCCATTTGAACTTGCTCGGTTTTCGAATCTCTTTCTCTTGAACAAATAATGCAATTTTTTGAAACTGTAGTCATTTGTTGGTCTGTAGACGTACATACATCAGCCGATTTCCGTCCCACTAGGGTAACCCCTTCGCGGTGTGTTCTTTTTTTTGTGATAGAGTGTATTCGATACTGATGTCAGTGGCAACTGGTAAACATACATTCACAATTACGCTGTAATCGACTCGTGTGCGGGCGCGCGTTTATTGTAACGTATTTGCTTCTTATCGCAGTCTTCCATTCGTGTTACTTTTCCCTGTTAATTACAGTGCACCGTGTATACATTTAAGGTGTTATTTCTTTTTTCTTTCGTTACTTATAGTTGGCGACCACATGTCCATCCTTATTGTTATCGGCATGGCTGCTGCTGAGCATGACGCGCCAGCCGTGGCTCCTTTCGCTTAGCGGTCATTGCATGCCATTCTGGCGCGCTATTTCCGGCTGCCTGCATATCGCTAGCATCGCAGTTCCCCGAGGTAGTTAGCGGTAGCCGCGCAAAAATAATCCCGTTGCGCCATCCGGACAGATATTCGCCAATTCTGTGTTCTGTTCGAAGCCGAGACTCTCGCGTCAGAAGAGGGGAAACAATGAATTGTGGCGAATTGCAACAAGTTCTGAATGTTAGCTTTTACTTACGAAGAGTTTGCATTGTTTTCTTCGTTCAGCTGTAAGGTTCACAACTAGTCTAATTTCATTTCTTCTTCTATTCTGTTAAAGTTATTTTTGTCTTTTGATGTTGAGTGGCTCCTCTAAACGTTCTAGTATAGTAATGATCCGATCCTGATAAAATCACAGTATCGGAGGATCGAATTTGATGATTCCGTTGTCCCAGTGAATGATACGCTGTTGCAGATTTATCCTCGTGGCCCATACGACATTTACATTAATATTCTTTAAGCCGGGTTTGACGCTTCTGTTAGTAGTTCCCATGTTCATTTGAGCGCATGTGCAAGGAATTCTGTGTGCACCTGCCGTAGCAAGTGGTTGTCGTAGGTACTTGGCAGTATTACTTATAATCAAGCTACCAAAATACAGGGAGTAAGAGTCAGTAAAGGGTTGTGACAGTAATAGAGTACAAGTTAAAGTGTTACCTTTTAGTTTTTGATAAATGACATTTCAAATGAACCAGTATACCAAAATGCCTGTTTGTTTCTCAATGTAATTGATGAAATATTTTGCTGGAGCGCTGCTCGTCAAGAAATCAGCGAAAACTTTATGATACTAGTGATCATTTATACTTATGGAAATTTCTGGAACTATGTAGGATGGGAGTTTTTTGTCTCTGAGAACAAATTATAAATTTTTCTTCACTTGTCTTCTGGCTGCCTTCTCATCTTTCCGCTCTCCGATCTTGTACTGACAACATGTAAGCATATCCTGCCTGTACTTGCTGACGCAATAATTTCTTTATTTACGGTTTTTAGCGGTGTTAGTGATTTAAAAGTGATTACCATCATACCTCCTTGTCACACAAATAACTTATATTGTGTTTTGGATATATTTCAACGGCCGGCTAAGAGAAGTTGGAAGCGGAACGTTCGAAGGTGAACGACGGAACATTATTCGTTTTCTTTCGTTAAATGCTTCTTTAACAGAAGGTAGATGCCCGCTGTGATATTTTTACCGATCATTTTCATTACTTCACGTAGCATTTTTCAGTAAGAATTGTGGTGGTTTGATCGGTCTCCCACCATCGAACA
The DNA here is from genome assembly GCF_023897955.1 of Schistocerca gregaria. Classification (NCBI taxonomy): domain Eukaryota; kingdom Metazoa; phylum Arthropoda; class Insecta; order Orthoptera; family Acrididae; genus Schistocerca; species Schistocerca gregaria. The sequence goes on along the minus strand of NC_064921.1, from coordinate 943,224,718 downwards.
TTGACGCCAACCAACCTGCTCAGTGGCTTCGTACAGCTCCAAGACATTAGATAATGAAACAATACAGGTAAAAATTCAATCAAACTACAGATTTTCCAGTGCACTGCACCCCGCGGTTCCCTTAAGAAGAAATTGTTGTCCACCATCAGTGTGGCTTGTCTTCTTGTAGCGACAATTAACTTACATAAAATCTTACTTTTCATTCTAATTTCATTTGAAAAACTTTTAGTTAAATATCTCACTATGAGACGGAAGGCACGTACAATGCGCCTAAATCTTGCGTCTTTTTGGATTGTTTTAGAGCTGCATCGAGGTGAGTTTGACAATTAACTTGCAATTCCACTTGCCCGCTCTTCCATTATCATTAGAAGCAAGCTCAGTAAAATTTTTATAATGAACCGCCCAAAAGTCATGACAAGTCACTAGACGTGATGTTCGGTCGTCGTCTTCTTTAGCCGTGTGGTGCATCTCTCTCCGTACAGTTGCTGTGGAAATAGGTTCCTGACGAGCCACACTCAAATCGGCAGCGATCTGACTCTTCAGTAGACCGTGTTCGCTACACGTTTGTCCTTAACTGACTGCTCACATACTCCCGCTACACTCGCGCCATACGCCACATCTAGCCTCAACATTCGGGAGAACTCTTTTATTTATTCATCTATATCACTGTGATCCCTTTCAAAATAGTCCCCAGTATACAGGGTCTTAGGGGTATAAGTACCGATACTGTAATTATTTGTACCTTAATATGGACCCATTTCATGGTATTAGTTGTTTTTTTCTGCTTGTAACAGTCTTCCCTCAAACACGTTACGTAACTTACTGTACGATGCTTTCTGCACGGTGGTAGCTGCACCAGTGAGAGCACTCCGCCTGTCAGTAGTGACTAACCATTTTGCTTTCACGCTTCCACACGTCAACACCAGACCTGCTGCCCAGGGGAAAATAAGCATTAATGGCTTCCTCTTGCAACATATACTTGGAGCTATTAACAACCTAAAAACATAGCTATAATTAATAGTCTGCAAATGAAGTAAATAGGGATGTAACGTTATTCAGTACAAATTCCTTAGTTACCAAGAAAAATATCTTTACTTATACCTGGAACACTCTACATGAATTGAACCACTATGAACTACGCATTAACAACACAGGCCAACGATGGAAAAACTTTTTTGCTGAAAACATCTTACTCTTATGTTCTTTAGGGTGGTAAGTCCAAATATGACACTTAAAAAACTGTATCGCCGACCATTTCGTCACATTTTACAGTTAAATTTATTAAATTAAGGGATTTTTTAAATATTTTAAAAGCTTCTATGTAGTTAAAATAATTTAAAAAGGAGGTGTAATGAATGCAGATGACGTTGGCAGCACTACTGAAAAACATTTGCTGGCAGAAAGGTCGATTCTGTTTTTGTGTTAACAGATGGTATCTTGTTTATTGTCAACCTAACCTCACTTTCCTATTTCCTGTACACGTGCTCAGTACATTGTCTAATCGTGGTTGCAAAAACTCTGCTGACAGTTTTTGTTATATTTGTGGTGAATTTGTGATTAAAAAACACCACAGAAACGTTACAGACTTTGTGAAAAAAGTTTATCTATTACACGTAAGATCTAAACTTGAGAAGAACATTCTAGGCAAAAACCTTGTAGATCCAAAAAACGTACTCCTACCACCTCTACATATAAAGATAGGCCTAATCAAACAGTTTGTTTTAAGTATCTCTAACAAAAGTTTCCACACCTTTCAGAAGCTAAACCAAAGGAAGGCGTCTTTGTTGAACCTGATATTAGAGAATTGATATTTGATGTTAACTTTGAATCCACAATGTCCTTAAATGAGAAAGAAGCATGGGTGTCATTCAAGCAAGTCGTTACAAAGTTCTTAGTACATGAGAAAGACCAGAATATGTTTCTGTTATATCTACAATGTTAAAGAAGTTTAAAACTTTAGGATGTTTAATGAGTCTAAAAGTTCACTTTTTGAACAGTCGTCTTGATTACTTCCCAGACAATATGGGAGATGTTAGTGAGGAGCAAGGAGAGCGTTTTCACCAGGACATTCAAGTGATGGAAAAACGCTACGAATACCGCTGCAACACCGACATGATGGGGGACTCCACCGAGAAGTTCAGCAAGCGACTCATCGTAGAAAAAGCTACACAAGAAGCTTCAAAACAAAAAGAGAAAGAAAATACAAATCAATTCCAGCCGACAAGTGAAACCTCTATTAACACATATCACTGTTTTAAGTAGCTTACTGTAAATACAAACCATGCTGATGTTGTAACAAAGCGTTTCATTAATTTTCCCATTCACCGTATAGCATAGGATTTTTATACTATGTAATAAAAAGCATATTGTTCGAAAACTATGCGTGATACCAAAAACCTAAGGCTAGATTTGGATTCAGCACATAAAAATGTATAAAGATCAGCTATCAAAGTAAAAAAGCATTCCAAAAAATATTTTTCGTTGGCCTGTGCAATCGATACCATTTTCCATTCTCAGCCCTTGTTCGTCTGCCAGCTGTGATGTCCTGGCAGTATCTCCTGATTCCATCACATAGTGCCTTCTTCCGGCCTTCTGACAGAGGCATCCTTTGTCTTTTGATTTTTTTCCCAGCTTAAAGCCCCAGTAGTTTTTCACCATTTGTCGAAATTCATTCCTATCCATGATTTTGTTCTCCGGGACACCGATTTCTTTATCACATTCCTGGAACCATCCCAGTCTCTTTGGTACCGATGACCACGCAGTTTGGTCACACCACCTCCGCCCACCCCATCTTTTAAACCAACCAGTCTCTTTGCCTTTGGCCTAACGAAATACTAGATTTTCTTTGCTAGGCAATCATCACACAGTCTGAAGATGCGCTCCTCAATAAATCTCAAACAAATGTGCCCATTAATCCGTCTGCTGCCGAAGATCTTCCTTAATATCTTGTGTTCTCTTTTGGGTAACGTATCGACCAGCCGCAGTCTATTTATCGTCAAAGTCTCCGAAGCATAAAATCTTTCTCGTACGAGAACCGTTACAATAGTGTATTAACTTAAATCAACAGCGACTTCTTATTATATTAAGTTTTTGTCAGGTAATATGCTTGGCTCAGTTATCAGATCCCAAGACTGATCGCTTCCTGTTTTGAGTTGTTCTGTTGGATTCCTTCACACAGATGTGTAAATTTCTTCACGCGATTAAATTCCCCTGGTTGAAGATCATCTATTCTAGTCCGTCGCTGATGCTTATCATCTGTTTTCTCTTCTCAAACGAGACATGTAATCCCACTTTTTCAGCCATCTCTGTCAATCGATCAGTCTTTACGATTATGTTTGGCAAAAGTATCTAGGTTATCCGCAAAGGCCCTAGTCTGAAACGTTCTTCATTGCCTTCTTTTTGGTTCATTGTCTTCCTCCATCCTAAAATGACGTTTCCTTAGGCACAGTTACAAAACAGTGGAGAGAGTTCATCACCTTTTCTGATACCATTGATTTCAAAGCGGTCTTAAGACGACGGCCTTAAACATTTTCTTCACTTTTAGGAGCAGAAAAAAATGTCACATCTGAGGAATATGGTGGCTCGAGCGTCATTACGGTCTTGCTTGTGGCCAAAAATTGACGAACAGGCAAGGAAGTGTGAGCAGATGTGTTATCGTGGTGCAAAAGTGATGAATTACTTCTCCACAAATCCAAGCGTTTATTTCGGATTGCTTCACGTACACGACATTTACAAGCAAGTGGTTCTCCTTATTGATCGTTCGACTTTGTGGCTTAAATTCATGCTTCTCTGTGCCGTTAAAATGAAAGAACATCGTGAGCATTTGCCCGCACCTGCCGAACTGTGCTCGGTCTTGGCGACCCCGAATGCTTCCAGCACGACTATTGAAGCGTTCCTCCTTCCGTCTCTTCTTGCAGCCACTGCAACGATAAAGATATCCATAATGTGTTATTTACATGACAAGAATCGCGGAAGGTTAATTGCTTTGAAATAAGCACAATTTACATTAAGATTAAAATATGATCACTTCATCTTAGTAACAGGAATCGCCACGTACGTGTGTGCATTTCGAATACACACCAGAAAAAGGCGCAAATACGCGGAAAGAAAAATTGAAGACACACAGTTCTCTTGTATAACATATCTTTTAGAAACGGGGCGGAATAAATTACAGTCTTTGGCCACGTTACGACTAAATTCAGCAGTTTGGTTTTAAAATTCATGTTCTTTTATGAAAAGTCCGAAAGGTAATATACGATGTATCGTCATGAAAACACATTCATACAGTACGTATGAATTTCTTTCAAACAGGCGAACGGCTGGTACAAGGTATCGCATACGTAAAACAGGTAACGTTACACCATCAAGCCTTAGTTTCTACGTCACATCTGCAGCGTTGTTGACTTCATCTAGCGACTTCTGAGCAAGTTATATTCGTCACTACTTTTGTTCGATAGTCAATAGTTTTTCAACAAATTTTGTGGTCATGCGTTTCCTACCCAAAACGTCGGAAAAAAATTCTTTAAATAAACCACTTTACTGGTCGATATAATCACCGACTTCTCTGACTGCGATTCGGCAATCGTTTACAATCATTCCTTTTACTGTGTCAACGATTCCGTCAGTTGAAGATTTGCTGGGGTGTCTAGGGAGCTCGTCGTCTTCAACGCATGCACGGCCTTCTTCGAAACGCTTTTACCAATTGTAAACCCTTGTTTGACTGGTAAAAGACTCACCAAAAACAGTATGTAACATTGCTAGAGCTTTGCTGCACTTTATTCCGTTTTTGTAGCAAAATTAAAATACAAATTCTCTGATATATTTTTATAAAAAAAACTAGCTACGCCCCGCAAGCGGTGCAATGACTCTTTCTTCCTGATAGGTATACATGCAAAGCAGACAGTTACAAGTACAAAATAAATTAAAGACAATGATTTTTTTAACATGGAATTAAAATTTTAAACAGTTGATTCTAATGTTTTGGGACATACAATATTTTTTGTCTTTTTGTCTTCTGTAAAAACAAACAAATTTTTCAGTTGTCGCACTCGTTAGCATGCAATACGCTGACAAAATTATTGGAATCCTCCAGTAATGTTTTTCGCTACCTCGTTGACGTCTTGAACAACAAGAGTAAGAGACAGATCACGCTTCATACTTGTAGAACACTCCAAGGCAATACAGGAAAGAAATATCAAAAGATAATTTTCAAGAATTTTACATGTTATTCCTTCTAATTCCCGTCCCACCCCTAGGGGCCGTAGGGGTATCTTCTCCTCGCAATATTCTCGTACAAATAATGAGTCATAATATGGGAACTACGGGTCACCCTTGATGCAAAGAGCTTTTGTTTCATTTTTAATTTCTTCCGGAAATATCGCCATCACACGGCTTTTTTCGTTATTGTAAAATTAGCATCGTTGCGAACATTACAAAAATTTCCTACATGTGTACTGTAAGGTTTCAGGTACTGTACTGTGTGATCAATTTAATAATACATTACTTCATTTTAAGGCACAGCATGCTTTCTGCGTTTGTTGTCGTTTTTTGGCATATTTTCTGTGTTTTGTTGCCGGTTTTTTCATCATAGAGCATGTCATCTGCAACTGTATGAGCGACTGTTATTAACAAATATGAAAATGTGAACTTAAATGTACGTCAGTTTTGTACGATTGGGAATTGTGGCAATGTTTTGGATAAAATTTTGATGCCACTAGATTGTTACTTAGAGTGCCATGTACTTACGTTGGTTTGTCGCCTTACAGTTGCTTTAAAACACAGAAAAACATAACTTTTAAACCTTGGCCGAAATTCAAAACATTATGCCATCTTGTTGTTCGCCAATGTAGCGAAATGTATCTCGTATCTCGAGAAGGTTTTGAAAAATTTCGCGGGACTTTTCGTGACTTCTGTCATGTATATAACAAACTTAGCTGAAGTTTCTGCAGGCTTTCCTGAGTTATGCTTTTGTGTCACCTCTTTTTTTCATCCCCCCCCCTCCCCTCCCTTAGCCTACGATTACTAGGCATATCTTACTGCCACAGTAATTATTTCCAGTGATAAGTGTACAAGTTTGGTAGAAAATGGTTCAGTCGTTACAGAGATAAACAGATACGTCACTGTCTTTGCGCATCTCCCCCTACACATCAATACTCCTAGAGGTGCAAATTCATCGGGGCTGTCACCAATGAGCCTAGCGACCCCGAAATCTGAGGATTCGATACTGATATCGATCGTTATCGAATATTTTTACGTGTCACGACTTCTCACCTCGTGCCTATACCTAGGGGTCTTATAAATATAAGTGTACAAATAACAAGTTTTGTTTATACAACTGTTCCAGGCATTCCCGAGTTTTGCTGCTGTGACACCCACTTTTCAGTCCCACCCCACCAGAAGCCTTCTCGGTCATCTGCACAACAACTCACCACAGTATCATGGCGCCGGCCGATGTGACCGAGCGGTTCTAGGCGCTTCAGTCTGGAACTTCGCGACCGCTACGGTCACAGGTTCGAATCCTGCCTCGGGCATGGATGTGTGTGATGTCCTTTGGTTAGTTCGGTTTAAGTAGTTCTAAATCTAGGGGACTGATGACCTGAGAAGTTAAGTCCCATAGTGCTCAGAGCCATTTGAATCACAGTATCATGGCAATTGGATGGTCGGTGTGGGAACGCATAGAAAACGAACAAACAAATATTCAGTTTAGGGTTCCGCGCCTCTAACGGTAGAAACGGAATCCTTATGGTATCGCCTCGTTGTGCGCCTGTCTGTCTGTTTGGTTGTTAAAAACCATTTTTGTCAGAAACTGGTAGACGTATCAAGATGAATTTTATGTCACATACTGAGGTCTGTGGTATCTTGGCTTACTGCCATTTATGTCACATTTTTTAATACTCGCAAACTTACTCATCACTGTCTGTTGGAATTAGGAACCTTGCAAGAAGTAACAGTATAAGCAAAGGAAAAAATCCTGAAATTGTAAATTTGTAGTCATATCAAATTAAATGTTTCAAATGGCTCTGAGCACTATCGGACTAAACATCTGAGGTCATCAGTTCCCTCGACTTAGAACTACTTAAACCTAACTAACCTAAGGACATCACACATATCAATGCCCGAGGCAGGATTCGAACCTGCGACCGTAGCAGCAGCGCGGTTACGGACTGAAACCATATCAGATTAATAGTACTTTTTGTCATCAGACTGTTTGTCTGCCCATTCGTCTGTTAAGACACCTTTTCTCAGGAGCGGGTAGCTGTATCAACTTGAAATTTATGTCATACTAACGTGAACGGTCCCTTGATGATGTGATATATCTACATCTAAATCCATACTCCGGAAGCCACCTGACGATGTCTGGTGGAGGGTACTTTGAGTACCTCTATCAGTTCTCACTTCTATTACAGTCTCTGATAAACGTTAGTTTCTAAATCAATGCAATAAGAAGAACGGGCATTTATGTCACATATTTTGGTATATGCAAACTCACTCATCAAAACCTTTACGGTACTTCCCATGATCTACAATAATAAAATTTGGCAAGAAGTATAAAGGGAAAAAAAACGAAAATTGTTGATCTGTAGCTATATCACACGAAAAAAAATATTTATTTTGTCGTTTGTTATCCGATATCAAACTGACTGCACGTGGATATGGCGTTTCAAGTTATATGCGAAACAAACATACACATACAACTTGAAACACCAAAGCTACGTGCAGTAATCGCTCCTGGATGATGGATAAATTCCGAAACTCGTCATATGAGCAATAAAGTCATTCTTTGCCTGATGTTTGACTTTCACTATTAAGACCCAGTCAGCCGGAATGGAAAATTACTGAGTGTTCTGACAATGATCGCTTGCTTCATGCATAACTTTGTGTCACATTTACATTACTGAAATTAAAACATGCTCGAAAATCTTGGAACCCTGGGACCGATATCTTGCCAGTATCAGTGTTGGTAACCGGCAAAAAAGGTGGAGCTTCTCGATTTCCGGAGTGGATGAACTGTCCATACATGGTTGGTTGTACGGTATCGCCAGTGCGCGACCCCTACTCGAACCTGGCCAAATTTTATGTGTTAGATAAATACTCACCGATTTGACAACTGACAACAGGCTAAATAGCCGATATGGCTAACACTGTTCAGATACTTTTTATCCGTGTTTACGAATATAACAACGGAAAAAACCTCGCGATTGGATTAATACAACATACGAAATTTAAAAAAAATCCATTTACTTTTTATGTACACCTCATACATTTGTAATTGAGTAGTGTGGTATTTTTTGGCTAACTGATTGAGTGGTCACCTTTGTTCAGTTTATCTGTAAAGGTGTTGTTACTCCTGAGATGTTTTTATGCTTTGTGCAGTACTCCGAGTAATAGTCCGCACCTGAAAATACACCTGTGTGTACGTCCTGAATTGCATTCAAACTGCAAAAAAAGAACTGAAACTACACTGCCACACTTAATACAAATTCATTGGACAAATATATTATACTAGAACTGATACGTAATTACATTTTCATGCAGTTTGGGTGCATAGATCCTGAGAAATCAGTACCCAGAACAACCACCTCTGGCTGTAGTAACAACCTTGACACGCCTGGGCATTGAGTCAAACAGAGCTTGGATGGCGTGTACAGGTACAGCTTCCCATGCAGCTTCAACACTATACGACGGTTCATCAAGAGTAGTGACTGGCGTATTGTGACGAGCCAGTTGCTCGGCCACCATTGACCAGACGTTTTCAATTGGTGAGAGATCTGGCGAACGTGCTGGCTAGGGCAGTAGTCGAACATTTTCTGTTTCCAGAAAGGCCCGTACAGGACCTGCAACATGTGGTCGTGCATTATCCTGCTGAAATGTAGGGTTACGCAGGGATCGAATGAAGCGTAGATCCACGGGTCGTAACACATCTGAAATGTAACGTCCACTGTTCAAAGTGCCGTCAATGCGAACAAGAGGAGACCGAGACGTGTAACCAATGGCACCCCATACCATCACGCCGGGTGATACTCCAGTATGGCGATGACGAATACACGCTTCCAATGTGCGTTCACCGCGATGTAGCCAAACACGGATGCGACCATCATGATGCTGCAAACAGAACCTGGATTTATCCGAAAAAATGACGTTTTGCCATTCGAGCACCCAGGTTCGTCGTTGAGTACACCATCGCAGGCGCTCCTGTCTGTGATGCAGCGTCAAGGACAACCGCAGCCATGGATTCCGAGCTGATAATCCGTGCTGCTGCAATCGTCGTCGAACTGTTCGTGCAGATGGTTGTTGTCTTGCAAACGTCCCCATCTGTTGACTCAGGGATGAAGACGTGGCTGCACGATCCGTTACAGGCATGCAGATAAATGCCTGTCATCTCGACTGTCAGTGATACGAGGCCGTCGGAATCCAGCACGGCGTTCCGTATTACCCTCCTGAACCCACCGATTCCATATTCCGCTAACAGTCGTTGGATCTCGACCAATGCGAGTAGCAATGTCGCGATACGATAAACTGCAATCGCGATAGGCTACAATCCGACCTTTATCAAAGTGGAAACGTGATGGTACGCATTTCTCCTCCTTACAAGAGGCATCACAACAACGTTTCACCAGGCAACGCCGGTCAACTGCAGTTTGTGTATGAGAAATCGGTTGGAAACTTTCCTCATGTCAGCACGTTGTAGGCGTTGCCACCGGCACCAACCTTGTGTGAATGCTTTGAAAAGCTAATCATTTGCATATCACAGCTTCTTATTCCTGCCGATTAAATTTCGTGTCTGTAGCACGTCATCTTCGTGGTGTAGCAATTTTAACGGCCAAGAGTGTATTAATGAAGATTAATTTAATGTAGTTTTTTTTAATGCTACATAGACCAGTTCCTGCCTGGAGATAGAATTGCCTCCTAACAGTGTCACTGAATTTCTATTTGTGGGACGTTGTCTTTCTAGCAATATGTGCGTTGTTACGTTGACAGCACTTGGCAGTGCATTGTCCCTATACTATTGCTGCGTACTGGCGTTGAGATCAAATGTACGGCAGAACTTCTTTACATGTTCTGTGCAAGAACTGTTACGGCCATATTTTCTCCTTATCTTTCTCTTTTCTTCACTTCCCTCCAACGAATGTTTTATAGCCTCTTATACTCATAGCATTAAACCACATTTTTAATCTGTTTTCTCCCTTGGTCAGTTAGAGGTAGCATTCTATTTACCGTACTTAGCGCAGTCATCGGTGCAATAACTGTTAACAGCTCTACTTTTTCTCTTGGGACGCAAGATATTGTGAGTGCATTAGTACTACGTTGTCATTGGTCGGCGAAAAGTTATGAATTACCGGGAAAGTAAGTCCTTCTAGGAGCACACTTGTGTGACGGTAGATTCCAGTATTTACCTACAGAAATCATATCATTAGTAACGCTCTACATCTACATGTACATCTACATGATTGCTTCGTAAATGACGCTTAAATCCTTGGACAGGTTCTACAGAACTACTTTTAGATTGTTTCTCGACCTTTCCACTCTCGAATAGTACGCGGGAAAAACGAGCACCTGAATCTTTCCGTGCGAGCTCTGTTTTCTCTTATTTTGTTAAGTTGGTTATCCCTCCCTACCTATGTAGGTAATCGAGCCAACGACATATTTTCGCATTCAGAGGAAGGAGTTAGTGATCGAAATTTAGTTAAAAGATCTCACAGCGACGAAAAATGCCGTTGTTGTAATAACTACTCTCGAATCCCATCAGTAACACTCTATACTCTCTCAGCGAAAGAGTTCTTAGACAGTGACAATTCGCTGAGGTCATGTGTTTCAAACAATGTTTGTGAGGACTGATAGATGCGACAGAGGAAAATGCAAATTCGGTTTTCAGTCTTCATCCAACTCGGGACATACACGCATACATCTATCAGTAGTACTTGCGTTCAAACTGTACTCGTGACTATCCTGTGATGAGTCAACGTTGTTAGCACAGTTAACGGTTTGTCGATAGCCGCTACAGCTGCATAGAAATAGCTTCTCTCTGTTCACGCCCGGTCCGTGTTTTGTCTCCACAGCCAGGCGTCACATACCGATAACTGGCGTACATGCACTATATGATCAGAAGTGTCGATACACCAGTCACTGAACGTTAATAAGAAGTGCGTCCACCCTTCAGTTTTATGGACACTTGAACCCTGCTGCGGACACTTTTGGTGAGGTGCCTGATTATCCGTGGAGGAGTGCCAACTATTCTTCTTGAAGAACCGAAATCGGATAGCATAGTGATGCAGCGTAGTGAAGTCAGTGTTGTGACTCACCTCAAAGGTATTCCATTTATTCAGGTCGGGACTCTGGGCAGGCCAGTCCATTTCAGGAACGTTATTGTCCACAAACCATTACGCTTTACGACAGGGGGCATTGTCATGCTAATAGAAACGGTCGTCGTTCCGGAAGTGTTCCTTTATTGTATGCCAGACACGATGCTGTTAAATGTGTTCATATTCTTCCACTTCAAGCGTTTTCTTAAGCGCATTAGGGGTCTCACCCTAAACGCAAAAAACATCCGCACACCATAACACCAGCTACTCCGTACTTATGTGATGGTACTTCACATGATGTTACGATTACTACCCTTCCAGGATGAATTACTACCCTCGTCAGGGAAAGTGCTATGGATGATTAAAAAAAAGCGCGTATACGAAAAAATTTAGTATGAAAGATTTTTCTGTAGATGATCTGTAGATAATCTGCTGAAGAGGCAGTTTTCCTGAGGTCTTTGGAGGAGAAAATGAGATTTAAAGATTTAAGTAGGTCTACTGCAAATGTAACTCTAACAATAGGAATGCGTGGGCTTAGGTTCACCGATTTGGCCCAAACTATGAGTGGAAGCAGGTATATGCTCCTTTCAAGTTCCTAGAATATTTATCCTGAGTGGGACATAGCAAAAGGTAAAAGGCTCTCTTAAGAATTTAATTGTGGAGTGTAGGAGATGTCTGAGAAGCAGTTCACATGTTGGCGCAAAAGGCTAGGGGGAAAGTGCACTGAGAGCAATATGTCGGCTTGTGTTTGATTCCCGCTGCTACTATAATTTTTCATATTATTTTATTGCTCACAACGTTAAAAGATTAATTATAAAATTTGAATATAATTAAAAAGTTCAATTTATGTACGTAAATTAATTTATTCAATTCAGTTGCAATAACTTCCCCTGTAAGTCAAAAGGCTATTGGCCACCACACTGTAGCATCTTGGTAAAATTTTGCCAGCGGCCTTGCGCAGTGGTAACACCGGTTCCCATCAGATTACCGAAGTTAAGCGCTGTCGGGCTCGGCTAGCACTTGTATGAGTAACCATCCGGTCTGCCGAGCGCTGTTGGCAAGCGGGGTGCACTTAGCCCTTGTGAGACAAACTGAGGAGTTCCTTGATTGAGAAGTAGCGGCTCCGGTCCCGTAAAAAGACATACGGCCGCGAGAGCGGAGTGCTGGCCACATGCCCCGCCATATCCGCATCCACTGACGCCTGGGGGATAAGGATGACACGGCGGTCGGTCGGTACCGTTGGGCCTTCATGGCCTGTTCGGAGGGAGGTTTTTTTATTTGGTAAAATTTTGCATGAGCTGTCACTGCTGTTACTACTAAATGAGTACACCATTTACAAATCTTAAATGAAAGAAGAAGTAAGGTCTTTGCCGGTCACTCGTGGATTTATTTAGAGCAGTGGTTCCCAGCCTGGGAGTAATTACCCCCGAGGGGTAAAACGAAACTTTCTGAGGGGTAAAAACTAAACGATTTGATTATATTTCAGCCACGAAAATAAATTATTTTCAAAACATCATTAGCCTTATCATAATTTTGTAAGCCTCTAGTATTGATTTTATAAGTTATCAATAACTATTTTTTCTCAATTAGTAGCTTTAATGCAGTGGATGTTATAGGTTCCTCACATAGTCCACTACATACATATGTTGTGCTTTGTCCCATACATCACTGATGATAAAAGTGAGACGTAAACGTAACAAATGCTAAACATCTCAAGAAAATATCTTCTCCACGTTGTAGATAGTAATTGAAGTAGCCCAGTAATTGTTTCATTACTCGCTTCGAGACAAGTAAGTGAATTAATAGACAGCACGACACGGCAGTAACTACATAAGAGCTACTATAAGGATGTACACTGTGTTATTATTATTATGGAAGTGGTTAGACACAAAGCATTAACAACCTGAAGTTGTCCAATCCTGCCAGTTCGTAAGTAAGGATAGCAGCAGTCAAGTGATTTACAAACAGTAAGTATAGTGCTCACATATGAACCTGTTTGGTTTGAAATGTTGTTGCAGTGTGCAAGTCAAGCAAGTGTCGCTGTGGAGAGGAGTAATGCTGGGGAAGTATGTTTTGTAACAAGTATCTACCCTCAAGGTGGACAGTTAAGCTTTCTTTTCTGAGAAGAAGTTGTGGTTAAAACCTGAGATGCATCACGAATTTATTCATCATCATTCGAACACTCAACTTGTAGTGTCCTCGTCGATACTGTAGAGTCTTGTACCATAGGAATCAAGGGAGAGGATGCTGTTTGGTGACTGGTATCTTCTTTCTACAACACAATTGCACACAGGTATTAACAAGTTCTTTGTTTACTTAAATAGAGGACTACTTATCTTTAAGAGAGCCCATGTGTTGTGGTACAAGCTCTTCCGTAATAATCGTCTTTAGCCTCACTGCTGGAGAAGTAAAAGTCTCGTTATGTACACTAATCTGGCCGCAGTGTACTGATAGACGCCAACTTGGAGTGCGAGTCAATGCACCAGTGACTGAGTGGCTGAGCTAGTGACTGAGAGACTGACTGTTACTGAGCTAGTGATTGAGATTGAGACTGACTGAGCTAGTGACTGAGAGACTGAGCCCTTCGGTCCGGGGCGACGGTCGAAATACGAGGGTCTCTTCAAAAGAAATGCACACTATTTTTGTAAAAACACAGTATTCATTCTGCACGTGTGAAAGCTTTACAGTGTGTAGATACATCCTTCCCGTTTGTTTTGAAACTTAGTCCAACCTGTTCCTGTGAGTGGCGTCGTCGCAGCATGTCTTCAAGATGTCTGCTACACTTGACGTTCGTCAGAAGCAACGTGCTGTCTTAGAATTCATGCGCTGTGAAAACGAGACAGTGGGAAACATCCACAAGAGGTTGACACAGGTGTGTGGAGATGCTGCTGCCGATCGCACTACAGTTAGGTGGTGGGCAAGCAGGTTACGTAATGAAAGCGGCCAGGCCAATACTGAGGAGTGTCCTCGCAGCGGCAGGCCTCGTACTGCACACGCTCCAGACAATGTGCAGAGAGTTAACGAATTGGTGACTGCTGACAGACGCATCACAGTGATCGAATTGTCTCGCTACGTTGGGATAGGGGAAGGAAGTGTTTGTAGAATACTGAAAGTGTTGGCGTTAAAAAAAGGTTTGTGCCAGGTGGGTTCCCAGGATATTGACAGAGGCTCACAAAAAAAAAATAACGATATGCAGCTAACTTTTGGAACAGTACGAGAATGGTGGAGACTTGTGACAGGTGACAGGTGATGAAACATGGCTCCATCATTTTTCACCAGGTTTGAAGATGATGGCTCCCTTGTGCACGCTGCCGAACAGTGGCTCCAACAGGTTGGTCCAGAATTTTACCGTGCTTGTATACAGGCGCTGGTTCCAGGATGGCGTAAGGCAGTTGAGAGGGATGGAAATTATGTGGAGAAATAAAAATATTGTTCCTAAAGGGTGTATCTACACACTGTAAAACTTTCAAACATGTAGAATAAAAGATGGATTTTTAAAAAAATAGTGTGCAGTTCTTTTGGAGTAATCCTCGTACTTGCGGTCGAGACCGCGTTGGCGGCTTGTTGCTCGCGAGTCTGCTTTGGCCTCTCTCCTGGTAGGCGAGCTTGATCCAGAGACTACTATGAATCTTCTTGCTACATCTTTGCAGACCGATGTGCTGGCGATACTTTATGCCAGCACACAACACACACACACACACACACACACACACTCACACACACACACACATGCAAACTAACTATCGTTCACATTTCATCATTTTAAAAACAAAAGTGTTTCAAGAAAAGTCTTTTATTCTACAGTTTAGTTAGGTGCTAAGGTTGGTGATAATGTAGGGGGGAGGGAGGCCACAGATGACAAAGCTGCGAGGGGGGGGGGGAGGGCAGGGGTATTAGTTAATGCCTGATTGCACTCAGGAGTAATGGTATGAGAAAGGTTGGAAATTTCTGATTAAAAGACTTCAGGAAGTAAGTTACGCATGTTGTTCCTCGATAAGATCATTGAGCAACAAGAGTACATCATTATCAGATGGAGTACATGTTCCTAGTTTCTTGCAGGCATAGTTATGCTGCGGTACGGAAAACAGGTGCTTCACAGTGAGGGAGTGCAGTGGTGCGCCAGCTCGAAATGTATTCCAAAGTACGAATTTTGTGGAGAAAACGTCTATAATTACATACAGATTCACCGTGATATTCTGGCGGCGCACGGAGCAAATGCAACGTCGCGTCCATCCGTACTGAAACAGTACCAACAATTTGATCAATGCTGCACAGAGGCTGATAGCGAAGTCCAGATCTTGCACTTTGGGATTTCTATCTTTTCGGCAAACTAAAAGGGGAAAGAGTTTCCCAGCGACGAAGACGTTCACACAGCGACTCTCGAATGGGTCCATGACCGACGAGTGGATTTCTATCGCCGAGGAATTGTACGAGTGGAAGAACATTCCGACTGTTGTTGACAGAAACTGGGTGGCCATTTTGAAAAATAGTGTCACGTGTCAGGGTCAGTTTGAAGCGTAACGCACCATTCAATAGACGTTATTTGGCCTGCCATAATAATATGTAACTTACTTTTAGAAGGTCCCTCGTATTTCCCTACTCATGCCAAATACTAACGTTTGTGTTTATCTCCGGCCCACTGAAAGTGAATGTCAGGAGACAGCTTACCATGTCCAGATGGGCCAATGTCTCTCATCTCACCACGCATGTTAAGGTACAGCACGTAGCACTTCAGAACGTGTCTCATTATCGTACCTGCCATGGCCGCTCAGGATGTTTGGAAGCGCCGCTCCCTGGCTTTCTATGAGAGGCCTTCATTGCAATCAGTCAGAAACATCTGCCAACTCTGTAGTTTATAAAAAGATTGAGGGAAGATCCAGTAATCCCCCATCAGAATTCCGGAATTTGTCCTTAAGCTGGAAGAGAGTCTTTACCGCCAACACCCACCAAAGTCACTAGCTTGTGCAGAGACTATCACAGCAGCGCTCAATCTAGTGCTCAGAGTATAAGTTACTGGAAAGTGTTGTTAATCAAGCAGAGTAGTGAGACTGAAGATCGAGAACAGTGTACAAGTAATGTATAGTTGAAGTGGTCGACACTCGTATTTTATGAAAAACTTTACTTTTAAACACCATAGTAAAGTGAACTCTTCTGGTAAACAGAGCTGGAGATGCTCGAAGAAGAATTGTGATGGCGATCTTTCTACTACACGAAGTGAACCTGCAGAGACCAGGCACTTGAGAAATTAGTCATGATCCAGTAACTGCAGAACTACCAGTCACCTCTATCCTACAAAGGCAATGCGCCACCCACAACCAACGTGATTGGATATAAGACACACCATTCAGAAGAGTCCCTGAGACTACGAGATTTTACTCATAATACATTCAAATTTTACAAGCAGACAGCGTCCAGCCTCTTAGTCACATGGGATATATCAAGAAATTGGACGTTATTAACATCCAGCACTCTGTTGCTACCAAGGTTCTCGTGTCTAGAGCTCCACATACTTTGGTCGCAAACTTCAATAGGCTGAAACTTGTGTCAGTAACCACATATGCGCTGCTTCTATCATACACAGTTTTTAGTATATGAGCTATCATAAAATATTTCGTCTTTCCTCTACTGAAGTATACATATGTGGTGTCATCCCCCTCTTAAATCTAGTATTTACATCAGTGCCCCACAGCTTCTGTTGGAAATAACGATTACTTCCTTTTGCACAATGATTTTCCTGTGTATATCTATAAATCAGTGTAATATTACAAAAGTGGAAAATACAAAGGTTTCTGATCGATCTCTCTCTCATGATCCTAGAATTTTTGTCGTTCCTCTATTGAAGTGTACATATAGATATATGTTGTCATCTCCCTCTTATATTGTAGAGTAATCTTATCTAAAATTATGCACTTAACATCCTTTATTCGACCCATGACCAGAGGTAGTGCATGTGCATCATTGAACTTTCTCCTCTACTATTTGCTTCTAGAGCACTGTGTGATCTAGATTGTACATACACTGCCGGATCAAACGTATCTGGAAGCCTACTAGTGGACGTCAATATGGGTTGTGCCTACCACCAACATGCACACCGTATTTAAAAGAAAATCGTGACTGGCGGTATAAAAACTTTTCATAAACAAAGCAATTACTTACATTTCATTCCCAAATGGTACTTTGCCTTGCCAGTTAACGAATTCAAAATTGGAGCATCTGGGATGCGCCCTAGGTCTGATAAAAGCATCATGCGATATATCTAACATAAATTTTTTCGACTCCATTAAGAATATGATCTCTTCATGAACAGTGCATTGTATAGTAATGCCCCTTTATTTTAGTAGATTATTATTATGCATTGCTTATTGTGTTTTTTTATTTTCTAAATAACATCTGTAGATACACATAAATGGTGAGAAATAGCGTGATTAACCTCTATAGCTATTTTTAGTTCATGTGAAAGGATGAGCTAAAGACTGTGTTTTATTGGTAATACAGTTAGAAGATGCAGCAAATCCACTAAAAGGAAAGATTGCCTACACAAAACCCACCAGATTGCTGCCTTGTATGGGGTCTTGTCAGATAGGACAGATGCTTCCGTAGAGAAGTGCATGATCGATTTGCCTCCTCACCTGTACCTAATCTACACTTGTACACCCTCTGCTGTTTACAGTAAATAACGTTGCATATACTTCCCATAAAGCTTCGCACAGGTAATGCTATTGTCTGTCCAAAAACCGTCTTGAAAATCAGATGCGTAATATCTGCAAGTCACCTTATCATTTGGTGGGGAGTAGTTCCATCACTTAACCCTCTTTCCTGCTCCATTTCCTAATGGCGTGTCAAATGAATTATTGCCAGTAGACTTTCATGTCAGTTAAAATCTATCGAATTTTCTCGATGTGGTATCTTTGCAAGAAGACCTGCTTTCAATTCCATTTTTAACCTATGAGCTACTTTTTCCCTGTGACTGAATTTACATCCAGGAAATTTAAAACAATTACCTTCGCCATCACCCCAGGCTAATGTGGACCATCATGATTTGTAGAAATCATGTGGGGTAGGGAGGAGTGGGTGTTTTACGATCGTATATAAACCCAGCAGTGTATCCATCAAGTTGACTGTGAAAACAATGTTGCTTTTCAAAAGTGTTTTTAATTTGAACACTTGCAGATTAAAATGCATCCATGTAGGAAATAACCAGAAATCGAACTGAACTAGTGAACGTACAACAAGTAGAAATGTTAAGTTCAGTCAGACCAAGTGTAGATGTTCGTGCGAAAATATGTTATACATCGCGATCCAAATCCCCAGAGAATACAAACCACACATGATCATCATCAACGTTTTCTTTTGCAGCAGAGGTGCTACAACCAGCAGCAATTGTCTTTCTGCCTCGATAGTAACGCTATTTGGTGGTACAGCACTGAAACTACTAGACTGATTGACTGCACATAGCATGTATCTAAAAAAGCACAGTGTTACAAACATATGCAATGTATATGGTATGGTGCATTTTTAAAGATACATAACATATCAGTTAATCGATGGTGTCAAAAATGTGTTCAGTGACGTAGTGGAATATTTAATGCGACGTGAAGTTCGTTGGACGTCAAACTGGAGGATTGCATAGTTGCATGTGAACATGATCACATACAGTGAAAGAAGAATAACCTGTATTAATATTTTGAACATGGCTTCACTACAGCAACAGTAAAAGAACAGCAAGAATAAAGGGCAGCCATCCAGTTGCAATAAATGGTGGTTTTCAAATAACTTTAACCACGGTTTCGACGGATCTAAACGGTCTTCTTCAGAAGGACAGACGAACTTCTCATTAGCAGTTCACTCAGTACAAGCTGTTTCTACGTGACATTTATCGGCAGCGCTCTGTATGTCCATATATAAAAATTAAGGCACCTAGAATCAAGGGCTTGTCACGTCAGCAAAACCAGTCAGAGATCCACAACAGTGTGTAAAAAATGCAAGCGGAGAGCTTACACACGTCGACAGCGCCAGGACAACGGTGTATACCAGGCGACGGTAGACACACGTGTATACACCGTTGTCCAGGCGCTGTCGACGTGTGTAAGCTCGCCGCTTGCATTTTTTACACACTGTTGCGGATTTCTGAATGCGTCCTGATGTTCCGATCTCTCACTGCTGCGGACGAGTTACTCCCATATCTCGGTGATTTAAAAAGTTTTGAATATTTATCATACAACGTATGTGCCTCATTGCCTGCAATCATTTGCAGAAAACCTCGTTTCGATATCTTGAATCGTTTATGAGATATGACGACTTTTATGACCACACCACCCGCGATGCGTAACGAGGTGAATGGCCGCGTTAAGCGCAACCATCCTCCGGCTGTAAAACCCAATAACTCGAGAACGGAGTCAGATATCTTTCTGCTCTGAATTTTAAATAAAATTTTGATGTCCTATCTACATTTCATTCATTGCAGTGTATGAGCTAAAATCAACCATACTTAAAATTTATGCAGTGTTTTCTTACCTCTGCAATATGTTTAAAATTTTGCACAATCTTTTACTTAATTTAGTTGAGCACAGTAACTATGGCACATGACGAAAAGAAGTTTAGTCCTTTATCAAGGGAAGATATCAAACTGTAAGAAGTGTAAAAATCAAATTTTTTGACCTGTTAATTTTCCTGAGAACGGGTGATAGGTATTGCATAGCAGCTGACATATCCGCTTGGATAGACCTGGGCGCGTCGCCCCCGACCATCCGTCGAATTTAAA
Organism: Schistocerca gregaria; assembly: GCF_023897955.1. NCBI lineage: Eukaryota > Metazoa > Arthropoda > Insecta > Orthoptera > Acrididae > Schistocerca > Schistocerca gregaria. The sequence goes on along the minus strand of NC_064921.1, from coordinate 943,204,657 downwards.
ACCCAACTCGAGAACGAAATGAGGTATCGTTCTGATCTCAATTTTAAATAAAATTTTGATATCTTGTCTACATTTCATTTACCGCAATGTATAAGCTAAAATCAACTATACGAAAAGTTCACGCAATGCAGCGCGGTAAGCACGAAAAGAAATTCAGTTCTTTGTCAAGTGCAGATATCAGACTGTAAGATGTGCAAAAAACAATTTTTTTCACGTAATAGTTTTCGAAAAATAACATGAAAAGTACTTCATATCGGACGGAATGCCGTCTCTCAGCTCGGACACCAGCATTTGGCAAGCAGTGCAACCATCACAGAAGCAGCCTTAGCACAGAACTCAAAGTGCTCGTCTGCACCAGCGAAAGGTTAATAAGTTTGTACTCATTTATATCGAGCGTAATAAAATTGATATTGTTTTTAAAAAGTTACTACACTTGTTTGATTTCCAATCATTGATATTACTACACAAGGTGTAACTAAATTCCCTTTACTGACGCTGAAAACTTAGAACGGAACCTATATCAAGAAATGTACCGTTTTCCATCTACACTCAAAATGCCCATGGGTGTCTCACTCGGAAGAGGTCCCACAAGCAAACATTTACTTAAATTATATTTAAAAGCTTTGCCACAAATATCAGGAAACGAAATGAAATGAAGATTTTCATGGGGAAATATAGGTGAATCACTAAAGGTGCTGGAAGTGACCATACTCGACTTGTAAACACAGTTGAACACGATGCTGCAGATTCTCGAATGTTGCTGCCAGAAGCTCTGGTGTCACTGCCTGGATTTCACGCAAGATGTTCTCTCGTAAATCTTCCAAGTTGTGTGGTTTGTTCTTGCCTTTTAGGCCACCCCAGAGGAAAAAGTCAGGAGGTGTTAAGTTAGGTGATCTTAGGGGACACAGTCCTTTCGAAATCACTCTGAACGGGAAAAATGATTCGACCTCAGCCATGGTCACTCAGAACGTGTGGCATATGGCGCCATCATCCTGTTGGTACCAACTGAGGGTAAGTTCTTCATCGTCCAACTGGTTCACAAATTCCCGAAACATTTCGATATAAACTGTACTTGTCACAGTGGACTCGAAAGAAATTGATCCGATGATTCGACGATGTGGTATTGCACAGAACACGCCAATCTTTTGTGGATGCAGGAATTGCTCGACCAGTGCATGTGGATTTTCTTTACACTATAAACGTGTACTCTGGGAATTTACGTAGCCGGACGGTGGAATCACGTCTCTTCAGTGAAGATGTGTATTTCAGTATTCCTGGCCTCTGAGGAATCAATTGCTGAAACCAAGGGTAAAATGTAATGCGTTTGTCATTATCACTGACGTTGTTCCTGAACAACTGTAAATCTGTCAACCGCCCTGAAGATCCAAGACAATTCCACTGCTCTCCATCTGGTTCACTAACTTTTGTATGCAACACTTAGACGGTATATGCTGGTCACCAAACCGTTCAACAAAGATTCGCTGGCATGTCTTAATGGAACTAATAACCCAATATTGTTTTACAGGAAACAGGTGCTCTTCGACAGAATTGTGGTACATTTTCTCTGAACAGTGAAGACTGAGCTCCATCCACGCGCAGAAACATACTGTTGCATGAAACAATGTTGCAGAGAGGAGTGTTGCCATTTCAAACGTCACAGATTACATGGTGCAATTTCATCTGAATTACTACACATGTTTCTGGAGTCTCTTTCAAGTGGGGCACCCTGCACAACACATGTTCAAATCTCTCACATTTTCGACCCACTGATTAGTGTATTAGCTACGTCATTGACCGATAACCTGTTGTCTCAAGAACACTACATGTTTGTTTGCATGCCATTCAGTTTAGTTTGTGATCTGTCCACAGATGTTTGCACCTGCTGTTGTCCTTATGGTCTCTGTTCATAATGCTCTACTGTACTGTAGTAATCATTCACTATAACAAGGAATGCAAGCTGTAGGTACACTTCAGTGTGTTGCTGTTGACTGGGGAACTATACATTTGCGGAATACACTGGCATGACGTTATTGTATAGCGAATGCTCATGCAGTGTGAGGGCTGCTCATGTGTTGTAGGCAGTTTTCCACATTTCCAGATACTTTCGCACCTCTTTTTTTGCCATGGTTCACCAGCAGGCCTCGATCACGGGCATATTCATCAGCAGCAGGACCAACTGTGGTGTGCCATGATGCCGCTGCACATCCAAGTTTGAAGAGGCTGTACTCCATGCTGTGGAAGAAGACGTGAGCACTAGTACTAGAAACATAACAGGTAGACTGAATGTGGACCAGCAAACTGTCTGGCTTGTTCTGCAGGAGCAGAACCTACATCTAGGTACAGGCAATGCAGCCACAGGGTTTTGCGTCACAAGCCTACTTCTGTAAGTAATTCTTGCACTGTTGTGCGGTCAAGCCCAACATCACATGGCGGATCCCATTCACAGATGAAGCCAATTTCACCAGGAAGGGCATTCTTGGTTTCCACCAAAGTGACGAATGGATTGAAGAACACCGGCATTCTGCAGACCCCCATAGGTTTCAGGAACAATATAGTTCGAACATTTGGGCAGGGTTTCTGGATAGATGTGTGATGGGGCCATATCTTCTTCCCCACATCTAACAGGTACCATGTACTTGGGCTAACTTGATGGCGTACTGCATGGAAGATGTGCCATTGCATGTGTGTCAAATACGATATAATCTGTGCAGAATACCAAAAATGACTGATCTTCTACGTGTCTCATGTCTGAAGCATCAGGTAAACTAATGTCTAGTTAGGTGTCACAGTGACACCACATTTTAATTCTGAAACACTTAGAAGATATATCGCATCTAGTAAAGACACTGCATACGCCTCACCTGCCAGTAACCGAGAGCATTTGGGTATTTTAATTTTACCTTTTATTTAAGGAATTTTTTTCGGCAGGTCGAAATGGGGAGGAAGGCAGGAATATTAAAGTTTAACGTCCCATCGAACACCTAAATGGGGGTGGAGGTTTATAAACAGACCATTTTTCACATGTACTCTAACATGGCAAACACCATTTAATCCATCATTTTCGACGAGTACATCAACGAATGATCACTCTTCATTAATATTTACAATAAATGCAAGTATCCTGTATTCCCCATTAGTACCCAGTTTTTTTTCATATACATATTTGGTAGCCTTGCTTCCACTCTTCTTTTTCGAGTATATAGTTTCCCTTCATGGTAATTGTTTTCTCCAACTACTGAACTTCATGGAAGTAATGTTGAGACAACTTATTTTGTCCAATTGTAAACTTATAGCCCAACTGTGTAGCAGATATAAGAATCGGTGGACATGAAAGGAAAGCAGTGGCTGAGAAGGGAGTGAGATGTTCAGTTTGTACACGAGCAAGCAGTAAAGAAAACCAAAGAGAAAACTAGAAAGGGAATGAAGTTTAACAAGAAGGAATAAAAACTTTGAGGTTTGCTGATGACATTGTAATTATTTCAGAGACAGCAAAGGACTTTGATGGATAAACAGCTGAAAAGAGATACTAAGGTGTACATCAACAAAAGTAAAACAAATGTAATGGAATTTAGTCGAATGAAATCGGGCAATTCTGAGGGAATTAGATTAGGAAATGAGACACTAAAAGTAATAGATGAGTGTAACTATTTGGACAACAAAGTAACTGACAATGTCTGAAGCAAAGACAATATAAAATGCAGGTTGACAGCACAAAGAACAGCATCTCCTAAAAAGAGAAATTTCTTAAATCGAGTATAAATTTAAGCGTTAGGAAGTATTTTCCAGTATGTATCTAGCGCAGTCGTCGTTCGACTTTCCAATTTTACTGCTCAAGAGCCAATATTAATAGCAGGACGGCACCTAGTGCCCCATAAGCATTGGGAGAAATGGGGGAAAGTGGCAGGGGTGGGGGGAGGGGTGGAGGGGGAGCGTAAAGTGGCATTTTCACGAAACCATGGTTATTGATAGAACCTTACCACTTGCACATTATAAGGTACCATACCAAATATTTCAAGTGAAAAATGAAATAATATATGGGAACTACATGTACTTTTTTTTGAAGGATTATATTGTCACCAATCTTCTGTACCCAAGCCGATAATGAGGCCAGTACCATCGCAACAAGATCTTGTGATTATTTTTCTGACTTCCGGTCATTTTTTCTAGGCACCTTGACGCCATAGTATATGATAGAATACCAAGCGGCTGCAGCAGACCGTTTCATTCGGATTTGTGTATTAGGCCAAATATAACGGCACAGAGACGGTTATAAGTAATAGATCTATTAGAAGTTAATCCAAAATTGTCATATGCCGGATGATAGCTCTGTATATGAAAGGGTTTAGAAATCAGTTTTATTCGTGGTACTATACGTGTTTTTTTTGGAAGTAGCTAACTTTTATATGGCCACTTTTCCCGACGAGCAGTGTGGAGACTTTTCCCGATCGGACGCTATGTCCACATTAGTGATCTACTGAGGATACTAACAAACTCAAGAAACTAACAGGGAAATACATTTGTAGGTCAAAAAACGTCGTTTAAACATGGAGATAGACGTAAGGTATATGCTAGCAAGACAACAAGAACAATATAAATTAGTTGCCTTATACCCGACGAATGAAAACCAAAAAGGTTTTTACCATAAAATAACGGTACTAGCTTCCTCTGTGAGCCTCACTGACAACAATGGCGATATATTTTAGAACTAGGCTGAGCACATGTCGGCAGGCAGCAGTGCTTTTCAGAGCAAATAATATCTAATGGCCACTTCTCCCGTCCTTTACCACACCTTACCCTACGGATCTTACTATTAATTGGTAACGTACATAAATCAGTACGATATATTAATTACTAACAGTAATTCCAATATGAGGCTCAATCGCAAATGTTTACTAAATGCTTTGAATGCCATTTTTTCTACTCATTGTACTGTTTTATAAGAGGCTTAATTTGATTTCATATTACTTGCTACAAACAAGTACTGATATACTACGTTTGAAGATGATCGTCTCTATAATGCGCATTCACGAATCCATGTTACTTCCGTTTGAAATCTATGCCGTAGCAGCCGACTGGCAGGAGCTGCGCACGCTCGTTGAGTTGCAGCATTGGAAGACAAACAATAAAATATTCCCCTTCTCACTTCTATTAATACCGCAGCGATCGCGCCCATGAAGTAAGCGACGAACTCTACTTAACTCACAGCCGAATTTCCCATCGTCGATTAAAATTAAGTACATTTTAAAGTATTACTATCTCTGTAAGTGGTTGACCGGTCCCCGGCACGAATCCGCCCGGCGGTCTTGTGTCGAGGTCCGGTGAGCCGGCCAGTCAGTGGATGGTTTTTAGGTGTTTTGCATCTGCCTCGGCGAATGCGGGCTGGTTGCCCTTATTCCACCCGTTACACTATGTCGGCGATTGCTGCGCAAACAAGTTCTCCACTTACGCGTACACCACCATTACTCTACCACGCAAACATAGGGGTTACACTCGTCTGGTGTGAGACGTTCCTGGGGGGGGGGGGGAGGGGGGGCGGGGGGGGGGGGGGTCCTCCGGGGGCCGAACCGCACAATAATCCCGGGTTCGGTTTGGGGCGGTGGAGGGGTGGTGTGGACTGCGGTAGTCGTCGTGGGGTTCTGGACCACTGCGGCTGCGGCGGGGTCGGAGCCTCTCCGTCGTTTCTAGGTCCCCGGTTAACATACAATACAATCTCTGTTAAGTACATTTATTTGTTACTGAGCTAGAAAAATACGCTCTTGAGAAACTGTTAACGTCATTTGGCGATTTTGGACTTTACTATCAGTTGCGAGAAGCAAATTGTTATAAAATACGGCGGAGACCCGATGGCCACACGAACACTTCATTCAGGGCGCATGCGGCACGCGTCCCGCAGTTTGACGACCACTGGTCTAAAATGTAGCTTTAAGCGAAAATGAAAGGTGGGCAGTAAACAGTTCAGACGAGAAGAGAATAGATACTTTCGAAATCTACATCTACACTCTGCAAACCATCATGAGGTGCATGGCAGCGGGTACGTCCCATTCTACCAGTTATTAGGGTTTCCTCCTGTTCCATTCACGTATGGAGATCGGGAAGAATGATTGTTTCGATGGCTCTGTGCGTGCAATAATTATTCTAATCTTATTCTCACGATCCCTATGTGAGCGATACGTAGGGGGTTGTACTATATTCTTAGAGTAATCATTTTAAGCCGGTTCTTGGAACTTTGTTGACAGACTTTATCGGGATAATTTACGTCTATCTTCAAGAGCATTTCAGTTCAGTTCCTCCAGTATCTCTGTGACTTCTCCCACGGATGAAACAAACACGTGACCATTCGCGCTGTCTTTCCCTTTATAAACTCCTGGAAATTTAAATAAGAACACCGTGAATTCATTGTCCCAGGAAGGGGAAACTTTATTGACACATTCCTGGGGTCAGATACATCACATGATCACACTGACAGAACCACAGGCACATAGACACAGGCAACAGAGCATGCACAATGTCGGCACTAGTACAGTGTATATCCACCTTTCGCAGCAATGCAGGCTGCTATTCTCCCATGGAGACGATCATAGAGATGCTGGATGTAGTCCTGTGGAACGGCTTGCCATGCCATTTCCACCTGGCGCCTCAGTTGGACCAGCGTTCGTGCTGGACGTGCAGACCGCGTGAGACGACGCTTCATCCAGTCCCAAACATGCTCAATGGGGGACAGATCCGGAGATCTTGCTGGCCAGGGTAGTTGACTTACACCTTCTAGAGCACGTTGGGTGGCACGGGATACATGCGGACGTGCATTGTCCTGTTGGAACAGCAAGTTCCCTTGCCGGTCTAGGAATGGTAGAACGATGGGTTCGATGACGGCTTGGATGTACCTTGGACTATTCAGTGTCCCCTCGACGATCACCAGAGGTGTACGGCCAGTGTAGGAGATCGCTCCCCACACCATGATGCCGGGTGTTGGCCCTGTGTGCCTCGGTCGTATGCAGTCCTGATTGTGACGCTCACCTGCACGGCGCCAAACACGCATACGACCATCATTGGCACTAAGGGAGAAGCGACTCTCATCGCTGAAGACGACACGTCTCCATTCGTCCCTCCATTCACGCCTGTCGCGACACCACTGGAGGCGGGCTGCACGATGTTGGGGGGTGAGCGGAAGACGGCCTAACGGTGTGCGGGACCGTAGCCCAGCTTCATGGAGACGGTTGCGAATGGTCCTCTCCGATACCCCAGGAGCAACAGTGTCCCTAATTTGCTGGGAAGTAGCGGTGCGGTCCCCTACGGCACTGCGTAGGATCCTACGGTCTTGGCGTGCATCCGTGCGTCGCTGCGGTCCGGTCCCAGGTCGACGGGCACGTGCACCTTCCGCCGACCACTGGCGACAACATCGATGTACTGTGGAGACCTCACGCCCCACGTGTTGAGCAATTTGGCGCTACGTCCACCCGGCCTCCCGCATGCCCACTATACGCCCTCGCTCAAAGTCCGTCAACTGCACATACGGTTCACGTCCACGCTGTCGCGGCATGCTACCAGTGTTAAAGACTGCGATGGAGCTCCGTATGCCACGGCAAACTGGCTGACACTGACGGCGGCGGTGCACAAATGCTGCGCAGCTAGCGCCATTTGACGGCCAACACCGCGGTTTCTGGTGTGTCCGCTGTGCCTTGCGTGTGATCATTGCTTGTACAGCCCTCTCGCAGTGTCCGGAGCAAGTATGGTGGGTCTGACACACCGGTGTCAATGTGTTCTTTTTTCCATTTCCAGGAGTGTACATTCAATATACCCTGTCAGTCCTGTCCGGTATGGGTCCCACGCACTTGAGCAATATTCTAGGATGGATTAAACGAGTGGTTTGTAAGGAATCTCCTTTGTAGACTGACTGCACTTCCCCAGTATTCTACCAATAAACCGAAGTCTACCACCTGCTTTATCCACAACTGAACCTATGTGATCATTCTCCTTCACATCCCTACAAAGTGTTACACTCAGCTATTTGTCTGAGTTGGGCGATTACAACAGTGACTCATTGATATTATAGCAATAGGAAGTGCAAAATTTTACTTTTCTGAACATTTGGAGCAAGTTGCCATTTTGTGCACCACGTTGAAATCTTATCCAGATCTGATTGCATATTTACGCAGCTTTTTTCAGTTAGTACTTCCTTCATCATCTGCAAAAAGCCTAATTTTATTATTGATAATGTCAAGATCATTAATATACAATACAAACAACAAAGATCCCAACACACTCCCTGGGACACATCCTAAGTTATTTCTACATCTTACGATGACTCTCCATCCAAGATAACATGCTGTGTCCTCCCTACCAAAAAGACCTCAATACAGTCACAAATTTCACCTGATACCCCATATGATCGTACTTTTGACAATAAACGTAGGTGCGGAACTGAGTCAAATGCTTTTCGGAAATCAAGAAATACTGCATCTACCTGGTTGCCTTGATCCAAAGCTTTCAGTATCTCGTGTGAGGTCATGTGAGAAAACTGCGAGTTGAGTTTCACATGATCGATGTTTTTGAAATCCTTGCTGGTTAGCATTGAGGAGGTTATTCTGTTCAAGATACCTCGCTATGTTTGAGCTCATAATATGTTCCAAGATTTCACGACAAACCGTGTCAAGGATATTGGACGGCACTTTTGTAGATCACTTCTTCTACCCTCCTTGTAGACGGGTGTGACCTGTGCCTTTTTCGAAGAACTAGGCATGGCTTTTTGCTAGAACGATCTACGATAGAAAGATTATAGTTAGAATAGGGGGTAACTCAGCCGCAAATTCAGTATAGGATCTAACAGGTCCATCGGCGCCTGGGGCTTTGTTCAGTTTTAACTATTTCAGTTGTTTCTCAACACCACTGACACTAATACTTATTTCATTCATCTTTTCATTGGTGCGAGGATTAAATTGGAGCAATTGTCAAGGGTTTTCCTTTGTAAAGAAACATTTGAAACGGAGTTAAGCATTTCAGCTTTTGCTCTGCTACCCTCAATTTCACTTCCTGTCTTATTCGCTAGGAACTGGACACTAACTTTGGTGCCACTAACAGCCTTTACGTTCGACCAGAATGTACCAAGTGAGGTACCTCAGAGGAATATTGGAGCTTAGATGAGAGTAGTGGAGCAAAACGAAGCGAATAGGCGTATAGTCTGAATTTCAGCGGAAGGGGAGAGGGGAACAGAAATCCGTCACAGAATGTCACAAGTGTACGGAGAACACTGCATGTTCGTTGTAAGGGTCAGGCGTGGCACGGGAGATACAGGGATGGACGGATATCGTTGGCCGATGATGCACGGTCTGGAATACCCGCACTCCTTCCGCTGCGAGTAAACGCAGAACACCACTTTGCTCTTCTGTTGACTGACAAGGGGAGGCAACGACGTCTGGAACGCGGATTTACTGCAAACTTCGTACACTCGTAGTAAGACAACAAAATGTGTAAGCAGTAGCGTGTACTTCTCAAGCGTTATTGGGAAAATCGCAAGATAATTTCAGTCGTCAAATATATATCTGTGCGTGGCCTTTTTTTTTACCACGAAGCGCTGGGTTGCTAGATCGAGTCCCGGTCGACAGTTTTTTGTTTTTATTTTTAACACAGTCATTTTCTTTACTATTCATATTGCAATTGATGTAATGGAAAAAATACGTGTAATCGGATGAACTTTTATTAAATTTACAGTGTTATTTGGCAGTCTACAAATTTTTATTACCACAAATAATATAATATTCATAACTACCGACTAGTAAACGACCAAACGCATGAAGTGATACTGAAGATGTATGCTTGTCCGTGTCTTCAAAATTGTTCGTATTTAATCGGAAGAGAACGAGTAATTGCTTCTCGTGAAGCTATTAAAATACACTCGATACTGCATGACCAATAATCAGCGCCGATATTTAAGGAAATGCTGCGTTATGCATGGTTTGCTTCCAAATTATCGGTTGAAAGAGAGGTTTTTGAAAATGTTAACGAGGTTTGCTTTTTTACGGAAAACCTCAAAAGACCTTGCATGTGCGGATACATAGCAGTTATTCAATGCAGCTGGTGCCATTTAACCTTTTTCATGTTTTTACGAAAAATACCGTCCCGCAACTTGCACTCGTAATGTCGAAAGCGACGATTAATTGCACATCTTTCGAAAGCCGTCTGTGCCGGTCAAAACTTGGAGATAACAAGTTGTTTCGGGCTCCTTCGAAGTATAAGTGATTTCTCAAATCACCGACAAGCATAGATTTTCAGTATCAGTTTATGCGTTTGGCCGCTTAATAGTATGTAGTTACGAATATTATTTTATTTGTGATAATAAAAATTTGTAGACTGCCAAGTAACATTGTAAATTTAATAATAGTTCATACGATTACACGTATTTTTCCCATTACATCAACTGTAACATAAATAGTAAAGAAAATGACTGTGTTAGAAATAATTTTAAAAAAAAACCTGACGAGCGGGATTACGGTGCTTGAACACCAACCACTTGTTCGTTGTACAACTTGAGAGCTATGAGCACTACTTGTTCAGTAGAGCAGATGTTTCACAGTAGTGAACATGAACAAGTGTACATAACTCTTAATGTAGGCATTTTAGAGCCCATGTTTTTACCAGGCATTGTTTAGTTGTTTTGTTGTAAGGAGCCTGTCCTGAAAGCCTGTGAAGGGAATTCAATTACACTCTGAAAACAGTATTTAGAAGTCAGTTTTATCTGTTGTGTTAGGCGTATTTTTAGGGTTCTGTGGCTCGGTCTCTAAAACCAGAACCTTTACAGTATCGCTTTATTGTGCGTCCATCCGTCTGTCTGCCTGTTTGTCTGTCTGCCCTGCTTTAAAAACCCTTTTTCTCAGGAATGGGTAAACTTATCAAGTTCAAATTTGTATCACAGATTAAAGTCTGCGCTCCCTTGAAGGTGTAAGAATTTCAAGCTTCAAAGTCACTTTCACCAACACATACGACCATCATCAAAGCTTACGTTGACCTAGAATCACGAAATTAGGCGAGGAGCTAAGTTTCGTAGTAAAAGCAAAGGAAAAAAATGCGAAATTTTTTAGTTTGTAATTGTATAACAGGAAAAATATTTTGATCATTTTTTATTCGTCTGTCTGTTTGCCTGTCCTTCTGTTAGTACCCTTTTCTCTGGAACATGTTGGCGTATCAAATTGAAATTTATGTCAAATAGACAGGTCTAAGATACATTGGCGGCGTAAAAATTGTAAGCTTCTAAGTCAATGCAATGAAAAGCTACGCCCATTTGCGTCACATATTTTTATACTCGAAAACTCACTCATCAGAACCTTTAGGGTACTTCCCGTTTAGTTAGAATTATGAAATTCAACGAGAAGTAAAGTTTCACAGTAGAAGTAAAGTAAAAAATCTAAAACTTGATAAATTGTGGTTATATAACATAAATCTTTTGCTATTTGAACACACATTGCATTCATCAGCCGTCAGAAGCATAGCAGACGAACATTATTACATGAAAAATAAAATGTAGGTTGTACTCTTGTTTTAGCAAGTAAATAAAAAAACGTTTTATTAAATCTGCTCTCTCTGCACACATCAACGGAAGTCCTCTTTCCCTTCTTTTTGTATATCCGTCCTAGTCTGAGAGACTACTGTAGACATTTTGATATGGTTTTGGAATTCGGGGGGGGGGGGGGGGGGGGTCAATACCTTCCCAGTATCGACATCGATAGTAAGCAAAAATCGCTGTGATTCTTGAGTCACCAGGACGCATGAACTACACTCCTGGAAATGGAAAAAAGAACACATTGACACCGGTGTGTCAGACCCACCATACTTGCTCCGGTCACTGCGAGAGGGCTGTACAAGCAATGATCACACGCACGGCACAGCGGACACACCAGGAACCGCGGTGTTGCCCGTCGAATGGCGCTAGCTGCGCAGCATTTGTGCACCGCCGCCGTCAGTGTCAGCCAGTTTGCCGTGGCATACGGAGCTCCATCGCAGTCTTTAACACTGGTAGCATGCCGCGACAGCGTGGACGTGAACCATACGTGCAGTTGACGGACTTTGAGCGAGGGCGTATAGTGGGCATGCGGGAGGCCGGGTGGACGTACCGCCAAATTGCTCAACACGTGGGGCGTGAGGTCTCCACAGTACATCGATGTTGTCGCCAGTGGTCGGCGGAAGGTGCACGTGCCCGTCGACCTGGGACCGGACCGCAGCGACTCACGGATGCACGCCAAGACCGTAGGATCCTACGCAGTGCCGTAGGGGACCGCACCGCCACTTCCCAGCAAATTAGGGACACTGTTGCTCTTGGGGTATCGGCGAGGACCATTCGCAACCGTCTCCATGAAGCTGGGCTACGGTCCCGCACACCGTTAGGCCGTCTTCCGCTCACGCCCCAACATCGTGCAGCCCGCCTCTAGTGGTGTCGCGACAGGCGTGAATGGAGGGACGAATGGAGACGTGTCGTCTTCAGCGATGAAAGTCGCTTCTGCCTTGGTGCCAATGATGGTTGTATGCGTGATTGGCGCCGTGCAGGTGAGTGCCACAAACAGGACTGCATACGACCGAGGCACACAGGGCCAACACCCGGCATCATGGTGTGGGGAGCGATCTCCTACACTGGCCGTACACCTCTGGTGACCGTCGAGGGGACACTGAATAGTGCACGGTACATCCAAACCGTCATCGAACCCATCGTTCTACCATTCCTAGACCGGCAAGGGAACTTGCTGTTCCAACAGGACAATGCACGTCCGCATGTATCCCGTGCCACCCAACGTGCTCTAGAAGGTGTAAGTCAACTACTCTGGCCAGCAAGATCTCCGGATCTGTCCCCCATTGAGCAGGTTTGGGACTGGATGAAGCGTCGTCTCACGCGGTCTGCACGTCCAGCACGAACGCTGGTCCAACTGAGGCGCCAGGTGGAAATGGCATGGCAACCCGTTCCACAGGACTACATCCAGCATCTCTACGATGTCTCCATGGGAGAATAGCAGCCTGCATTGCTGCGAAAGGTGGATATACACTGTACTAGTGCCGACATTGTGCATGCTCTGTTGCCTGTGTCTATGTGCCTGTGGATCTGTCAGTGTGATCATGTGATGTATCTGACCCCAGGAATGTGTCAATAAAGTTTCCTCTTCCTGGGACAATGAATTCACGGTGTTCTTATTTCAATTTCCAGGAGTGTACATGTATGCACAATTAAGTTTGTACGGAACTCTCAGTCCGCGAATACTACCCGCACTAGGGCAATTTGGTTGGTAGTTACTACTAAATTAACACTCGGCGCCGGCCAAGGTGACCGAGCGGTTCTAGGCGCTTCAGTCCGGAACCGCGCAACTGCTACGGGCGCAGGTTCGAATCCTGCCTCGGGCATGGATGTGTGTGATGTCCTTAGGTTAGTTAGGTGTAAGTAGTTCTAAGTCCTAGGGGACTGATGACCTCAGATAATAAGTCCCAATGTGCTTAGAGCCATTTGAACCATTTTGGACACTCGGCGCGGTGGCTGGTGGGAAAGACCGTATGGCATTTCCCATTTACGATACCATATTGCTGTGCCTGTGTTGTTAAGAAGAATGATGGAATGTTCCTGCGGACACAAATGCTTGACCGATGATAATACAGATACTGTAGTATCGTATTTACCCGCCGATATCGGGCAGCGACTTTCAGCTATGTCCCACACTGTACAGGAATTACATAATGTTCTGACGCAGGAACGATGGCATAGTTAAGGAAGTCTGGTTCAGGCCATGAGTCATGGCCGGACAGCCAGAACAGTTATGGCGACCGCTCGCGTATAGCGGGACATCCGGGTTCGAGTCCCGCTCCGACACAAATTTTTGTTGTCGTTATTCCCGTATACAACTGACGCTTGTTCGTATACGCTTGTAGTACCTCTTACTGAGGTGAATACCTTGACCAGTTTTCTCGATGAGTAGTGTAATCACTTTTCCGATCGGACGCCATGTCGACGTTAGTGATCCGCAGAAGAAACTCTCACACTGAAATAAATAATAAAGAATTACGTTTGTAGGTCAAAACACATTGTTTGAACATGATGTAAAAAAGTATGAGTCTCCAAACGGGTGAGGTACCAAAAATATTATAAATGCCTTGCCTTACATCAGACAACTTAAAACAAGTTGTTACTAAAGAATAACGGAACAAGCTTGTCCCAGTGACAACAACGGCGACGTATATTAGAAGTAGTTTGACGACTTCCGGCAGGCAGCAGCCCTGTTCAGGCCAAACATTTTGCAGTGGTCACTTTTCCCGTCCTAGTCACTTTACCACGCCTTCCTCTATCGATTTTACTATTAATTGTGACCTATATAAATTAGTATATTAATTGATACCAGTAATTGCAATATGAGATGCAATCACAAACGTGTACTAAATAGTTTGAATGTCATTTTTCGTTAACTCATTGCATTTCATTACAACAGTTTTAATTTGATTTCATATTATTTCCTACAAAAATATACCTCATTTGAAGATACACGTCTCTATAATGCGCTTTCACGAATCCATGTTACTTCCCTATGAGATTTATACCACAGCGGCTGATCGGTAATACTTGGGCACGTTCGTGAGTTGTCAGCATTGGAATGCAAATAAAAAAATATTTGCTCTCTCACTTCTATTAACATACCTCTCTGCCCCTGACGTAATCGGGGAAACTTTCCTGAGCTCATGACCGAGTTTACCAAAGTCAATTAAAATTAAGCATATCTTAATATATTCTTCTCTGTAAGTATTTTTATTTGTTACTGAGCAACAAAAATTCACTCTTAAGAAGTTCGTAATGTTAGTTGACATTTTGGATTTTGCTGTTAGTTGCTAGAAGCATATTGGTGTCATAATAGGGCTGAGTACCGATTGATAGTAAGGTCTATTTCACAAGTATGCGGTTCTATTCGGTTCGGTTCGTTTTCGGTTGTTTTTCGGTCGCTGCCGACAAGTGTGAAACAGTGCTTTGGTTTGTATTCGGTACGTAACAGAAACAATACAGTACCGAATACTCCCCCGGCACGTGCAGGTTTCATTAGGTTTTTGTAAGGTCTGTACTCATGTCAGGGAACAGAAAGTAATCAAGGCGTTGACACCTGCGCGGTTCAGTTTCTATTTTAACCTGATCGCGACTGAATCTCTCTAAAAATGATCTCTTAATATTATGTTTTGAAAGTTATTGTCGCAGTTTTTCTGGTAAAATTGGCGGTTTACCAGATGTTGATGTGGACAGACTGATTTCTGCAGTGCAGTCTAAACCAGTGCTGTGGTGTGGGGGGAACTTGTGAAAAATATAAGAATAAATTTAAGACGCAGCAAGCATGGAAAGTTGTCTCCGTTGAAATTTTCAACGACTTTGATGAATCTGACGTCACTACAAAGATTGAATTCGATAAGTAGAGCAAAATTTAGTTTTGTCGAATAACAGTATATTAGGACAATTGGTAAAGTCATCGCGATTTAAAGTAAATTTAAAAGGAATTTATTTGAAAATCAAGATAATATTCAGTGAGACAGTTGTTTAAAACACATATCAAACTATAATACAATACACCACTTTTTGTGGCAAGGATTTAAGTAAATCAGATTTTAGAAATTTGCCGACGCATGAACCCTCTTGAGTCATGAAGTAATTTGTCAACACATCTCTTACATTTTTCGCTAACACAGTATCCTGCTTTCTCCTCATTTCACCAGAGGGGACATGTTCAGAACCCGAGATGGACAACGTGTTTTCCATTTCACAACCATCTCGGCCTCAGACCACATTGTGTAGACTTAGATAAGCTTTTACCATAACCGTAGCACAGACAGGGTGCAAGATAACAGTGCGATGGAAGATTCTCAATTTGTTGCTAAGTATTCCAAAAAGTACATTCCACGTACCTGGGAGCTTCGCACACACGACAGTTATAGATCCTTTTCTCCACTGTACTGTTTGAAGAGATACTAATGTAAGCGAAGAGCATTATCTCCTATGAGATATTAAGGCGTTTTGAGGTTCTGTGTACCTGGAAGGCAGTCGTCCTCAGGTAAATCCCAGTGTCGTTAATGGCACATCTCCACAGCTGACAGCTTTGAAAGACGTTAGAGTCATAGTCCTTCCCACACGATCCAACATTAGCGTAAACGAAACGATTTTCTTCATCAGTTACTGCCATCAGAACTGTAGACGAATATCCTTTATAGATGGTATCCATCGCGCTGAGAGGGTACACGAACTTTGATGTTTGCCACCAATTTCGTAAAATTAGAGATATTTTCAAATTTCTGGGCAGTTGATTCCCATTTGTTCGTCTTTGGTGCGGGAATGCATTCCAGTCGTAGTACAGTCGAGACTGCACAACAGACCTCTCTGATGATCTTGCTTATATCCGAAATCCCGGGCAGATAAGTCTAATGCAAATCTTAGAAAGTACAAGCACTTGTCAAACACCTAAAACTGAAAAGCAGAATCGCTAGACTGAAATGTAACATGAGGTGTTATAAAGAACTGCAACTGAGAGTTTGATAGTTCTTGTAATTAATGTGAGATTCGTACCGAAAATCTGTTGGCAAAATTAAGGCGGAATCGGAAATAGGGGCGTCTACAGCAAAAGCCTACATTTATGCATTTCATTTGGAGTTCCTGGACAAAATAGTTGAAGGAAGAGAAACAGAGATACTCTCTGACATAACATTGATGATAACGATGGTGTCGAGAATGTAGCTGTTGAAAATGATGATAATCCCATACAGTCAGTTCCAAGCGAACCGCCTGATGCTGCAGCAGTTAAAAAACCTGCCTCGTATTTCTACAAGTTGCATAAAAAAGAGCACGGAAAATCGATTCTGTTGAACCAGGAACGGTTGCAGCCCTGAAGGAAACACCAAATCGATACCTTTCGTTTTTCAAAGGACTACTGTCTACTCTTGAAGATTTTGCTGCACTCACTTGATTTCAAAATGGAGGTGCGGGAAGCATCCCCTTTCTTGCACACCGATACACCATACGCCACTCCATCTAGTACTCCACCTATAGCCTCTCCATCTGGCACTCGACCGATACACCATATGCTTCTCCATCTGGTACTCCACCGTTGACCCCTAATCAATATATACAGCGCCAGCTAAATCCGCAGCACACTGCTTCAGCCTACCAGAAGCAATTTCAGTCACAAGTGTCTGATGTTCAATTCTACGAGGACGCAGTTATCTACCTCTGTCTCCATAATTCTTCTTCCGATGAAAACTTAAGAAATGCATTTAACAATTTGTAAAACATCATTTAACTTCACTTTTCCTTGCATTTACTCTGACCTATTATTTGTAAACCTGCGTAATTTCATTTTTTAATTAAAATCCAAATAACAAAGAGATTCCTTACAAAAACTGCGTTGATTGTATTATCTTACCTAAATGTTACGGCCAGCCTGGGAATCTGTTGAATATACTCCCTCATAAATGTACCTTGGCATTCAGGATGGTCCTTTAGCTTAACGTGTAAGACGATGAGAGGGTGCTCCCCTTGAATTCTATTATTCGTCCTTCGCTTTTCTATTCTTATATAGAGAAACAACATGGCAAGAACATGACTTCTCTCCATGATCATGTATGAAACCGATCTAACTGGCATGACTGATACAAATAGTGCACGGGTGGATCCAAAACGTTTGTGTCTGCGAGAGCTGCATTTTTTTATGTTCAGACAGGATGTTGACAATCTTTCCTGTCGCCAATGAAGCGTCGATATTAACTGTAATTTATCGATCTATTCTTTACATCATCGACTTAAAAGTCGGTAAAGCCATAACATGTACTGACTCGACGAGCGACCTATAGACTCTTACGAAGGCAACCGAAGGTAAAACTGTAAATCCTTCGGCACACCATATACTGACATGTCTCAATCGAGGAAAAGAGCTGCGTCGTCTGATTCACCTCCAATGGACTCTGGGACATGTTGGAATTAGGGGCAACGAACATGCAGACCAACTGTCAAAACGGTGGATTATCTACTTACCAACGGCGTATCCCGACTATTTACTGAATATCATAGCAGACTCGCCAAGCAAAAACAGAAATGTTAAAGTCAGTCGACATTGACCTTAACATCAAAGGTACATGGTACTGGACGATTCAGCAACAGATTCCACGCTGCCTTGGTTTCTCAACTTGCGCTCACGGGAAGAAATACCGTTACTAATCTATTAACAGGCATCGCGTGAATGTTAATACACTGAAGAGCCAAAGCAACTGGTACACCTGCCTAATATCGTGTAGGGCCCCCGCGAGCACGCAGAAGTGCCGCAACACGGCGTGGCATGGACTCTACTGATGTCTGAAGTGCTGGAGGGAACTGACACCATGAATCCTGCAAGACTGTCCATAAATCCGTAAGATTACAGGGGGGGGGGGGGGGGGGGGGAGAATAACGCGTTGCAAGGCATCCCACATATGCTCAATAATGTTCAAGGCTGAGGAGATTGGTGGCCAGCGGAAGTGTTTAAACTCAGAAGAGTGTTCCTCGAGCCACTCTGTAGCAATTCTGGATGTGTGGGGTGTCGCATTGTCCTGCTGGAATTTCCCAAGTCCGTCAGAATACACAATGGACATGATTGGATGCAGGTTATCAGACAGGATGCTTACATAAGTCTCACCTGTCAGAGTCGTATCTAGACGTATCAGGGGTCTCTCATCACTCCAACTGCACACGCCCCAAACCATTACAGAGCCTCCACCAGCTTGAACAGTCCCCTGTTGACAATCAGGGTCCATGGATTCATGCGGTTGTCTCCATACTCGTACACGTCAATCCGCTCGACACAATTTGAAACGAGATCCGTCCGACCAGGCAACATGTTTCCAGTCATCAACAGTCCACTGTCGGTGTCGAAGGACCCAGGCGAGGCGTAAAGCCTTTTGTCGTGCAGTCATCAAGAATACACGAGTGAGCCTTCGGCTCCGAAAACTCATATCGATGATGTTTCGTTGAATGGTTCGCACGCTGACACTCGTTGATGGCCCAGCACTGAAATCTGCAGCAATTTTCGGAAGGGTTGCACTTCAGTCACGTTGAACGGTTCTCCTCAGTCGTCGTTGGTCCCGTTCTTGCAGGATCTTTTTCCGGCCGCAGCGATGTCAGGGATTTGATATTTTACCCGATTCCTGATATTCACGGTACAAAAATGGTTCAAATGGCTCTGAGCACTATGGGACTTAACTTCTGAGGTCATCAGTCCCTTAGAACTGAGAACTACTTAAACGTAACTGAACTAAGAACATCACACACATGCATGCCCGAGGCAGAATTCGAACCTGCAACCGTAGCTGTCGCGCGGTTCCACACTGTAGCCCCTAGAACCGCTCGGCCACTCTGACCGGCATATTCACGGTACACTCGTGAAATGGTCGCACTTGAAAATCCCCATTTCATCTCTACCTCGGAGATGGTGGGTTCCATCGTTCGTGCGCCGACCAAAACATCACGTTCAAATTGACTTAAATCTTGATAGCATTGTTAGCAGCAGTAACCGATCTAACAACTGCTCCAAACACTTGTCTTACACAGGCGTTGCCGATCGCAGCGCCGTATTCTGCTCGTTTATGTATCTTTGTACTTGAGTACGCAGCCCTATAGCAGCTTCTTTGGCGCTTCATTGTAAAACGAGACATTTTTTTAAAATTACTTCCTTGTTCAATATTAATAGAATGTGATAAATACGATCATCCCAGAACAGTACTACATTGTACAGTATTTTAAAAATTCAAGAGTGTTCTTCTCTTAGAGTAGCTCATAGATCCATGAAGAGTCCGTTCCCAAATATATATACCATTTCACTAGTTTTTGTTTTTAATGTTAAATATATGTAATTGTATTTTATGTTAAAATATCGTAGGTTTTTATTGTAATGGTGCAGACTATGTACTTTTTTATTCTTTATCTCGTTCAATTATGTTTTATATTTTGTAATGTCCTCCTCCGTAGGTAGTGGTAAGTGGTCAACGCAGGTTACTGCCATGCGGGTCGGGGGGAGAGAGGGGATAAATGAAAAAACGAGGAGTATGGGGTGCGAAAAGGTGATGGAGTGCGTCGCTTCTTCCAGATTGCGGGGTCCCACGTTCAGTTCCCGTCCGGGTCGGAGATTTAATCCGCTCGGGGACTGGGTGTTGTGTGGTCCCCATCATCATCAGGGTGGTCTCCTCAGTGGCGTCAAGTAAAAAGACTTGCACGAGGCGCCAAACAACCGCAGGGTCAGTAAAGAAATCAGACTAGTTTTCTACTTGTATATTTATGTGAAATAATCGTATCCAGTTAAGTGGACTCTGCCTGAAAGTAAATAAAATACAAAAAAATGCTGGATAAACGTAGTGAACCTCCGTTTGAAGAGGACTATGCGACCATTAGTCTACAACTGTAGTACTGGATTCAAGAAAATAAGAGGGATTAGGACACATACAGAGTCATATGGACAGTCATTTTTCCCTCGCACAGGATGGAGAATGGAATAGGACAGAAGACTCTTAATGTTGGTACGATGTACCCTTCAGCGTGGTCTCTACATTGCCTTGGCGAGCATACAGGGTGTTCCACAATTAGTATTACACACTCCTATAGATTGTACTTAGTAGATCAAGTTTCACATAGGAACCCATGTCCGGAAACGTCATCTAACGATGCTACAATGTCAAAGTTACTGCCGCCGGTTGTATGTATAAAAACGGTGATTCAATGTCGATATTACCAACTTTCCAGGATGATGGAGAAGAATAAATGTATCAGTGTGATATAAGGGTCCCTATACCGGAAACGAACGTACCGCTCCGATACTTCTGACAGTGGAATACCTGTATTGGTACTATTATTATAAAGATTGTAGGGTGGGTAACTTTCAGAGGTGGTAGTACGGGCCGAAACAAGGAAAAAATATCGAGTAAACAAGGGCTCTCAAATGCGTACCGAGGAGCTTTGAACATTTGTTCATTTCCACTACTGTGAAACACATCTCCTGTATTCAGTAAGTGCTTATACGCATTTTACAGCCGATGTTTACTTGAATTGTTTCTTATTTTGCTCCATGCTAACATCTTTGAAAGTTGCCCATCTTAGCAAGAACAGTACAGGTACATACAGGGTGTTTCAAAAATGACCGGTGTATTTGAAACGGCAATACAAACTAAACGAGCAGCGATAGAAATACACCGTTTGTTGCAATATGCTTGGGACAACAGTACATTTTCAGGCCGACAACCTTTCGAAATTACAGTAGTTACAATTGTCAACAACAGATGGCGCTGCGGTCTGGGAAACTCTATAGTACGATATTTTCCACATATCCACCATGCGTAGCAATAATATGGCGTAGTCTCTGAATGAAATTACCCGAAACCTTTGACAACGTGTCTGGCGGAATGGCTTCACATGCAGATGAGATGTACTGCTTCAGCTGTTCAATTGTTTCTGGATTCTGGCTGTACACCTGGTCTTTCAAGTGTCCCCACAGAAAGAAGTCACAGGGGTTAATGTCTGGCGAATAGGGAGGCCAATCCACGACGCCTCCTGTATGTTTCGGATAGCCCAAAGCAATCACACAATCATCGAAATATTCATTAAGGAAATTAAAGACGTCGGCCGTGCGATGTGGCCGGGGACCATCTTGCATAAACCACGAGGTGTTCGCAGTGTCGTCTAAGACAGTTTGTACCGCCACAAATTCACGAAGAATGTCCAGATAGCGTGATGCAGTAATCGTTTCGGATCTGAAAAATGGGCCAATGATTCCTTTGGAAGAAATGGCGGCCCAGACCAGTACTTTTTGAGGATGCAGGGACGATGGGACTGCAACATGGGGCTTTTCGGTTCCCCATATGCGCCAGTTCTGTTTATTGACGAAGCCGTCCAGGTAAAAATAAGCTTCGTCAGTAAACCAAATGCTGTCCACATCTATATCGCCGTCATCAATCCTCTGCACTATATCGTTAGCGAATGTCTCTCGTGCAGCAATGGTAGCGGCGCTGACGGGTTGCCGCGTTTGAATTTTGTATGGATAGAGGTGTAAACTCTGGCGCATGAGACGATACGTGGACGTTGGCGTCATTTGGACCACAGCTGGAACACTGCGAACGGAAACCCGAGGCCGCTGTTGGATCACCTGCTGCACTAGCTGCACGTTGCCCTCTGTGGTTGCCGTACGCGGTCGCCCTACCTTTCCAGCACGTTCATCCGTCACGTTCCCAGTCCGTTGAAATTTTTCAAACAGATCCTTTATTGTATCGCTTTTCGGTCCTTTGGTTACATTAAACCTCCGTTGAAACCTTCGTCTTGTTGCAACAACACTGTGTTCTAGGCGGTGGAATTCCAACACCAGAAAAATCCTCTGTTCTAAGGAATAAACCATGTTGTCCACAGCACACTTGCACGTTGTGAACAGCACACGCTTACAGCAGAAAGACGACGTACAGAATGGCGCACCCACAGACTGCGTTGTCTTCTATATCTTTCACATCACTTGCAGCGCCATCTGTTGTTGAAAATTGTAACTACTGTAATTTCGAAAGTTTGTCCGCCTGAAAATGTGCTGTTGTCCCAAGCATATTGCAACAAACGGTGTATTTCTATCGCTGCTCGTTTAGTTTTTATTGCCGTTTCAAATATACCGGTCATTTTTGAAACACCCTGTATATTCCACTGTCACAGGTATAAGAACGATTTTCGCTTATAACTTTAGGCTCGTTCATTTCCTGTACAGGACCCATACCTCAAATTCATACATTTATCCTTCTCCTTCATCCTATAAAGTTTGTAAAATAATCACGGAACCACGATGTATACAGGGTGGTCCATTGATCGATTAGTGACGACAGCAGCTAAACACCTACTTGAGCATCATCATTTGTTGCAGGTCGTGGTTGACGTTTCATGTGTGTCTGAACACTTCCTGGCCGGCCGTAGTGGCCGAGCGGTTCTAGGCGCTACAGTCTGGAACTGCGAGACCGGTACGGTCGCAGGTTCGAATCCTGCCTCTGGCATGGATTTGTGTAACGTCGTTAGGTTAGTTAGGTTTAAATAGTTCTAAGTTATAGGGGACTGCTGACCTCAGAAGTTGAGTTACATAGTGGTCAGAGCCACTTGAACCACTTTTTTGAACACTTCCTGTTTCGTTAAATAACGTAACTATACAGCGAACGGTCTGGGCACTTGGGTTATGTCATCCAGGATACCGAGCACTATACATAGCACCCTCCCATTGGGCATTTTGATCACTATAGCCATACATCAACACGATATGGACCTATTCCGCAATTGGTAAGCAGTCCATTATCACGAAGCAAATACCGCCCGCACTTGCGGAATGTTACGTGATACCACGTACTTATACGTTTGTGACTATTACCGCGCTATCTATCACAAAGCGAAATAAGTGGTCCAACTAAAACATTCATATTTCTTTACGCACTACTCGATTATGTAATAAGAAATGGGGGTTCGTATTTTAAGAAACGCAGTTGATATCCGTTTGACCTATGATAGCGCCATCTAGCGGACCAACCATAGCGCCACATGGTTTCCCCCTTCAAGCTAGACAAGTTTCGTTCTTTGTAGTTTTTTCGTTTGATGCTGTGATATTTGGCCTGGTTACTATCAACGGAACACCCTGTAAACACACATTTACAGGCTCCGGCACCTATAGCTTTGGTGCTCTGTAACGTCGTTGGATGACGTTCCTGGATAAAGATTCGTATGTGGATCGTGATTTACCTAGTCCCCCCTACAACCTCTAGAAGTGTGTAACATGAATTGTGAAACCCACCTCCTCCTGTTCCTCCAACATCTCCACATCCTTTACATTGTCCACAGGCTTGATCCCCACCCTCTGGTTTCCTCCTTCCTCTCCACCCCCCGCCCGTTGCCACGCCTCTATCGCTGTATCCCTCTCTCTCTCCACCTCCACACCCTCCATCTCCTTCATCAGGGCAATTTCCAACGCCTCCCCCTCCCAGATGACGAACTTCGCCGTGACATCTACCCTTCCTTACAACTATAGCCTGGCCTTGTTCTCCCCACTCCCTAGGGCCCCCTTTTTCCTCTTCCCTCCTTCTCCCAGAGCGGATTTTCCTCCATCCCCCCTTCCCCTGAGACCCTGCACCCCATACTTGCCTCCTTCCTTCCCACATCCCTCCCTACCTGGCCCTCTTCAGCACGCCCCCCACTCATCTTCCCCATCTGTTCCCCTCCCTCCCTTCTTCAGGTCTCCCTCATCTCCTAGCGCCTGGCAGATCCTCTGTTTCGATCATCATCAGTGTGCTACATCAGTGTTGTGTTTAGTGCTGTTTCTCCTGTGCGTCAAGAGGTGTCATTTAATTGTATACTGCGTTTAGGTTCGCTGTCAGTGTTACGTTGTGTGCTGCGCCATCCGTCGATACTTTTATACTCCAGTCATACTGTGCCTTGTGTTCTTTTAATCGTCGCAGTTTGTGGCTTTTTGGGTGTGCTACTTTTAAACAGTTTTTTATCTCCTTTTTACAGTTACCCCGTCTTTTGCCTATTGCCTTATATCTATGTTCACCACATTCTCTCCTTTGTTATTTTTAAATGTCTTCTATTGTTTTTGTTCTATGTCTTTCGGTTGAAGAGCAGCGCATATGCTGCTGCCAGCCCGCCCCGATGGGGAATTGAAATACAATAAAGAAAAAAAAAACTGTGAAACACACTGTATATTTAAACGACACAAGTTGACTTTCCCCCCTGAGTCACAAGTACAGACAGGGCTGCAAGGTGAGCACTGAGCAGAGCAGCCGGCCGCGTGCTCGGCTGTGCAGCGTGGGTGTCGTTGTGCCCCGTTGGCGCGGCGTGACGCAATGGCGGCGGCGTGGCCACAGCGGTGCAAGGTCGCGCCGGTCACGTGACGCGGCCAGCAGCAGCTCGGCTTGCCCGGCAACGCGCTGCTGACCTGGGTCAGCACGGCGGCCAGCGCACGCCAGCCGCACGACCTCGCCCCCGTGCCACCTGTTCGGCCTGCCTACTCGTTACGTCACGCCACCAGCCTGTCAGTGCCTAGCTCACCTGCCGTGCTACGAGGGAAGCTGGTTCTCCTTCCTGATGCTGCTATATGCACCAGCACCTTTTAGGGCTTTAGACATTTCATCTGGCGCCGACGCTAGAGCAGCATCGGGTCACTTATCACACTGAGACGACTGCTGTTAAACGCTCGGACTACGCTACTCGTATTGTGCGTGCTCGCTGTCCAAAGTCCTTCTACTGTTTTTATCACTCCGCAGCTCGTGGTCGTGTGGTAGCGTTATCGCTTCCTGCGCCCGGGTTCGATTCCCGGCAGGGTCAGGGATTTTCTCTGCCTCGTGATGACTGGGTGTTGTGTGCTGTCCTTAGGTTAGTTAGGTTTAAGTAGTTCTAAGTTCTAGGGGACTGATGACCATAAAGTCCCATAGTGCTCAGAGCCAATATTTTTTTTTTTTTGTGTGTGTGTGTGCTTCACGTCTCCGACAGCTGACATCACGTGGCACGACCGTAGTGTGTGTATGGCGCATGGTCTGTAATTGAGAACATACAGTGTACTGAGATAAATATCAAAACAAATATAGTTTCACACCCCCCCCCCCCCCCCCGATGAACCATGAACCTTACCGTTGGTGGGGAGGCTTACGTGCCTCAGCGATACAGATAGCCGTACCGTAGGTGCAAGCACAACGGAGGGGTATCTGTTGAGAGGCAAGACAAACGCGCGGTTCCTGAAGAGGGGAGCAGCAGCCTTTTCAGTAGTTGCAGGGGCAACAGTCTGGATGATTGACTGATCTGGCCTTGTAACACTAACCAAAACAGCCTTGCTGTGCTGGTACTGCGAACAGTTGAAAGCAAGGGGAAACTACAGCCCTAATTTTTCCTGAGGGCATGCAGCTTTCCTGTATGGAGAGCTGAGACCACAACAACAACAACATAGCTTCACAAAATATATGCTACTGAAATTTTAATGGAGATTAATAAACGGTTTTGCCGGCCGCGGTGGTCGAGTGGTTCTAGGCGCTTCAGCCTGGAACCGCGCCACATCTACGGTCGCAGGTTCGAACCCTGCCTCGGGCATAGATGTGTGTGATGCCCTTAGGTTAGTTAGAACTACTTAAACCTAAAGTTCTAGGGGACTGATGACCTGAGATCGCTCCTGCGAAATGCAACTCGCCCTTTTTTCACATGATATCTTGCGAACCATGGATGAAGGGTATCACACGGATGCCATATTCCTTGACTTCCGGAAAGCGTTTGACTCGGTGCTCCACTCCAGACTCCTAACTAAGGTACGAGCATAAGGGATTGGTTCCCACATATGTAAGTGGCTAGAAGACTTCTTAAGTAATAGAACCCAGTATGTTGTCCTCGATGGTGAGTGTTCATTGGAGGTGAGGATATCATCTGGAGTGCCTCAGGTAAGTGTGGTACGTCCGCTGTTGTTTTCTATCTACATAAATAATCTTTAGGATAGTGTGGATATCAATGTGCCGCTGTTTGCTGATGATGCTGTGGTGTACGGGAAGGTGTCGTCGTTGAGTCATTGTAGGAGGATACAAGATGACTTGGACAGGATTTGTGATTGGTGTAAAGAATGGCACCTAACTCTAAATATAGATAAATGTAAATTAATCCAGATGAATAGGAAAAAGAATCGCGTAATGTTTGAATACTGCATTAGTAGTGTAGCGCTTAACACAGTCACGTCGATTAAATATTTGGGCGTAACATTGCAAAGCGATATGAGGTGGGACAAGCATGTAATGGCAGTTGTGGGGAAGGCGGATAGTCGTTTTCGGTTCATTGGTAGACTTTTGGGAAGATGTGGTTCATCTGTAAAGGAGACCGCTTATAAGACACTAATACGACCTATTCTTGAGTACTGCTCGAGCGTTTGGGATCACTATCAGGTCGGATTGAGGGAGGACATAGAAGCATTTCAGAGGCGGGCTGCTAGATTTGTTACTGGTAGGTTTGATCATAACGCGAGTGTTACGGAAATGCTTCAGGAACTCGGGTGGGAGGCTCTAGAGGTAAGGAGGCGTTCTTTTCGTGAATCGCTACTGTGGAAATTTAGAGAACCAGCATTTGAGGCTGACTGCAGTACAATTTTACTGCCACCAACTTACATTTCGCGGAAAGACCACAAAGATAAGATAAGAGAGATTAGGTCTCGTACAGAGGCATATGGGCAGTCATTTTTCCCTCGTTCTGTTTAGGACTGGAACAGGGAGAGAAGATGCTAGTTGTGGTACGAAGTACCCTCCGCCACGCACCGTATGGTGGATTGCGCAGTATGTATGTAGATGTAGATGTAAGTCCCATAGTGCTCAGAGCCATTTGAATCATTTGAATAAACGGTTTATGGTCCATTCCTCCATCTTACACATTCAGAACTCATAAGATTCAAAACTGTGGGAATATGTCCCTGTTATTGTGGTCGTCAGCATGGAGAATGGTTTGATGTAGCTCTCCACGCTACACTGTCCTGTGGGAACCTTTTCATCTCTGTACTGGTATTACAACCTACAACCACTTGCACTTGTTTATTGTGTTCAAACCATGGTCTCACTCCACAAATTTTACCCTTCTCGCCTCCCTCCGTTACCAAACAGACAATACGTTGATGTTCAGGATATGTCCTATCAACTGATACCTTCTTATACTCAATTTGTGCCATACATTTCTTTCCTCTAGATTCCGATTCAGTACCTCCTCACCTATTCGATCTATCTGTCTAATCTTCAACATTCGCCTGTAACACCTCATTTCAACATCTTATATCCCCTTTTTGGCTGAAATGTTTATCGTCTACATTTTACTTCTGGACAAGACTGTACTCTCGACAAACATTTTCAGAAAAGACTCCCTAGCACTTAAATTATATTCAGTGTTACCAGACTTCTCTCTTTTACTATTGCCAGTCTGCATTTTGTATCATATGTACTTAGGCGCCGGCCGAGGTGGGCGAGCGGTTCTAGGCGCTAGAGTCTGGAACCGAGTGACCGCTACGGTCGCAGGTTCGAATCCTGCCTCGGGCATGGATGTGTGTAAGGTCCTCAGGTTAGTTAGGTTTAATTAGTTCTAAGTTCTAGGCGACTGATGACATCAGAAGTTAAGTCGCATAGTGCTCAGAGCCATTTGAACCATTTGATCCCGAAACGGTTCCATTCGGAATCGTCGGAATCGTACGATGAAAGCCCGTACTTCTTCATCGTCCCTCAGTCGTCCTCGGGGGTCTCGTCCAATGTTCGGAGACGTCATCTGCTGGACATACGCCGACCGGAGTGGCGGTGAGGTTCTAGGCGCTACAGTCTGGAGCCAAGTGACCACTACGGTCGCAGGTTCGAATCCTGCCTCGGGCATGGATGTGTGTGATGTCCTTAGGTTAGTTAGGTTTAATTAGTTCTAAGTTCTAGGCGACTGATGACCTCAGAAATTAAGTCGCATAGTGCTCAGAGCCATTGCTGGACATACGAGTCAGCAAACAGTGCACCCTGTTGCAGAGCATCGTACGTCAAACCATTCGGCTCCACAATGGCTTGCTTAGCTGGTGTTTGACTACGGAGTCGTTTTACAAGCTTCTACTCGTCCCTGTGTCATGGTGTTCTTCCATGTTTGTTGTCTCCATTCTATTGGCATTTTAGGAGTACTCTCGACAGACTTGTCATTCTTCGTCTGTCCACCGGGTCTCTATACCTCATCCAACGGTTTCTCACTCTTTTGCGCAAAGCTTTTGGCTCTTGCGGGTGGCGTGGGAAGGTGGCTAATTCTGGATATTGTAACATTGTCACGTTTGCACCCACCGGTGTGCCTGTTGGATCTTCATAGTTATAATTTCTACTGACGTGTCGTCCGTATTGTAGGCCTGATATTATTAGAGAGATACATCTTATGTTGGTCCCATTTGACTTCCGTTTGGTTGATGGATGGGCTCACCAATCCTCCACAGCTGATGATTGCTACGAAACGCAGGTGGTCTGTTACGAGATCTTTTATGGTGCGTACCTGCATGTTGTCATCTATCCCTCTTGTTAACGCAATTTCAAGGACGTCATCTGTTTACCCCTGGAAGTGACTGATCCTGGTAGGTAACAGTGGTCCGCGCGCGACGCAACTGAGGTCCTCTTGATGTTCTAAAAGTGTGAAATCCTTCGGGTTGTTCTTTCTGGAGTTCCAACTGAAGTGTTTGGCGTTTAAGTTGCCGGCTAGAGGAATTTTTGGGTAGCTGTCGAAGACTGTGAGTAGATCTTCTCGAATGAGTGAGCTGTTTGGCTGATGTATCCTGTCACGATGTAATATTTCCAACTGCTGCGTGGACCTTTACAGCTATAGTTTCCAACGTCTGCAGCGCTGGTAACGTCTCCATAAGGTTGTTGTTGTGGTCTTCAGTTCAGAGACTGGTTTTATGCAGCTCTCCATGCTTCTCTATCCTGTGCAAGCTTCTTCATCTCCCAGTACCTACTGCAACCTACATCCTTCTGAATCTGTTTTGTGTATTCATCTCTTGATCTCCCTCTACGATGTTTGTCTTCCACGCTGCCCTTCAATACCATATTGGTGATCCTTGATGCCTCAGAGTTTGCCCTAACAACCGATCCCTTCTTCTAGTCAAATTGTGCCACAAATTTCTCTTCTCTCCATTTCTATTCAATACCTCCTCATTAATTATGTGATCTACCCATTTAATCTTCAGCATTCTTCTGTAGCACGACATTTCGAAAGCTTTTATTCTCTTCTTGTCTAAACTACTTATCGTCCACGTTTCACTTCCATGCATGGCTACACTCCATATAAATACTTTCAGAAACGACTTCCTGACACTTCCATATGGTATCGTATAGAATTCCGTACGAAAATCGCTGTGCCATCTCCTCTCCAGCCCATCCTATCCGTCTGCATATTATTGAGCAGGAAGACTACTGAGTCCGTAAGCTTGGTTTCGGTCACCATCACAACGTCGATGCGGTGTCGTGTTATAATGTCGCTAAGTTCTGATTTTTAAGTGCGAACGCCTTTCCCATTCCAATTAAGGAAGCGCAAGTGTCTCATTGGCGTTCGTGGATCCACTCAAGACAGCACGAACGCTTAGATTATTCCTTCCACCAAGCTAAGGAAGAATGTGATTTTTTGCTTGATCGTTGTGAGAAGCATTTGACGTCCGTCAAAGCTTGTGAAAATAACTTCATAATTCTTTGAGACTTCAGAGTAGGTTCTTACTGTCCGTCGGCCTCTTGCAGGTGTAGCAGTTGCGTGGGAAGTTGTCGGCTGTGTTGTCGTCGGCGTATGCAGTGCGAACACCAGCTTCGGTTGCGTCGTCTGCACTTGCTTTGGCATCTTCGGTTTCCTAGTCGTGGTTTTGGGAGACAAATTTTGGTATTTTTTACAGCCTCCAAAAATCCAGATGGTCTTTTTCACAATTCTCGCGTTTTACCTTTGCTTTCGATGCATGTAAGTCTGCACAACGAACACAGCGTGCTGCCAACGAGGAATAATTAGCTGAGCGCTTAAATCTCTGGCACTTCTTAAATTGTTTTGGTCCATCTTTGTCGTGGTATGATTCAATTCGCATTCCTGTGTGCAGCAGATATTTTATGTTGTATTAAAAATGAAGAAATTCCTCCAGCTGTATTTAAGGTGTCAATTTTATTTTGGCAACTAGTTTCACCGGTGTAACAACGTCATCTTCAGGCCCATACACTTGTTGACGTCAACTGCGTGCGGCTGATACAAAAAGTAGTGAGATATGGACGTGCTCTGTGTGGAAGGTCGTTAGTAACAAGGTGGTTAGTAGCTACCTTCCACACGGAGCACGTCCGCATCTCACCACTGACTTCTAGTATCAGCTGCACGCAACTGAAGACAACAAGTGTATGGGCCTGAAGATGACGTTGTTAACCGTTGAAACTAGTTGCAAAAATAAAATCGACACCTTAAATACAGCTGGAGGAATTTCTTCATTTTTAATATAAATTTATACCAGCCGACGTCTCACTGTCCTCCATTTCAACAATGGCTGTACGAAGATTTTATGTTGTCGTTTTCCCTCGATTTGGGAAGATTCACGACGAAGATAGGCATTGGTATCAAGTCGCTGTTTGGTTTCTTCCTCGTCTTATATTGTTGTACTCTTGCAGGCAGGAAGCCATTTTCATGCAGTTCTCGGTCATTTCTGCCACTGGGACCGACACAGATAGACGTTCAATTACCACTTTAGGTTCCTTTGCCTCAGACGGCTTCTGGGAGAAAAGTGGAAGTTGGTATTGTTTGAAGAAGTTCATTTCCCGTTGATCTTCATAGGGTTCCAAACGGTACTTTATGCTGTCTCCCTCGTAAACTGCTTTGAATGAACCCTGTAGCTGTTGTTCGAAGGTTGCATGCAACTGTACACAATTTTCCGTATAATATACGGTTATTGGCTGTATTTTGCGGTGTGATGGTGTCACTTCTGCATGTCCTGCGTTGTCTGCAGGGGCGTTGCTAATCTCTGCTGCTGCCTCTCCTTGCTTAGGATGGGACAGATCAATCGGAGTAAATCGATCGGTGGTTTCCAACTCCGTTTTTCGTTTGCGCGGATTTTCCTCCGCTATTTTTTGCCGGTGATGGCGGCGTTTGTATTGCACCGCCTTAAATTCGTCCTCCTGTGCATTTCGCGTTTCGTCCACCTGTTCCGTTTCTTCGTCGCTCTGGACGAAGAAACTTCGTGTGGTTCCATTTTGTAGTCGGCAATGGTGTCGCCTTCCACTGGTGCGTTGTGCGCCGTCGGGAGTTGTTCCGTGTTGTACAATGCTACTTAGGCACAGCCGAAGTGTTCCTTGTTGGTACGAGCGACAGTGGCGGCCACGTGTGAGTTGTTTGCTTCTCGGTGCCCGTATTCCTTGCGTGTGTCGTCTTGCCCATGTTCCCTTCCTATGAGGTCTAGTCCGCTGTAAAGCCGTCGGCACACGGACCGTGCATCTATCTGAACGTTGAGCGTTGAGCGTGCCGAGTTTCTGACGTCATAGCGTGGAATAGCACGTCCGGGAGTCTTTCCGAACATGCAGAGCAATATCTGGCGTGTCAGATATTCTGAGCGTGCCTCTGAGCGTTGACCAATGAGATGGCACAACGCCACCTACGTCACGCGCATGCCGTCTCCCTTCAGTACACAGTTGTGGGGCGCCATGTTGGCATTCATTTCAAGCTTATACGTGTATATGCCTTTTCTGAGCACCAGCAAATTGAGAATCACTGGAAAACCCGCAGTTAACTGTGTGATTCGTTCAAATAAAATAATGAGAAACATCATATTCGTGCCAAAAGAATTATTGTAACTTGCGTATTATGAGAGTAGCCTATTTGAAGGCAGCGACACACTAAAAATCCACCCAAAACGCATTGTTCTTGGTACAATTTGTTATAATTAAATTTCAATTAGTAACATATCTACGATTAAGGTTTCCAGCAAGGGTAACACACCATGATTAGTTGATCAGAGCGTCAAGTTGGTTTAGCATGGTGAACGGCGTTATTGTTTTTCGATGAAACACTTGTTGGGGCGATGGTTCGCGGCTTGAAACGACCAATTATTTCCTAACTTTGGCGTTTTTATTAGGTTCTGATACTTTATTATTAGTTTAATATAAGTATATACTATTATATTTGATGTTATGTAAATATAAGTTCACTTCTTTTTAAGGGGTGACTCTGTTCGATTGGCTTAATTAAAAGGACAGCTTGTGCTATTTGTATAAAGATATTTTGCTCCTTTTTCTTTTGCGCTTCGTAATTCACATGTTGCAAAGATTCTGCTACTGGGCAGGAACAGTGATCAACTAAGACTAATCTTGGAGTTTTACTCAAATGTGGGAATGATGAAATAATGTTTATCTTATGCGGAGAAGTATTCCAAATTTGTACCGCCCTGATTGTAACGGAACTTTTATAAGCCGTTGTCCTTATTGATCAGACATGGTACTTTTCGTGGGCGATGGAGGAAATTTGCGTTTTAATAGAGCTAGCGTAGGAATTTTACGCGCGCCCGTTGAGTAAACAGTGTGACTTACGAACTTAGAAACATCCCTCAACTGCCGCTGGAGTGCGTTGCGGTCGCGCATACCACGTTGGGGCCCACGTACCGTATGCACAAGTCGCATCGTTCCTGAGCGTTCAGCAGCACGTTGAAGCTGGCACGCTCAACGTTGACGTTCGACAGCACTGTCCGTGTGCCGACGGCTTAAGCGGCTGGGCACGCCCGATCGCCCCCTGCGCTGCCGAGGCGGCTCTCTTCGACGTCGCGCGCTCCGAGCTCTTCACGCCGTAGCATCGCGCGCTCCACTGCATACATATTCTCTCGCAGTCGGTAACGGGTGACGGGAGCATTTGTGTTACTGTTTGACAGGCTGAAGCCTAGCGGAACTTTAATTAGCTGTATCGCGGGTGGGAAATAAGCGTGTTTCAACTTCCTCAAAGCAGTTATGCACTCAGACGGAGTAGCCTTTCCAGAGGCGACTACTAGCAACAGAGAACAAGATGTTGCGTGTGCTTTATGGGAGGGCACAGCTTGGTGTTGACAGATGTGAAAAGTCACTGATGCAAAATACTAACGCGAATTCTTTGCAGACGTATGGAAAAACTGGTAGAAGCCGATCTCGGGGAAGATCAGTTTGGATTGCACAGAAATATTGGAACACGTGATGCAATACTGACCCTACGACTTATCTTAGAAAATAGATTAAGGAAAGGCAAACCTACTTTTCTAACATTTGTAGACTTAGAGAAAGCTTTCGACAATGTTGACTGGAATACTCTCTTTCAAATTCTAAAGATGGCAGGGGTAAAATACAGGGAGCGAAAGGCTATTTACAGTTTGTACAGAAAGCAGATGGCAGTTATAAGAGTCGAGGGGCATGAAAGGGAAGCAGCGGTTAAGAAGGGAGTGAGACAGGGTTGTAGCCTGTCCCCGACGTTATTCAATCTGTATATTGAGCAAGCAGTAAAGAAAACAAAAGAAAAGTTCGGAGTAGGTATTAAAATCCATGGAGAAGAAATAAAAGCGTTGAGGTTCGCCGATGACATTGTAATTCTGTCACGGACAGCAAAGGACTTGGAAGAGCAGTTGAACGGAATGGACAGTGTCTTGAAACGAGGATATAAGATGAACATCAACAAAAACAAAACGAGGATAATGGAATGTAGTAGAATTAAATCGAGTGATGTTGAAGGAATTAGATAAGGAAATGAGACACTTAAA
Source organism: Schistocerca gregaria (assembly GCF_023897955.1). Classification (NCBI taxonomy): domain Eukaryota; kingdom Metazoa; phylum Arthropoda; class Insecta; order Orthoptera; family Acrididae; genus Schistocerca; species Schistocerca gregaria. Next base: position 943,170,416 of record NC_064921.1, on the reverse strand, counting down.
GTAGTAAATGAGTTTTGCTATTTTGGGAGAAAAATAACTGATGATGGTCGAAGTAGAGAGGATATAAAATGTAGTCTGGCAATGGCAAGGAAAGCGTTTCTGAAGAAGAGAAATTTGTTAACATCGAGTATATATTTAAGTGTCAGGAAGTCGCTTCTGAAAGTATTTGTATGGAGTGTAGCCATGTATGCAACTGAAACGTGGACGATAAATAGTTTAGACTAGAAGAGAATAGAAGCTTTCGAAATGTGGTGCTACAGAAGAATGCTGAAGATTAGATGGGGAGGTATTGAATAGCACTGGGGAGAAGAGAAATTTGTGGCATAATTTGACTGGGAGTTTTGCTATTTGGGGAGCAAAATAACTGATAATGGTCGAAGTAGAGAGGATACTGGCAATGGCAAGGAAAGCGTTTCTGAAGAAGAGAAATTTGGTAACATCGAGTATACATTTAAGTGTCAGAATGTCGTTTCTGAAAGTATTTGTATGGAGTGTAGCCATGTATGGAAGTGAAACATGAACGATAAATAGTTTGGATAAGAAGAGAATAGAACCTTTTGAAATGTGGTGCTACAGAAGAATGCTGAAGATCAGATGGGTAGATCACGTAACTAATGAGGAGGTATTGAATAGGATTGGGGAGAAGAGAAGTTTGTGGCACAACTTGACTAGAAGAAGAGATCGGTTGATAGGACATGTTCTGAGGCGTCAAAGGATCACAAATTTAGCATTGGAGTGCAGCGTGGAGGATAAAAATCGTAGAGGAAGACCAAGAGTTGAATACACTAAGCAGATTCAGAAGGATGTAGGTTGCAGTAAGCACTGGGAGATGAAGAAGCTTGCACAAGATAGAATAGCATGGAGAGCTACATCAAACCAGTCTCAGGACTGAAGACAACAACAACAACAACAAGAACAATAGCTAGGACAGGGCTTAATTTCGGCCGCAACGCGTTCCGGCACCTCCCAGAGACTTTCTTTTTTTTTTTTTTTTCTTTTTCATTAACAGTTCAGCACCGGAGATTTGAAATAGTACACGTGTATTAAATCACAACGTAACTATAATTTGCTGCTGCAGCAGCACAAGTGAACGTGACAATGGGTCGCCTGCGTGATGTGACGGGCAGTAGGTACTGTGTTTGTGTGTGTGAGTGTGTGTGTGTGTGTGTGTGTGTATGTGTGTATGTGTGTACGCACGTACAGTGTACCCAAGATAAGTTGAGTATCATTCCAAAGTAGTGATAGGTACATATCGCCTTTTGTTTACGACTGCCAACAACCTCAGCGATGTAGTAGCAAGGCGACGTCTCATGTTATGTGTGCCAATGAGAAATAAATAACGTAAGCCGTGTTTGAATGTGAACGTCTGTATAATGTGTTTTCACGAAATCATTTTATTCCGTGTCGTAATTTATGTCACAGCTACTAATCAAATGTGCGTATGGAGCACGCATGACTAAAATTTGGCAGCCTTTCGAGCCGATACGTCCCCTTGTACACGGCACTTTGACCTATCAATCTTTATCTGCCCGCACCCTTGTTAGAACATGGTTGACGCTGTACAGTAGAGGGGAGCGCCCACAGGGGGAAAATTTGAACTCCCATTGCAGAACGGAGGTGTATATGTTTACCCCTTAAGTCTGTCTGATCCAACATAGCTCTCAAACGAAAGTTCCAATTTTAAAACTTTTTTTTTTATTTTTTTTATTTTTTTTTTTTAAGCTGGTTTAATCGGGACGATTCTTAGCTATATTTCTGAAGGTCTGTTCAGCCGTTTAAATTGCACACGTTTCGTGAAGACGTGGGAAATCGGAATTGTACGAGACTCAGATGGAGCAGGAATATCTTCATCGTCATTAACCGCTAAATGCCTTGTTGATTAATACTGAACACACGTTCATAGAGCGGCTACAAATCATCTGTTCGAACGTTGCGGCTGGCAGCATTTGAAAACGTGATGTCATAGTCACGAAGACTGCCGACTTGTGCCAATACGTATGAAGCCGAACTATGGAGCACAGTGGCACTGGTACGGCGGTAGGCGGTGGCGGCTGTTGTTTATATTGGAACCTCGTGGTGTTATGTTTTTTATTATAAGATATTATGGTTTAAAAACCTGAATTTCAGAACAGTATTTTCCGGCACCTAAAAGTTTAGAAATTAAGCACTGAGCTAGCGTACAAGATGCGTGAGGCCTTGTGTTGTCATTATCGTGTAAAGACAGGTAGTTAATCTCAGGTGCAAGGCTTTGGGGAGCTTGTGCACTGTGGAGCCGATGAAGTAAACATAGTGTGGTAACGCACACAAGCATTCGTGGTTACTTCCAACTTTGTAGTGTTCTCCCTGCTCGTGCTATACTGGATCACACGCCAATAGTGGACGTTTGGTAGAACCAGTGATTCCACGGGTTTACGTTTCATATCCTGACGAAAAATGTTGCGAAACTTATTAAGGATATAGAGACAGACGAAAGTGTTTGTGCTTGTGACGACACTATATACTGCCCAGCTGAAACGACCATGCAAAGATACACCCAAATTCTTCGTTTTTTTCTTTTTCATGTATAAGGCATTGCAGTACTGTGGGGAAAAATAATGGCAGATGTTCACGGAATTCAGAACTTAATAATTTCTGAAGGAAGAAAGATTGGATGTAACGTCTCGTCGACGTCGAAATCATTAGAGACGTAGTAGAAGCTCAAATTGAGTCAAGGATGGGAAGGAAATCGGCCTTGCCCTTTAAAAGGAACTATCTCGGCATTTTCCTGGAACGATTTAGAGAAATCACGGAAAACCTAAATCTGGATGGCCTGACGCGGGTTAGAATCGTTTACCAATTTCTGGGGGGCGACAAAAATAGCTTGCGACAATTTCGTATTTAGTTTAAATCCTGCGTTTCCTGCGCATCTTATCACTGAAGTGGACGATCGCAATATTCATGTCTTCGCTTCTAGTACTTAGGTTAAGCTGAAGATCGTCGGCGTAGAAATGATATTTGCAGGAGGCTAGAACTGACGAGATATCATTGGCATTTGTAATTGGGAGCTTCAGTGTTAGTCGGGTGATGGGGCCAATATCGCCATATGTTTTTTTTTTTTTTTTTTTTTTTTTTTTTTTTTTTTTTTTTTACCTCTGACCTGTGTGCTCGTGCTTCTGCACATAGCAGAGAGATTGCTCTGCTTTTTCAGTATCATTCTGTGGTGTGATAATTCCACAATGTACTTTTCTCCTGGTGGAAATAATCGTGTTCCGAATTCACGAGTGTGGCAGGCAGATTGCACTAATTACTGCTGAACCCCGAGCGTCTCACGCTTTCCACTATTTAGCTGAATTTGCTGGAGAATGTAATTGTGCTTTGAGTTCGCGAGTGTAGGAGGCAGACTGTACTGAACTCTGCTGATCTCCGAGCTACCGCAGATGCACAACACAAAAAGAGCCAAGGTACTAAGTGGGAGTTTTAAAGTTTCTCGTTGTTGCTATTCTTCTTGTGTTTATTTTAAAGTATTTTAGGGGAAAAGTGTCTCGGTTCGTTGCACTGCACTATATTACACGCTGTACTATAGTCCAATGCGATTATTTCCGTTACATCTGCAGTGAGAAGACACTGTCAGAAAATTTCAGTCTTTTGTTATTTAATAAGTATTTTCTACACAAAATAAATATCCAGTACAAAAATACTGAAATATGAAGGAGGTAAACGCAATCCATAACTTTTGGAAAGAAAAGTTTGCTTCATATTCATGGAAAAGAACTGCACAGAAATCTGGAGGGGTTGGGAAGCTGCAGTTCGTCTTCTCTTTGCATCTCAGAGATAGTCGATAGAATTCGTATCTTGAGACATTGATGAATAGCCCATGCAGTCGATAACTTTACTTGCGAGAAATTCATACATCAGAACAAGTAGATGGAGGTGGAGCATTACCGCCCATCTGCAGCACACGTCACAATTGTCACTGGTGGGTACTGTGCTTCAGTAATTTATATGAGCTCACCTTTTAGATGAGTACATACTTATGGGAAGCTGTGAGCAAGTTTCTGCTGATACGCAAGATTAACGCCACATATAGTGTATCATTGATTTAAGTAACACTCCATTTATTTCCGAAAATTTCCTTGTAAGGCCGCTATTCGCTAATATGTTGATAATGATATCCAATAAATTACTGACTTAATTTAAACAAACAGCCTTCGGGTTGCATCATTCGGAGTTATCTCGTTTGAGCTGTGCGCGGCTCACGGTTATGCCGTTTATTGCTCGTCATTTTGTTTTGGTGGTTTTGTCGCCTCGTTTTTCTTTTAATTCGACTTACTGGCGTCACTAGATTGCTGGTTTGCTTGCCCGTGAGTGGCAGCAGCAGCGCTTATCGGTAAATGCACTGTCGTACTATCTCTGGAGCGACCGCTAGTATTTTTCCGGGTCGTCTGTCTGGAGTTCAGCCGGGACGCAGGTCTGTACAGCCAGTACTCGCCCGACTGCTGGGGACACACGTGCACTGTCCGACGGGAGGAGACTGGGGCGGTAACGACCGCCGGTTGCCCGTTCGGTTGGTCGTCTCATTAGGCGACGTGTGTTTGGTCTTTTGATCGTTTCTGGGCCTCGTCAGTTGGTCATCTTGCCGGGCGCGGGTCGGTTCCTTCCTTGTGCAGAGATGTCGGGTGGCCAAAAGGCAAGGTTACCTCTGCATGGGTGGGTCCGAGCCAGTGTGCCCGGGTCGCCGTGTCTCCGAGTTCCGAACGGACATCGAGTTGAGTCGGGCTGGAGCTGCAGTGAGCTCCGGACAGCCAAGACTCGGCCCACCGTTGTCGACTCTCATAACCTGAGTGGAGACGACCTTGGTTGGTCGTTCGGTCGGTCGTCTCATCGGACGACGTGTATTTGGTCGCCGACCGCTTATGGAAACTCTCTTCGTGTCTGACTTGTCATTTCTCCTTGTTGTTCCACGGTGATCGGTTTTAGTATTGTCGGAGTTCTCGGTGCAGGTGTTTACGTGGTACGGTGTGTAGCTTCTATGATTTCCGCTGAGCAGATGAATGCTGTCTGCGTACTGGAGTAGCCAGTCGGTTGGTTGCGCGTGGAAGGGAACTGATAAGGTTACTGGTTGGTTCGTCAGCTGTCCCTAGGCCGTGTTGCCACCCGATTGCTTAGTGTTACGCTTGGCTGCCTCTCTCACCTAAACTGTTGTTAGAGTTTCCTCCCCAGGCTGACCCTTGGAACACTTCTGAGCACCACTGTTTGTTGTTTATAATTGTGATTTTCCTTTCTCGTAAGTACTGTGCCAGGCCTTCAGCCGTGTATTAATTTTGTCTGTTCAATGTTCAGTATATGGCCTTCAGCCGAACCTTACGTAAAGTATTTTAAGATTAGGCCTTCAGCCGTGTTTTATTTAAAATTCTTGTTTGCTCTCTATTTACGCCTTCAGTCGTAATTTGTAAATTCCTGTCTCTAAAGTTTCTCTTTAATTATCTTTATTTCTTAAAACGGCCTTCAGCCGCACTGTGCAAATGCTTATCTTAAGGTTTGTCTTTAATTATTTTGAATAATTGTTTGGGCCTTCAGCCGTCAAGATATTTCAAGTTTTCTGTTTTACTGTGTAAATGATTGTCTTTAAATGTTGTCTTTTATTATGTTGAAATATTATTGGGCTTTCAGCCGAAATTGGTAAATGCTGATCTCAAATATTATTTGGGACTGTAGCCAAGAAGATATTTTAACTTTATTTAAGTAAGGCCTTCAGCCGTTTCTCTAACCCTTATGTTTTAAAAGGAATTATTTGAACTTTATTATTGAGAAGTTACTTGCGCCATCAGGCGTAAATTGATCCTTGTTGTTTTAAAGAGAAAACTGTGCATTGGTTTTCGAGGAATAAAGTTGTGTGTTCTTGTGTAGCAAACAGTAACTGATCTTGGCCCCTTTCCACAACCTGATCCGCTCAGTCCTGCGAAAGCAGATTTCATTGTTCATCTGTTTAATATTTCACAGACTTGCCTAACATAAATCTGTTCGGCCGCAGTATCATTCGTAAAACCTTCTACATTTTTGCGAAGTAAAGATGCATATGTAACGGTGCGCGACCCACTCCTACGACGGAAGGAACGAGGTGTAATCGCCCAGGAACGTGCATTAGGCCGACATGCGTACATAAACAACTGGTTCTGCTTCCAGAATGAATTTTCGCTCTATAGCGGAGTGTGCGCTGATTCGAAACTTCCAAGCAGATTAGAGCTTTATGTCGAAGTGGGATTCGAACACGTGACCTCCGCTTTTTAATCTGCCACGAAGTTTGATATCAGCGCACACTCTGCTAAAAGACGAAAATTCGTTCTGGAAACAATCCGCCAGGCAGTGGGTAAACCAGATCTTATATATCCAATATTGCAAGCGGGCTAGTCGCGTAAGCTCCGCAGGAGAGCTTCAGTGAAGTTTGGAAGGTAGGAGATGAGGTATTAGCGGAAGTAAAGGTCGGTGAAGGGTGCAGGAGAGGGGAGGAGTCTGGTGCGGGTGGTGGAAGTGGTGTGGGGGAGCAGGTCGTGACTCCTGTTTGGATAGCTCATTCGGTACAGCACTTGCCAGCTAAATTAACAAAGGTCCCAGTTTCGAGTCTCCATGTGATACACCAGTTTTAATCTCCCAAGAAGTTTCAAACTGATTTTGGTTGTCTGAGACGGCCAGATAGGTAAGCGATAGGAGGGGACTTCAAAACTGCTTTAAGAGGTTATTACACCTGCTCACAACGTAAGCGTATGCACAACGCAGACGTAGATTGTCTACTGTATTTGCTTTTCGTTATCTTTGAGTCACGTGTCTGATCAAAAAGACGACAAAGTCTTTCCTACGCAGATCTTAGTGATAATTTATCTTGGCTCAAAAATAATGCCGACAGCTCTCGCGTTCCCGAAATCACAAACCACGCTAACAACGCGTGGCTTAAATGGCGGTCAGTGACTGCTGTGCTTCGTGATAAGATCCCTGCCCGACTGACATCGAAAGGGTACTCTGAAATACGCCCAGTTGCCTTGTACGGTACAGAATGCTGGCTCACAACAAAAGGAGCAGAACAACACCGTGCTTTAATGGAAATCAAAGTGCTTCCATGTAACTCGTACATATGGACTGACGTTTCATGATCACGTGAGCAATTTTGAAATTTGCAGGTGGTACGGAGTAGCATCTATCGCCGGGAAGACGAACGAAAGCTGCCTAGCGTGGTGTGGGGACATACTTCATACGTCAGATCGTTATTCCCAAAAGTAAGGTCTCCTATTTTTTTATATAGGTGCAGAACTCTGTTTATGTGGCAGTTGGTCACACTGTTACGAAGAGTGTGTAACCATGCGCACGCGCGCTGAGGCGCTCAGTCTTGGCTTGGCAACCGTTGAGAATTGAGATCCCGTTGAATGTTACCGCCAAGTGCGAATTGCGCGCAGTTATAAGTTTTTTTGAACGCAAAGGGTACTGCACCGATTGAAATCCATCGCCAATTGACGGGAGTGCATGGTCAGGCGTGCATGGATGTCAAAAATGTTCGTAAGTGGTGTAGAGAGTTTGCAGCTGGTCGGACCGAAATTCACGACGAACAAAGGAGCGGGAGACGGTCAGTTTCTGAGGAGACAGTGTTGAAGGCTGAGGAAAGCACGCGTGAAGATCGGTGGATCACCCTGGATGATCTCTGCACGTTGGTTCCTGAGGTTTCCCGAAGCACCGCTCACAGCATTTTGACGGAAACATTGACCTACCGGAAGGTGTGCGCAAGATGGGTGCCACGCATGCTGACTGAGGACCACAACGAGTTGATGCTTCCCGGGCATTTCTTCACCGACTTGCAGTCGAACAGGAAAACTTTCTGGACTCAATTGTCACGAGTGACAATTGGCTGGAAAGCGATTCAGCTCCGACGACGAGGTAAAAATAGAGGTTCATAACTTCGTGAACAGCATGACAGTGAGCTGGTATGACATTTGCATACAAAAACTACCACAGAGTCCACAAAAATGCATCGACACAAATGGTGATTATCTCGGAAAATAGCTAAATGTTCAAGCTGTAAACTGTTGTAAACCATTGTAGAAATAAACAGGTCTATGTACTTAAAATAGGAGACCTTACTTTTGGGATTACCCTCGTAGGCATTAGAAATTACATTAATTACAGGTAAACTTCATGGTACACTTAGTACATTCACACACTCAGTGCAGTCCATATATCATAACTTCTCATTTTGGAATCTTCGTGTCTGACTTATAACTAGATATATGCTTCTTGCAGAATCAGAAACTGACTTAGTCCGTTGTGTTCAGCTGTGGAAAGAGTTCGGTCACAGATGTAGCTTGTGGAATTCCTGCTCTGATCAAGGCGTTGTCTGTCATAGCGTGACATCCTAGTATCACGCGGTTAAGATCTACAATCTTAGTTGTGTGGATTTCGCAGAATGTAGATGGCTGAACTTTCATTCTGTAGAGAACTGAAGGATAACGGCCGTGACCCAAGTGGATGCTCATTATAGTAGTTGTATGATGTCTGGATAGCTTGATTTGGGAGAACCAGGTTTTTCGAACAATAATCGGCTGTATTGCGGCATAATGTCTTCCTTTGGACTGTTGCGAAATCTCCAGCGTCTGTGATTATTCTTGATGGACCTTTTCCTTTACGCCAGCAACAAAATCTGTATGTAAATGGCAAGTGTAATAAGATTGGCCACCAATATCGCGGCAAATGATGACAGAACACTGCGTCAAGTGAAGACAGAATACCAGAAGGGCGGATCCCGCAACAATGAGGGATGAACACTGAGGAAGAAGAAGATCACTGGTCTGGTTTCCTGCTTATGATGATTGAGTCATGAATTGGCTCGTTTCTTTCTATTAATGTGATGTGTCTTGGATCACCATCTTCGCATCCAAAATGGGCTTTGTTGTCCAGTCTGATGTCGCACAGCCACAGTTCAGTTTATCGATTTCTAGAACATTTCACAACGTTCTGATACTTGGGAATAGAAATTACGCAAAGACACGAGTATTAAACAACAGACAAAAGTAAACTGATAAACAAAAGAATCTAAATTACTATACCAGAACTAGATAATCACCGAAAACAAACTACTGGCCATTAAAAGTGCTACATCACGAAGATGACGTGCAACAGACGCGAAATTTAACCGACAGGAAGAAGATGCTGTGATATACAAATGATTAGCTTTTCAGAGCATTCACACAAGGTTGGCTCCGGTGGTGACACCTACAACGTGCTGACATGAGGAAAGTTTCCAACCGATTTCTCATGCATAAACAGCAATTGACCGGCGTTGCCTGGTGAAACGTTGTTGTGATGCCTCGTGTAAGGAGGAGAAATGCGTACCATCACGTTTCTGACTTTGATAAAGGTCGGATTGTAGCCTATCGCTATTGTGGCTTATAGTATGGCGACATTGCTGCTCGCATTGGCCGAGATCCAATGACTGTTAGCAGAATATGGAATCGGTGGGTTCAGGAGGGTAATACAGAACGCCGTGCTGGATCCCAACGGCCTCTATCACTAGCAGTCGAGATGACTGGCATCTTATCCGCATGGCTGTAACGGATCGTGCAGCCACTTCTCGATTCCTGAGTCAACAGATGGGGACGTTTGCAAGACAACAACCATCTGCACGAACAGTTCGACGACGTTTGCAGCAGCATGGACTATCAGCTCGGAGACCACGGCTGCGGTTACCCTTGACGGTGCATCACAGACAGGAGCGCCTGCGATGGTGTACTCAACGACGAACATGGGTGCACGAATGGCAAAACGTCATTTTTTCGGATGAATCCAGGTTCTGTTTACAGGATCATGATGGTCGCATCTGTGTTTGGTGACATGGCGGTGAACGCACATTGGGAGCGCATATTCCTCATCGCCTACTGGCGTATCACTCAGCGTGGTGGTATGGGGTGCCATTGGTTACACCTCTCGGTCACCTCTTGTTCGCACTGACGGCACTTTGAACAGTGGACGTTACATTTCAGATGTGTTACGACCCGTGGCTCTACCCCTCATTCGATCCCTGCAAAAACCCAACATTTCATCAGGATAATGCACAACCGCATGTTTCAGGCCCTGTACGGGCCTTTCTGGATACAGAAAATTTTCGACTGCTGCCCTGGCCAGCACATTCTCCAGATCTCTCACCAATTGAAAACGTCTGGTCAATGGTGGCCGAGCAACTGGCTCGTCACAATACGCCAGTCACTATTCATGATGAACTGTGGTATCGTGTTGAAGCTGCGTGGGCAACTGTATCTGTACACGCCATCCAAGCTCTGTTTGACTCAATGCCCAGACGTATCAAGGCCGTTATTACGGCCAGAGGTGGTTTTTCGGGGTACTGATTTTTCAGGATCTATGCACCCAAATTGCGTGAAAATGTAATCATATGTCAGTTCTAGTATAATATATTTGTCCAATGAATCCCCCGTTTATGATCGGCATTTCTTCTTGGTGTGGCAATTTTAATGGCCAGTAGTGTAGTAAGAGTTTCGGGGCGAAGCACAAAGCGCGCCGGCAGCTCTGGGGAACACCTGGCTGCCGCAGTGAGGTCGCTGCATCGATCCCCGAGTCGCTCGCCGGCTGAATTGATGGCCTCTCAGATTCCGCCGGAGGAATGCAGTTGGCTCTCTGTGCTGCACAGCTGCTCTTGTTGACCTCCGCACCAAAACTTGTGTGAGTGATATTGACCGTTCGTAGAGGACAGGTGACCAGGTGGACGGTGACGTGGCAGGAATTTCACAGGGTGTTGAGAAACTAAGCACTTTCGTGGCGCTGTTACCATACTTTCCCGTTGATTCAGTTGCATATAAGTTGCGCATACTGTGCGAAACGAGTAGTGTAAATTATGGCTGAACATTTCGGCGTGTTAGCTGTTCACCCAGTGGATGAGAAAGTAACCGTTTGTGGAAAGGATTGGATAGGAAATGCCTGACGAATGGTAGGCCTGGCTTCGTATCAGCCGCTGACACTCGAGTTTATTACACGTATCAGTTATTAAAAAACTTTTAAGAAATACAGTAGAAAAGTGTAGACTGTAAATATTACCACATAAATCAAAAGCAATGGAATTTCTGAGGAAGAACATAATAAGATCGAATGTCGAGGTAAATGGTAAAATATGGAGGAAGTATCCATTGAACGTGAATAGATGGCGACACAGAAACAAAACTTTGCAAATGTGAACATATATACGGAACAATTCATAGAACTGTGAAACATACAACTAGAAAAGAAACTAAATTGGAGCTGGATAAAAAAGAATGGCGGCATCTGTAGTAATGTAGAGAAGTGAGACGTCAATATTCTCGAGGAAAGAGAAAGGAAAATTACGTCCACTGACATGTAATATCTCAGGACACTCAGAGACTGCAAACTGACCAGGTAAAAAAACAAAAAAACAAAAAAAAAAAAAAACAAAAAAAACCACGGATAACAGAGAAATAAGACAAGAGCTACAGAGAATCTATTTCGAAATCAAAGTTAAAAATATAAGTTCAAGTAGCAAGTGCTTCTGCTACGGTCGCAGCCTCGAATCCTGCCTCGGGCACGGATGTGTGTGATGGTTTAAGTAGTTCTAACTCCAGGGGACTGATGACCTCAGATGTTAAGTCCCATAGTGCTCATAGCCATTTTGAAGATTGTTTGCCTTGAATAGCCATGAACTACGAGCTCACTATACGGCGAAGTGTTGTATGTCCGGAGACAAAATGGGTTCCGGAACAGGCTGTGCAACCTACTCCATGAAGTGAAGACAATGATGATAATGTTTCCACTTCAGTTCCTAGAGTTACTGTAAATGTTCCCCTCACATTCCTACTAATAACAAGTAAGATGTAGCCTTTATCTTCGACAGCATTTTCAAAACATTTAACTTTTGACAGAACACGTCGCCAGTTCTATATATTGATGTATTTTTCTTCTGTAGAATCTCGATTTCGGCTCCCACGCCATCATCGAATACAATGTTCTTAGACCAATAACATCATTTTGCTGTGTACTGTGCAGAACGACAAATACACCATTCAAAACATTTACATAACGTTAATAAAAATGGTACAAAATTAATCTCTTGTAGGAATGCTGACCAGGTGGATTTCAATAGTTACATCTTAGAGGCATGTTCTAGTCTTGTGTTTACCTGCTTTGGGCTGACTGTAACAGATATGACGTCTTGTACGTTAATGTGATGTATTCCTACAAGACGTTAATTTTGTTCCATTTATATCAATGAGCGGACGTGTTGCGTGAAAGCAAAAATCTAGATTTTACAGAAGAAAAGTACAGTTATATACTGTCAAATGGCTTTGCATTCTTTCAAATACTGTATGACTGTGTTTCAGCACCATCGAGAACTTATATTTAACTTTGTTGGGTTTACTACTTTATAGCATTCGCTGCCTTGTGCTATAAAAATTCTTAATTCGTTTGTTCTGTGTGGGAATTTTGCGCCAAAGGTACTTAAAAATACAAAAGAGTACTTCTGTTATAACACTATTCGTCGTATAAGCCCATAACTGTAGCAGCTTAAATTTGACTTGCCATAGGCAATGCAAAATAGCACATGCGTTCTCCACTATCGGCTTCAGAGGCCAGCAAGTGTTTCCGGTATATTGTTACGATTTTAATCAGAATCTCTACCTGCGTAACTTCTTATACTTAAATTAATCCGAGAGGACAAGAGGTTGTCCTATTTAAAGATGTCATGTATAGCTCCCGAACGACATTAGGTGCGAGTGCGCACACGATACCTGACCAGTCTCTTACGGCACTTTTACATGGCCTGAGAATTGCATGTTGCCTGCAATACATGCCAACAATGTTGTCTGGCACCATACCGGCCACACGATGCGCAGTCAAATGTACTACAACCTTATCGGCCATCAAAGTTCGGAAAAAAATGTGTGTGAAATCTTATGGAACTTAACTGCTAAGGTCATCAGTCCCTAAGCTTACACACTACTTAACCTAAATTGTCCTAAGGACAAACAAACACACCCATGCCCGAGGGAGGACTCGAACCTCCGCCGGGACCAGCCGCTCAAAGTTCGGCAATGTTTACAGCAATACATTTCCGGGCCAGAAATGCTGAGGTCACACTATGGCCATAAAATGTGACGAACGAGAGCTAGTGCAAATGAGTGCTGCTGTATTGGTTTTACATCACTTAAGGAATCCCATACGAGAGAAGAAGAGAAATCGGTCTTTGTGGATGTGTTCTTTCTTAAGTAAGCGGTATGCTTCAGGAAAACTAAAGAGTGAACTGATGATGGATGAATACCTGTTCTAGAAATTTATCAGAACATTGAAATACGATTTCGAATATCTCGGACAAGTAACAGGCAGGAGAATTGCTAAAACCGATACATATAGTAGGGAGCGTACACCATCACAACCAGATTGGCGATCACCCTTTGGTTTCTAGTTACTGGTGATTCGTACAGAAGCTTTATGTACTTCTTTAAATTTCACTATTCATTAATAAGCTTCATAGTACATATAAGTATACAATGCTTTAGAAGGACTGAAGGATTTCATTGAGGGTTTTTTTAAATACTAATAAAATTTTCATTTTATTTTTGTTCACCAGCGCACACCACTGGTTACACCATCCATTACTGCTTTAGGCACGTCTTGAGAGAATGTAAAACTCGTAGCCCCAAATGCAAACCACGTTGACGAATAGCCAACTGAAACAAAATCAGAATTTCTTCAGTACATCCAAGCATCCTAAGAACCACAATTAGTCTCAAATTTTATTAATGTAGCTTTCATTTCATTTTATTTTTTGAACTTCCTTAAGTGACGAAGAACTTCTTTTTGAAATATTATTTCAACAGACAACTTGAAACTACAGCAACCAAATTTATTTGTAAAACAAAACGAAGTACACAAATACTGAGCTACTGTTTTGGGATCTTAACATTGACTCATCCATTGCTTTCAACTGGACTTCTAATGTATACAACCTCATTATAATATCGTTATACGGTCTTTGATGCTAATAAACTCGTCTAAGTGTACAACATACATTGTCGTTTATATGATGTTTATTCACAAAAACGTTGAATGGTGACGGTTGGACTCACTGTTCTAAGAATATCACGAAAAAGACACTTCACAGTAGAACGTAGTTCTTGTATAAATCTTGAAGCCATGATACACCGCTGTTCCACAAGAGATGTACAACTTCTGTTCGTGAAAAAAAAATTCATTGCGACATTTTCTCGCTGTTGTAATTGGTATTATAATAAATTAAGGAAACATCTTGTTTACTTCAAAGAATTTCAAGGCGGCATAATGATACAAAATTTCTGTGTTATTCTTTCAAATTGTCAGTAGGGGTAGAAATGCAGTCTATCGTTTTAAAACATGTGTTGCCAAAAATCTTACAACAAGATCGCATTTCCCTTTCTTGATTACCCATTTCGGCTCATTGCCGAGCCATCTTCAGACTTAAAAATACATAAAATTGCGTATAAAACGTGAACAATGAAAAATACATTCAGTACTTGAGTGTCCACTACGCAGTATATGCCACTCTAAAATGGTGTTCAGTGTGTGACACACATTACACATCGTCGTATTCCTTAGATCTAAGTCGTCCTAGTTAAATAAAAAGTCCTATAGGCATAAACGGAAAATATTAAAACGTGACATGGTATAGTGTCACTTTTTAATATTGCAACTATATTTTACTTTAATATTTAATAAAATAATAGAATAAATATATATATAATTGAATAAAATTTAGTATAATATTTTAATATTGCAACTATGCAAAAGTAAATGGTGAGTAATGTGAAGTACCTTACTTAAGGTGAAAATCTTAGTTATGTAGACTGACATCTACATCTACATCTACATCCGTACTCCGCAAGCCACCTGACAGTGTGTGGCGGAGGGTACCCTGAGTACCTCTATCGGTTCTCCCTTCTATTCCAGTCTCGTATTGTACGTGGAAAGAAGGATTGTCGGTATGCTTCTGTGTGGGCTCTAATCTCTCTGATTTTATCCTCATGGTCTCTTCGCGAGATATACGTAGGAGGGAGCAATATACTGCTTGACTCTGCGGTGAAGGTATGTTCTCGAAACTTCAACAAAAGCCCGTACCGAGCTACTGAGCGTCTCTCCTGCAGAGTCTTCCACTGGAGTTTATCTATCATCTCCGTAACGCTTTCGCAATTACTAAATGATCCTGTAACGAAGCGCGCTGCTCTCCGTTGGATCTTCTCTATCTCTTCTATCAACCCTACCTGGTGCGGATCCCACACTGCTGAGCAGTATTCAAGCATTGGGCGAACAAGCGTACTGTAACCTACTTCCTTTGTTGTCGGATTGCATTTCCTTAGGATTCTTCCAATGAATCTCAGTCTGGCATCTGCTTTACCGACGATCAACTTTATATGATCATTCCATTTTAAATCACTCCTAATGCGTACTCCCAGATAATTTATGGAATTAACTGCTTCCAGTTGCTGACCTGCTATTTTGTAGCTAAATGATAAGGGACCTATCTTTCTATGTATTCGCATCACATTACACTTCGCTACATTGAGATTCAATTGCCATTCCGTGCACCATGCGTCAATTCGCTGCAGATCCTCCTGCATTTCAGTACAATTTTCCATTGTTGCAACCTCTCGATACACCACAGCATCATCTGCAAAAAGCCTCAGTGGACTTCCGATGTCATCCACCAGGTCATTTATGTATATTGTGAATAGCAACGGTCCTATGACACTCCCCTGCGGCACACCTGAAATCACTCTTACTTCGGAAGACTTCTCTCCATTGAGAATGACGTGCTGCGTTCTGTTATCTAGGAACTCCTCAATCCAATCACACAATTGATCTGATAGTCCGTATGCTCTTACTTTGTTCATTAAACGACTACGGGGAACTGTGTCAAACGCCTTGCGGAAGTCAAGAAACACGGCATCTACCTGTGAACCCGTGTCTAAGGCCCTCTGAGTCTCGTGGACGAATAGCGCGAGCTGGGTTTCACACGATCGTCTTTTTCGAAACCCATGCTGATTCCTACAGAGTAGATTTCTAGTCTCCAGAAAAGACATTATACTCGAACATAATACGTGTTCCAAAATTCTACAACTGATCGACGTTAGAGATATAGGTCTATAGTTCTGCACATCTGTTCGACGTCCCTTCTTGAGAACGGGGATGACCTGTGCCCTTTTCCAATCCTTTGGAACGCTTCGCTCTTCTAGAGACCTACGGTACACCGCTGCAAGAAGGGGGGCAAGTTCCTTCGCGTACTCTGTGTAAAATCGAACTGGTATCCCATCAGGACCAGCGGCCTTTCCTCTTTTGAGCGATTTTAATTGTTTCTCTATCCCTCTGTCGTCTACTTCGATATCTACCATTTTGTCAACTGTGCGACAATCTAGAGAAGGAAGCACAGTGCAGTTTCCTCTGTGAAACAGCTTTGGAAGAAGACATTTAGTAATTCGGCCTTTAGTCTGTCATCCTCTGTTTCAGTACCATTTTGGTCACAGAGTGTCTGGACATTTTGTTTTGATCCACCTACCGCTTTGACATAGGACCAAAATTTCTTAGGATTTTCTGCCAAGTCAGTACATAGAACGTTACTTTCGAATTCATTGAAAGCCTCTCGCATAGCCCTCCTCACACTACATTTCGCTTCGCGTAATTTTTGTTTGTCTGCAAGGCTTTCGCTATGTTTATGTTTGCTGTGAAGTTCCCTTTGCTTCCGCAGCAGTTTTCTAACTCGGTTGTTGTACCACGGTGGCTCTTTTCCATCTCTTACGATCTTGCTTGGCACATACTCATCTAACGCATATTGTACCATGGTTTTGAACTTTGTCCACTGATCCTCAACACTATCTGCACTTGAGACAAAACTTTTGTGTTGAGCCGTCAGGTACTCTGTAATCTGCTTTTTGTCACTTTTGCTAAACAGAAAAATCTTCCTACCTTTTTTAATATTTCTATTTACGGCTGAAATCATCGACGCAGTAACCGCTTTATGATCGCTGATTCCCTGTTCTGCATTAACTGATTCAAATAGTTCGGGTCTGTTTGTCACCAGAAGGTCTAATATATTATTGCCACGAGTCGGTTTTCTGTTTAACTGCTCAAGGTAGTTTTCAGATAAAGCACTTAAAAATATTTCACTGGATTCTTTGTCCCTGCCACCCGTTATGAACGTTTGAGTCTCCCAGTCTATATCCGGCAAATTAAAATCTCCACCCAGAACTATAACATGGTGGGGAAATCTACTCGAAATATTTTCCAAATTATTCTTCAGGTGCTGAGCCACAACAGCTGCTGAGCCCGGGGGCCTATAGAGACATCTAATTACCATGTCTGAGCCTGCTTTAACCGTGACCTTCACCCAAATCATTTCACAATTCGAATCTCCGTCAATTTCCTTCGATACTATTGCACTTCTTATCGCTATAAACACGCCTCCCCCTTCACTGTCCAGCCTATCTCTGCGGTATACATTCCAATCAGAGTTTAGGATTTCATTACTGTTTACGTCTGGTTTCAGCCAACTTTCTGTTCCTAGTACTATATGGGCGTTGTGACCGTTTATTAATGAGAGCAGTTCTGGGACCTTTCTATAGACGCTTCTGCAGTTTACTATTAGCACATTAATATTGTTATTCCTTGTTGCATTTTGCCTACTCCTGCCTTGCCGCGTCTCAGGAGGCGTCTTGTCGGGCCTAGGGAGGGAATTCTCTAACCTAAAAAAACCCCATGTGCACTCCACACGTACTCCGCTACCCTCGTAGCCGCTTCCGGCGTGTAGTGCACGCCTGACCTATTCAGGGGGACCCTACATTTCTCCACCCGATAGCGGAGGTCGAGAAATTTGCACCCCAGCTCTCCGCAGAATCGTCTGAGCCTCTGGTTTAAGCCTTCCACTCGGCTCCAAACCAGAGGACCGCGATCGGTTCTCGGAACGATACTACAAATAGTTAGCTCTGATTCCACCCCGCGAGCGAGGCTTTCCACCTTCACCAACTCCGCCAACCGCCTGTACGAACTGAGGATGACCTCTGAACCCAGACGGCAAGAGTCATTGGTGCCGACATGAGCAACAATTTGCAGTCGGGTGCACCCAGTGCTCTCTATCGCCGCCGGTAGGGCCTCCTCCACATCTCGGATGAGACCCCCCGGCAAGCAGACAGAGTGAACACTGGCCTTCTTCCCCGACCTTTCCGCTATTTCCCTAAGGGGCTCCATCACCCGCCTAACGTTGGAGCTCCCAATAACTAATAAACCCCTCCCCCCGTGTGCCTGCTCGGACCTTGCTGAAGGAGCAGCCACATGTCCACTCACAGACAGAGCGGGCGATGCCACACGGCCAGCCTCCACATTGACCCTCCGCCTCGTGCGCCGCGAACGCCGCTGAACCCCCCACTCCCCTTGGGGAGAGGGTGGCCCAACCGCGCCCGGTACCCGCGAAGATGTCTCGACAGCAGGGACAGTGGGTGAAGCATCTAACACCTGGGGTGCACCATGCGACGCACCAGACTCCCCACTGCCGCTACACTCCGAGGCAGCAGCCTGAAGACGGCTGACCGCGGCCATCAACACGCTCAGCTGTTCGCGAAGAGTGGCCAGCTCCTCCTGCGTCCGTACACAGCAGCCACACATCCTAGCCATCCTAAGAAATCAATTTACTATAGAGTGTTAATCAGCTTTTAACTAGACTGCTAATTCACTAAAGGCGGTTGATTATTGACTAAACTGTGATTGCTAACCACTTCTTGTAGAAACAAGGAAAATAGCACTACCTGTCTCTGGACGGTATTGAAAACAAACACTAGCACTACGAGCACTATGGCTGACTAAAGGGACTCTCTGACTGTATTCGAAACACACACGAGATCTATGGAACACTTAATAGCACTCTACTATTAAAGCTTCCTAAAAGCAAAAACACGCAGAAGAAGAAGTGACAAGTAAGAAAAATACAGATAATACTTAAATTAAGGTAGCTCGCTGCACAGCAGACGTGAAGCAGACGGCGGTTAGGGCGACACTGACAACGTTAATCGCCAATCAAATGTTTTTGCAGTGATTGGTCAGCTATATACTGGTTGGTTATCACAGCTACTGATCGAGCTGGTTGCATCTGGCACCTAGACCTTGGGTTGCTATTTTACTTCGTCCAAATATTCATTAATACGAATTTATGTTTTTTGTTTAGTAATACTGTTATTTTTTGTATTTAAAGTAATGTTCTGTCAGTCGTTATTCCTTGACGTTCAATACTTCCCGTTTCTTAATTTTTATTATTTAACGAACAGGTAATAATCAATGCATATTTATCGCAGATATAATTATATTAATATAATTTGTCACATTTATATAATATAAATTTATAAAAATTTTCATTACATTAAATACTTTCTCTTATGAGAGTCATGGGTGCATTAAATTAGTTGGATGGAAACTCTGTTTGGCGGGCAGAATTTTTGTGTACCCAAGAAGCTACACTTCGGCCAGTTGGCTGATACCTGTCACACAAACACTTTTTCGTTCCCGATATGAATGTTAGAAATGATATCTTGTTTACATCCACTCATGGACGATGCAATTATCATTGCTGTCGATGGTTTGTACATATGTGTGGCAAAATGGGCGGTGTAACAACATTTGACTAGTGATTACCGTTGTCCATTTACATAACCAACCAAGATTTTCACTTTAAGCAACGTAATTCATAATACTCACCATATTTTTTGCATGTTATAGTGTCACGTTCCAGTATCTTCCCGCTATGCCAACAGAATTTTTATTTACGACAGAAGTTCTGGGAATAGAATAGAAAAAAAACTTACATCACTGACACTTTTTTATTTTAAATGTAGTCTCTTTATACATTGATGCACTTGGTCCAACGATCTTCCAGTGCCTTCATCCCATCTAGAAAATGGGTTTCCTCGAGGCCTACAAAATAGTTGTCAACTACGGCTATCAATTCTTAATTTGAAGTGAATCTTCGTCCACCAAGAAAAATTTCCCGTTTTAGGAAGAGATGGAAGTCTGATGGAGCCACATCAGGTGAATAAGGCGGGTTTGGCAACAGGAAGCGAACGAAACGTAGTAGGTGAATATGGAATGGGGGTCAGAAATGAAAGAGGGAGCCGTCTGGTAGAATTTTGAACAGAGCATAACTTAATCATAGCCAACACTTGGTTCAAGAATCATGAAAGAAGATTATATACATGGAAGAAGCCTGGAGATACTGGTAGGTATCAGATAGATTATGTAATCGTAAGACATAGATTTAGGAATCAGGTTTTAAATTGTAAGACATTTCCAGGGGCAGATGTGGACTCTGACCACAATCTATTGGTTATGAACTATAGATTAAAACTGAAGAAACTGCAATGAGGTGGGAGTTTAAGGAGCTGGGACCTGGATAAACTGGCTGAACCAGAGGTTGTAGAGAGTTTCAGGGCGAGCATTAGGGAACGATTGACAAGAATGGGGGAAAGAATGCAGTAGAAGAAGAATGGGTAGCTTTGAGAGATGAAATAGTGAAGGCAGCAGAGGATCAAGTAGGTTAAAAGACGAGGGCTAATAGAAATACTTGGGTAACAGAAGAGATATTTAATTTAATTGATGAAAGGAGTAAAATATAAAAATTGAGTAAATAAAGCAGGGAAAAAGGAATACAGTCGTCTTAAAAATGAAGTGCAAATTGGCTAAGCAGGGATGGCTAGAGGACAAATGTAAGGATGTAGAGGCGTATATCATTAGGGGTAAGATAGATACTGCCTACAGGAAAATTAAAGAGACCTTTGGAGAAAAGAGAACCACTTGCATGAATATCAAGGGCTCAGATGGAAACCCAGTTCTAAGCAAAGAAGGGAAAGCAGAAAGGTGGAAGGAGTATATAGAGGGTCTATACAAGGGCGATGTTCTTGAGGACTATATTACGGAAATGGAAGAGGATGTAGATGACGATGAAATGGGAGATGTGATACTGCGTGAAGAGTTTGACAGAGCACTGAAAGATCTAAGTCGAAACAAGGCGTAGACAACATTCCATAGCCTTGGAAGAATCACCCCTCACAAAACTCTACCATCTGGTGAGCATGATGTATGAGACAGGCAAAATACCCTCAGACTTCAGGAAGAATATAATAATTCCAATCCCAAAGAAAGCAGGTGTTGACAGATGTGAAAATTACCGAACTATCAGTTTAATAATCCACGGCTGCAAAATACTAACGCGAATTCTTTACAGACTAATGGAAAAACTGGTAGAAGCCGACCTCGGGTTGATCAGTTTGGATTCCATAGAAATGATGGAACATGTGAGGCAATGCTGACCCTACGATTTATCTTAGAAGATAGATTAAGGAAAGGGAAACCTACGTTTCTAGCATTTGTAGACTTAGAGAAAGCTTTTGACAATGTTGACTGGAATACTCTCTTTCAAATTCTGAAGGTGGCAGGGGTAAAATACAGGGAGCGAAAGGCTATTTACAGTTTGTACAGAAAGCAGATGGCAGTTATAAGAGTCGAGGGTCGTGAAAGGGAAGCAGCGGTTAAGAAGGGAGTGAGACAGAGTTGTAGCCTGTCCCCGATGTTATTCAATCTGTATATTGAGCAAGCAGTAAAGAAAAAAAAAAGTTCGGAGTAGGTATTAAAATCCATGGAGAAGAAATAAGAGCGTTGAGGTTTGCCGATGACATTGTCATTCTGTCACGGACAGCAAAGGACTTGGAAGAGCAGTTGAACGGAATGGACAGTGTCTTGAAACGAGGATATAAGATGAACATCAACAAAAGCAAAACGAGGATAATGGAATGTAGTCGAATTAAATCGAGTGATGTTGAAGGAATTAGATAAGGAAATGAGACGCTTAAAGTAGTAAATGAGTTTTGCTATTTGGGGAGCAAAATAACTGATGATGGTCGAAGTAGAGAGGATATAAAATGTAGTCTGGCAAGGAAAGCGTTTCTGAAGAAGAAAAATTTGTTAACATCGAGTATATATTTAAGTGTCAGGAATTCGCTTCTGAAAGTATTTGTATGGAGTGTAGCCATGTATGCAACTGAAACGTGAACGATAAATAGTTTAGACTAGAAGAGAATAGAAACTTTCGAAATGTGGTGCTACAGAAGAATGCTGAAGATTAGATGGGGAGGTATTGAATAGCACTGGGGAGAAGTTTGTGGCATAATTTGACTGGGAGAAGGGATCACTTGGTGGGACATATTCTGACGCATCAAGGGATCACCAATTTAGTATTGGAGAGCAGCGTGGAGGGTAAAAATCGTAGAGGGAGACCAAGAGATGAATACACTAAACAGATTCAGAAAGATGTAGGTTGCAGTAGGTACTGGGAAATGAAGAAGCTTGTACAGGATAGAGTAGCATGGAGAGCTGAATCAAACCAGTCTGTGGACTGAAGACCACAACAACAGTTTACATTTATCGTTGGTCTTGTTGATTATCGATAGTGCGTATGATAGAAAATAAAGATATCATTCAATTTCACAGTGCGTATGCTAGAAAATAAAGATATCATTCAATTTCACAATACGCAACTTGGTCGCCTGTAATTTCAATTAGGTGATAAAGGGGGGGGGGGGGGGGGGAGGGTGGCGGCCGGACTGCGCTGGATTTCCATTTGTTGCTCCCCCCCTCCTCTTGACACGCTTTGGTTACGTCCAGGCCACATTGCAGCACTGTCCACGACAACGCTTTTGCGACCAAATATCGAAGATCGAAGTAGAATATGATCCCTTTCTAAAGCACCTTTACTATATATATGTTGGAATGAGCATAGCAGCACGTCATAAGTAAAACCGACTTTTAACGTGAGATGATGATCGGTATAAGACTCATGGATTATAGCATATCGGAGATAATACAAGACTTCGAGTTTTTTGAAACTAAGCTGTACACAATGTGCTCTCAGAATATTTTCAACGTATCTGATTAAAATATCTGAGGATTCAGTATTAGTCTATTTCTCTTACTATTATTTGTTTTCTGTTTTAAATTGTTATTTTACACTTTACATTCATTTTTTGTTTTAGTTTTTTTTTGTTTTTAATCTACTGTTTCACACACGTTTATTTTGTTAATTTAAAATGATGTTGTTGTTGTGGTTTCAGTCCTGAGACTGGTTTGATGCAGCTCTCCATGCTACTCTATCTTGTGCAAGCGTCTCCATCTCCCAGTACCTACTGCAACCTACATCCTTCTAAATCTGCTTGGTGTAGTCATCTCTTGGTCTCCCCGATGATGATAAGGAACTCGTTATTATGATACAAAATCATTACAATAATGATAATGTGTAAATAAATGCTTAAAACATAACGTTTTCTGACACCATGCATATAAAATGAGCGCAATTTCTACCCCTAATGTAAATGACAGAGAACACAACGCAAAACAAAATTCAGTAGAATTTTAAATTCCCATGATTGATCGTCTAAATATTCTGATTTGTGTCAGGATTATTTCAGTACATTGGAAAGCCTCAGCGAAAACAATTGATTATGTACAAGTGACTGAAGCTTGATTATATTGTTTCTCTAAAGGAGACTGACATCGAAATCAATCAACAGAACTACATTTGAAAATCTTCTCACAAAGTTCTTCCATCATCTAAAGCCATATATATCCCATGACTGTACCTGTGCCATCAAGCCCTTTGGGATTGCCACAGAAACAAATTCCTTGTCCTCAGGTATGATGCTCAATATACTTATTTCGCACTGACAGCCCTAAGAATACGACAATAATACAGATTCTTCTTCCTCACTGGGAAAGAAAACATCTTTCAAATATCTTTTGAGCCAATCAGACGCCTGTTACCACATTTTGATGCTGTCGCATCGATATTCGGGGCTTGTGAAGATATAGCCATTAGTGATAGGTTATTTTTTTCCTTTCTCTGTCTTTCTTGCGCTTTCTTGCACTAAGTATTCACATCTTTGATGGTGTAGCATAGCTGTGTTTGGCAATAGCGCTAAAAACTAGCTGCAGTTTATTTCGTTTTCTCTAATGGATAAATAAGTATTTTTATAGAATGAGATTTTCACTCTGCAGCCGAATGTGTACTGATTTGAAACTTCCTGGCAGATTAAAACTGTGTGCCGGACCGAGACTCGAACTAGGGACGTTTGCCTTTCACGGGCAAGTGCTCTACCAACTGAATTACTCAAGCACGACTCACGCCCCCTCCTCACGACTTCACTTCTGGCAGTACCTCGACTCCTAGCTTCCAAACTTCACAGAAGCTTTCCTTTCACAGTTTTAATCTGCCAGGAAGCTTCATATCGGTGCACACTCCGCTGCAGAGTGAAAATCTCATTCTGGAAACATCCCCCAGGCTGTGGCTAAGCCACGTCTCCGCAATATCCTTTCTTTCAGGAGTACTAGTTCTGCAAGGTTCGCAGGAGAGCTTCTGTAAAGTTTGGAAGATAGGAGACGAGATACTGGCAGAAGTAAAGCTGTGAGGACGGGCCGTGAGTCATGCTAGGGTTGCTCAGTCGGTAGAGCACTTGCGCGCGAAAGGCAAAGGTCCCGAGTTCGAGTCTCGGTCCAGCACACAGTTTCAATCTGTTAGGAAGTTTTACGTATTTTTATTGTTACTTGATAAGGAAAGACTATAATTTCTGTTGTTTTAATCTGTATTTGTTATATTAATTGTTGAACGAAGAACTGCAATGAAATTGTATACATGGCAGCACAGAGAGCGAGAGTGACAGTGGAGCAGCTATACACAGTGGGGGAGGTGTTAGTCAGTCAGTGAATGTGTGCGGCAGTATGGCGAGACGCGCGTTGTTGATTTGAGACGCAAAAACTCGCTGAGAATCGTGGAAGTTAGCGACAGACTATTGGGATTACTGTCGCTGTGCCTGATGAAAAATGAAGTGATTATTATGGGCAGAAAGAGCGTGCGGTTTCAGTATTACTAAACAGATTGCATCTCAACCGCTACTGACAATGCTTACGCGAGTGGTTATTATTGTTATTGCTACCGTGTGATTGGAACTGCTTTTATATTTGAACGCATAAAGAGAGCCAAGGCTCGATAAAATTGTGCATTGTGTTCTTTCTTAATGAACAGCCGAGTGTTTGAAACCGTTAACTGTCGCTGTGAACGTAATAACTATTGTGGATCAGGTGCAAGAACGATTATTATTATTGTGAATTTGCGTTTGTGGTAATCATATGCACACTCGACGAACAAGTATTTCGCCGTTGGAAATTGCCACTAACAGTGTGAAAGGTAGTGAAACGGGAACGAGGTTTTTATAACGAGTAATAAACGTACACTTGCTGAGCCTGTGGATTGTTAGCCACAATTATGACTATTCAGTCAGTGGCCTGTTAAACGCCACAGCAGATGACTTCGCAGTAAAACCGAGGAGAGACTTCACCAGGATACCTTTCCGTGCAAACACAACGAACGGAGTTGCTGTAACAACTTTATCTGGAACATCACAAGCTGCTGCCGTCATCTCAACACGGCGCCGCGTCACTCCAAGAACGAATAGATAAACTACTGTGCTGTACGCTCACCTCAGTTAAAAGACTGGCAGAATTTAGCAGTTCGGATTGAAAATTGTTAGTTTCATTATACAACTATATTCTTTTTTCTCCTTTTCTTAACTTTTGTTACTTAATAAATTGCTGAAAGTAAATTATTAACTTTCAGGTAGCTTTGTTGATCCACAATTAACTATAAATATTTTTCTTACATGAGCTATGTCTTACTTTTAAATTACTGTTGCTGCAATTGCATGTTTGTTGTGTGCCTCTTGAAGGGAAGTGTTACAAATGCGTGTGCAGTGTTAATTTCAAAAGTGAGTTGGCATATTTTATTGTCTAATACGATTGTGAGTGTATATCGCGGCGTCCGCCATTAGTTTCTGGGCTCCGACAAATAGAATTAGAGCTGGTGCTTGTTCGCTATTAGTCTAAGCTTCGCGGCCAGGGCAACATTGAATGTGACAGGTGTCAATATACGCAGACTATATCGTCCTTAGAGTTATGTTCGCAGGAGAGCTTCTGTAAAGTTTGGAAGGTGGGAGGCGAGATACTGGCAGAAATAAAGCTGTGAGGAGAGGGCGAGAGTCGTGCTTGGGTAGCTTAACTGGTGGAGCACTTGCCCGCGATAGGCTAAAGTCCCGAGTTCGAGTCTCGGTCCGGCACACAGTTTTAATCTGCCAGGAAGTAACATGCTAACACAGTTTCATGAGAAACGACTTGGTTGTTGATGATTCTAGGGATAAATGAACAGATGCATGTCTAATCCTGCGGTGTTTAAGGGGATTAGTTTTAAAAATGGTTTAAATGGCTCTGAGCACTATGGGACTTAACATCTAAGGTCATCAGTCCCCTAGAACTTAGAACTACCTAAACCTAACTAACCTAAGGACATCACATAACACCCAGTCATCACAAGGCAGAGAAAATCCCTGACACCGCCGGGAATCGAACCCGGGAACCCGGGCGCGGGAAGCGAGAACGCTACCACACGATCACGAGCTGCGGACTACGGGATTAGTAACTGAACTGTGTCTGATTTACATAATTTAGCGACTAGGTTGAATCACATTCTCCACATCCACACATTTCGTAACTAAAACGAGTTTGTCTGGGGCAAAATGATATCAACTCAGGTTACTTCTGACAAAACCTCGTCCAAATACACAGTCTATAGGCCTAATCTCGCGAAGTACTGCCCTGGTTACCGTTTTCTGCCAAGGCTTCAAGAAGAGGTTCTCAGATTCTCGATTCAAACTCATCATTAGTTTGAAACTTCCTGACAGATTAAAACTGTGAGCCGGACCGAGACTCAACAC
This sequence comes from Schistocerca gregaria, assembly GCF_023897955.1. Taxonomy (NCBI): domain Eukaryota; kingdom Metazoa; phylum Arthropoda; class Insecta; order Orthoptera; family Acrididae; genus Schistocerca; species Schistocerca gregaria. The sequence continues at coordinate 943,143,561 of NC_064921.1, read as the reverse complement.
GGGACCTTTGCCTTTCGCGGGCAAGTGCTTTACCAACTGAGCTACCCAAGCACGACTCACGGTCTGTGCTCAGCTTTAATTCCACCAGTACCTCGTCTCCTACCTTCCATACTTCACAGAAGCTCTCCTGCGAACCTTGCAGAACTAGCACTCCTGGAAGAAAGGATATTGCGGAGTCATGGTTTCTTTTAAAACTGTGAAAAGGTAGGTAGTCAGTGTGAGAAAACCGTTTTAACTATCGTATTCGAGGACAAGAAACATGTTCATCTAGTGATCCCAAAGGACTCGACGGCGCTGGTACAGACGTGGTATGTATACGGCTTTCGATGATGGAAGAACTATTCGAGAAGTTTTTCAGATGTAGTTCTGTTGAACTATAAGTCAGTCTTCGCTTGAGAAGCAATATAATCAAGCTGCAGTCATTAGTACATAATCAATTGTTTTCGCCAAGGCTTTCCAATGTACTGATACAATCCTGATACAATTCAGGATGTTTGACGGATCACCCGTGACAATTTGAAATCCTGCTGAATTTTAGTTGAACTCTGTCATGTATGTTACGTGAAGAAATTTCATTCATTTTATGGGCAGTATGTAAGAAAACGTTACATTTACATATTTGCAGACTGTCATTATTGTAATGGTTCTGTATCATAATACTGAGTTACTTATTACTTTAAATTAAAGAAATACACGTATGTGAAACGTTAAACTAAAAATCATAACATAACAATTTAAAGCATAAAAGAAATGTAAGTAAAATAAATAACGAGACTAACGGTGAGAGTTTAGCTATCTTAATCAGGTATGTTGAAAATACTCTGAGAGCACACTGTATAAAGCTTATTTCCATAAATGGTATTTCAGAAACCACCTTTATTACACATAGTAGCTTGAAAGTTTCTTTTATTTACGTTGTTTGAAAAGTTTTCATTTTCGAAAATTAATTAATCGTGATGGGATATTTTGCAAAATCTCAAATTACTACAAAATTAGATTATACAGTTTTCAAGAACGTTAAATACATATCGACTTCTATATGAGAAACATTTTTATATACTATCGTTTCTAAGATATTCCCTCCAAACCTAACATACCAGATTACCTTTTGAAGAGTGTTTTATCACTTAAAAGTGAAAATGGGTACAAACAAAAAAGAATAGTATTGTAGGTTTCATTAGGATCGTTTATTGACACTTGTGAATGTTCCCTCGTTAGTCAGATCGCCGCCGACTTGAATGTGTGGTTCAAAATGGTTCAAATGACTCTGAGCACTATGGGACTTAACTGCTGTGGCCATCAGTCCCCTAGAACGTAGAACTACTTAAACCTAACTAACCTAAGGACATCACACACATCCATGCCCGAGGCAAGATTCGAACCTGCGACCGTAGCGGTCACGCGGTTCCAGACTGTAGCGCCTAGAACCGCACGGCCACTCCGGCCGGCTTGAATGTGTGGCTTTGTACTCGCAAGCTGAAGAAATGCATCCATCGCGTATGCTTCTGCAGGCAACGATCGACTAGTCTCCTGTTGCTGACTCAACGACTGCCACGCATCCGCGAACTTCGCCACTCGACCGGCGCGCGTAGCATTCTACCATCAAGCTATGGTTCCTTCGTGTCTACAAGGCTGAACCTAGGGAGGAGGCGGCTCAGTCGTGGTCTTGTCTTTGTTCACGTGGTCACAATTAGGCCTCACTGTCCGCCTGAAGGGACCAATGACAGGCGCACGTTATGTCAATTTTTTCTGTCATTTGGGCAAGTTGATGGAGATGCCTTGTTTCAGTAGGACAACGCGACATGTTTCCGCTCTTTGGCTGCATGCTACAGTGAATTCAACGGAGCTGCAACAACTTGATGACACCCTTCCCAAGCAAAGCTGTACTTGCAATCTGGCCATAGAAGGTGGAACGTCATACTCATCAGTGGGCTCACGTTGCCAAGTTCTCTGTAAATCTGACTCGATTTTGTAATCACTGCAATAACATCACCCGTGCAGCTTAATTTCGACTGCTCCACCTCCCATTCTTGTACTTCAATTTTTTGTCAGGCTGCGTGTATCCAGAATGAGTAAATTTATTGAGTAGTTTTCATAAATTTAAAGCTAACAGTGTCTTGAATTTTCTGCCGTTCACGAGAAATTTTTGCTTTTATAGCTGCCGAATTACGATGCTGACTTAGCTGTTTTTAATGGAACTATGAACGCTTTCTTTGCCATCGGAAAGGACGTTCGAAGAGGACTTCAACGGCGTAATGTGTGTGAATGTTGGTCGAATGGTAATAAGACAATATAGCCACAAACCTCTGTCCAGGCGTCAGGAGAAAAGGGCCAACGAAGATCTGTTCTATCGTACCAGATACTAGGAAAAAAGTAACTCGGCTAAGGGTCGTGTGTTTGTTATTGTGATTATCTTATCAAGTGTTCAAAATGTTGGCCTTGCGAACTGATACGTATTTAAGGGATTATAGACATACCACATGGCATGTTGAATTTCATCTAGATTTATCGGAGCTCAGGCCCGCGTTTTTCGACAAAAAATGGCTCTAAGCACTATGGGACTTAACGAATGAGGTCATCAGTCCCCTAGACTTAGAACTACTTTAACCCAACTAACCTAAGGACATCACACACATCGATGCCTGAGGCAGGATTCGAACCTGCGACCGTAGCAGCAGTGCGGTTCCTGACAGAAAAGCCTAGAATCACTCGGACACAGCGGCCGGCTTTTTTCGACATAAGATGTATTCTGGATTCACCGGTAATTCCTTGTAAACATCATCTTTTAATTTTCCTTACAGATAAAAGCCCAGAGTGTTAAGTCTGATGAACATGCAAGCCAGTTTCTATTTCGAGAACAACGGATCCAACGGTCCTTAAACTTTCTATGAAGGATGTCTGTAATCATGTGTGTGGAATGAGCAGGACACACGTCATGTTGGTGCCGCATGGACTGCCGTATGTCCACTGGAACGTTTGCCACTAACTGCGTCAGCATATGTGTTAGGAACCGTAGTTGCATGTGGCCACTTACAGACTCATCAATAAAACAGGAACAAATGTTGCAGTTCTAGAAAAACTTATAGCAGCATACTTGACAGACCAAGGTCGTTATTGTCAATTTCTCTCAGTCAGCGTGAATTTTCAGTTAGCCATTAGTGCGAATTGCGAAGATTGATTTGTTCATAGTTGGTAAATGATGCTTTTTTCGTAAACAAAAATTTGCTTAGAAACGCCACACCACTTTTGAATTCTTGTAGACACCATTCAGAGAACTGTAGCCGATACTGAAAGTCATTGCCATAAAGCTACGATTGGAACAAAATGTGGAAAGGCTGAAATGTGTTGGAATGTAATACATTCAAATAATACTCCCATGGATAATTGCACTCGCATGTTGAAGCTACATCCTAGTGACATTTGGTTTGTACGTTACCGTTGCTAAAATACTAGTCATAGTTTTCTCATCAGCGACTACTCTTTTCCGTTGCCGTATTTTAATCTTTAAATTTTTTTACTATGTTAACAAAGACAGATGGTGATGGCTTTGTACGATCAGGATATTTTTCAACACACGACGACACCGCTGCTCTGACAATCTAGCGATGTTCGCCATAAACGAAAACGACATCCACGTTTCCAACTGTCGTAGACGTTGCATAAACTCTGGCTTATAGATGGTAAAATATCACAATCCGCACTGCCTGTATACTACGCGGGTGTGGGAAACTTAAAAACAATGCAACAGCCGAGTAACATATCTCGATGAAACTTAAACTGTAAAAAGAAGGAACTGCAACAGCATAGTACAGTAGTTACCCGAAAGAAATACGGAACGAGGCGGATAGAAATAATTACATTGAAGTCACCGTGATTTATGAAGATCCCCAGGGCGTTACAAAGTGTGAGGCATGGTTCACAAACCGAGCGAGGTGGCGCAGTGGTTAGACACTGGACCCGCATTCGGGAGGATGACGGTCCAATCCCGTGTCCGGCCATCCTGATTTAGGTTTTCTGTGATTTCCCTAAATCGCTCCAGGCAAATGCGGGGATGGTTCCTTTCAAAGCGGACGGCCGACTTCCTTCCCCGTCCTTCCCTAATCCGATGAGACCGATGACCTCGCTATCTGGTCTCCTTCCCCAAAACAACCAACCACGGTTCTTAATGGGATGTACAGTATGACCACCAGGGACGATAAAGCATGATCTGCTACGTGCTGCCATGCCCGCCATAAGATTGCTTACGTATGTTCGTACGTGTATAGCATTAAGAGATCTTACAGTGTCACAAAACGAACAGGACATCAGAGACTACTCCACCAGCATCGCAATTTCATAAACCATACTAAAATGCTTCATTCCGTTCTAATTGCCCATTTTTATGTCCAGATGCACTCTGAAGTACCTGATATTCAGCTTTTCTATCTGGTTTTAGTGATACTAGTTTTTTTGGAGGTCCAGTGCTGTATTCTCATGTTTGGTTCTTTATTATGGTATAATGCCATTCGTCCCACAAAATGAAAATTTGCACTTCAAATGTTAAAATGTGTGTGAAATCTTATGGGACTTAACTGCTAAGGTCACCAGTCCCTAAGCTTACACACTACTTAACCTAAATTATCGCCGCCCAGATAGGCCGAGCGGTTCTAGGCGCTTCAGTCTGGAACGGCGCGACCGCTACGGTCGCAGGTTCGAATCCTGCCTCGGGTATGGATGTGTGTGATGCCCTTAGGTTAGTTAGGTTTAAGTAGGTCTAAGTTCTAGGGGACTTATGACCTGAGATGTTAAGTCCCATAGTACTCAGAACCATTTGAAGCATTTTTGAACCTAAATTATCCTAAGCACAAACACACACACACCCATGCCCGGGACGAGCCGCACAGTCCATAACTGTAGCGCCTCAGACGGCTCGGCTAATCCCGCGCGGCAATTTGCACTTGAAACTGAACGAAGTGAAAGTAGCCAACAGTGCGGAATGAAACACTTCGTTTCAAATAAGCTAACTGCCTCGGTGGTAAAAATTAATAGAAGCAAATTTCTCTACAAAATTGACAGAATCAGCTTCATTAACACATTAATGGTCGATTGCTAATAACGTGGAAATAATATAAAATCAGAAAATTGAAACTACTAACTTATTTTGGTCTTTCATGATAATGAGAATGTATATTAATTCACTTGATAGCTCCCGGACACAGAAATTTGTTTTGTTCTCGTTTAACGTGGGAGCAATATCACGAAACATATACACGGCTCACGTGGAGAATGACCGCGCACTATAGCTCAGCTACCTCTGCGCATGCGCCAATCTGGCAGCTTGGGCGCACCGGAAAAATTTTACCGGGTAGCACCCGGCTATTTGCACCTACTGCTCATACGGTAAACAGCCACGCTTCAAGTAGCCAGAAGCGGGAGGAAAGCACTGCTCATACGATACGCGAATTCAGCTCTGCGCATGCGCACGAGCTCGCGGGCATCTGCTCAAACGAGACAGGACGCCCCATTCCTCCATCGGCGCGGTTGCCAACTTTGAATGGCCGTTGGTGCAGGTGGGCGTGCTGCGACACGTCTCCCCAAACACATTCCACACGTGCTCGATGGGAGAGCGGGCGGGCCAGTCCATTCACCGAATACTTTCTTGTCCCAACACTTCCTCCATCTGACACGTTCGATGCAGTGGCGCTTTGTCATGCATAAAAGTGGAGTTACTGCCGAATGCACTCCTGAAAAGACGCACATGGGAGAAGGAGTACAGAGTCACAATGACGTTCACCGATGAGCTTATCGTGTTCAAAGATCTGAATGCCAACACGCCCGTGCGACATTTAGCCTCCTCACGCCATAACGCCTGGATCACCGAAGCGATCATGTTCGCCAATGTTGCATTACGTGTTCCCACCTCTGGCCATACAGCGCACGTCCTGTGCCAAAAGTGACTGCGTAGGTTCCGTGAGGACTTGAATATTTTTCATATTAACCCTTCGGTGGGCGCGACTTTCATACTTCCATGAGTGGGCGTCTTGCGGCTTTTGCACCACAATTAGTCTTTCATTTTTATTCTAACGAAAAGTAATTTTAAAAAAATGGTTTAAATGGCTCTGAGCACTATGGGACTTAACATCTATGGTCATCAGTCCCCTAGAACTTAGAACTACTTAAACCTAAGTAACCTAAGGACAGCACACAACACTCAGCCATCACGAGGCAGAGAAAATCACTAACCCCTCCGGGAATCGAACCCGGGAACCCGGGCGTGGGAAGCGAGAACGCTACGGCACGACCACGAGATCCGAGCGAAAAGTTGTCGTCCCATCATTAATCGATAGGTAAAATGCATCAATTTATTTTTCCGTAATTTCAGCACTTACTTTTGGATCTGGCAAAACTTTTAGGATGTTTTTGGCCTTGGTTTTAGAAGAAGAAGGAAGCGGTTCACTTATCCAAGTAGTTTCATCTTTTGCTACGTAAAATCGGTAATCCTCTGTTTGTTCTCTCCCCTCTTCAACCAGGTGGTCATCTGTTTCGCCTATCGATTGTTCGGTGTTACTGCTGTCGTTTTCTTCTTCGATAACGTCTCTTCTGACTCAGAATCACATGAATCTGACAACTCCTGTAATTCTTCTTCTGACAGTTCTCGCAGTATTTTTTCATAGTCTTCATGACGCACAATTAGACGGTGCCTGTCAAATGCCTTCTTTTTCTCCATTTCCATGCTTTAATGAGATCTAATGAAACACATGCACCGGCCGTTGTGGCCGTGCGGTTCTAGGTTCTTCAGTCTGGAACCGCGTGACCGCTACGGTTGCAGGTTCGAATCCTGCCTCGGGCATGGATGTGTGTGATGTTCTTAGGTTGGTTAGGTTTAAGTAGTCCTAAGTTCTAGGGAACTGATGACCACAGTAGTTGAGTCCCATAGTGCTCAAAGCCATTTGAAACACATGTTTTTTGTAAAAGTAATACATTGTAGCAAATCAATATCCAAGACTGTAAAAAGTAATGAAAATTGCATATAGGAAATTTGATTCGATTCGAATATTCATTATATACTAATATAAAAGAAAGATTGCCTTGAGGCGAAAGAAAAACACAAGTATAGAAGGCGCGTAGCGACAAACACACCGCAATACTCACATTTCAAACAACAAAAGTGACCAAACTGCTGAAAGCATGAATCGCGCAAATGTAGCAAGTGGTGACATCCGTTGAGAACAACGAATCCGTATTTGAACGTGGTCGCAATTATAACGCTATCTGTAATACTAACAGAAAACTAAATCTTGCGCCTATCTGCCGCAACCGCGCCCACCGAAGGGTTAATGTTCTTCCACAGATGACGCCAACTATTTTGAAAGGCTTGCAAGACTTCGATAAAGATAACGCTCAGATAAATAAGAACATAATTTGACGAAACTTCAGTAATGAACCTTTGCTTTCAGTGAAAAAGTCAGCTATATTCAAGCAGAACAGAACAGTTTTTTGGCGTTATTTGGTCCTTAGAAAGAAAACAAAACACCATGGATCAGGTAAAAAGCTCTGTTCTGCGTTTTATACATTTTGTGATATGTTACGTCCATTTATTTTCCGCAAATAATAAATGTTAATGGTTTAAAATTTTCGGACTTTAGTTTCCCTTTTTTCACTTCTCAGCAAGATGGACAATTTACCATGAGTCTATATTAAGAACATCCGTTATGAATTGCGCTTTAACCACTAATAATCTTTATTATCAGTATTTCCTTCATTCTGGTACTATATTGTCAAATTTTTTATACCGGGTGTATTTCGTAACCTGTTTCGTCTTTCGATACTACGCGAAATGTCACGCATGTCCATCTTAAGGCGATGTTCGCTTCCAATCCGGTTACGTCCAGCGAGAATCGATCTCAAGTCTTGTGGCCACCTCAGATTCTTGAGCCTTGTAGTGCTGTTCGTAGTGCGTCGTTGTATACACCGTTCTCAACACTGCGGACGATGTTGCGAACAGCTCCTGTAACGAGATAATTCTGTTTTATTAGGTCATGAAAATAACCGTATGCTAACAGAGATCATTGGAACAACGGAAATTTCCACGGGACTGGAAGAAGGCACACGTCATAGCAACCTATAAAAAGGGTAGAAAATGGGATGCACACAATTACCGGCCAATTTCACTGACATCAATTTGTTGTAGAATCATGAAACATATTTTGTGTTCAGACATAATGACCTTTCTAGACTCTGAGAAGCTCATCTGCAGAAACCAGCGCGGTTTTAGGAAACAGCGGTCATACGAGACACAGCTGGCCCTCTTTGTGCATGATATACAACAGGCTCTAGATACCGGGTCCCAGGTTGATGCCATATTTCTCGACTTTCGAAAGGCGTTCGACTCAGTTCCGCACTGTCGCTTGCTCCAAAAAGTGCGCGCATACGGTCTATCCGATGACATATGCGGTTGGATAAAAAGTTTTCTAACATACAGGGAGCAGTATGTCGTCCTGGACGGGGTAACTTCAACAGAAACCAGCGTAACATCAAACTTCCTGGCAGATTAAAACTGTGTACCGCGCCGAGACTCGAACTCGGGACTTTTGACTTTCGCGGGCAAATGCTCTACCACCTGAGCTACCCAACCATTCTGGAAGCGTAAGTTCAGGGGTGCCGCAGGGCAGTGTAACAGGTCCTCTGCTTTTTACGATTTACGTAAATGATCTGGTTGATGGCACTGACAGCGGCCTTAGACTGTTTGCCGATGATACTGTAGTCTACAGAAAGTAGTATCACACGAAAGTTGTGAACAAATCAATGAGGATTTTCAAAAAATAAGTGCGTGGTGTAATGAGTGGCAGTTATCTCTCAATGTTAGTAAGTGTAACCTACAGCGTATAACAATGCGAAAATCCCCATTAATGTACGAGTACAAAGTAAATGCCGTGTCTTTGGAAGCGGTAAACCGGTAACGTCCGTCGAGTATCTGGGTGTGACTGTTCGAAATGATCTCAGATGGAATGATCAGATTACACAAGTAACGGGTCAGGCGAACTCTAGATTGCGCTTTATTGGTAGAATCCTGAAGCGATGCAGTCCTTCAACAAAGGAAATAGCTTACAATATGTTAGTTCGTCCAGTCTTGGAGTATTGTTCGTCTGTATGGGACCCTTACCAGTTGAGAAGGTCCAAAGAAGAGCGGCAAGATTCGTGACTGGTACATTTAGCCATAGCGAGAGCGTTACAAATCTCACAGAAAGTTTGAAGTGGGACACACTTGCATATACACGACGCACTAAACGGAAGGGGCTGCTCTCTAAATTCCGAAATCCGATTTTCGCCGAGGATGTAGAGCATATATTATTACCACCAACTTTCAAATCACGCAGTGATTACCATTCAAAGATAAGAGAAACAAGCGCTCGCACTGAGGCGTTCAGAGAGTCGTTTTTCCCTCGCGCGATCCGCGAGTGGAACAGGGGGGGGGGGGGGGGTAGGGGGGGGGGAATTGACTTTGCCGCCAATAGTGTCCTCCGTCCGACACCGCTTGATGGGTAGAGGAGTATGCATGTCGATGTAGATGTAGAGATATTTCACTTCTTTTTGTCTAGTAAATTTTCGTCGCATCTTCTCCTAGAGTGCTGCCAAAGATTCTGATGCGCTGCTATTACCGCGGGAGCATCTTTTCATAGCGTCGGTTTGGCATTCCTCCATTGCATCCCACTGCTCCCTCCAGGTGTGCGTCAGCTGACTTCCGACATTCGACGAACACTGCCGGCAACAATCCGAGGTGTACACAAACTGAAGTCTGAGGGCGAAGAGGCGAGGTCGTCTAACTGACCCGTCAACAGAGAAACCATGAATCAACGGAAAATTTTTTGCGTAACCGCGGCACCCGTAACATGTGCCAAAGTTTTTTGCGTAACTGCGACATCCGTAACATACTGTGCGCAGGTGCAACTGCCTCAGCGCGGAGGTGTTATTAGTGGATTACTGTCACGAAGGTAACAACAGAAGCAATCACTCAACTACTAGCCACTCGTTCTTTTAAACAAAATACGCGGAAAACAGTCCACATCATCCTCTGAAACTGTCTTGGTAGATTTCGTAATCATCGTGCGTACAGGCGTCCGATACCTTTCGTGTTTTTTATTGTGAATGTGCGTGCGTTCTTATGTTGTAAATTCTTCCTTTTCGTGCTTTTCATTTTTACTCTGTAATTATCTGCTTATTTCATGTGGGTGTCTCTGCCTGTGAGTTTCACTTGTTCACTTACGAAGTGCATAGACTTCAACAATCTGATACTGTTCTCTTCTACTGAACTTCACATAGTGTCGGAAGTTCCATGCGGCTTTTCGCGGATGATGCTGTACTATACAGAGAGGTTGTAGCATTACAAAATTGCAGCGAAATGCAGGAAGATCTGCAGCGTATAGGCACTTGGTGCAGGGAGTGGCAACTGACCCTTAACATAGACAAATGTAATGTATTGCGAATACATAGAAAGAAGGATCCTTTATTGAATAATTATATGATAGCGGAACAAACACTGGCAGCAGTTACTTCTGTAAAATATCTGGGACGATTTGAAGTGGAAAGATCATATAAAATTGATTGTTGGTAAGGTGGGTGCAAGGTTGAAATTTATTGGGAGAGTCCTTAGGAAATGTAGCCATCAACAAAGGAGGTGGCTTACAAATCACTCGTTCGACCTTTACTTGTGTATTGCTAATCAGTGTGGGATCCGTACCAGGTCGGGTTGACAGAGGAGATAGAGAAGATTCAAAGAAGAGCGGCGCGTTTCGTCACAGGGTTATTTGGTAAGCGTGATAGCGTTACGGAAATGTTTAGCTAACTAATGTGGCAGACTCTGCAAGAGAGGCACTCTGAATCCAGGTGTAGCTTGCTGCCCAGGTTTCGAGAGGGTGCGTCTCTGGATGAGGTATGGAATATATTGCTTCTCCCTACTTATACCTCCCGAGGAGATCACGAATAAAATTAGAGAGAATCGAGCGCGCACGGAGGCTTTCCGGCAGTCGTTCTTCCCGCGAAGCATGCACGACTGGAACAGGAAAGGGAGGCAGTGACAGTGGCACGTAAGGTGCCCTCCGCCACACACCGTTGGGTGGCCTGCGGAGTATAAATGTACATGTAGATGTAGGTGTACCCTTTTGTATGAAGGAATCTTGAAACGGTTTTACAATTGTGATGATTTTGCACGTAGTTGCTTTGTGTGACGTGTAAAACAATTAAACCTAACTAACCTAAGGACATCACACACATCCATTCCCTAGGCAGGATTCGAACCTGCGTCCGTAGCAGCAACACGATTCCAGACTGAAGCACCTAGAACCGCTCGGTCACAACGGCCGGCTGTGACGTGCTCCACGTGCTTGGTAAACGGATGAGCTTTCAGTGTCTCATTTATCAGTTTCTTTTGTGCTGTTAACCTTTCAGTTTAATTGTATTCGCAAGTATATTAATTTTAATTTGCATCCCTTTCCATCAACTGCAATTTCGGTGTTCTTTTGTTGCATAAATGTCTTATATGGCACTGTAATCGATGTGGCTTGCGCATGCTTGAAACCTGCATATACAGGGTGGTCCAAAAGTCCGGAAACACCCTGATAAAATCCAAATGGAGTAGCAAAGAAGGAAACAGAGTCCCTACACACAGGAACGGGAAGGGGGAAACTTTATAGGCTATGCCACCAACATGGCGGCCATCTTGAAAGCCGCCATCTTGGATTCAACTCCAAAATTTCAAATGGGAATGTGGTCATGTGACACATCAAACAAATGGAGAATGTAACCAGAAAAACATTGCCGTTGTTATTTTAAACGTAGCTTTATTCATTTTTGAGATATAGCCAATTACTTGTGGCAGCAATGGGTCGCTCGGCAGCGTATTACGTCCTGAGAAGTCATCAAACGGGGTATGAAACGTTGTAAAGTGACTATCCCATGCCTGATATGTTACAAGTGTTTAACTGTTAGGTATCATTTACTCATGCTAACGTTTTAATAATTGTTTCCTTATTTACAGGTTACAAAATGTCCTTAACACATGATGAACGCATTGAAATCATCTTGATATCAGGAGAAAGAAGCAAACGGGTCATTGCTGAGGATTTCAACAGTCGTCACCCAACCAGACAGCCCATCACTCACAGCGCAGTTGCCGAGCTTATGGCCAAATTCCGAGCAACAGGTGCTGTCGCAGATAAACCTAAGGCCACCGATGAAGCAACAACAGTGAGCGTGTTGGCATCATTCAGCATGAGTCCGCAACGGAGTACTCGTCGCCTGTCACAAGAATGAGGGGTTAGCCATACCTCCATACTGCGAATTTTATCGCAGCACAAATGGCACTCGTACAAAATTCAGCTGCTCCAACACCTGAAAGAGCATGACCCAGATCGTCGGGTACAGTTGGAAGAATGGGTGACACAGCAGCTGCAGATATACCCAGGTTTCCCCTATCAAGTGCTGTTCACTGATGAAGCCAATTTCTTTGTCAATGGTGAAGTGAACAAGCAGAATCACAGATACTGGTCCGACACAAATCCGCACTGGATTGGTGCTTCCAAAACGGTCGACTCACAAAAAGTGATGGTCTGGTGGGGTTTGTGGGGTACCAAAGTCGTTGGACCTTTTTTTATTGATGGTACGTTAACAGCCAACGGTTATCTGAGGTTACTGGATGAAGAAGTTTTTCCCTCGTTGTCAACAGAGGATGGGACATTTCCAGAATTCTTCCAGCATGATGTAGCCCCACCACATTATGGGCACAATGTGCGAGCATACCTGGATGTGCAGTGCCCTCAAAAGTGGATTGGTCGTAGTGGAGCTGTGGAGTGGCCACCACGTACACCAGATTTGACTCCTTTGGATTTTTATCTTTGGGGTCATGTGAAAGCACTGGCTTATTCTGTGAAAATACGGGATTTGCATCATCTAAGGCAGCGCACTGTTGGTGCTTGTGGTCAAATTCAGCCAGATGTGTTGGTCACAGTTCATCAGGACTGGGTTCGGAAGATAGCATTAACAATCCAACCTAATGGACAACATTCCTATGACTGTTGGTGGTCTCTCGGTACTGAGTAACGTAGGCGTCATGTCTCTTCGGCACATAACACACATGCTGCCGAGCGCCCCGCCGCTGCCACATGTAACCCCCTATAACCCTAGAATGAATAAAGCTATGTACAAAATAACAACGGCATTGTTTTTCTGGTGAAACTCTCTATCTGTTTGATATGTCACATTACCACATTCCCATTTGAAATTTTGGAGTTAATTCCAAGATGCAGCTTTCAAGATGGCCGCCATGTTGGTGTCATAGCCTATAAAGTTTCCCCCTTCCCGTTCCTCGTGTTTAAGGACTCTGTTTCCTTGTTTGATACTCAATTTGAATTTTATGAGGGTGTTTCCGGACGTTTGGACCACCCTGTATTTCATTGTCCCACGTTTCTATACGTTTTTTATTTCTTGTCGATGCCGCTAACGTTTTTTGTAACCGTGGAGTTCACGCGTCATTCTGCATGCCAACCTGTTCGGCTACGTAGTTCCTTTCTGGTCCATGCAGCTGAACCATACACTCCTGTCCGTTTGAATCACTACTTTAACCTAAATTCCATCTGATTCTCTGGCTTCTTATTCAGTTTTAATGTGTGAAGTTCCCAAGTTCCATTAATGATGCATGTGGTTGTGAGAGATGTCCTCTTTGCCTGCTGTCTGTACTGTCCTAGTGTGAATGTCAAAGTACGTTTGTGTCCCTGTGCACTCCGCTATCTACATTTTGCCAACTATTTACTGTGCACAAGCTACGAGGTCAGATATTCGTGTTAATTCTGTGAATCATATCTAGTGAAGCGGGCACTAGCAGTTGAGACTAACTGCATTTTAATGTCCTTGCATCTGGTGAATATGTCTCATAAATAAAATGTTCAGTTCACATTGAATTGAATTTCAGATGCAGTATTAGGAATACACTACTGGCCATTAAAATTGCTACACCAAGAAGAAATGCAGATGATAAACGGGTATTCACTGGACAAATATATTATACTAGAACTGACATGTGATTACATTTTCACTCTATTTGGGTGCATAGATCCTGAGAAATCAGTACCCAGAACAAACACCTCTGGCCGTAATAACGGCCTTGATACGCCTGGGCATTGAGTCAAACAGAGCTTGGACGGCGTGTACAGGTACAGCTGCCCATGCAGCGTCAACACGATACCACAGTTCATCAAGAGTTGTGACTGGCGTATTGTGACGAACCAGTTGCTCGGCCACCATTAACCAGACGTTTTCAGTTGGGTGAGAAATCTGTGTCCAGAAAGGCCCGTACAGGACCTGCAACATGCGGTCGTGCATTATTCTGCTGAAATGTGGGGTTTCGCAGGGATTGAATGAAGGGTAGACCCACGGGTCGTAACACATCTGAAATGTAACGTCCATTGTTCAAAGTACCGTCAATGCGAAAAAGAGGTGACCGAGACGTATAACCAATGGCACCCCGTACCATCACGCCGGGTGTTACGCCAGTTTGGCGATGACGAATACTCGCTTCCAATGTGCGTTCACCGCCATGTCGCCAAACACAGATGCGACCATCATGATGCTGTAAACAGTGCCTGGATTCATCCGAAAAAATTACGTTTTACCATTCGTTCACCCAGGTTCGTCGTTGAGTACACCATCGCAGGCGCTCCTGTCTGTGATGCAGCGTCAAGGGTAACCACAGCCATGGTCTCCGAGCTGATAGTCCATGCTGCTGCAAACGTCGTCAAACTGTCCGTGCAGATGGTTGTTATCTTGCAAACGTTCCCATCTGTTGACTCAGGGATCAAGACGTGGCTGCACGATCCGTTACAGCCATGCGGATAAGATGTCTGTCATCTCGACTGCTAGTGATACGAGGACGTTGGGATCCAGCACGGCGTTCCGTATTACCCTCCTGATCCCACCGATTCCATATTCCGCTAACATTCATTGGATCTCGACCAACCCGAGCAGCAGTGTCGCGATACGATAAACCGCAATCACGACAGGCTACAATCCGAACTTTATCATAGTCGGAAAAGTGATGGTACGCCTTTCTCCTACTTACACGAGGCATCACAACAACGTTTCACCCGGCAACGCCTGTCAACACCTCTTTGTGTATGAGAAATCGGTTGGAAACTCTCCTCGTGTCAGCACGTTGTAGGTGTTGCCACCTGTGCCAACCTTATGTGAATGTTCTGAAAAGCTAATGATTTGCATATCAGAGCATCTTCTTCCTGTCGGTTAAATTCCACGTCTGTAACACGTCATCTTCATGGTGTAGCAATTTTAATGGCCAGTAGTGTATATCCCCATATTTGCTGAGTTATACGTGCACATACTAAAGCTGTTTCCATGCTCAGTTGAAATCAGGTCTTTCGTTCTTTTTATCAAGTTTGTAATACATTGTTTAATGTGCATATTCGGATAACTACGCATTGCAGTGCCACACACTCCCAAATACGCACTTTGTCTAATTATAAGAGCCACGTTGTTTATTAATGCTTAGTAAACCAGTGATATATGCGGTTTATCTTACCATTGGCTCAAGTTAACTTATTTATTTATTTCAATTAATTTAAGATAATCACAACTTTATTGTATGCAATAATCCTTTCCAAATCCAACAGCCGGCGCAGTGGTCGAGCGGTTGTAGGCGCTTCAGTCCGGAAGTACGCAGCTGCTACGGTCAACAGGTTCGAATCCTGCTCTGGGCATGGAAGTGTGTGATGCCCTTAGGTTAGTTAGGTTTAAGCAGTTCTAAGTCTAGGGGACTGATGACCTCAGATGTTAAGTCCCATAGTGCTTAGAGCCATTTGAACCAAATCCAACTCCTTCCATGTTTCCATTGATATCCTTCACTTATACACTGAAAACTTTTCTATGTTCCACAGACAGCCTTCATCCTGAACAGTGTTTAACATATGGAAACAATGGCTGTACACTAGAATTTGGCTTTTTTCGAAACAATTAAGTTGATAGGTGACGCTGGGAAAATACACTAGAAAATAACATGGTAAAATAGATGAGCTTTGTTATTTTGGCAGCAGAATACGAGAGCCGAAGTGGAGTGAATATAAAATGGAGACATCGAATAGAAATTTAAATATTAGGAAGTCTACTATGAAGTGTAATGTTGCACGAAAGTGCAACGTGGGCATTAAACAGTTCAGACAGAAAGAGAATTGAAGCTTTTGATGCGCGGGGCTTCAGAAGAATGCCGGAGATCCGAAGGGTAGATTGGATAACCAAAGAGGAGGTACTGAATGGAGTTGGGGAAAAACGAAATTAATCTCTCTGGAATATCTTCGGACTCAAATACTCTGATACGTGGCACGGATTAGAAAAACGGAATGTGGGGCACAACTTGAGTAAAAGTGGGGATCGATTGACGTGATACATACTGAGGCGTCAAGAAATCGTCAATTTGGTAATCGAGGGAGATGTGAGGAGGTGAGGGGTGGGGAGTGGGTGTGGAGGAGGAGTGAAAACTGTAGACGGTGACCATGGGTTGAGAACAGTAAGCAGGATCTGCTGTCGTAACTGTGCAGAGACGAAGAGGCTTCCACAGAATTGACGAGCGCGAAGAGCAGTGCTAAACCAGTCTACGGATTGAAGAACACAACAACAACAACAACAACAAAAGACATCGGAAAAATTCATAGACTCGCTGCCAGGAACGTGGCTGGTCGACATAGTGCGTACCAAAGTGAAATAGGGATGTCTGGCAGAAGGATGACTCAGTTCTCACGAAACCCAGTCGGCCGAATCTAGAGAACCTGTATCCTAAGAATACTGTGCGGCAGTTTATGCTGACACCATTGTACTTCCCACGTAGGATCACTGAGAATAAGATTAGGCCTCGTGCGGGGACAGAAAATCAACGAGACTGGTACGATGTACCTAACGCCATGCGTCGTCAGTATACATGTAGATGTAGAATTCTTGCTTTAACGTTACTCTCTCCCTGTGTTCCTTCGCTGGATTCGAGCGAGTGAGTGCTGCCCTCTCTGAAGTTACGGGTGCCTGGGGGACGATGTTCAGCAGATAGTCCGGTACAAAAGCACTTGACGGTACACACGCACCCCGCGAGGGAGAAGCAGTGAACAATGCCCTGGCCGGTCGCTTTGTGGTAACCTTGCAGTCGGCGCACCACCACGCCGCTGACTGCTTTGTGTATGAAAGAGGGAACAAGTGTTTTATGAAGTAAATATTCCTTTTTTCGTGAGCAATAAGCGATTTCCCAATGACATACGTCATTTAATACAGTCCATACAATCCGAATGGACGGTATTCAGTCCAAAGAAAACCGTGGTCCACGGGCAACACATAGAAAATAAAAATATCGTTCTACGCACACGAACACACAGCACTCTTCGAATGCGCATTTTTCTGGAAATTTAATGGTTTGTTATTGACCACTCGTTTCCCACACGGTGCAACAACATCTCCTAAACTTCCGTTGTGCGAACAATTCTTTGTCAGGAATTTTAGTCAGCTTTCTGTTACTGGCACGAATAATTACCTCGTAAGTTTCCATCCACAACAATAAATTTCTTCCATTCAGTATGTGGTCTGTTGCGAAATTGTTATCTGCACATTCATTAGGTTTCCGGACGCTACAGCCCACTTAAATGTATCTCTTGAAGTTCTTGCAAAGAATGCTTCATTTGCAACCACCAGTCCTTAAACTCTGTTGTTGATGATGTGGTTTACAGTCTGAAGAGCGATTTGATGTAGATTCCACGCTATTCTATCCTGTCCGACCTTCTTCAGCCCCGCATAACGACTGCAACCTACATCCATTGAATCTGCTTTGTGTAGTTTTATAGCTCGCTTCGTTTGTATAGACTTCTATACATGTGGTTTCATTCCGTGGGAATAATTGTGCCAAAAGCAAAACGAGAATAATGGAATGTAGTCGAATTAAGTCCGGTGATGCTGAGAGAATTCGATTAGGAAATGAGACACTTAAAGTAGTAAAAGAGTTTTGCTATTTGGGGAGCAAAATAACCGATGATGGTCAAAGTAGATAGATTTAAGCGTCAGGAAGTCGTTGCTGAAAGTATTTGTATGGAGTGTAGCCATGTATGGAAGTGAAACATGGACGATGACTAGTTTGGACAAGGAGAGAATAGAAGCTTTCGAAACGTGGTGCTACAGAAGAATGCTGAAGATTAGATGGGTAGGTCATGGAACTAATGAGGAGGTATTGAATAGGATTGGGAAGAAGAGAAGTTTGTGGCACAACTTCACTAGAAGAAGGGATCGGTTGGTAGGACATGTTCTGAGGCATCAAGGGATCACCAATTTAGTATTGGAGGGCAGCGTGGAGGGTAAAAATCGTGGAGGGAGACCAAGAGATGAATACACTAAGCAGATTCAGAAGGATGTAGGTTGCAGTAGGTACTGGGAAATGAAGAAACTTGCACAGGATAGAGTAGCATGGAGAGCTGCATCAAACCAGTCTCAGGACTGAAGACCACAACAACAACAACATCCATTGGAACCTGCTTACTGTTCTCAATCCATAGTCACACACAGGTAGGTGCCGCGTTCCTAGACTTCCTGAAGGCGATATAGTTCCGCACTGCCACACAATGAACAAAATGCAATCATACGCAATATCAGACCAGCTGTGTGATTGGATTGAAGAATTTCTACCAAACAGAATACTGCTTGTTATTCTCAATAGAGAGAAGTCAACAGACCTAAAAATAACTTCGGGCGTCCCCCAGGGGACCGATATACACTACTGGCCGTTGAAATTAATACACCAAGAAGAAATGAAAATGATAAACGGGTGTTCATTGGACTACTATACTAGAACTGACATGTGATTACATTTTCACGCAATTTGGGTGCATAGATCCTGAGAAATCGGTACCCAGAACAACCACTTAGGGCCGTAATAGCGGCCTTGATACGCCTGGGCATTGAGTCAAACAGAGCTTGGATGGCGTGTACAGGTACAGCTGCCTATGCAGCGTCAACACGATACCACAGTTCATCAAGAGTTGTGACTGGCGTATTGTGACGAGCCAGTGCTCGGCCACCATTAACCAGACGTTTTCAGTTGGTGAGAAATCTGTGTCCAGAAAGGCCCGTACAGGACCTGCAAAATGCGTTCGCGCATTATCCTGCTGAAATGTGGGGTTTCACGGGGATTGAATGAAGGGTAGACCCACGGGTCGTAACACATCTGAAATGTAACGTCCATTGTTCAAAGTACCGTCAATGCGAAAAAGAGGTGACCGAGATGTGTAACCAATGGCACCCCGAACCATCACGCCGGGTGTTACGCCAGTTTGGCGATGACGAATACACGCTTCCAATGTGCGTTCACCGCCATGTCGCCAAACACAGATGCGACCATCATGATGCTGTAAACAGTGCCTGGATTCATCCGAAAACATGACGTTATGCCATTCGTGCACCCAGGTTCGTCGTTGAGTACATCATCGCAGGCGCTCCTGCCTGTGATGCAGTGTTAAGGGTAACCGCAGCCACGGCCTCCGGGTTGATAGTCCTTGCTGCTGCAAATGTCGTCTAACTGTTCGTGCAGATGGTTGTTGTCTTGCAAACGTCCCCATCTGTTGACTCAGGGATCGAGACGTGGCTGCACGATCCGTTACAGCCATGCGGATAAGATGCCTGTTATCTCGACTGCTAGTGATACGAGGACGTTGGGATCCAGCACGGCGTTTCGTATTACCCTCCTGAACCCATCGATTCCATATTCTGCTAACAGTCATTGGATCTCGACCAACGAGAGCAGCAAAGTCGCGATACGATAAACCGCAATCGCGATAGGCTACAATCCGATCTTTATCAAAGTCGGAAACTTGATGGTACGCATTTCTCCTCCTTACACGAGGCATCACAACAACGTTTCACCAGGTAACGCCGGGCAACTGCTGTTTGTGTATGAGAAATCGGTTGGAAACTTTCCTCATGTCAACACGTTGTAGGTGTCGCCATCGGTGCCAACCTTGTGTGAATGCTTTGAATAGCTCATCATTTGCATATCACAGCATCTTTTTCCTGTCGGTTAAATTTCGCGTCTGTAGCATGTCATTTTCGTGGTGTAGGAATTTTAATGTAGTGTAAATTTCAGTTGACAACGCGGCTATCACCAGTGCGTAACAAGTAGTCGTATAGACCATTATAGTTGTAACGACACATATTTCAATATAACTTTGACATGTACAGGCATCAGTCAGACTGATATTGTAAAATGTTTCGTTTCAACTACACTGGTCTACACGCCTACTTGTAACGCTCTGGTGCTGCGCTGTCAGCTGAACTCTTGATCTGCAATAAAATATAGACAACATTACAACGGATGTTTACCTTTGTTTTGCCCCTCTACATACGCCTTCCATGTTTCAGCATGCCCTTCTTTGCTTGTTTCTAGCTTGTCACCCGAGCTTTTGATTTTCATACAACGGCTTGTCTTTTTGCCCATAGGTTTCTTTAATTTTCCTATGGGCTGTATCTATCTTCCTCATAGACACGCATGCTTCTACAGCCTCCATTTTGTCTTCTAGCCAGTTCTGCTTTGCCATTTTGACCTTTTATCAGTCTCATTTCTTTTAGATATCTGTTTTCCTTTTCGCCTGCTTCACTTGATGTCTTCTTCTATTTGCTGCTTTGGTCATTTACATTCAATACCTCTTGTGTTATATCTGACCATGCCACTCTCCGCGGTTATTACTGTGCTGCTTGCACTATACATCTCCCAAAGCTACCCGCTCGTCTTCTGCTGTGCTCCTTTCTCCAGTTTCAGCCAATAGTTGCATAATGTCGCCTCCGAAAATTGCAACAGCCTCTGATTCTTTCAACTTATCCGCGTCCCGTCTCCTGAATTTCTTACCTTTCTGCGATGCATTCAGTCTTCATCTGCAGTTCATAACCAAAAAGTCAACATTTCCCCCTGTAAATGGTTTGCAGTTCAAAATCTGGTTTCTAAACTTTTGTCTTAACATTGCGTAACCGATGTGGAATTTTCTGGTGTCTCCATGTCTGTTACAGGCATAGAACCGCTGTAAAAATTGGCAAGACTCTACCGTGAACACATCACAAACCATTGTGTACTGTTGTTATTGTTGTGGTCTTCAGTGCTGAGACTGGTTTGATGCAGCTCTCCATGCTACTCTATCCTGTGCAAGCTTCTACATCTCCCAGTACCTACTGCAACCTACATCCTTCTGAATCTGCTTAGTGTATTCATCTCTTGGTCTCCCTCTACGATTTTTACCCTCCATGCTGCCCTCCAATATTAAATTGGTGATCCCTTGATGCCTCAGAACATGTCCTACCAACCGATCCCTTCTTCTTGTCAAGCTCTGCCACAAACTTCTCTTCTCCCCAATCCTATTCAATACTTCCTCATTAGTTATGTCATCTACCCATCTAATCTTCAGCATTCTTCTGTGGCACCACATTTCGAAAGCCTCTATTCTCTTCTTGTCAAAACTATTTATCGTCCATGTTTCACTTCCATACATGGCTACAGCCCATACAAATACTTGCAGAAAAGACTTCCTGGTACTGAAATCTATACTGGACGTTAACAAATTTCTCTTCTTCAGAAACGCTTTCCTTGCCATTGCCAGACTACATTTTATATCCCCTCTACTTCGACCATCATCAGTTATTTTGCTCCCCAAATAGCAAAACTCATTTACTACTTTAAGTGTCTCATTTCCTAATCTAATTCCCTCAGCATCATCCGACTTAATTCGACTAAATTCCATTATCCTCGTTTTGCTTTTGTTAATGTTCATCTTATATACTCCTCTCAAGACAATGTCCATTCCATTCAACTGCTCTTCCAAGTCCCTTGCTGTCTCTGACAGAATGACAATGTCATCGGCGAACCTCAAAGTTTTTATTTCTTCTCCATGGATTTTAATACCTACTCCAAATTTTTCTTTTGTTTCCTTTACTGCTTGCTCAATATACAGATTGAATAACATCGGGGAGAAGCTACGACCCTGTCTTACTCCCTTCCCAACCACTGTTTCCCTTTCATGTCCCTCGACTCTTATAACTGCTATCTGGTTTCTGTACAAATTGTAAATAGCCTTTCGCTCCCTGTATTTTACCCCTGCCACCTTTAGATTTTGAAAGAGAGTATTCCAGTCAACATTGTCAAAAGCTTTCTCTAAGTCTACAAATGCTAGAAACGTAGGTTTCCCTTTCCTTAATCCTTCTTCTAAGATAAGTCGTAAGGTCAGTATTGCCTCACGTGTTCCAGTATTTCTACGGAATCCAAACTGATCATCCCCGATGTCGGCTTCTACTAGTTTTTCCATTCGTCTGTACAGAATTCGTGTTAGTATTTTGCAGCTATGGCTTATTAAAATGATAGTTTGGTAATTTTCACATCTGTCTACACCTGCTTTCTTTGGGATTGGAATTATTATATTCTTCTTGAAGTCTGAGAGTATTTCGCCTGTCTCATACATCTTGCTCACCAGATGGTAGAGTTTTGTCAGGACTGGCTCTCCCAAGGCAGTCAGTAGTTCCAATGGAATGTTGTCGACTCCGGGGGCCTTGTTTCGACTCAGGTCTTTCAGTGCTCTGTCAAACTCTTCACGCAGTATCGTATCTCTCATTTCATCTTCATCTACATCCTCTACCATTTCCATAATATTGTCCTCAAGTACATCGCCCTTGTATAGACCCTCTATATACTCCTTTCCTTTCTTTGCTTAGAACTGGGTTTCCATCTGAGCTCTTCATGTTCATACAAGTGGTTCTCTTATCTCCAAAAGTCTCTTTAATTTTCCTGTAGGCAGTATCTATCTTACCCCTAGGAAGATAACCCTCTACATCCTTACATTTGTCCTCTAGCCATCCCTGCTTAGCCATTTTGCACTTCCTGTCGATCTCATTTTCGAGACGTTTTTATTTCCCATATTCTTAACAATTGTTCGCTTATGCTCCCCCTGAAACTCTGTACAACCTCTGGTTCTTTCAGTTTTTGCAGGTCCCATTTCCTTAAATTCCCACCTTTTTGAGGTTTCTTCAGTTTTAATCTACAGGTCATAACCAATAGATTGTGGTCAGAGTCCACATCTGCCCCTGGAAATGTCTAACAATTTAAAACCTGGTTCCTAAATCTCTGTCTTACCATTATATAATCTATCTGATACCTTTTAGTATCTCCAGGGTTCTTCCATGTATACAACCTTCTTTCACGATTCTGAAATCAAGTGTTAGCTATGACTATGTTGTGCTCTGTGCAAAATTCTACCAGGCGGCTTCCTCTTTCATTTCTTAGCCCCAATCCATATCCACCCACTACGTTTCCTTCTCTCCCTTTTCGTACACTCGAATTCCAGTCACCCATGACTATTAAATTTTCGTCACCCTTTACTATCTGAATAATTTCTTTTATCTCATCATACATTTCTTCAATTTCTTCATCATCTGCAGAGCTAGTTGGCATATAAACTTGTACTACTGTAGTAGGTGTGGGCTTCGTATCTATCTTGGCCACAATAATGCGTTCACTATGCTGTTTGTAGTAGCTTACCCGCATTCCTATTTTCCTATTCATTATTAAACCTACTCCTGCACTACCCCTATTTGATTTTGTGTTTATAACCCTGTAGTCACCTGACCAGAAGTCTTGTTCCTCCTGCCACCGTACTTCACCAATTCCCACTATATCTAACTTTAACCTACCCATTCCCCTTTTTAAATTTTCTAACCTACCTGCCCGATTAAGGGATCTGACATTCAACACTCCGATCCGTAGAACGCCAGTTTTCTTTCTCCTGATAACGACATCCTCTTGAGTAGTCCCTTCCCGGAGATCCGAATGGGGGACTGTTTTACCTCCGGAATATTTTACCCAAGAGGACGCCATCATCATTTAATCATACAGTAAAGCTGCATGCCCTGGGGAAAAATTACGGCCGTAGTTTCCCCTTGCTTTCAGCCGTTCGCATTACCAGCACAGCCGGCCGCGGTGGTCTCGCGGTTCTAGGCGCGCAGTCCGGAACCGTGCGACTGCTACGGTCGCAGGTTCGAATCGGGCCTCGGGCATGGATGTGTGTGATGTCCTAAGGTTAGTTAGGTTTAAGTAGTTCTAAGTTCTAGGGGACTAATGACCACAGCAGTTGAGTCACATAGTGCTCAGAGCCATTTGAACCATTTTTTAGTACCAGCACAGCAAGGCGTTTTGGTTAGTGTTACAACGCCAGATCAGTCAATCATCCAGACTGTTGCCCCTGCAACTACTGAAAAGGCTGCCGCCCCTCTTTAGGAACCACACGTTTGTCTGGCCTCTCAACAGATACCCCTCCGTTGTGGTTGCACCTACGGTACGGCTATCTGTATCGTTGAGGCACGCAAGCCTCCCCACCAACGGCAAGGTCCATGGTTCATGGGGGGGGAGGCATTGTGTACTGTTTTACAAGTATTGGTTTCAGCTAACCGCGTAGCAGAAAGTATTTAATTGTGATACATAAGCAGTTTAGAAACACGCATTTCTGCTTCTAGATCACGTAAACCTCAAATTATTCTTTTCCACTATTGTTTTTTTATCCCAAAATCCTCGGTTTAAGATCCTCTATTGTATTCTTATTTTTGTTGTTGTCTTCAGTCCGAAGACTAGTTTAATGCAACCCCCCCCCCCATTCTACTCTAACCTGTGCAAGCCTCTTCATTTCAGAATAACTGCTGCAACCTACATCCTTGTGACTCTGCTTGCTGTATTCGTCTCTTCGCCTCATTCCTCGATTTTTAGGTGCCACACTTCCCTTCAGTACTAAGTATGTGTCCTATTAACCGATCACTCCTTCTGGTTAGGTTGTGCCACAAATTTCATTTTTCCTCAGTTGTATTCAGCATTTTCATTAGTTAATGTGACCTACCCGTCTAATGTTCAGCATTCTTCTGTATCACCACATTTCAGAAGCTTCTGTTCTCTTCTTGTCTACACTGTTTATGATGCGTCTTTCACTTCCGTACATGGCTACACTCCATACAAATACACTCCTGGAAATGGAAAAAAGAACACATTGACACCGGTGTGTCAGACCCACCATACTTGCTCCGGACACTGCGAGAGGGCTGTACAAGCAATTATCACACGCACGGCACAGCGGACACACCAGGAACCGCGGTGTTGGCCGTCGAATGGCGCTAGCTGCGCAGCATTTGTGCACCGCCGCCGTCAGTGTCAGCCAGTTTGCCGTGGCATACGGAGCTCCATCGCAGTCTTTAACACTGGTAGCATGCCGCGACAGCGTGGCCGTGAACCGTATGTGCAGTTCACGGACTTTGAGCGAGGGCGTATAGTGGGCATGTGGGAGGCCGGGTGGACGTACCGCCGAATTGCTCAACACGTGGGGCGTGAGGTCTCCACAGTATATCGATGTTGTCGCCAGTGTTCTGCGGAAGGTGCACGTGCCCGTCGATCTGGGACCGGACCGCAGCGACGCACGGATGCACGCCAAGACCGTAGGATCCTACACAGTGCCGTAGGGGACCGCACCGCCACTTCCCAGCAAATTAGGGACACTGTTGCTCCTGGGGTATCGGCGAGGACCATTCGCAACCGTCTCCATGAAGCTGGGCTACGGTCCCGCACACCGTTAGGCCGTCTTCCGCTCACGCCCCAACATCGTAGAGCCCGCCTCCAGTGGTGTCGCGACAGGCGTGAATGGAGGAACGAATGGAGACGTGTCGTCTTCAGCGATGAGAGTCGCTTCTGCCTTGGTGCCAATGATGGTCGTATGCGTGTTTGGCGCTGTGCAGGTGAGCGCCACAATCAGGACTGCATACGACTGAGGCACACAGGGCCAACACCCGGCATCATGGTGTGGGGAGCGATCTCCTACACTGGCCGTACACCTCTGGTGATGGTCGAGGGGACACTGAATAGTGCACGGTACATCCTAACCGTCATCGAACCCATCGTTCTACCATTCGTAGACCGGCAAGAGAACTTGCTGTTCCAACAGGACAATGCACGTCCGCATGTATCCCGTGCCACCCAACGTGCTCTGGAAGGTGTAAGTCAACTACCCGGCCAGCAAGATCTCCGGATCTGTCCCCCATTGAGCATGTTTGGGACTGGATGAAGCGTCGTCTCACGCGGTCTGCACGTCCAGCACGAACGCTGGTCCAACTGAGGCGCCAGGTGGAAATGGCATGGCAAGCCGTTCCACAGGACTACATCCAGCATCTCTACGATCGTCTCCATGGGAGAATAGCAGCCTGCATTGCTGCGAAAGGTGGATATTCACCGTACTAGTGCCGACATTGTGCATGCTCTGTTGCCTGTGTCTATATGCCTGTGGTTCTGTCAGTGTGATCATGTGATGTATCTGACCCCAGGAATGTGTCAATAAAGTTTCCCCTTCCTGGGACAATGAATTCACGGTGTTCTTATTTCAATTTCCAGGAGTGTAATTTCAGAAAAGACTGATCCTTTCTTTTGGTCTATTTGTATCACAAATTTGTTGTCTCGTTTCATAATCTAATTCCCTTAGCATCTCCTGATTTAATTCGACTACATTTCATTATCCTTGTTTTGCTTTTGTTTATGTTCATCTCATGTTTTCAGTTCAAGGCACAGTCCATTCCGTTCAACTGCTCTTCCAGGTAAATTGCTGTATGTGACAGAATTACAGTGTCATCGCCAAGCCTCGAAGTTCTTATTTCTTCTCCCTGGACTTTCATTCTTACTCCCAATTTTTCTTTGGTTTGCTTTACTGCTTGCTCAATGTACTGACTGAATAACATTGAGGAGAGGCTACAACCCTGTCTAGCTCCCTTCCCAGTCACTGCTCGCCTTCCATGCCTCTCGACTCTTACAACTGTCGTCTGATTTCTATTCAAGTTGTAAATAGCGTTTTGCTGCCTGTGTTTTATATGTGCTGCCATGGCTTATTAAACCGATAGTTCGGTAATATTCACACCTGTCAGCACCTGCTTTCTTTGGAAATGGAATTACTACATTCTTCTTGAAGTCAGAGGGTATTTTGCCTGTCTCATAGATATTGCACATCAGATGGAAGAGTTTTGCCATGGCTGGTTCTCCCAACGCTATCAGTAATTCTGATGGAATGTAGTCTGTTCCTGGGGCCTTGTTTCGACTTAGGTCTTACAGTGCTCTGTCAAATTCTTCTCGCAGAATCATGTTTCACATCTAATTTTCATCTACGTCCTGTTCTGTTTTTATAATATTACCTGTAAGTTCATATCTCCTGTAAAAAAAAAAAAGCCTTTGTGTACTCCTTCCAACTTTCAGCTTTCACTTCTTTATTATTGTTGTTTATTTTTTGTCCGCGAAGGTTTGCGACGCCCTGCATGTCGGTGGCATTTCTCGATGTTTGTCGTACAGCCACAAGGCATCATATATTGAACGTTCCACATTCTACCCCCAACCTGCGTTAAAGGCGGTAAGTGGTCGTAAGAACGAAACGCGTCACTATGATTTCGTTATTACTTCTATTATTTTTCCAACGGTCTTATACCTGTTGAGACAACGTTTCAAGGGAATAATTAGCCTAACCGGAGTTTAGTCGGGACAGTATAGTATTCCTTTCGGGTACGATCCCGTGGTGGGGACGTCCTCTTAGCTGTTAGGGACCCAAGAACCGGCATCCGGCGCAATTTTGCTTTATACGGCCTGGAGCTGATAAGTTGTTCAGTAACTCGCGTGTAGTGGACTGTGGGAAAGATATACAGGGGATGCTGAAAGTTGTGTTCAAACCTTAAGAGGCAGACTTAGGGCTAGACACGTTCCACAGTTCAAGTTTTTCCAGTACTTTTATATCGGAAATAACCTTCCGAGAAGTCCTGGCAGGAGAAAGCACTTTCTAGAGCACTTTTGTTAACTGGAGAAGAACGTGATCAATTCGAATGTTCCATTACTGTTGCTGAAGCTGACTGGGTGAATGACGTGTCAATTAGAATAGTTTTGGGAGTTCGTGGGAGGTCTTAAATCTAACAGTTGGCCGGCAGTTGTGGCCCAGTGCGGAAGAATTGAGTTTTAAGTGTTGCGTGTTTCAAGTTAAGAGCTACTGATCACCAGTCTTCGGTAAAGTTGTTCTGCCAGCACGAAAAGCTTAAAAGGATTCGCAAGTGTGGAGCTGTTTACTACCTGAAGGTGGTGTCTAATGAGAGAGACACACTTGACAAGGATTAATAAAAGCTAAGAAACGGCACCTGTTTCTATTGAAATGTTCTTGTATTTTGTGTAACTGTGGAACTACTACCTTTTAGTGTCTTTGTGGAGAGTAGCCTATCCGCAGAAGCTTGTTAGAGGCAGTGTTTTGATTATTTAGCGGTGTAGGTTTTCCTGTCTACTGATCTGATCCCGGTATCTTTCTGAATGCATATGGACGGCTACAGGGCATGTATCGGTGGTGCAGTACCAACTTTTATCACCTCTACCGGGGCATAACGAAGCTGGCGAGTCACGTCAACTTCATTCTACGAGGGTAATCCCAAAAGTAAGGTTTCCTATTTTTTTATAAGTACATAGACCTAATTTATAAGTACATAGACCTAATGGTTTCCAACAGTTTACAGATTGAACATTTAGATATTTTCCGACATAATCACCATTTCTGTCGATGAGTTTTTGTAGACGCTGTAGCAGTTTTCGTATGACCATGTCTTATCAGCTTGCCGCAATGCTGTTCAGAAAGCTATGAACCCCTTCTTTCACCTCGTCGTCGGAACTGACTCGCTTTGCGGCCAAATGCTCTTTTAACCTAGGGAACAGGTGTTAGCCACTGGTCGCCACATCAGGACTATAGGGTGGGTGGATGACTATGTTCCACCGGAACTGTTGCAGGAGAGCAACGGTTTGCCGAGTGACGTGTGGGCGAGCGTTGTCATAGAGAATGTGTACGCCCTTGCTCAACATTCCTCTTCTCCGGTTCTGAATTGCCCGTTTGAGCTTTTTCAGAGTCTCGCAGTACTTGTCAGCGTTAATTGTGGTCTCAGCTATTCGGCTCCGACAACGAGGTAAAAGAAGAGGTTCATAACTTTCCAAACAGCATGGCGGCGAGCTGGTATGATGTTGTTGTTGTTGTTGTCTTCAGTCCTGAGACTGGTTTGATGCAGCTCTCCATGCTACTCTATCCTGTGCAAGCTGCTTCATCTCCCAGTACCTACTGCAACCTACATCCTTCTGAATCTGCTTAGTGTACTCATCTCTCGGTCTCCCTCTACGATTTTTACCCTCCACGCTGCCCTCCAATGCTAAATTTGTGATCCCTTGATGCCTCAAAACATGTCCTACCAACCGATCCCTTCTTCTAGTCAAGTTGTGCCACAAACTTCTCTTCTCCCCAATCCTATTCAATACCTCCTCATTAGTTACGTGCTCTATCCACCTTATCTTCAGTATTCTTCTGTAGCACCACATTTCGAAAGTTTCTATTCTCTTCTTGTCCAAACTAGTTATCGTCCATGTTTCACTTCCATACTTGGCTACACTCCAAACAAATACTTTCAGAAACGACTTCCTGATACATAAATCTATATTCGATGTTACCAAATTTCTCTTCTTCAGAAACGCTTTCCTTGCCATTTCCACTCTACATTTTATATCCTCTCTACTTCGACCATCATCAGTTATTTTACTTCCTAAATAGCAAAACTCCTTTACTACTTTAAGTGTCTCATTTCCTAATCTTTCTTCTAAGATAAGTCGTAAGGTCAGTATTGCCTCACGTGTTCCAACATTTCGACGGAATCCAAACTGATCCTCCCCGAGGTCTGCATCTACCAGTTTTTCCATTCGTCTGTAAAGAATTCGTGTTAGTATTTTGCAGCTGTGGCTTATTAAACTGATAGTTCGATAATTTTCACATCTCTCAGCACCTGCTTTCTTTGGGATTGGAATTATTATATTCTTCTTGAAGTCTGAGGGTATTTCGCCTGTCTCATACATCTTGCTCACCAGCTGGTAGAGTTTTGTCAGGACTGGTTGGCCCAAGGCCGTCAGTAGTTCAAATGGAATGTTGTCTACTCCGGGGGCCTTGTTTCGACTCAGGTCTTTCAGTGCTCTGTCAAACTCTACACGCAGTATCGTATCTCCCATTTCGTCTTCATCTACATCTTCTTGCATTTCCATAATATTGTCCTCAAGTACATCGCCCTTGTATAAACCTTCTATATACTCCTTCCACCTTTCTGCCTTCCCTTCTTTGCTTAGAACTGGGCTGCCATCTGAGCTCTTGATATTCATACACGTGGTTCTCTTCTCTCCAAAGGTCTCTTTAATTTTCCTGTAGGCAGTATCTATCTTACCCCTAGTGAGCTGGTATGATATGGGCATACAAAAAGTGCCACAGCGTCTACAAAAACGCATCGACAGAAATGGTGATTATGTCTCAAAATAGCTAAAGGTTCGAGTTGTAAACTGATGTAAGCCATTGTAGAAATAAACAGGTCTATGTACTTATAAAAAAAATAGGAGACCTTATTTTTGGGATTATCAACGTATAATCGTGGAAGTGACGTGCAACACATCGCGTTTCTCGCGCCACACTTAGCGTAGCCTATGGGGCTCCAGTTAAGGCTACGAAAACGTGCAAGAGTTCTCCAAGAATTAGTCAGTAGAGTATTTTCAATCTTTATAGCCAATCTAACGTCTTGCGCGTTCTGATCCTTTTTCTCCTCATTTTGTACAGAATTCCTGCGGCCGCGAGCACTCTCACTACATTTACAGTGGCTTGCTCATTAGGTCGCCTTTAATCACCTCTGCGAGAGTGACGAGCAAGGTCGCCGAGAACGTCCTCGCACAGAGTGGAAAAATCAGCCAGCATTACGTGGAGGGCAGTTTTGGCGAATAACTCAGCAGACCGTAGAGCGGCAGCCGCCGTAACGGCGGTAAACCTGGCCGCCAAGGCTGGAAGCTGCCTGTGTATACGAGCTACTCCTCTGCCGGTTGTTTGACAACAGCTCGGACCAAAATGCCCCTCCTACTGCTGGCAGTGAGCTACTCCTAACCGAGGTGCCGGGTCACATCTGGGGTGGACTGCAGGGCGAATAGTAACAAGCCTGATAAGCAATTGCTATTCGTGTAATATTCTTCATTACGTTCCTCAGAGAAGTCCTGGGCTAGAATAGAGAAACACACGGCATGGACAAAAATATGGAAACACCAAAAACGCAACACATTACCATGCTCAAACCCGCTGGCATTTCAAAAGAGCTTCCCAGTCGTTTTCAGAATGAGATTTTCACTCTGCAGTGTAGTGTGCGCTGATATGGAACTTCCTGACAGTTTGGAAGGTAGGAGACGAGGTACTGGCAGAGTTGAAGCTGTGAGGGCGGGTCGTGAGTCGTGCTTGGGTAGCTCAGTTGGTAGAGAAACATCCCCCAGGCTCTGGCTAAGCCCAGTCTCCGCAATATCCTTTCTTTCAGGAGTGCTGGTACTGCAAGGTTCGCAGGAGAGCTTCTGTAAAGTTTGGAAGGCAGGAGGCGAGGTACTGCCGGAAGTAAAGCTTTGAGGACGCGGTGTGAGTCGTGCTTGGGTAGCTCAGCCGGTAGAGCACTTGCCCGCGAAAGGCAAAGGTCCCGAGTTCGGGTCTCGGTCCGGCACACAGTTTTAATCTGCCAGGAAGTTTCTAACTCTAATATTGGATCCCCTACGTTTTCCATACCGACTCCCATATCTTCGTCTGTCACGTCATTAGACGGATCCTCTCTCGTAGATGACTTCCATATCCTGTTTCCACCGATTCGCCGTCTGTTCTGTATTTATCAATGGGATTCCTCTTACACTCTTGATGTTGACGCCTTTGCTTTTAATTTCACCGAAGGTTTTTTTGAATTTTCAGTACGTTGAATCAGTCCTTCCAATGTTCATTTCTTTTTCCATTTCAGCTGCATTAATGCAACAAAATACGGACGGATGGCAACCTTATCCATCCGTCGAGGACGCTCTCCAAAGGCTTGCGACATGTCGCCTGCCTGGCTACCAGCTGCGCTGCTACAGGCCAGCGGGCTGGAATGCTGTCCGCGATTGCTCTTCCGCGTGACTGCCTGCCACCGCAGTCTCCAATTACACTACTGGACTGAGGAATTGCAAAGCCGTGTAGAGGTCGCAATAGTAGTCTGATGGTATCGTGTGACTAATAGGGAGAGCAATAGACAACTAACTTGTCGTTTCAATACAACCGAATCACTGAATCGAATAGGGTGGGAAGAAAATTTTATGTTGGATATCCCGTCTACGTCAAGGAAATCAGAACATATAATTGGACAAGGTCGGACTTCTTGAAGGAACTATTCCGGCGTTAAGCCTCAGCGACCTGTCTAAAGCGAGAAAACGTGTGCTTCATTGGGTGCTGACAATCATTCCTCCCAATTAATGTTTTGTGTTTCAATCATGCACCCAAATCGGTTCGATCCAAGCACAGTCTTGTTATTTTGTGAAGCTGTGAAGCAACAAGAAAACATAAACAGAAATTTGATTTGAACACAGTTTCACTCGGCATGCTTCTAAAGGAAGTTGTTTAATCATGGCTTTCCAATATATGAGAAACCCTACTAAATATGGGCGAACGTAAAATGTAATATTGTGGTTCTAAGCATTTTTCATTTGTATACAGCATTTTCAGAGAGGAAATGCTCCTGAAGTGTCAGAAATATTTCACGGGCACTCAGAGAAGTAGTCACGTATCTTTTGTTACACAGTCTTTGCAAATCAGCCTGAATTGAGGATCTTACTGCCTCCCAGTCACCAAACCGAAACTGGAGGTAACGTAAAAAACACGTCACAAATTTCATGAATTTCATTTAAAGAGCCTGTCGATTTGTTTCTAGTACACTGCCTTCAAGACTGCTTTGGTGAAAATATACATTTGGATCTTTACATCAATTTCGTGTGGCCATATATCGGGAGAGGAGACCGTGTGTGGGTTTATCGAAGTAACTATAGGACCGTTCGGAGAAATATTTTACTGAAACTACGGGGAAACTAAATCAGGATGATTATCAGAGAGACTTCAAGAAAGAAAAGAAGGAAGGACGACCGGAGTTTTAAGTCCCGTCGACGACTAGGTCTTTAGAGCCGGGCCGCTAACTCCGAATGGGTTGAACATTGAGAAGGAAATCAATCGTTTTCATTTAAAAAGGAACCGTCTCGGCTTCTCCCTTAAGCGATTTAAGGAAACCACGGGAAATCTAAAACTGGATGGCGGGACCGGAACATGAACAGTCGTCCTTGCGAATGCTACTTTCATTCCATTTGATCTGTAGTGAAGAGGTCCTTCAGGATGTAGAACATGCCAGAAAGACAACAATACATGACAAATATTTACAACTAAAACAAATAAGCTAATGTACCATTCCACAGGTCCCGAGTGGAATGATCGTCATTTCTTAATGAACACTATATGAAAGAGTCATTTTACAAATACTAATGCACTGAATTTAAAATAAAAAAGTTTTTTGTTTATTTATGAGGTAATAAACGTGTAATACAACTACTATAATACTTGTTTACAGTGAACACAATACTGCACTGAAATGGTGCAGAAGTTAGATTGTACTTACACACACACATATTTACAATGAATACATTACTGCAGTGAAATTGTTAAGAAGTTATATTGTACTTATATATATATATATATATATATATATATATATATATATATATATATATATATATCAGTTGGTTTTACTGAGAAATTCATGAATGGAGTAGGAGTTGGCCATCAATAAATCCTTTAGGCTTCTCTTAAACTGAATTTCATTGGTTGGTTATTGAAAATGTGTGTTCCTGAATAATGCGCACCTTTTTGTACAAGACTAAGTGACTTTAAATCCTTTTGAAGATTATTCTTATTTTTTTAGTACTGATTCCATGAATTGAGCTGTGGATTTGAAAAAGTGATGTATTTTTAATGACAAATTTCATTAAGGAATAAATATATTGGGAAGCTGTAGTTAGTATCCCTAGTTCCCAAAACAGGCTTCTGCAGGATGTTCTTGAGTTCACACCATCTATAACTCTTACTGCACGTTTTTGTGCCCGAAAAACTTTAGCTTGGCTTGATGAATAACCCCAAAAAATAATCCCATATGACATTATGGAATGAAAGTAAGCATAGTATGCCACCTTTTTCATTTTTATGTCCCCTGTGTCTGACACAATTTGCATTGCAAACAGAGATTTGTTAAGACGCATCAGCAGCTCTATGGTGTGCTCCTCCCAGTTGAATTTATTATCAAGCTGTAATCTCAAGAATTTAACACTGTCCACTTCTTCTATCTGATAGTCATCGTATGTTAGGCATATACTTGTGGCACACCCTTTACAAGTTCTGAACTGAATGTAGTGTGTTTTTTCAAAGTTTAGTGACAATGAATTGGCTAGGAACCAGTTATTAATGTCCACAAATATTTTATTAGCTGATCTTTCTAAGACTACACTTGATTTGCTATCTATTGCAATGTTTTTATCATCGCCAAACAAAACGAACTTGGCATCTGGTAATGTTACTAGTGAAAGGTCATTGATAAACACAAGAAAAAGTAAGGGACCCAAAATGGAACCTTGTGGGACCCCACACGTAATTAGTTCCAAGTTGGATGATGCCTGATAGCTTGA
The DNA here is from genome assembly GCF_023897955.1 of Schistocerca gregaria. NCBI lineage: Eukaryota > Metazoa > Arthropoda > Insecta > Orthoptera > Acrididae > Schistocerca > Schistocerca gregaria. The sequence goes on along the minus strand of NC_064921.1, from coordinate 943,108,931 downwards.
TACATGTCTCTTTCCTAATAACATCCTTTGTTTCCAGTCAGAGATATAAGATTTGAACCATTTTGCAGAATTTCCTGTTGCACTATAATATTCTAATTTATTTAAAAGGATATTGTCATTTACACTGTCAAATGCCTTTGACAGATCACAGAATATACCAGTTGCCTGCAATTGTTTGTCTAATGAAATAAGCACATTTTCACTGCAAGTGTAGATAGCCTTCTCAATATCAGAACCCTTTAGAAATCCAAACTGTGACATTGACAGTATGTTATCTGAGATAAGGTGATTATAAAGCTGATTGTACATTACTTTTTCTAAAATTGTTGAGAATGCTGGCAACAGTGAAAATGGTCGGAAATTTGATGCTATTTCATTATCTCCCTTCTTAAACAGTGGCTTAACTTCAGCAGACAATAACGGAACTCTGATTTACATTACTGGCCATTAAAATTGCTACACCACGAAGATGACGTGCTACAGACGTGAAATTTAACCGACAGGAAGAAGATACTGTGATATGCAAATGATTAGCTTTTCAGAGCATTCACACAAGGTTGGCGCCGGTGGCGACACCTACACCATGCTGACATGAGGAAAGTTTCCAACCGATTTCTCATATACAAACTGCAGTTGACAGGCGTTGCCTGGTGAAACGTTGTTGCGATGCCTCATGTAAGGAGCAGAAACGCGTATCATAACGTTTCCGACTTTGATAAACGTCGGATTGTAGCCTATTACGATTGCGGTTTACCGTATCGCGACATTGCTGCTCGCGTTGGTCTAGATCCAATGACTGTTAGCGGAATATGGAATCGGGGGGTTCAGGAGGGTAATAGGGAACGCCGTGCTGGATCCCAACGGCATCGTATCACTAGCAGTCGAGATGACATGCATGTTATCCGCATGGCTGCAACGGATCGTGTAGCCACGTCTCGATCTCTGAGTCAACAGATGGGGACGTTTGCAAGACAACAACCATCTGCACGAACAGTTCGACGACGTTTGCAGCAGCATGGCCTATCAGCCCGGAGACCATGGCTGCGGTTACCTTTGACGCTACTTAACAGACAGGAGCGCCTGCGATGGTGTTCTCAACGACGAACCTGGGTGCACTAATGGCATAACGTCATTTTTTCGCATGAATCTAGATTCTGTTTACAGCATCATGATGGTCGCCTCCGTGTTTGGCGACATCGCGGTGAACGCACATTGGAACCGAGTATTCGTCATCGCCATACTGGCGTATCACCCGGCGTGATAATCCTGCGTAACCTTACATTTCAGCAGGATAATGCACGACCGCATGTTGCAGGTCCTGTACGGGCCTTTCTGGACACAGAAAATGTTCGACTGCTGCCCTAGTCAGCACATTTTCCAGATCTCTCACCAATTGACAACGCCTGGTCAATGGTGGGCGTGCAACTGGCTTGTCACAATACGCCAGTCACAACTCTTGATGAACTGTGGTATCGTGTTGAAGCTGTACCTGCACACGCCATCCGAGCTCTGTTTGACTCAATGCCCAGGCGTATCAAAGCCGTTATTACGGCCTGAGGTGGTTGTTCTGGGTACTGATTTCTCAGGATCTATGCACCCAAATTGCGTGAAAATGTAATCACATGTCAGTTCTAGTACAATATATTTGTCCAATGAATACCCGTTTATCATCTGCTTTTCTTCTTGGTGTTGCAAATTTAATGGCCAGTAATGTAGAACCAAAAAAATAAAAAAGGTTCAAATGTCTCTGAGCGCGATGGGACTTAACATCTGTTGTCATCAGTCCTCTAGAACTTAGAACTACTTAAACCTACTAATCTATGGACATCACACACATTAATGCCCGAGGCAGGATACGAACCTGCGACCGTAGGGTCACGCGGTTCCAGACTGAAGCGCCTAGAACCTCACGGCCACACCTGCCGGCTAGAACAATAATGAACAGAATTTTCAAAATAAATGTTTATCATTCCCACGAATTATAAACACATCAGTTCTCTATCATCTGACTGTTTTAAAGTAACCCTTAACATCTCCTAACAACTGTTCTGCAATGCTCTTTGTACGCAACAGACAATTTATCTCGTCTTCCCGCTGCAACTGCGTGATCAGCAACATGCTAAAATATTTGAAAAAGCAATACTGCGATCAATGCAGTTTGCAATGCAAGGGCTAATTGTAACAATTACTGCCATACTTTTATACAAAGAAATTGAAAGACCAGGAGGAGTTTGGTTAACTAACCTTAAACGATGTAATGAAAAATGAAAGAAACCAATAAAAACTTTTAATTTACTATATTCAGAAAATTGTTGATTTAAATGCTGAAAAAACTTTACGGAGAGTTCCACGATGTAGCTCGTGGTAGTGCGGTAGCGTTCTCGCTTCCCACGCCCGGGTTCCCGGGTTCGATTCTCGGCGGGGTCAGGGCTTTTCTCTGCCTCGTGATGACTGTGTGCTATGTGGCGTCCTTAGGTTAGTTAGGTTTAAGTAGTTCTAAGTTCTAGGGGACTGATGACCATGGATGTTAAGTCCCATAGTGCTCAGAGCCAACTTCCACGATATCTGTACTGAGTAAACACGTTTCTGGCCACAACAAAGATACGAATATGACTCTGATTGTTTATCTTTCTTTCTCGGGGTCTTTGTCCCACTCCAACACGGGGTCGGCTTTGTTAATACGGATTTGGAAGTGTTAATTGCAGAGGGTGCCCACATGCCCTTCCTGACGCCACCCCAAACCCCCTGGGACGGAAGTAGTGTACCCCAGCTGTCTACATCTAGAGTAGGTCATGAAATAGTGCGAACGTTTTCAAATGTGTCTGAGTCGTGTAGCGGTGGAACGTGGGGACCAGTCTGGTATTCACCTAGCGGATGTGGAAAACCGCCTAAAAACCACATCCAGGCTTGCCGGCATACCGGCCCTCGGCGTTAATCCGCCGGGCGGATTCGATCCGGGACCGGCGCGCCTACCCGAGTCCAAGAGGCACCGCATTAGCGCTCTCGGCAACCCTGGCGGGTGAATATGACTCTGAGTGTATGCATACGTAAACCTGAGAAAATCCTTCCAGTGTGCAAGCAACCGACAACCACGTGCAGTGAAAAGGCAAATTACCGAAAAAACCTCAATTAACACCAAAGTCTCCTCCGGCGCTACCAGCACGATTACGGCAGGCTTCTCTCCATCGCACACTGCGTCTAACCACTTCCGACTCCCCTCGACAACAGCTCGCTCGCTACTACTCGCGATAATAATATCTCACACTCAGAGTTTGTTTACGCACACAGCAGAATCATAAACGTCCAACTTTCACACTCCTGACACTGTGTGTCTTGGATTATTGATTTTCCTACGATTTCCGAAAGGGACTGCCCCTTACGTGTAGCTCCGAGCACTATTCCGCGTTCAAAGTCTGTTGATACCCGTCGTGGGGTCATAACAACGTCAAGAACATTTTCACAAAAATCACCTGAGTACAAATGACATCTCTGCCAATGCAGTGCCCTTTTGCCATTTTTATACCTTGTGTATGCGATACTTCCGTCACCTGTATAAGTGTATACCACTATCCCTTGACTTTTGCCTCCTCAGTATACAAGCGGAGCAGAGAGGAATGTGGATTCTTTCGCGCCGCAAACGAGGAAATCCACAAGTGGCATGAACGACTTCGCCTAAGGCCAGATTGTTATGGCTCGCTTCCTGCGGACGAGCGTCTTGGAAATGGTGAAGCTGGTTGGCTGTTCGTGTGCTACTACCGTGAGTATCTATGGAAAGTGGTTTACGGAGGGTGAAAATGTGGTGTCACCGCCAGATACCACACTTGCTAGGTGGTAGCCTTTAAATCGGCCGCGGTCCGTTAGTATACGTCGGACCCGCGTGTCGCCACTATCAGTGATTGCAGACCGAGCGCCGCCACACGGCAGGTCTAGTCTAGAGAGAATCACTAGCACGCGCCCCAGTTGTACAGCCGACTTTGCTAGCGATGTTACGCTGTCCACATACGCTTTCGTTTGCAGAGACGACAGTTTAGCATAGCCTTCAGCTACGTCATTTGCTACGACGTAGCAAGGCGCCATATTCAGTTACTACGAATGTATTCTGAACAGATAATATTGTGAATCATGTACCGTCAAGAGCGACGTTCATCATTAATGGATTAAAGTTAGGTATCAAACTAATTACGTCCTCTTTCTGAATTCTAATTCCTTGTCACGTTCCAGACCTCACGCCAGTATAGTTCTTCCCTCCTCACGCGAGCATGCGTGAGCTAAAACGCGTGCATTTCGGCCTCCACTGATAACACGGTGTTGGCTCTTCTGCCAACACAACAGAAATTACGAGTGGCGTCCTCACAGAAACTGGAGGTCTGCAGCTCTCTCGTTCCGTGAGGCAGGATAGGCGGCGATCTGTGACAAGTCTGACGACAGAGTACAATACCGATGCAGACACAAGTGTTTCTGAGCACGCCGTTCAGCGCACGTTGTTGAACTTGTGGCTCGGCAGCAGACTATCTCTACGGCGGCCCCTGTTGACCCAACGATATCGGCAGTTACAATTACAGTGGGCGCAGAATCATCGGTACTGGCCCGTGGATCAGTCTAAATGTGTCGCCTGGTCGAGGAGTCACGTTTATTGTTACACTGTTTGTTTGCAGTCTCCGTCATCCGGACACACGTACAGCGGTGCAGACGCACCCCGGTGAGGGACGTTGTTATGCTACGGTGGATATTCACCTGGGCTGCTGTGGAACCGACGGTGGGTGTACATTACTGAGGACCTCCTGCGTCCCTTCATGCTTGACGTCTTCCCCAACAGCGACGACATCATCGAGTGACGTAGCTCCCTGTGTCACCAGACGAGAAAAATACTAGAGTTTGAGGAGCATGGTAATGAATTCACATTCATAGCTTGGCCACCCGATCCAACAATCCTAGAACGTTATTGGGTGCCAGCTCTGCGGCTACAAACCGCTTGCACATAATTTACGGGAATTTCGTGGCCTGTGCATGGACGTCTGGTGCCACATTCTTCCGGAAATGTAGAAAGGACCTGTCGAAATTCATGCCACGCAGAGTGGCTGCTGTATGGTGTTACAAAGGTGGACCTGCACACTATTAAGGTGCCGGCGCCGGCCGGGGTGGCCGAGCGGTTCTAGGCGCTACAGTCTGGAACCACGCGACCGCTACGGTCGCAAGTTCGCATCCTGCCTCGGGCATGGATGTGTGTGATGTCCTTAGGTTAGTTAGGTTTAAGTAGTTCTAAGTTCTAGGGGACCGATGACCTCAGGTGTTAAGTCCCATAGTGCTCAGAGCCATTTGAACCAACCAACGAGCCGGCCTTAACGGTCTGGATCCCCATAAGGAACCCTTTCAGTGCGAGGTCGCAACAGGCCAATGACGTTTACGGCCTTCAACGCCCCACATATTGTCTATCACGCAACCACAACATTCGCTGCTAAAGGCGAGAGGGGACGGCAATGGAGGTATCCAATGGTGGGCTCGGCATGAGACTACGAAGAGTAACTGAACTCCTTATTCGACGAGTGACTCACAACAAGACTACAGTGCCAGTGCTGTTGATACAAAGCAGAGCAATGGTAACGATAAACAAACCAAATTGCATTACATATACAAAACAGATGCCGAAGTTGACATTTTGTCAGAAAGGAACCCAAGGTATTTCATAGAGTGAGAAAGAACTGGCATATGAGATATTAGCGTTTCTGCTCGAGTCAGTGGCATACATGGTGCCGTACTTTGCGGGTAATGTACATGAGGAATACAATGGTGACGATACATGCTGAAACAGATGTCGAGCCATGTAATGTATCATCTTCCTCGGGCAGGGAGTCACAAATCCCGTCTCTAGTGAAACATAGTAATGGACAATCGCTGTCCAAGGAGCAGGTACTAAATATTATTACGTACATCGAAAGTCATCCGCAGCGTAGTAAAGAAACAATTACGTACCGATTTAGAATAAATGCACAGTAATATAACCGTATAGTGCATAAGAAAAACTAGGATGTTCAAGGGAGGACAAGTCACACTTATTGCAAAAACTGGAGTTTGCGCGTTTCAAGGACGCTCGATGCAGTTTACAAGATATGCATGATAGTGATCTACTGCGTTATGCACATCAAATTGTGCACGACATGGATTACAGTGATTTCAACGGAAGTAGTGGATGACTGCATAATTTTTAACGTGCTACGGAATTGGAAGACGTAAGGTAAGGGAGTTTCAAACAAAGCCACAACTTGATGATGCACAGCAAACTGCAGAATTGGCTCGAAAATTTGTAGACGAGATAAACATACTTATCATTCGATAGTGAATTTGTTTTCAACTACAGCCAGTCAGGATTTGAAGAGGAAATGCACATGAAAGAAATGCGGAAAATTAAAGGTAGCAAGAGAGTTGTATCGTCAACTAACATCAGTTGCTTAATGCATTATGGTGTGTAATTATGAGACTGTTAATCTGGATGATAAATTGACTGGAAAGTTATTTATTGTTCTGCGAGAAGTTGGAGATGCTCTGCTCCCCTCCCCCCCCCCCCCCCCCTTCTCCCCGATTCTTTCTACCGTGTGACCTTGCAAGGGCCGTAGGGAATATTTACTTCAGAGAAAGCAAGAGTGGGAAAATGGGTATATGGGAACTACAGTTGTGGTATGAGAACTGCTTTTGGCCAATAGATGGTCTAAATAACTTGCTTTTGCTTGCCGGCCGCTGTGGCAGAGAGGTGCTAGACTTTTCAGTCCGGAACCGCGCTGCCGCTACGGTCGCAGGTTAGAATCCTGCCACGGGCATGGATGTGTGTGACGTCCTTAGATTAGTCAGGATTAAGTAGTTCTAAGTTCTAGGGGACTGATGACCTCAGATGTTAAGTCCCATAGTGCTCAGAACCATTCGAATCATTTCGCTTTTGCTTGATTCCTGCTCTGTGTATAAAAATCATACTCCTTTAAACTAAACTATTCCTCTTGGAAAGTGTGTAACATTGCAGTTTAAACCCCTCTGCATGTTTCTTTTATCTGTGCCTATAAAACATACTGTCGCATTATATACAGTTACGTCTTAAAGGATAGCCTGTTACACGCGTCTGACTGTTTCACATTCTGTTGCATGCCGTCACATTCCATCAGTTCTCGTCACCCCATTACACAAATACGATTCTATATACACATTCTTTAGTAGTGGATAGTTAGCTAAACGCCCAGCATGGTTTGTAACTCCCAAGGAGTCTGCATTCGATCTTGATGGTGAAAAGCTTTGTGATCACCGTAGCGCCATTTCTCATTCGGTGTTCATGTTGCAAGTATTTGCATCCAACATTTCTCGAATGTCCATGATGTCCGTTTTGTGAAGTGTAATACGTACATCCCATAGAAATTTGATCTCTACACCTCCAGAACACTCATTTTCTGTCGTCCTTCTGAAGCACATGGTGAGTCATTAGCTGTTAATATTTTCCTTGCCGTAACTGTTAACACAACACTTTCAAATATTCCTTACTAAAGACTGAACTTTCGACCTCGCAATCAAGGGGTTTCTTGTCAGTATATACGGGTACTTTCAACGCATCCCTTATTTGATGCCTTGACGCACAGTAAAAGTTACCGCGAGTTGGTGTGGTCTCACATAACTTCAGTTTATGACAATTACTCAGTTCAGTTTCTTTGGGACACTAATTGTTTAACTGGATCACAATCATTCACGTATGAGATAAGCATTACGGACTTCACGCAACTCCCTGACGGTGTACACGTATTTTTCTCGGAATCTGTACTGCGCAGCCCTCCACGAGTGCTTTCACAAACGCTCCAGAGTCGAGCAGATTCAGATATCTTGGCGTTCAGATATCTGGAACGGGGCTGGCCCGCTGAAATGTCAACCGGTTCCTTGTGACGCTTCTAACCGGAGTAGGTGAGTGACCACCGTTCAGTTACACATGTAAAACAAAGGACGGGCTGTTACAAGAAGATTCATTCTATTTCACGAGACCACCTCTTCTACACGAAATAAAATAAAAATTTGAAGTGAATTTTAACCCACGCTGCATAACTAGAAGTTTATCTTGGCGCTAGTCGTAAGTTTCCGGTTCATGTGATGCTCGTTAGAGTCTCCCAGGAACAGCTCCTTTCCTCTTAGAGCCAAGACTGCGATAACACAGCAACAAAAGATGTTCTGCATTCCAGCTTTCGACAGGTGCAATTGAGTTACGACTGTAAGACGTGATTTTTTCTTCGACAGTACAGCACTGTCCCTCCTCAAACTTACTGATCTTGCATTGCACGACTCGCCTTTAAGTTCGCTTGATATCACCGTATGCGTGTTTTTATTTCTTATGATGGTTCGTGAAAGGCTCGGTCTGTGTGCCTCCTCTGGCAACAACTCTGAGTGAACTGTAAGGGCGAACAGCAACAGAACCGAACGGCGTAACTTGAGATACGCTCGAGTTAATTGGTATGATAATCGTTCGCATGTTTGTCGTGCTTCCGGTGGAGAGCTACTTGAACGTTGGTCAAGGGTAAATGAAAACTTTGATCCTGAACATAACTTTGAAATGTAGCCCACTGACGTATGTGCATGAATGTAAAAGATATACCTTTGTAAAATCGGATGGTTCTCCTAAAAATAAAAACTTTTTAGACGTATGTGTTTGTTAAAATGTACCCTAAGTCTCTGCTTTAATTCATGTAGAAGATGTAGTCTTGTGAAATCGGATGAATGCTTTTGAAACATGATGACATAGAATCAGACTACTACTGCTGCTGTTGCTGTCCATGGACTCACACTGCAGACTACCGCTCGAAAAATGGTTGGCGTTAATGTAAAAAATGTAAACTTATGTAGTAGCTCGCTGAAAGAGGGCATTTTTTCGGACACATTGAAATATGTTATTATTAAACTATGGCACAAAAAGGGGGATAGGTCTGATACTAAGAACTATTGCCCAGTCTCACTTCCAATCTTTATCCAAGATTGTAAAAATGACGTACTAACAAAATGTCAGTTTCGTTTTCAGAAATGCTTTACAACAATAAATGCTATTTACGCTTTCACTGATAAAATATTAAGTGCTCTCAATAATCGGGCGTGAAGCATTGGAAATTTTTATGATCTCTCAAAGCCTTTTTACTGTGTGAATCATGGAATTCTTCTAGATGAGCTTAATTATTGTGTTATGAGTGAAAAAGTGCACAAATGGTTTAATTTACAATTAACTGGAAGAATGCAGAAGGTTGAAATTAACAGTACAGGTAGTCTGCAAAAATCAGCAAGGCCTCTAACTGGGGAAGTATCAAGAACGGTGTCCCACAAGGTTCAGTTTTGGGTCTGTTATTATTCTTAATATATGTTAATGACTTGCTACTCTATTCATGAAGATGCAAAGCTAGTTATTTTTGCTGGTGAAACAAGTATAGTAACCACACTGAACAAAGAAGATTTAGCTAAGGAAATTGTAAATAGTGTCTCTCACAAAATTGCTAAGTGGTTCTGTGCAAGTGGACTCTCAGTAAATTTTCAGAAATACAATATATATAGCAATGACATAATACCATTGACAAATATTATACTTTGAGCAGAAGTCTTTTGCTTAGGCAGAACATTCAAAATTTCTGTGTGTTTTCGTTGACTAGAAATTGAATTGGAAGAAACACATTGATGATCTACTGAAATTTTTGAATTCAGCTACTTATTCCATTAGAGTGACAGCAAATTATGGTGATAAACATGTCAGTAAATTAGCCTACTAGGGCTGTTTTCATTCAATGCTTTCATATGGCATCATATTTTGTGGTAACTAGTCATTAAGAGAAAAAGTATTCCTTGCACAAAAGTTTGCAATCAGAATAACAGCAGGAGCCCAACAAGATCACCTTGCAGACATTTATTTAAGGAACTAGGAGTATTCACAGTACCTTCACAATACATACATTAACTTACGAAGTTGGTCATTAATAACGCATCCCAGTTCAAAACCAATAGCAAAGCGCATAGCTACAACACTAGAACAGAGGATAATCTTGACTGTTCTGTGTTAAGTCTGACTTTGGCACAGAAAATATTGAATTACGCTGCCACAAAAGTCTTTGGTCATTTACCAAATAGCATTAAAAGTCTCAAAGATAGCCAACCAGCATTTATAAACAAATTAAAAGAATTTCTGAATGACATTTCCGTCTAAACAACAGATGAATTTTTAGATATGAAGTAGCAATTGCAAACGATAAATAAATGAATGAATAAAAATATAAAGCTACATCGTGTAAAGAAACCTTACGTTAAACTGAAACGTTCCACATCATTACGAAATGTCATAGTCATGTTCTATGGAACAAGTATTAATGTAATGTAATTCGACATAAACATCTGTACTCTGCTGTTCGCTGAGAATGATACCACATACTGTAGTTCTGGTGCCATGCTGTCGGTGCAATACTATCGGATAACTTTCTCTTGCATTCACAGAATGGACATGGCGAAGATGCTTGCTGTTTTTGTATTCACGCTTTATTCATTCTAGTTTCATCTCGCGGGACAGTGTGAACAGCACACACACGCAGAACTGAATATGTAGAGACCATTTCGAACGGAAAAAGATAAAAAACGCGAGTATTTTCGAATGTTACCTTCCGACACTTCTTTGGAGCTTAAGAATGAAAAATTCTAGTTGGACTGTTTCGTTGCAATAAAATTTGTGATCGTCAATGTGAAGAACGACAGTGATGCAGGAACTGCTGAAAACGCTGTATATACCAGCCTTAGATCATTGGTTCAATAATAATAAATTACTGTGATTTGCAATTTAAGACAGCATTAAAGAACTTTTTCTCTTTCATTCCATCGTACTTACTTTGACATGAATGTCACTACAAAGGCTGTTACAAACTTCTAGGACTTGTAAAGGGAAGTGAGTACATAACATTTTGAACAGGGATCCATACCCGAAATCGTACCGTTTCTGTCCTGCGATGGTTTCAGTTCAGATGTGTAACTCATTCACTTCTGCTTGAGGAAGTGACTTAGGCGTGACGCAGTACAGTTATCAGATAACAATTCGAGAGGAAACGTGAAGAAACATCGTTTTATTACTTACGCACTTTTGTTTGTATTAACGCTTAAACATTACGTGTTTACATTATCCCAAAACAAAAAAGATCCACCGTGCTCTACGTACGGAATAGTACTGCTGCATTACAACAGCGGCTTGATGTGGCAACCACCTACGTTGTTGTATTGTTCCTGAGAAGCATGTTCTGATGCACACTCTCGTTGCCACCTGGTGTCTCTTCTGTTTCTAGTGCAGCGTCCAGAACTCGTGCCAGCAGATCTTCTTCTGTTTTTACAGGAGTCAAACGTTAAGTGACATCAGGCGACCGTCTGACGTATTACGCGTCATCCTGTCTACCGCTTAGCCTACCAAGACAAGCAACTCATAGATTTTTTTCTCCCTCAGCAGACGTGGACGCGTTACACATCTGAACTGAAACCGTGGTAGAAATGAAACGATACGCTTCCGGACATGGGTTCCTTTTCAAAATATTATGTACTCACTTCCCTCAACAAGTCCTAGAAGTTTGTAACGGGAGTTTCCGAACACTGTACTTTTAAGCACTATCTTATTTGTCGAAAATTATGAAGTGTGAATGAATCTGTAAAGCTTACATTACTTTGCACACTTCTTTGTGGGGAATTTTTTCAAAATGTGTTCGACATCACTTTTTGAGCAATAGTTCTATAGAACTCGCCATCTAAAACAACTTAAACTTTTCAGCCCCAAATTACCCTAACAGAACTTGTTCCCACCTGAATGTTGTCAGAAAGTGGTTGCAAGGTAAGCTTTGATAACTTTTATTCCGTAACATTATATGGCACCGTGTACTGGAGTAACTCCTCCAGCCAAGCTGAAGTTCTTCAAGCTCCAAAGCGTGTAACACGAAGTATTAAGAAAAACCTGTTTTTTGTGGAAACTGCTGCTTCTCAGTATATCTATTCCTTTAATGAAGTTTGCTGTAAATAATCACATTTTTCGGGAAACACTTCAGTACTAAGAAAAAAGAGACTAGTTTGCACATAAACCTGAAGGCACTTACTTTGGACCAAAAAGGTAAACGTCATTCAAGAACACACATTTTCCATAAACTGCCGGAGACCATAAAAAGTAAGCTGCTAGTAAAACACGTTTACAGGGTGGGCTGTCGAGTCCAGCGGCGAATTTCTTAGAAGAGCTGTTAACCTGTACGGAATGTTGGTGTTAAGAACACACCGCGTGACTTCTACACAGTATTCGACTTAAGTGACTACCTAAAACAGTCAGGGAATAATTTTATATGTAGTATTGTTCCGTAAAAGAAAGTGAGTTGTAATTTTTTGATTTATTTTACATCCTTGATGACTGTTTTGCAATTAATCTGTGCAATGAACACCAAATAAAGTTTCTTTTAAATCTTTGTGTAAAATGAGTATTCTACGCAATCATTTCTGATATGTCACACATCCATGACAATCTCCTCACTACAGGTACATGGAACGAACAACATATCTTAATTAACACAATTCACATATTGTGTATCATAATCACGAGGTCATTCAACTACGACGCACTGGTTCAGTGGATGAGTGGCTAGCACATTCATGGGTGTTTCGTTGATTTTCAGAGAATCATTACTTACACGCAGTTAAAATTTTATAAATCTGTAACTCCTGTTAGCTGCTTGCAGGACTTTATCTCTGTTAGTAATTGTTTGCCTCAAGAGAAGACAAGAATATCGGAAAACAAATAGTGACTATTTGATACAAGTTCTGCTTCTGCTAGCTACACTCTTACAAACGATTTCCCTCTCAATTCTTAAACATCTTTTAGTGTGCGTTACAGCTTGGTGAACAGTGGCACGCGAATATAAGAAAAAACTGAGCACTCATGAAAACTGAAGGAGAGTAACAGTTGTGGAATATTCTGTCCACACTTTGAGGAACATAGACACACTGAAAATTGAATTACTCAGTATGTATTGATGTTCCATAATATCTATTGTATGTTTCCGGCTTTCTAGGCCATCATCATATAACCTGGAACTAATCCTGCCCACACAACGTCAGAAACAGCTGCTCTCTCAACAAAGATTGTTATTATCAAACATATGTGATCATTTTACGACTATATATACGAAAAACACAAACTGCAGTGCTTCAGTTTATTATAATTACAGAATACATATTGTTTTACACCCACATAAAACTGAATGTCTGCAATTTGTGTTCTTTGTACATACAGTTGTAAAACTGTGACCTATACGAGGGTGACTCAAATGAAAACCTTGAATATTTTTTAAAATATTATTTATTGTGCAGAAGTGGTACAAAGCTGTATCACTTTTCTACATAATCTCCCCCACGCTCAATGCAAGTTCTCCAGCGCTTACAAAGTGCATAAATTCCTCCTCCTCATCATCATCATCATTTAAGACTGGTTATGCCTTTCAGCGTTTAGTCTGGAGCATAGCCCCCTTATAAAATTCCTCCATGATCCCCTATTCAGTGCTAACATTGGTGCCGCTTCTGATGTTAAACCTATTACTTCAAAATCATTCTTAACCGAATCCAGGTACCTTGTCCTTGGTCTGCCCCGACTCCTCCTACCCTCTACTGCTGAACCCATGAGTCTTCTTGGGTAATCTTGCTTCTCCCATGCGTGTAACATGACCCCACCATCTAAGCCTGTTCGCCCTGACTGCTACATCTATAGAGTTCATTCCCAGTTTTTCTTTGATTTCCTCATTGTGGACACCCTCCTGCCATTGTTCCCATCTACTAGTACCTGCAGTCATCCTAGATACTTTCATATCCGTAACCTCAACCATGTTGATGAGGTAATCTGAATCCAACCTGCTTTCTCTCCCATACAACAAAGTTGGTCGAAAGATTGAACGGTGCACAGATAACTTAGTCTTGGTACTGACTTCCTTCTTGCAGAAGAGAGTAGATCGTAGCTGAGCGCTCACTGCATTAACTTTGCTACACCTCGCTTCCAGTTCTTTCACTATGTTGCCATCCTGTGAGAATATGCATCCTAAGTACTTGAAACCGTCCACCTGTTCTAATTTTGTTCCTCCTATTTGGCACTCAATCCGTTTATATCTCTTTCCCACTGACATTACTTTCGTTTTGGAGATGCTAATCTTCATACCATAGTACTTACATTTCTGATCTAGCTCTGAAATATTACTTTGCAAACTTTCAATCGAATCTGCCATCACAACTAAGTCATCCGCATATGCAAGACTGCTTATTTTGTGTTCACCTATCTTAATCTCACCCAGCCAGTCTTCTGTTTTCAACATATGATCCATAAATAATATGAACAACAATGGAGACAGGTTGCAGCCTTGTCTTACCCCTGAAACTACTCTGAACCATGAACTCAATTTACCATCAACTCTAACTGCTGCCTGACTATCTATGTAAAGACCTTTAATTGCTTGCAAAAGTTTGCCTCCTATTCCGTAATCTGGTAGAACATACAATAACTTCCTCCTAGGAACCTGGTCATATGCCTTTTCTAGATCTATAAAGCATAGATACAATTCCCTGTTCCACTCATAATACTTCTCCATTATTTGCCGTAAGCTAAAGATCTGGTCCTGACAACCTCTTAGAGGCCTAAACCCACACTGATTTTCATCCAATTGGTCCTCAACTAAAACTCGCACTTTCCTTTCAATAATACCTGAGAAGATTGTACCCACAACGCTGATTAAAGAGATACCTCTGCAGTTGTTACAATCTTTTCTGTTTCCATGTTTAAAGATTGGTGTGATTACTGCTTTTGTCCTGTCTGATGGAACCTGTCCCGACTCCCAGGCCATTTCGATTATCCTGTGTAGCCATTTATGACCTGACATTCCACTGTATTTGATGAGTTCCGACTTAATTTCATCCACTCCAGCTGCTTTGTTGCACTGCAATCTATTGACCATTTTCTCCACTTCCTCAAATGTGATCCTGTTTCCATCATCATTCCTGTCCCATTCTACCTCGAAATCTGAAACATTACTGATCGTATTTTCACCTACATTGAGCAATTCTTCGAAATATTCCCTCCATCTGCCCAAGGCATCCACAGGATTCACCAGCAGTTTTCCTGACCTGTCCAAAATACTTGTCATTTCTTTCTTACCTCCCTTTCGAAGACTGCTAATTACACTCCAGAATGGTTTTCCAGCAGCTTGACCCAAGGTCTCCAACCTGTTTCCAAAGTCTTCCAAAGATCTCTTCTTGGATGCTGCAATTATCTGTTTGCCATTGTTTCTTTCTTCAACATAACTTTCTCTGTCTACCTGAGTTCTAGTATGTAGCCATTTTTGATACGCCTTCTTTTTCCTTTTACAGGCTGCCTTGACTGTGTCATTCCACCAAGCTGTTTGCTTCATCCTACTTTTACACACTACTGTTCCAAGACATTCTTTAGCCACGTCTAGTACTGCGTCCCTGTACCTTGTCCATTCCTTTTCCAATGACTGTAATTGACTGCACTCAACTAACTGGTACCTTTCTGAGATCGCTGTTATGTACTTGTGCCTGATTTCCTTATCCTAAAGTTTCTCTACTCTTATCCTCCTACATATGGACCTGACCTCCTGCACTTTCGGCCTCACAATCCCAATTTCACTGCAGATTAAATAATGATCAGTGCCATCAAAGAATCCCCTGAATACACGTGTATCCCTCACAGCCTTCCTGAATTCCTGATCTGTTATTATATAGCCAATGACAGATCTGGTTTCCCTGCCTTCCCAAGTATACCGGTGAATGTTCTTATATTTAAAAAAGGAGTTTGTGATTACTAAGCCCATACTGGCACAGAAATCAAGAGTTGTTTCCCGTTCCTGTTGGCCTCCATGTCCTCTCCAAATTTACCCATAACCTTTTCATACCCTTCTGTTCGATTTCCAGTCCTGGCGTTCAAATCTCCCATGACCAGAACACTGTCCTTGTCCTTTACTCTAACAACTAGATCACTGAGTGCTTCATAAAAACTATTCATCTTATCTTGATCTGTCCCTTCACAATGCGAATATATTGACACAATCTTAATTTTCTTGCTAGACACTGTCAAATCTATCCACATCAGTCGTTCGTTTACGTACCTTATTGCAACTACGCTGGGTTTCATTTCTTTCCTGATGTAATGCCCTACACCCCATTGTGCTATTCCTGCTTTGACTCCTGACAGGTAGACCTTGTATTCTCCCACTTCCTCTTCTTTCTCACCCCTTACCCGAATGTCACTAATAGCTAAAACGTCCAGCCCCATCTTACTTGCAGCCTCTGCCAGCTCTACCTCCTTCCCAGAGTAGCCCCCATTGATATTAATAGCTCCCCATCTCATTACCATTTGTTTGCCAAGTCGTATCTTAGGAGTCCCTGGTTTGTAGGTTAGAGGTGGGACTTCGTCACCTCCAAAGGTCCGAGGCATTTTGCTCTGATTGTTGCCAGCATCACATTTAAAGTACCAGGGAAGCAGGTGGCTAGCTTTACTTGCCCCAAGTCCCATTGGGTTTTACCCCTAACGACTGAGGGACTAACTGGTGGATTTGGTAGTCTTTGCCGTATGAGCACACAGGTGACCACAACTCAGAATATGTCCGAGATGCTCAGCCTTATTCCAAAGGAACTGGTATCCCAACTGTCGGGACCACTTACTTGGCCACTCATACGTTGCATAAATTCCTTTAGATAAAAATTCTTTTGGTAGTCCTCGCAACCACTCATGCACCACCTGGCGTACCTCTTCATCAGAACGGAACTTCTTTCCTCCCATTGCGTCTTTGAGTGGTCCACACATGTGGAAATCACTTGGGGCAAGGTCTGGTGAGTATGGTGGATGAGGAAGGCACTCAAATTGGAAGTAAACCCAAGTTTCGTCCCATTTCAGGAGTCAGCTGCCGTGGCACCCATCTTGCAGACACTTTGTGAAACTGCACAATGTGGTGTGCTGACCCATGACTAAGCTGTAAACATGCTGCAACGTCATTCAGTGTCACTCTGCGGTTTTGCTTCACTATGGCTTCAACTGCTGCAATGTTCTGTGGAGTCACAACTCGTTGTGCCTGACCTGGACGAGGAGCATCTACCACTGAAGTCACACCATTTATGAACTTCCTACTCCATTCGTAGACTTGCCGCTGTGATAAACATGCATCACCGTACTGAGCCTTCATTAGTCGATGAATTTCAGTAGGTTTCACACCTTCACTAAGCAAAGACCGAATAACAGAGCGCTGTTCTTCCCTGGTGCAAGTCGCAAGTGGGGCAACCATCTTTATACTGATACTGCGACGGTATGTGTGCATCTGCACCATAGGACATTCTGCACGCTGTTTGTAGCACGCTTACCAACTTACAGGATAACGGCGAGAAATTTTATTTGTTATTACAAATTTAAGGTTTTCATTTGACTCACCCTTGTATTTGGCAATAATCTTTGTACAGACAGACGCTGTTCTGATGTTGTGTGGACTGTCCGCTTAGTCTTAAGTTCTCCAGTAATGGCATACAAAGCGAAATGATGGTTCACAACGAAATATAAAATAAATATTGAGGAATATTAATATACTGTTATTTCATTTTTAATAGGTAGGAGAACAACTTCTTGTGTCCTCTCAGATACGCTCTACGAACCACACCAACACCGACTCAAAGGAAGGCCTCGGTGCTTGTTGGTGACTTCACGTCAGCTACGCACGGCGAACGCCAGGTCTGTTGCAGGCAGAAACGCCTGGGCGTGCTTATCACTATAATCTCTTTTTTTGGACAAAATGTTTGGTATTGTTTTGGATTCTGCAGTTTTATTTAGATGAAAGATTTTCTTACTATCGTAAAACTACAAATGAAGATCATAGTTCTGTATTACTGAATCCTATCGAAACAAACGTAGATCAATATGAGAAGATGCTTTGCCCCATTCGGAAAGTTTACATTCAAGTAACTATATTTACTTTATCCATTTTGTTATCGAAACTTACCCCAACCCCCTTACAATGAACTCATTTATTTATTTATTTATTTATTTATTTTCGTTTGACATCGTCACTGGAAATGTGAACTAATTTACATGTGTAAATGTCCAACGGTTGCAAGTCATTAGATTACAGTCGTTTTCAACGAAAGGAATCCTAAACAGGAAACAAAATAGCTTCATACATCGAAAATACTGCTGAGCTTAAACTTTTTTAAACATGCACATTAGAAAAGATAAATTTCCCCTCTTGCAACTGAAAGGAGAAACTTAAGATAAAAAATTTTTATTTGATAAAACAAGTATCTCTCTTTTGCCTCTTCTTCTGTCCCCCACCCCCTTCCCAACGTGTATAATCGCAAGATATTTCATTAACATTCAGTGCTCCTCACCCCATAGTCAACCAAGATACCTACAGAAGAGCACCAATATGTTCACAGTTTCTTGTAAAAGCAACCCAGTACAAACGTAACTTCCTCAAATTTACAAATAAGGTGAAGAAGCACGAATTCTGTTGCTGCTGGACCATGAAGTTGTTTTTGTATGTCAATCCTTAAAACAGGCGGAAATTTAAGTTCAGGAGTACACTATTTGTTAAGAAGTGTAATGAATTGCACAATTAATTGATTGCAGAAATCTCTCAGAACAATGTCTGTTGGTGAACTACCGCCAATAGTTTAACATTTTCCTGTGTCAGAGAGAGACAACACCATTGTGAGTATGCCTGCAACAGACCTCGCGTTCGCCGTGCTTAGCTGACTTGACGTCACGAACAATTGCCGAGGCCTTCCTTTGAGTCGGTGTTGACCACACAAAACAAGAGAAAACTTAGAGCATGCTGATACGTGCTTGTTACAAGAAAAAAGGTAGTGCGTGGCGCACTGCGAGAGTGATCGTCAATAAATGAGAAAATTAATCATTGAAGGGTGCAGCTAGGTACAGACACGCTTCTTGAATGTCATACACTGTCCAGTGACATTAATGTGACCACCTGCAACAGCCTGAATAACTACCTTTTGCAATGCGGACCGCTGCGTTATGTGCAGGAAGGGAGTTCTGGAAGGTACCGACAGGGACGCGGGGCCATGCTGACTCCAGTACCATGGTCAGCTGTGCAAGGTTTCTCGGTTTAGGATCCATGGCCCGAATAGTCCGATCAAGGTTGGCCTCACAGATTCTCGATTGAGTTTAAATTCGGTGAGTTTGGTGGCCAGGGGAGTATGGTGAACTCAACTTGTTGCTCTTTGAACCACGCATGCACATTGACAGTTGTGTGACACATTGCACTGTCCTGATGGTAGATGCCATCGTACTGAGGAAAACTAAACTGCACGTAGGGAGGAAAAGTTCCCCAATGATAGATGCATACCTGAAAGAAAAACACTAAGCTTAAGAACGCTCTCAATTGCCCCCTCTCCTCTCCCGTTCGGGGCGATGGAAAGCTCCTCACGGTTTGCATCCCCCTCTCATATGGGTCAATGCCTGATTATGAGATGACATGTCCCAGGAATTTAATTTTCCTCTTTCCTAACTTTGACTTTCCTACGTTGTTAGTGACTCCAGCCTGCTCGAATTCGTTCAATATTCTGTTCATTGTCTCTACATGCTCCTCCCATGTGGGAGACGCAATTAAGATGTAATCTACATATGTGACTCCAGCCTGCTCGAATTTGTTCAGTATTCTGTTTATTGCCTCCACGTGTTCTATGCCCTGTGCCTTCCAGAATAATGAAAACACCCTGGGAATGCCACGTAAACATTCCCCAGACCATAACGCTCCCTCCATG
The DNA here is from genome assembly GCF_023897955.1 of Schistocerca gregaria. Classification (NCBI taxonomy): domain Eukaryota; kingdom Metazoa; phylum Arthropoda; class Insecta; order Orthoptera; family Acrididae; genus Schistocerca; species Schistocerca gregaria. The sequence goes on along the minus strand of NC_064921.1, from coordinate 943,089,116 downwards.
TTGTTGGAGGATAAAACGAGATTCATCCGAAAAGGCCACCTCTCACGACTCAGTTGACGCCCAGTTGCGGAGTAGGTGTGCGACTCCAGCCTCCATCGCAGATGAACAGCAGTCAGCATGGCTGCATGAAAGATACGCCTGCATCAACGTTCGCTGAATGGTCGATTAGGGAGACACTGTTGATAGCCCCTTGGTTCATTCAGGCCTTCCAAGTTGCTCAACAGTTGCACGTTTGTTCGCCTGTACACGTCTTCGCAATTTGGTAAGGTACCCGAAGATCCCACAGGAACATCGTGAAAAGATACCAGTTTGGTGGTTGTGGAATTCTGTCGGTCCGAGGAATGCTGTCAACATTCATGAATAACAAAGGCATTTGTGAGTCTGTTTAGAGAAGCCGAAGTAAACCTTACCCGAGAGGCGTTTTCGGCTTTTCGTGACTACGTAGTAAACAATAAATAGATGCCAGACTGAAACTTTCACTCCACAATGGAACGTGTGCTATTCTTAAATTTACTGGCGTTTGAAACTGTTTGCCAAACCATATTTGGTATGCATAACCTTGCGTTTCGCAGGGAATGTTCTTGCCTACTCAGCTGACACTTCTCACGACCCACCCTCACAACTTTCTTTCCACCAATCTCTCTCTCCTGCCTTCCAAATTCGGCAGAAGTTCTCCTGTATACCTTGCTGGATTTCCGGAAAAAAGATATTGCGGAGAAATGATTAATCTCCAGTCTAGTGCATAGTGCAAAGACAGGAGTACTGGCAAAAGTAAAAATGTGATGGGGTTGTAATCGTGATTGGATAGAAAGCCCTGTAAGAACGTTTCCCAGTAAAGTCAACTGTCAAATGGTAGGAACTTCCAGAAACGAGATTATTAGACGCAAGATGGAGCAACAGCAAACGTCACACATGCAGCTTGACACGAGTTTATGTTAATTTCGGTGAGGAGAGGACAGTCGTAAAACGCAGAAAAATATCGCGGTCTGCGAAACTGCCATTGGTGTTATTCTTGCGCGTGTAGCTGAAGGGTTAGCCCTGCACAGAAACCCCATAAAAAATAGACTGACGGAAAAAATCGCAACACGAAAAAATAATTCATGTACAGAATGAAATGTTGGGAATACAATTGTCTAGGTATCATAGTAAAGTGATTTACATTGCAATTTCACGGGTTATTGTAAGCACGAGATAAGTCATTGCAAATGGGAGATACTGGTACATTAATAACTGGCGTAACCTCCAGAATGTTGAAACTAAGCTTGCAAATACGTATGCTTTGCGTTGTGCAGATGCTGATCGCCATTTTGTGGGATGGAGTACCATGCCTGATGCACTTGGCCGGTCAATACTTATTCGTGACCGCTGCCAGCATTCATGTACGATTGCAACATTCTTGCCTAGTCTTTCTGCAACATCGCTGAGGGAACATACGGCTTCTCGCAGCTCTATTACACAACCTCATTCAAACTCAGTGAGGTGTTGATAATGCCGTCTTCGTTGCCTTAAAGGCATTCTTGAATAAAATCAAGTATGTGCGCCCTATCTCAAAGGTAGCTAACTCTCACGTCCGTTACAGTGCGTATTTAAAGCAACCTTGATTTACATCCTCATTGTGACGCTTCCAGCGCCAGTCTCGTGCGACTGGCGCGAAATTTTAATAGACGTCATCTTTCAGATGTAGAAACATGCCTCTCGAACTTTCATTCTTGTTCCACAACTCCTTGGTCTGGTAGATATTTTTTCTGCCTACATCTACATCTACATCCATACTCCGCAAGCCACTGATGGTGTGTGGCGGAGGGTACCTTGAGTACCTGTATCGGATCTCCCTTCCATTCCAGTCTCGTATTGTTTGTGGAAAGAAAGATTGTCGGTATGCCTCTGTGTGAACTCTAATCTCTCTGATTCTATCCTCATGGTCTCTTCGCGAGGGAGCAATATACTGCTTCACTCTTCGGCGAAGGTATGTTCTCGATACCTCAACAAAAGCCCGTACCGAGCTACTGAATGTCTCTCTTGCAGAGTCTTCCACTGGAGTTTATCTATCACCTCCGTAACGCTTTCGCGATTACTAAATGATCCTGTAACGAAGCGCTCTGCACTCCGTTGGATCTTCTCTATCTCTTCTATCAACCGTATCTGGTACGGATCCCGCACCGGTGAGCAGTATTCAATCAGTGGGCGAACAAGTGTACTGTAACCTACTTCCTTTGTTTACGGACTGCATTTCCTTAGGATTCTTCCAATGAATCTCAGTCTGGCATCTGCTTTACCACCGATTAACTTTATATGGCGATTCCATTTTAAATCATTCCTAATGCGTACTCCCAGATAATTTATGGGATTAACTGCTTCCACTTGCCGACCTGCAGTAGTGTAGCTAATTGATAAATGATATTTCTTTCTTTGTATTCTCAGTACATTACACTTGTCTACATTGAGATTCAATTGCCATTCCCTGCACCATGCGTCAATTCGTTGCAGATACTTCTGCATTTCAGTACAATTTTCCATTGATACAACCTCTCGATATACGACAGCATCGTCCGCAAAAAGCCTCAGTGAACTTCCGATTTTATCCCGAAGGTCATTTATGTCTATTGTGAATAGCAACGTTCCCACGGCACTTCCCGGCGGCACACCTAAAATCACTCTTACTTCGGAAGACTTCTCTCCATTGAGAATGACAGTGTAAATAAATAAAAACCCCGGAAACCTGTAGGGGCACGGCAGGGCAATGAAAACGCTGTTGCGGCCATCAGGCAGAGCTACGTGTCATTGCATCGACATGGACACAGGCACTTTCTGTGAAGAGTATTTTTCCGGTTCGTTTGCTTGGGCACCAGTTTTACTTCAGTCATCCTGTGCTCGGGCGATGCTGGCTCTTCACGGATACCGATCAGCCAGTGACTCGCTTACGGTGCCGTGCTCTAGCACAGCGCCCTCGCGTGACTCGGAAACTCAGCCGGTGACGGGCAGAACACGGCTAGATGCAGTGCCGGCGCTTCGGAGAGCGGGCACGTCCGCCGGCGGAGTAACTGGAGCAGCGAGCGGCAGCAGACGTCCGATCGGCGGCGGCGGACAGCCTGGGCTCGCCTGCCTCCTGTACCTGCGCGGCTGACGGCATTCCGAACCGCAAAGAGGCCGCGCCGGGCCGCCAGGGGTCCCGTTAGCCGGACCTCAATACGCTCCGGTCTCGGGTCTCCAGGGTCGCTAACAGCCGCTGCTAACACCCGCCTGCCTCTCCACAGGCGTGCATCTGCGCTCGGTCTGGTTCCGCAACTCGCCGCGGGCCAGCTCTTCCCACCTACGATTTCGCCGACCGAGGCGCGTATCCGAGGCGGGATAGGTCATAGGGTTTCATAGATGCGTTTATAGGTTGTAGAACAATAGCCGCTAGCAGTCGCAATAGAAGCTGATTTTATTTAATACACGATCGGTTTTGGTCTTGTGCCCATCCTCAGGTGGTTTACAAATGGTTCAAATGGCTCTAAGCACTATGGGACCCAACATATGAGGTCATCAGTCCCCTAGACTTAGAACTACTTAAACCTAACTAACCTAAGGACAACACGAACATCCACGCCAGAGGCAGGATTCGAACCTGCTACCGTAGCAGCAGCGCGGTTCCGGACTGAAGCCCCTAGAACCGCTTCGCTACAGCGGTCGCCAGTGGTTTACAATCGGCTATATACCGGGTGATCAAACAGTCAGTTGTTGTTGTGGTCTTCAGTCCTGAGACTGGTTTGATGCAGCTCTCCATGCTACTCTATCCTGTGCAAGCTTCTTCATCTCCCAGTACCTAGTGCAACCTACATCCTTCTGAATCTGCTTTGTGTATTCATCTCTTGGTCTCCCTCTACGATTTTTACCCTCCACACTGCCCTCCAATACTAAATTGGTGATCCCTTGATGCCTCAGAACATGTCCTACTAACCGATCCCTTCTTCTGGTCAAGTTGTGCCACAAACTTCTCTTCTCCCCAATCCTATTCAATACTTCCTCATTAGTTATGTGATCTACCCATCTAATCTTCAGCATTCTTCTGTAGCACCACATTTCGAAAGCTTCTATTCTCTTCTTATCCAAACTATTTATCGTCCATGTTTCACTTCCATACATGGCTACACTCCATACAAATACTTTCAGAAATGACTTCCTGACACTTAAATCTATACTCGATGTTAACAAATTTCTCTTCTTCAGAAACGCTTTCCTTGCCATTGCCAGTCTACATTTTATATCCTCTCTACTTCGACCATCATCAGTTGTTTTGCTCCCCAAATAGCAAAACTCCTTTACTACTTTAAGTGTCTCATTTCCTAATCTAATTCCCTCAGCAGCACCCGACTTAATTCGACTACATTCCATTATCCTCGTTTTGCTTTTGTTGATGTTCATCTTATATCCTCCTTTCAAGACACTATCCATTCCATTCAACTGCTCTTCCAAGTCCTTTACTGTCTCTGACAGAATTACAGTGGCATCGGCGAACCTCAAAGTTTTTATTTCTTCTCCAGGGGTTTTAATTCCTACACCGAATTTTTCTATTGTTTGCTTCACTGCTTGCTCAATATACAGAGTGAATAACAACGGGGAGAGGCTACAACCCTGTCTCACACCCATCCCAACCACTGCTTCCCTTTCGTGCCCCTCGACTCTTATAAGGACCATCTGGTTCCTGTACAAATTGTAAATAGCCTTTCACTCCCTGTATTTTACCCCTTCCACCTTCAGAACTTGAAAGAGAGTATTCCAGTCAACATTGTCAAAAGCTTTCTCTAATTCTACAAATGCCAGAAACGTAGGTTTGTCTTTCATTAATCTATCTTCTAAGATAAATCGTAGGGTCAGTATTGCCTCACGTGTTCCATCATTTCTACGGAATCCAAACTGATCTTCCCCGAGGTCAGCTTCTACCAGTGTTTCCATTCGTCTATAAAGAATTCGTGTTAGTATTTTGCAGCTGTGGCTTATTAAACTGATAGTTCGGTAATTTTCACATCTGTCAACACCTGCTTTCTTTGGGATTGGAATTATTATGTTCTTCTTGAAGTCTGCGGGTATTTCGCCTGTTTCATACATCTTGTTCACCAGATAGTTGAGTTTTGTCAGAACTGGCTCTTCTAAGGCCGTCAGTAGTTCCAATGGAATGTTGTCTATTCCGGGAGCCTTGTTTCGGCTCAGGTCTTTCAGTGCTCTGTCAAACTCTTCACGCAGTATCGTATCTCTCATTTCATCTTCATCCACATCCTCTTCCATTTCCATAATATTGTCCTCAAGTACATCACCCTTGTATAGACCCTCTATATACTCCTTCCACCTTTCTGCTTTCCCTTCTTTGCTTAGAACTGGGTTTCCATCTGAGCTCTTGATGTTCATACAAGTGGTTCTCTTATCTCCAAAGGTCTCTTTAATTTTCCTGTAGGCAGTATCTATCTTACCCCTAGTGAAATAAGCCTCTACATCCTTACATTTGTCCCCTAGCCATCCCAGCTTAGCCATTTTGCACTTCCTGTCCATCTCATTTTTGAGACGTTTGTATTCCTTTTTGTCTGCTTCATTTACTGCATTTTTATATTTTCTCCTTTCATCAATTTAATTCAATATTTCTTCTGTTAACCAAGGATTTCTACTAGCCCTCATCTTTTTACTTACTTGATTATCTGCTGCCTTCACTACTTCATCCCTCAAAGCTACCCATTCTTCTTCTACTGTATTTGTTTCCCCCATTCCTGTCAGTTGTTCCCTTACGCTCTCCCTGAAACTCTGTACAACCTCTGGTTCTTTCAGTTTATCCAGGTCATATTTCCTTAAGTTCCCTCCTTTTTGCAGTTTCTTCAGTTTTAATCTACAGGTCACAACCAATAGATTGTGGTCAGAGTCCACATCTGCCCTTGGAAATGTCTTACAATTTAAATCCTGGTTCCCAAATCTCTGTGTTACCATTACATAATTTGAAAACTTAATAGACCACGTCATAATGTAGATAGAGAGGTAAAAATTGACACACATGCTTGGAATGACATGGGGTTTTACTAGAACAAAAAAAAAAGTACAAACAAAGTATTGCTGGACGTGTGAAAGATCTCTTGCGTGCGTCGTTTGGTGATGATCGTGTGCTCAGCCGCCACTTTCGTCATGCTTGGCCTCCCAGGTCCCCAGACCTCAGTCCTTGCGATTATTGGCTTTGGGGTTACCTGAAGTCGCAGGTGTATCGTGATCGACCGACATCTCTAGGGATGCTGTAAGACAACATCCGACGCCAATGCCTCACCATAATTTCGGACAAGCTTTACAGTGCTGTTCACAACATAATTCTTCGACTACAGCTATTGTTGAGGAATTGTGGTGGAAATATTGAGCATTTCCTGTAAAGAACATCATCTTTGCTTTGTCTTACTTTGTTATGCTAATTTTTGCTATTCTGATGAGATGAAGCACCATCTGTCTGACATTTTTTGTACGTTTGTATTTTTTTTTGTTCTAATAAAACCCCATGTCATTCCAAGCACGTGTGTCAATTTGTATGTCTCTATCTACATTATTCCGTGATTTATTCAGTTTTCAAATTTATACTGACTTTTTGATAACCCGGTATATCCATACTCAGTGTTGGAGATCACTGTTAAAATCAAAAACAAATGATATGTTGTTGACTAAATAACCACAAATGAAAAGTTTGCAAATTGATAACCGACGTCTGTTGCAAAATATTGTAGTACTTTCATAAAACTGGTGAATGCATATCGTTTTCACGCTACATTTATTACATTTTTATACAAAAATATTTGTTTTTTTGCATGTTTACTGTGTATTGCTCACCATACTAATTATTCTTCGTTGAGCCATTATGTCCTCCATATCGGTCCTAATGAAGTGTCTACGATGATTTTATAGTCACGATTGCGTTGGTTTACTTCAGGAATGCAATTGGGTTTTAAGACAAACTCTTTTATGCTTTTTATCGTTAACGTTGCGGCAGCTGTTTGTCGTACCACACATACGTCCTAGACCACACATAAGTAACTATGCATCCTTACATGGTTGTCACATTTCTTGTATTTTATTTTATTGTTATTTATATTAGTTAATTTGTATTTAAAAAATTCTTCCACTCTTCCACTGGAGATACGAATGTATGCAGTACATCTGATGTGTTGCATGGCCTATTACAGCTGTGTGTTACGTTTTTATGAATAATAACGTACACATATAATCATATATCATGCGTCATTTGAGTAAAACGGGGAAAACCATTAAGAACAGCGTGACATAAGCAGAAGAATACGTGCCCTAATGGTACATATAATTTTAATGATATACAATATATCTCTTGAGCCACTTACATAGTTAATATGATACCTGTCAATTGTTAACGTATGTTCCATATTTTTTATAATTTTTTATAATAGTACATTTCTTCTATTCATTGTACAGGGGCCTGAAGATGGCATCAATATAATGCCGAAACTGGTAGCACGTAGAAGTTCATAAAATAAAATAAATTTTTACAATACATACGGCTGTTGGTAAATTATTGCATCAAGAAGATACTAATTATTGGTGCTTCCATACTACGTATCTGATAGAGTAGTGGCACTTGAGTTGTTGATAACTAACTTCAGACAAACATACACTCACAATGTAAACACTTATAACCACATTAGCATGATGATTAACATATAAAAGACGAAATATTTTTCTACAAAAATGTGATAAATTTAGAGTGAACACCTTATGAATAAACCAGCTTTATGTAAGTACTATCATATTTTGCAACACATTGAAACGTCCCCTTGGAAAAATTATACAAGACTGTACTTAAACTGACACACAATATTTTTAGCCAACGCAATCTGACTTTCAAAAATCCCTACAAAAGAATGGCTCTGACTAACATTAACCTATACGTTTCACAAATCACTTACCTCACAAAAACCTTCGTTACTCGAACTACTGCAATTCAGCGAGTGCCACTACTGCCAGCTAAATAAAAGATTCCAACTACGGAAGACACTAACTACTGACAGGCATAGTTAGCAAATGAAAGATTTTAATACAGAACAAACAATGTATTTACATTAATATTCATAATATATATATCAGTTCATGACATCCAGTCTTACAAATTTCAAAACTACGCCATCTCTCTCCCCACATCCACCACTGCTGGCGGCTCACCTCCAATTGCGCAACGCTACGCGCTGTTCAGATCCATCGCCCAACACTACAATGGCGAGTATTACAACAATGCCAACCAGCCACAGACTGCACACAGCACAGCCAGTGATTTTCATACAGAAGTGGCATTACCAATAAAAAAACCTAAACAGCCTACTTACATAGCCCCCATGCTCACCACAAAAAAATTTACAAATTGTTTTGGGCAGTGGTCAATAATGATTTCATAAAATTTTTCATAATTACAATAACAAAGAAATGAAATGTACACACTTATCGATACAATGTTGGTCAAAAGCTAAAATTTTCTCACAGTCCATAAAGACAGTCCTGATAGTTCATCACGGTAAAATAGCAATGTTTTTGCTCAATGTCTGAGCGGTAAAAGAAAATGCACACGGAAGTAGTGGATTTCCATGCAGTGTTGAAGAAGTAGTATTGTCCTTCCAACGGAAAGACAGTGCTGACTCTTGACATGCAGACAGGTAATGGGCCACAACAGAGCAAACCCACAGCAGAGTCAGTCGACGTTTTTGAAGAATATTGGTAGGTTGGTCATCACAGACCAGACCCACTGTAGTTCTGGTAGAGATTATGTTATTGTTGGGCCACCAGAGGTGCAGACCCACTGCAGTCCTTGTAGAAATAATGGTATTGGTGGACCATCGAAGGTGCAGACCCACATCAGTCCATGTAGAGACTGCCAGCATCCATCTGTTACGACTGTGCTGGTGCACAATCACCATCGAAGAGTCTTGCGGAGAATATAGCAAGTCCATAAACCACCATTTGTGCACGCACAAAGTTTTTGGAATTGTCCTTAGAACCAGCAGTGCTGTTAACCAGTCCCTTGCTGAATTAGTAACACACGTCCAAACGCTAACAGTCCCTACTTCTCACATATTGTCCAAATACTATGACCAACAGAAACGTGTGCAGTGAAATGTAATTTACAAGTTACTTAATTTGATGAACTGGTGTCAATTACAATTTTATAACATGAGAATACAGTAACAAAGGTACAAAATATATCATTAAAGAAAATAATAGTACAGATAACATTTGCAGTAATACAGGCTTTACAAAAGAATCAAAATAACAAATACATCAGAGTTACAAAAATTACGACATAAGTACATACATAAAAGATCAGAATAACTTTTGAAACATCAACTTCACACATGAGCATTAGAACAAAACAGAATAAATAATGTGTAAACATCTTTACAAAGTAAATAACATGTTATTAATGCAAATTATATTTGAGGATAACAGTATTCCTCATCATAGTGAATGTGAACAGCGCGTAGCGTTGCGCAGTTGGAGGTGAGCCGCCAGCAGCTGTGGATGTGGGGAGAGAGATGGCGGAGTTTTGTAATTTGTAAGACTGGATGTCATGAACTGCTATATATATTATGACTATTAAGGTAAATACATTGTTTGTTCTCTATTAAAATCTTTCATTTGCTAACTATGCCTATCAGTAGTTAGTGCCTTCAGTAGTTTGAATCTTTTATTTAGCTGGCAGTAGTGGCGCTCGCTGAATTGCAGTAGTTCGAGTAACGAAGATTTTTGCGAGATAAGTGATTTGTGAAACGTATAGGTTAATGTTAGTCAGGGCCATTCTTTTGTAGGGATTTTTGAAAGTCAGATTGCGTTGCGCTAAAACTTTTGTGTGTCAGTTTAAGTACAGTCTTGTATAATTTTTCCAAGGGGACGTTTCAACATGTCACTTAGCCACTTGCCAATGTTTCATATGTACCTGTATAGTTATCATCACATTATTTGTTTTTGGTCTAAACTGTGATCTCCTACACAGAGTATGGAAACATGCACCTGAATGTAAACCGCTTGAAGATGGACACAAACCCGAAACCGGTGGTGTGTTAAATAAAATCACCTGCTATTGTGATTGGTAGTAGTCATTATTCTACACCCTATAAAGGAATAGTCACGGAGTTCAGCTGCATTCGCTAAGGATAAAATACATTAAGATGCGTTTATGTTCCTAAATACTTGAATTTCAACATTTCACAGCTAACGTTTTGGACATAAATTAATGGGGAAAACTAAGACCTTCGAATATGCCTCGGATTTCTACAAGTCACGTTTAAGACAGATTGTATGAAAGAAGATGGGGCCCCACGAGTCGCAAATATTTGACAAACGTTATGATTCATAGCTAAAAGCTGCTAATAAAAATTTCTTTATTATACAATAGTATTCGGTCCATAGGCTATCATCAGGAATCCTGTGTACTAATGGAAAGAACACAAGAAAAGCAATACAAATTGAACTGTCAATATACCAGGTGATCAAAAAGTCAGTATAAATTTGAAAACTTAATAAACCACGGAATAATGTAGATAGAGAGGAAAAAAATGACACACATGCTTGGAATGACATGGGGTTTTATTAGAACAAAAAAAAAAAAAAAAAAAATAACGAAGTTCACAAAATGTCCGACAGATGGCGCTGGACAGCAAAACTGCTACCGTGCGGGTGAGAGGTACGCCGATATGTTACAGAATCGCATCATCCCCAGCCTGGCTGATAAACACCTGCTGGAACGTACGATGTTTATACAGGATGGCGCTCCACCCCATATTGCTAGACGTGTGAAAGATCTTTTGCGCGCGTCGTTTGGTGATGATCGTGTGCTCAGCCGCCACTTTCGTCATGCTTGGCCTCCCAGGTCCCCAGACCTCAGTCCGTGCTATTATTGGCTTTGGGGTTACCTGAAGGCGCAAGTGTATCGTGATCGACGGACATCTCTGGGGATGCTGAAAGACAACATCCGATGCCAATGCCTCACCATAACTCCGGACATGCTTTACAGTGCTATTCACAGCATTATTCCTGGACTACAGATATTGTTGAGGAATGATGGTGGACATATTGAGCATTTCCTGTAAAGAACATCATCTTTGCTTTGTCTTACTTTGTTATGCTAATTATTGCTATTCTAATCAGATGAAGCACCATCTGTCTGAGATTTTTTTAACTTTTGTATTTTTTGGTTCTAATAATTCAAAGCATGTGTGTCAATTGTACCTCTCTGTCTACATTTTTTCGTGATTTATTTAGTTTTCAAATTTATACTAACTTTTTGATCACGCGGTATAACAGTTGTACACTTTTACTAAACTCTCTGACGACGGTATTAAATGCATAGCGACAAATACACTAAAAAAATAAAGAGATATCGACGCAGCACAAAGGAATTATCTGAATGGGATTGAAATCGATAGATGTGATGTACTTGTACACACAAACAAAGGATTACAGTTTCAGAAAGATTGGATGATGTATTGAATAAAAAGAGCTTCATAAACTGATCACGACACTAATGCGTTGGTCCACCTCTGGCCCTTATGCAAGCAGTTATTTGGTGTAGCATTGATTGACAGAGTTGCTGCATGTATTCTGAGAGGTACAGTCCCAAATTCTGTCCAATTGGCGCGTCAGATAGTCAAAACTCTGAGCTGATTGGAGGATCCTGTCCGTAAGGCTCCAAAGGGTCACAACTGGGGAGAGATCTGGTGACCTTGCCGATCAAGGTAGGGTTTGGCAAGCACGAAGACTAGCAGTGGAAACTCTGCCCTTGTGCGGATGGGCATTATCGTGTTGAAATGTAAGCCCAGGGTGGCATACCATGGAGGGCAACAAAACGGGGCGTAGAACATCGTTGGTGTACCAGTGCTCTGTAACGATGCCACGAATGACAACCAAAGAGCTCCTGCTATGACATGAAATGACAACCTAGACCATCACTCCTCGTTGTCGGACCGTGGGCTGATGAATGTTTGGTAACCCATCACTGTCCGGGCCTCCAGAGACATCTCCACTGATAATCGGGGCTCAGTTCGAAGTGGGTCTCATCACTGAAGACAGTTCTCCTCCAGTCAACGCACCGAATGTTCCCGATGCCACTGAAAACTGGCTTGTTAGAGTAAAGGCGTCAGTAGTAGTCGGAAGAACATGGGGCCCAATTAAGACGTCACCAACAATGCCTGCCCAAACGTTCACAGAAATTCTGTGTTGATGACGTGATTGCACAATTGCGTGCGGATTCAGCCCACACGTCTTGATTCTGAAAATTTACAATTTGATCACGTTGGAATGAAGCCTCAACCGTAAAGAGAACATTTGCACTGAAATGAGGATTGACACATTGTTGGATGAACCATTCGCAGAAGTGTACCCGTGGAGGCCAATTAGCTGATGATAGTGCCTGCACACGCTGTACATGGTACGGAAACAACTGGTTCTCCCGTAGCACTCTCCATACAGTGACGTGGTCAACGTTACCTTGTGCTGCAGCCATTTCTCTGACGCTGACATTATGGTTATCGTCAACTGCACAAAAGAATTGCCTCGTCCATTGCAGGTGTCCTCGTCGTTCTAGGTCTTCCCCAGTCGCGAGTCATAGGCTGGAATGTTTCGTGCTCCCTAAGACGCCGATCAATTGCTTCGGACGTCTTCCTGTCGGGACACCTTCGTTCTGGAAATCTGTCTCGATACAAACGTACCGCGTTACGGCTATTACCCGTGCTAATCCACACATAAAATGGGCATCTGCGAACTCCGCATTTGTAAACATTACACTGACTGCAAAACCACGTTCGTGATGAACACTAACCTGTTGAAGCTACGTAGTGATGTGCTTGATGCTAGTACTGTAGAGCAATGAGTCGCATGTCAACACAAGCACCGAAGTCAACATTACCTCTCTTCATCTGGGCCAACTGGCGGTGAATCGAGGAAGTACAGTACATACTGACGAAACTAAAATGAGGTCTAACTTGGAAATTAAGCGTTTCCGGACACATGTCCACATAACATATTTTCTTTACTTGTGTGTGACGGATGTTTTCTGAAAGTTTGGCCGCACCTTTTCGTAACATATATAAAGACCGGCTTAAGGCAATGTGTCGACACTCTGTAGAGCATATTAGGTTGCAACAGCGGCGCGTGGGCGAGTCTAATCCTGCTGGAAAACACTCCCTCAAATGCTGCTCACGAATGACTGCACAACAGGAAGAATCACCAGACTGACCTACAAATCTGCAGTCAGGGTGCATGGGATAGCCACGTTGCAGACCCTCACCTGGTCTTCATGACCTTCACGGGCACCGAGGCAGAACTAGTTTTCATCATGAAATACGTAAGACCTGTACCCTGACGTCCAATGCGCTCCCGCTTGGCATCACTGAGGTGGTTTGGGGGTCAGTGAAATGCACGCTACAGCTCGTCTGGCTCGGAGCTGTCCTCGAAGTGACCGATCTGTAGCAGTTTGTTGTGTCTCTATAGTGCCAATTGCTGTTCAGATTGCTGCTGCAGATGCAATACGATGCGCCAGAGCCCCACACCGAAAACGATAGTCTTCCTTTTGGGTAGTGTCACGTGATCATCCGGAGCCTGGTCTTCTTGGGGCCATACATTCTCGTGACCGCCACTGCCAGCGGTCACGTACAATGGCTACATTCCTGACAAGTGTTTGTGCATCATCGCAGAGGTAACATACACCCTCTCGTAGCTCTATTATGTCGCCTTAAAGGCTTCCTTGACTAACAAACTGACCACGTCCTATCTTAAATGTAACTGACGCTCACGACCGTTACAGCGTATATTTAAAGCAAACCTGGTTTCTATCCTCATAATGGCTCTACTAGAGCCACTTTTATACGACTGGCGCGAAGTTTGAACAGACATCTTTCAGATGTAGAAACGTGCCTACCATTTTTCGTTTCTATCGTACAACTCCTTCTTTGTGTTGCGCTTTTTTCCGTCTGTGAAGTTCTTAATTGGTGTTACACTTTTTTCCGTCAGTGTAGTTCTTAAATTAATTTCGTGACGTAGTTCTCAAACTGTGGAGTGTATACTTTTTGAGAAATATGTTTTTCAGTCTTGCAGTTTCCTTGACGTTATGCCTAATCAACGTACTATTCACCAATGTAAAAAGTTATTATTTTTGCAGTAAATTGTTTAATATATTTTATGTACATTACTAAACAGCTGTCCGCAGCTCGTGGTCTCTTGGTAGCGTTCTCGCTTTCCGAGCACGGGGTCTCTGGTTCGATTCCCGGCGGGGTCATGGATTTTCACCTGCCTCGAGATGACTGCGTGTTGTTGTCTCGTCCTCATCATCATCATCATTCATCCCCATTACGGTCGGATGAAAGCAATGGCAAACCACCTCCACTAGGACCTTGCCTAGTACGGCAGTGCGGGTCTCCGGCATCATCCCCAACACTCTGCAAGGAGTATGCGACCTCATCATCATCACTAAACAGCTAAAGTAGCATTAGTGTCCCTGTCGCAGGTTGTCTATCTTACGTCTTCCAGGGGCAACAAATAATTGTGTGTGTGTGTGAAATCTTATGGGACTTAACTGCTAAGGTCATCAGTCCCAAAGCTTACACACTACTTAACCTAAATTATACTAAGGATAAACACACACGCCCACACTCGAACCTCCACCGGGACCAGCCGCACAGTCCATGACTGTAGCGTCTCAGACCGCTAGGTCAATCCCGCGCGGCTAACAAATAATTAAATGTCTGTATTTCATATAATTACTGACCGAATTAAAAAGTTTAAAGTGCTACCGTAATCTACTCACAAAGTGAATTATATTACACAGATGGTGGCAGTTTTGCGTACGTAAAGTATAAAAGCGCAGTGGATTGTACTCTGGTGATTAATGTGAAAAGATGTCTGACACGATTATCGCCGCACTATGGGAATTAACAGACTTTGAACGCGTAATGGTACTTGGAGCTAGACACATGGGACATTCCATTTCGGAAATCCTTAGCGAATTCCATATTTCGACAACCACAGTGTCAAGACTGTATCGACAATACCAAATTTCATACATTATTTCTGACGACGGACAACGCTGTGGCCAGCAGCCTTCACTTAACGACCTAGAGCAGCGGCATTTGTATAGAGCTGTCAGTGCTAAGAGACAAGCAACAATGTGTGGACGTACTGCAAAATGAATGTGGGACGTCTACGAACGAATCCGTTAGGGCAGTGCGGGGAAATCTGGCATTATTGGGCTGTGGCAGCAAATGACTGACGCGAGTGCCTAGGCTAACAGCACGACATCGCCTGCAACACCACTCATGGGTTGGTGGCCATATCGGTTTGACCCTAACGACTGGAAAACCGTGGCCTGGTCAGATGAGACACGATTTCAGTTGGTAAGAGCTGATGGTAGGGTTCTCGTGTGGCGCAAGCACGTCGAAGCCATGGACCGAAGTTGTCAACAAGGCACTATGCAATCTGGTGGTGGCTCCATAATGATATGGACTGTGTTTACACAGAACTGCACAGATTATTGGCTGGAATGGTTATTTTTGGCTACATGAAGACCAAACAACGATGGAATGTTTATGGATGATAATGCACCGTGTCACCAAGCGGCAATCATTTGCGATTGGTTTGAAGAACATTCTGAACAATTTGAGCAAATGATCGCCCGACATGAATGCCGTAGAACATTTATGGAACGTAATTGAGAGGTCGGTTCGTGCACGAAATCCTGTGGCGGAAACAGTTTCTCAGTTGTGGACGGCTGTAGAGGCAGCACGGATCAGTATTTCTGCAGGGGAGTTCCAACGATTTTTCGAGTTCATGCCACGTCGAGCCGGTGCACTAATCCTGACAAAAGGAGACACGTATCGATATTAGGAGGTGTCCCATGACTTTTGTCACCTCAGTGAATTTCAGATACTGAAGTAGGAAACTGTGCATATGTTTTGAGGCAGAGTAACTGATGATGTGCAAATCATCCAGACTGTATTCATCCAGTGTTTCACATTGGGAGCACTTTTTAATTTTTAAAAATTTTACACGTAAAACAAGCCTTATCGAAACTCTTTCTTGCTGACATCTCCGCAAAATAATGAAAGGAATACGTTTGTCACTACATTTCCGCTGTTCATGCAGTAAAACTTCAGTATTAAGCATGGCGTTTAAATAGGAATGCAGGTAAGCTACTAAAAACAGCATAGTGAACGCATTACTGTGGCCAAGATAGACATGAAGCCCATGCCTACTACAGTAGAACGCGTCATATGCCAAACCGCTCTGCAGATGATGAAGAAATTGATCAAGTGTATGACGAGATAAAAGAAATTATTCAGGTAGTGAAGGGAAACGAAAATTTAATAGTCATGGGTGACTGGAATTTGAGAGCAGGAAAAGGGAGAGAAGGAAACATAGTAGGTGATTATGGATTGGGGCTAAGAAATGAAAGAAGAAACCGTCTGGTAGAATTTTGCACAGAGCATAACTTAATCATAGCTAACACTAGGTTCAAGAATCGTAAAAGAAGGTTGTATACATGGAAGGATTCCTGGAGATACTAGAAGGTATCAGGCAGATTATATAATGGTAAAACAGAGATTTAGGAACAAGGTTTTAAATTGTAAGACATTTCTAGGGGCAGATGTGGACTCTTGAGTACAATCTATTGGTTATTAACTGTAGATTAAAACTGAAGAAACTGCAAAAAGGTGGGAATTTAAGGAGATGGGACATGGATAAACTAAAAGAACCAGAGGTTGTACAGAGTTTCAGGGAGAGCATAAGGGAGCAATTGACAGGAATGGGGGAAAGAAATACAGTAGAAGAAGAATGGGAAGCTTTGAGGGATGAAATAGTGAAGGCCGCAGAGGATCAAGTAGGTAAAAAGACGAGAGCTGGTAGAAATCCTTGGGTAACAGAAGAAATATGGAATTTAATTGATGAAAGGAGAAAATATAAAAACGCAGTAAATGAAGCTGGCAAAACGGAATACAAACATCTCAAAAATGACATCGACAAGCAGTGCAAAATGGCTACGCAGGGATGGCTAGAGGACAAATGTAGGAATGTAGTGGCTTATCTCACTAGGGGTAAGATAGATGCTACCTATAGGAAAATTAAAGAGACCTTTGGAGAAAAGAGAGCCACTTGTATGAATATCAAGAGCTCAGATGGAAACCCAGTTTTAAGCAAAGAAGGGAAAGCAACAAAAAAAAAAAAAAATGGTTCAAATGGCTCTGAGCACAAGGGAAAGCAGAAAGGTGGAATGAGTATATAGAGGCTCTATACAACTGCAGTGTACTTGAGGACAATATTATCGAAATGCAAGAGGATGTAGATGAAGATGAAATGGGAGATATGATACTGCGTGAAGAGTTTCACAGAGCACTGAAAGATCTAAGCCGAAACAAGGCCCCGGGAGTAGACAACATTCCATTAGAACTACTGACAGCCTTGGGAGAGCTGGGCCTAACAAAACTCTACCAGCTAGTGAGCAAGATGTAGGAGACAGGCGAAATACCCCAAACTTCAAGAATAATATAATAATTCCAATCCCAAAGATAGCAGATGTTGACAGATGTGAAAATTACCGAACTATGAGTTTAATAAGCCACGACTGCAAAATACTAACACGAATTCTTTACAGACGAATGGAAAAACTGGTAGAATCCGACTTCGGGGAAGATCAGTTTGGATTTCGTAGAAATGTTGGAACGCGTGAGGCAATACTGAGCTTACAAATTATCTTAGAAGATAAAGGAAAGGCAAACTTAAGTTTCTAGCATTTGTAGACTGAGAGAAAGCTTTTGACAATGTTGCCTGGAATACTCTCTTTCCAATTCTAAAGGTGGCAGGGGTAAAATACAGGGAGCGAAAGGCTACTTACAATTTGTACAGAAACTACATTGCAGTTATAAGAGTAAAAAAAAATGGTTCAAATGGCTCTGAGCTCTATGGGACTCAACTTCTGAGGTCATCAGTCCCCTAGATCTTAGAACTACTTAAACCTAACTAACCTAAGGACATCACACACATCCATGCCCGAGGCAGGATTCGAACGTGCGACCGTAGCGGTCGCGCGGTATAAGAGTAGAGGGGCATGAAAGGGAGCAGTGGTAGGGAAGGGGGTGAGACAGGGTTGTAGCCTCTCTCCGATGTTATTCACTCTGTATATTGAGCAAGCAGTAAAGGAAACAAATGAAATATTCCGAGTAGGAATTAACACCATGGAGAAGAAATAAAAAGTTTGAGTTTCGCCGATGACATTTTAATTCTGTCACAGACAGCAAAGGACCTGGAAGAGCAATTGAACGGAATGGACAGTGTCTTGAAAGAAGAATATAAGATAAACATCAACAATAGCAAAACAAGTAATATGGAATGTAGTCGAATTAAGTCGGGTGATGTTGAGGGAATTAGATTAGGAAATGAGACAAAGTAGTAAAGGAGTTTTTCTACTTGGGGAACAAAATAACTGATGATGGTCGAAGTAGAGAGGATATAAAATGTAGACTGGCAATGGCAAGGAAAGCGTTTCTGAAGAAGAGAAATTTGTTAACATCGAGCATAGATTTAAGTGTCAGGAAGGCTTTTCTAAAAGTATTTGTATGGAGTGTAGCCATGTACGGAAGTGAAAAGTGTGCGATAAATAGTTTAGACGAGAAGAGAGTAGAAGCTTTCGAAATGTGGTGCTACAGAAGAATGCTGAAGATTGGATGGGTAGATCACATAACTAATGAGGAGGTATTGAATAGAATTGAAGAGAAGAGTAATTTGTGGCACAACTTGACTAGAAGAAGGGATCGGTTGGTAGGGCATATTTTGAGGCATCAAGGGATCACCACTTTGGTATTGGAGGGCAGAGTAGAGGGTAATAATCCTTGGTGGAGACCAAGAGATGAATACACTAAACAGATTCAGAAAGATGTAGGTTGCAGTAGGTATTGGGATATGAAGAAGCTTGCACAGGATAGAGTAACATGGAGAGCTGTATCAAACCAGTCTCTGGACTGAAGACCACAACAACAACATCAATGGGAGGTAGATTCTTTCAAGAATGGTGGATGGTACAGTACTGGTTTATTACCATATTAAAACATTTTATAAATTTTATTTCTGTGATTATTATCTGTAGTGCATTAACAGTGTGGGTGACTGCAGATTATATTTGGCAATTCGAGGAGGGGAGAGAAGGTATTCCATAACGTTAGTTTCACAATTTACTGGTGATCTAAGTGACGTGACGTTTTCTCGACGTTCTGCATTGTGTGAGCACAACGCTTTTTGACTGTGACGTTTTCTTGCAATCCGTGAAGTTCCGTTGAAGTCCATTGTGAACAGACCTTATTTATTATGATACCGTGTGTTGTCCGAAAATAAATAAATAAAACGGTCAACAGCCCGAAGGTTTGCGTCAGTATCACGGTGCTTGACGTATCTTAGAAGATTCAATGCGAAGTCACCTTGCGGCTTTTACGCCACAAGGCGTGAAGTATTTTGCCATTTCCATTAAAAGATGTACTTGTAAAATAAGAGTGATACAAATAATGAATAATGGAAAAATTATTTATATAATTATGAGTGTCATTTAATACAAACATTCTTTTTGAATCTCGCGAGCAACATAGAGATATCAGTAGAAAATTTGCCAGTGGTTGTCATCTGGTGATTCTATAAGATCCAGATTATTGTGTCTACACTCCTGAAGTTTTTCTGATGATTCTTTGAGCACCTGTCAGCAGCGCGTGGTCTTGCGGTTAGCATTGCTTGCAGTCGATCACAGGGGCCCGGATTGGATGCCCGGCTGGATTGTGAATTTTCTTCGCTCAGGAGTGCGTGTTGTGCTTATCGCCATCGCTACGCAAGACACTGAACTGCCGTCAAATTCACTGACGGGAAAAAATAGCAACACCAAGAAGTTGGGCGAAGAAAATCGGTAGGCGTGTATCTACATCCGAAAGACGATGTCTATTCAAATTTCGCGCCCATCACGTAGGAGTGGCGCTGTTAGTGCCACGATTAGATTGAAAATCAGGTTTGCTTTAAATATACGCAGTAACAGTCGCGAGCGCTAGTTACCTTTGAGATTGAACTTGGTGAGCTGATGTTAGTCAAGAATGCTTTTAAGGCAACACAGTCGTCATTATCAGTACCTCCCTGAGTTTGAACGAGGTTCTGTAACAGGTCTGCGAGAAGTTGAATGTTGCTTCTGTGATACCGAAGAAAGACTGGCAGGAATGTAGCCACTGAACGTGACTGCTGGCAGCGGTGGACTCGAGAATGGACCATGACAAGAAAATCGGGCTCCAGATGACCACGTGACACTGCAGAGCCTCGAGCGCATCGTACTGCGCCTGCAGCAGCGATCTGAGCAGCAGTTGGCACCACAGCCACACAAAGAACTGTTACAAATCGGTTACTTCATGTACAGTTCTTAGCCACACCCCCTGTAACTTGTATTCCACTGATCCCAAAACACCTCCATTGGCGACTGCAGTGGTGTCAAGTGAGACCTCACCGGAGGGCAGGGTGGAGGTCTGTTGTGTTTTCTGATGATAGCTGATTCTGGCTCAGTGGCAGTGAGGGCCGTGTGTTGGTTATGAGGAGTCCAGTTGGGGGCCTGCAACCAACCTGTCTGAGTGCTAGACACACTGGACCTACAGCTGTAATGATGGTCAGGGCTGCAATTTCGTCTGACAGTAGGACCACTCTCGTGGGTATCTCACACACCCTGACTGCAAATTTGTAAGTCAATCTGTTGATTCTACCTGTTATGCTGCCATTCATGAACAGCGCTACAGGAGACGTTTTCAACGTGATAACGCTCTCCCATATACCGCTGTTGTATCCCAGCACGCTCTGCAGAGTGCTGACATGTCGCCTTGGTATGCTCGATCACCACATCTGTCTCCAATCGAAAACATGTGGGGCATCGTAAGACGACAACTCCAGCGGTAACCACGACCAGCATTAACAGGTCCTGTATTGACCAAGTGCAACAGGCATAGAACTCCATCCCACAGTGATTCCGGACCTGTACGGTACATGCATGCACGTTTGCATGCTTGCATTCAACATTCTTGCGGTTACACCAGTTGTTAATGTGCCAGCATTCACATTTGCAGTTGCTTACATTAACGTGCAGTCATGCAATATCTATCACTAAAATATGTTACATATACAGATGTATTCTCGAAATTTTATTGCTCTACATGGGATTCGAAGTGTAGATCACCTCTCCGATGGTACACTCTGGGCCACGCTCCGTCATGACTCAGCGGCGAAGAATCTACACAAAAACGGCGACCGAACGCACGAGTGCCTCTCGGTCCAAGCAAAGGCGAACGAGAAGTAGGAGAGCTCGCCCCGACGGGAACAAGCGGGATATTAAGAGATTATGCATACGCCATCAGAACTATGAGCGAAGACGAAAGGAGAAATCCTGGAAAAAATCTCAGTTACGGAAGGAGTAATGTAGTGTTCCTACAAGAAACCGATCTGAAGAAGGAAACGATTTCGACACTTAAAATCGCTGGTTTTACTTTGGTTGAATATAAGGGACATGAAAAACATGGTATAGCAACCCTGTTGCAACAAAATCTTACAGGAAATGTGAATACAGACCTAGAACAACCGGAACATAGGAATCAAAGTGAAAGAACTAACTCTCTTCAATGTGCACAAAGCTCCATCTGAACTTTCGCCACTGGAGATACTGCCCAAAGCCCAACACCCAGCTGTCTACGCTGGCGATTTCAATTCGCATCACACTAAATGGGGTTATTCAGAATGAAATACAGAAGGTGAAAGATGGAGTAACTGGACTGAAGAAAGAGATCTCCACCTCCTGTACGACCCAAAAGATCGAGCGACCTTTTCATCAGCAGCATGGGGATCACATGACTTGACCTTCGTCACAACGTGAGCAACGAGAGACGTGCTCCAAGCGAAAAGAAGGGTATTACCGAAGTTCCCTAGAAGCCAACACCGATCTGTGATCGTCGAAGAGGGACTGTCAATTCCTGCCATACAAAGCCCTCCAATTGCAAGATGGAATCTGTAACAGGCTCACTGGGACACATTGCGAACTCTCACAAAGAGAACAGTGAACCGAATTCCTCCACTACCAGAGAACTATGAGCGGTTCACTACTCTGATATATAAATCTGCACTGAAAAGAATCCCAAGCGGTGCGAGGAAAGAATATACTTCGTGCTGGACGAGAGAGTGTGAATCATTATTGGAAGAATACCTGGAGACGGAAAACTATCAGGTTGCGGAACAACTGATTCAAACAATGAACGAAGAACGCAGGTATAGATAGATGGAAACGATGGAGAGCATGGATTTCACCCATTTTAGCCGCAAGAGCTGGAGTCTGCTAAGAAGATTAGGAGAAGCTGCAATCCTACACAGACCACAGAAGAAAATAACGCCCACCCAGACAGCGTTGCACATAAAACAAATGTCGAAAATCTACCTAAGAAAATCTGAAAAGAAAGACTTCGGTCGTATGATAAAAGAGGTAACGAAGAACAAACAGGAGGACACAGATCTGATACAAGATGTACAGTTTCAAGAGATGAATAACGCACTGACTGGAGTGAAGGCTGGCAAAGCAGCAGGAGAAGATGGAATCCCACCAGAATTCCTTAAAAACCTAGGACCAGCAGGAAGAAACTGGCTAGCAAAACTCTTATCTGATTGCATCAAGCAGAACAAAATACCTCCTATATGGAAAGAAGCCAAGGTAGTCACTGACCTGAAATCAGGGAAGACTGGGGAAAACCCCAAACATTATAGACCAGTTTCTCTTTTATGCACTGTGTATAAATTGTTTGAGATAATTCTGATCACCAGACTCTCCCCATATATAGAACCGTCCCTACCAATGGAGCAAGCAGGTTTTTGGCCTAAAAGAAACTTTTGTGATCAAGTCCTTGCCCTCACAACCTTTATCGAAAAGGACTGTCAGGAAAAGAAGAAAACTGGCTTTGTCCTGTTGGATCTAACCTCAGCATATGATATATTATGGAGGGATGGGCTACTTTATAAACTGACCGAAAAAACTCAGAGCAATCAGACTATAAAGTTATGAAGAACATTTTAGCTGGAAGAAAAATTAGAGTAACTCGTGTTGACAAAACCAGAAGATGCATAGCGCTCAACAACGGACTCCCACAGGGCTCGGCACTGGCCCCTTATTGTATAACTTTAACACTGCATATCTCAGAAACAAGATCTCATAAGTTTATATACGCGGACGATATGGCAATAGCGTATCAAAGCAAATATTTTGAAAAATAGAGTGGGAATTGAACGAAGACCTAAACCTGTTGCACCCAATGGCATCTACAACCGAATCCAGACAAGACAGTAAGTGGAAACATGCATCTCAATAAGAGAGAAGCCAAGAGGAAGCTGAATGTCTGCATGAATAACGAGACCATTAGACATGAAGACAATCCTCGGTACCTTCGACCTGTCCCTAACGTACAGAGCCCACCTAGAGGAAAAAACAAAAACTGATAACTAGAAATGCCATTCTAGCCAAACTCAACCATGTGCAGCATCGTCGACAGGACTGACTGCGGACCTTTGGTACAGAGCCGAGTGGAGGGTCTGAATCTGAGGCTGAGACGGTTCTGCGACCGTGTGGGCTGCAGATTCCTCGACATGCGCCATAGGGTGGTGGGGTTTCGGGTTCCGCTGGATAGGTCAGGAGTCCACTACACGCAGCAAGCGGCTACACGGGTAGCAGGGGTTGTGTGGCGTGGACTGGGCGGTTTTTTAGGTTAGATGACCTCGGGCAAGTACAGAAAGGGCTACAGCTTCAAAGGGTGCGGGGCGAAGTCAGGACTTGCGGGGACCAAGCAGCAATCGGTATTGTAATTGTCGTTATAGGTACAGAAAGCTGGCTGAAGCCAGAGATAAATTCTGCCGAAATTTTTACAAAGGCACAGACGGTGTTTAGAAAGGATAGATTGCATGCAACCGGTGGTGGCGTGTTTGTCGCTGTTAGTAGTAGTTTATCCTGTAGTGAAGTAGAAGTGGATAGTTCCTGTGAATTATTATGGGTGGAAGTTACACTCAACAATCGAGCTAGGGTAATAATTGGCTCCTTTTATCGACCTCCCGACTCAGCAGCATTAGTGGCAGAACAACTGAGAGAAAATTTGGAACACATTTCACATAAATTTTCTCAGCATGTTATAGTCTTAGGTGGAGTTTTCTATTTACCAGATATAGACTAGGACACTCAGATGTTTAGGACGGGTGGTAGGCACAGAGCATCGAGTGACATTATACTGAGTGCACTATCCGAGAATTACCTCGAGCAATTAAACAGAGAACCGACTCGTGCAGATAACATCTTGGACCTGCTGATAACAAACAGACCCGAACTTTTCGACTCTGTATGTGCAGAACAGGGAATCAGTGATCATAAGGCCGTTGCAGAATCCCTGAATATGGAAGTTAATAAGAATATAAAAAAGGGAGGAAGGTTTATGTGTTTAGCAAGACTAATAGAAGGGAGATTTCAGACTACCTAACAGATCAAAACGAAAATTTCTGTTCCGACACTGACAATGTTGAGTGTTTATGGAAAAAGTTTAAGGCAATCGTAAAATGCGTTTTAGACAGGTACGTGCCGAGTAAAACTGTGAGGGACGGTAAAAACCCACTGTGGTTCAACAACAAAGTTAGCTTCACTTCAAGTTTAAACGCAGCCAAAGCCTCTCAGTCAAACAGAAGCTAAACGATGTCAAAGTTAGTGTAAGGAGTGTTATGCGTGAAGCGTTCAGTGAATTCGAAAGTAAAATTCTATGTACCGACTTGACAGAAACTCCTAGGAAGTTCTGGTCTTGCGTTAAATCAGTAATTGGCTTGAAACAGCATATCCGGACACTCCGGGATGATGATGGCATCGAAACAGAGGATGACACGCGTAAAGCAGAAATACTAAACACCTTTTTCCAAAGCTGTCTCACAAAGGAAGACCGCACTGCAGTTCATTCTCTAAATCCTCGCACAAACGAAAAAATGGCTGACATCGATATAAGTGTCCAAGGAATAGAAAAGCAACTGGAATCACTCAACAGAGGAAAGTCCACTGGACCTGACGGGATATCAATTCGATTCTACACAGAGTACGCGAAAGAACTTGCCCCCTTTCTAACAGCCGCGTACCGCAAGTATCTAGAGAAACGGAAGGATCCAAATGATTGGAAAAGAACACAGGTAGTCCCAGTTTTCAAGAAGGGTCGTCGAGCAGATGCGCAAAACTATAGACCTATATCTCTGACGTCGATCTGTTGTAGAATTTTAGAACATGCTTTTTGCTCGCGTATCATGTCGTTTTTGGAAACCCAGAATCTACTCTGTAGGAATCAACATGGATTCCGGAAACAGCGATCGTGTGAGACCCAACTCGCTTTATTTGTTGATGAGGCCCAGAAAATATTAGATACAGGCTCCCAGGTAGATGCTATTTTCCTTGACTTCCGGAATTCGTTCGATACAGTTCCGCACTGTCGCCTGATAAACAAAGTAAGAGCCTACGGAATATCACACCAGCTGTGTGGCTGGATTGAAGAATTTTTAGCAAACAGAACACAGCATGTTGTTATCAATGGAGAGACGTCTACAGACGTTAAAGTAACCTCTGGCGTGCCACAGGGGAGTGTTATGGGACCATTGATTTTCACAATATATATAAATGACCTAGTAGATAGTGTCGGAAGTTCCATGCGGCTTTTCGCGGATGATGCTGTAGTATACAAAGAAGTTGCAGCATTAGAAAATTGTAGAGAAATGCAGGAAGATCTGCAGCGGATAGGCACTTGGTGCAGGGAGTGGCAACTGACCCTTAACACAGACGAATGTAGTATATTGCGAATACATAGAAAGAAGGATCCCTTATTGTATGATAATATGATAGCGGAACAAACACTGGTAGGAGTTACTTCTGTAAAATATCTGGGAGTATGCGTGCGGAACGATTTGAAGTGGAATGATCATATACAATTAATTGTTGGTAAGGCGGGTGCCATGTTGAGATTCAGTGGGAGAGTTCTTAGAAAATGTAGTCCATCAACAAAGGAGGTGGCTTACAAAACACTCGTTCTACCTGTACTTGAGTATTGCTCGTCAGTGTGGGATCCGTACCAGATCGGGTTGACGGAGGAGATAGAGAAGATCCAAAGAAGAGCGGCACGTTTCGTCCCAGGGTTATTTGGTAACCATGATAGCGTTACGGAGATGTTTAGCAAACTCAAGTGGAAGACTCTGCAAGAGAGGCGCTCTGCATCGCGGTGTAGCTTGCTCGCCAGGTTTCGAGAGGGTGCGTTTCTCGATGAGGTATCGAATATATTGCTTCCCCCTACTTATACTTTCCGAGGAGATCACGAATGTGAAATCAGAGAGATTCGAGCGCGCACGGAGGCTTTCAGACAGTCGTTCTTCCCGCGAACAATACGCGACTGGAACAGAAAAGGGAGGTAATGACAGTGGCACGTAAAGTGCCCTCCACCACACACCGTTGGGTGGCTTGCGGAGTATAAATGTAGATGTAGATGTAGAACTACCTGGGGCTGTGATGCAAATACCTCGAGAACTTCTGCCTTGGCACTGGTGTACAGCGTGACCGAGTATTGTGCACCTGTATGGGCCAGAAGTGTGCATGTATCAAAACTCGATATCCAGCTTAGAGAAACAATGAGAATAATATCGGGAGCACTTAAACCTACCCCAATGAATTGGCTATGAATGCTGTCTAACGTTGCACCACCTGAAATCAGAAGAAACCAGCTACTATCAAGGAAATATAGCGAAATATTGGCAAACCCAAACCTTCCCATACATCAAAACCTGACACCAAAAACCCACCTGAGATCAAGGTCACCGCTATGGCAAACAGGTGCACAGGTGTTTCCCTTCGACCCAGAAAATGAACGGAAAAAGTTATGGAGTAGAAGCACAGCAAAGAACAGAAAACTGGTTACTGACCCAAGCATACCAGTAGAGGGTTTTAAGCTTTCCAGAACAGTGTGGACTACGCTGAACTGTGTGAGGACGGGTGTCGGAAGATGCAGGGAGATGAGGACAACGTGGGGCCTCGCGAACGACCTTCAGTGCGAATATGGTTTCAACCAATCAATGGCCCACTTGATCGAGTATACTGTGCATGGTTTTAATGGTGAACTGGAGGATATACATAACCTCACGGACAATGACATTGAATGGCTTAAAAAAATAAGTCATATTGTATAAAACTTAGTATTTTGTATTATGTAATTAAGTAATGCTGAATGTCTCTTTTTAATGCTGTAATGTCACAGTTTAATATCATGCCTTGTAAACGCCGATCGAGAAAATAAAAAACTACTCTACATGAATTATATTTAGGATTTTTTGCGTGTTTTTTTTTTTTTTTTTTTTTTTTTTTTTTTTTTTTTTTTATCCGTCAGTGTAGAAATACTTTCACCAGGCGGTCGAAGACACCGGACGTGGTCTCCCGGCCAATAATGCCACACAAACACACCTTTTATTTCGTAACACTTTTTCAATATTTTCAGAAAGCATGATGTCGTGAGAACTACTCAAAACCTTCATCTTCTTTATATGCACACTTTTATGGGGTCTAACGCATACAAATATAAACAGGGAAATCTTCTAAGGGTTTGCAGGGTACGTTGCGCTGAGAAATAAATATTAAGAAAAAAATTCGATGCTCAGCTTTTGGCTCGGGTTCGATCCCTACTACAGTCTCTTGTTCAGTTTTAAGCAAGCAAACCAAGAGCACATTTGGCGACATCTTCACTGGCGGACCGCTTGAATTTATGCAGGCAATGGCCTGGTTGGTTAATTCTCATGATGATTAACTCGGACACGGAGCAACGTATCGAATGTTTCTCCTTAATAATAATTTCTCAGCACAACCTACCCTGCAACACATTTACAATATTTTCAGACTGTATCTAACCATCCCGTACATAAAAGTACTACAATTTTGCCAAAAAATATTCAGGAACAGTTTTGAAAACTACTAAAAACTGTATAGGTATGTCGATTTGAGTACAGTATTCATTACATACAAAAAACAAAGATAATGCACTGAGATAAAAATCGACAAATAAGACCGCTGTCACATCACAAGACGTATAGCAGCAAGTGCACAACAAAACTTAATAGCAACCAAAATATTGTCAATAAAATTGCCTAATTACTGTCATTGGTGATACCTATGAAGACTAATGAATACGTATTTTGATGCACAACCAAGCAATTCCATTGACTGTGTATCAAACCAAAACTTACAAGAGACGGCTTAACCACAGCCTAAGCGTTGTTTCCTGACGAAAGGGTTCGTTCCACAAGCAATCCTTTAGCTATTGCTAAGTACGCCGTTTTTCTGTTGTATGCTTTGCACCACTTGTGCTAATCCAGTCAAGGTAAGCAGGAAATCTTTTGTGAATTTCAGGAAGCAGGAGAGGCAGAAGCTGTGAAGGTATAACGTGTATCGTGCCCGGATAGCTCGTAAGTTTGATGGGTTTATGTGAAGAATTTTGCAATGTATTTCAAGCGATAGCACATGAATTCTCGTAAGGGATTCAAGACACACGGAATAATAAGTAGACCAATACGAATAAACCTTCAGTCAATGGTACAGCTCGTTTGCGCATCAGAGCCCTTGCTTTCAGATATTTGCTGCGAGCTTTAGGGATGCAGTATCAGAGAGAGAGGAGGAATACGCGTTTCTCTGATGATGGAATCCTGTTTGAAACACAGGAAGAAGTGTAGAAAAAATCCGGAAGCTAGTTGACAGTTACTGCTAACCCACTAACGCAATAAGAAATACAGGAAAATGTAGTAGCCAGACACAATCGTAAGTCAGGACAAAGGGTGAGTGATAAATAAAATAATAGGTCTAGCTGATCCGATACTCTGAGTAGACAGAAGTCATGAGATATCTAATAATATCGTGTCGGACCTCCTTTTTCCCGGTGTAGTGCAGCGTCTAGAAGAAGTCACTGGAAGTCCCTTGCAGAAATATTGAGCCATGCTGCCCCT
Source organism: Schistocerca gregaria (assembly GCF_023897955.1). Taxonomy (NCBI): domain Eukaryota; kingdom Metazoa; phylum Arthropoda; class Insecta; order Orthoptera; family Acrididae; genus Schistocerca; species Schistocerca gregaria. The sequence goes on along the minus strand of NC_064921.1, from coordinate 943,060,037 downwards.
ATAGCCGTCCATAGTTGCGAAATTGTTGCCTTCGCAGGTTTTATATGTGAACTGATCTCTCGATTACGTCCCATAACGTTCAATGGGATTCATGTCAGGCAATCTGGTGATCAAATCATTCACTCGAACTGTCCAGAATGTTCTTCAAACCAATAGCCATCAATTGTGGCCCTGTGGCACAGCGCAACGGCATCTATAAAAATCCCGTACTTGTTTGGAAACACGAAGTCCATGGATGGCATCAAATCTTCTCCAGGTAGTCGAGCGTAATCATTTCCGATCAATGATTGGTGCAGTTGGACCAGAGGACTCAGTCCGCTTCTGGAAACACAGCCTGCACCATTAGGGAGCCAACACCAGCTTGTACAGTTCCTTATATACAGCCTGGGTACTTCACGTCGTGAGGCCTGCGCAACACTCGAACCCTACCATCAGCTCTTACCAACTGAAATCGGGGCTCGTCTGACAAGGCCACAGTTTTCCAGCCGTCTAGTGGCCAACAGATATGGTTACAGCCTAGGAGCATAGCCCATTAACGGCAAATTTCGCCGCTCTGTCCTAAGGGATACGTTTGTAGCACGTTCCACATTGATTTCTGCGGTTGTTTCACGCAGTGTTGCTACTCTGTTGGGAGTGACAACTCTACGCAAACGCCGCAGCTCTCGGTTGTTAAGTGAAGACCTCGGTCACTGCGTTGTCCGTGGCGACAAGTAATGCCTGTAATCTGATGTTCTCAGCACACTCTTGGCGCTGTGGATCTCCTGAAACGCCCCCTTAGAAAAATTATTACACGACTGTTCTTAAACTGACACACAATATTTTTAGCGCAACGCAATCTGACTTTCAATAATCCCTACAAAAGAATGGCCCTGACTAACATTAACCTATACCTTTCACAAATCACTTACCTCACAAAAAATCTTCGTTACTCGAACTACTGCAATACAGCGAGCACCACTACTGCCAGCTAAATAAAAGATTCTAACTACGGAAGGCACTAACTACTGATAGGTATAGTTAGCAAATGAAAGATTTTAATAGAGAACAAACAGTGTATTTACCTTAATAGTCAAAATATATATGATAGTTCATGACATCCAGTCTTACAAATTACAAAACTCCGGCATCTCTCTCCCCAAGTCCACCACTGCTGGCGGCTCACCTCCAACTTCGCAACGCTACGCGCTGTTAGCATCCAGCTGCCGCTGCTCAACACTACAATGGCAGACAACAATGCAAACCAGCCACAGACTGCACACAACACAGCCAGTGATTTTTATACAGAGCGCTACGTGGCGGCGGCGTTACCAATAAAAAAACCTAAACAGCCTACTTACATAGCCCCCATGCTCCCCACAAAAAAATTTACAAATTGTTTTGGGCAGTGGCCAATACAGATTTGAAAATTTTTTTCATAGTTACAATGACAAAGAAATGAAATGCACACACTTATCGATACAATGTTGGTCAAAAGCTAAAATTTTCTCACAGTCCATAAAGACAGTCCTGATCATTCATCAAAGTAAAATTGCAGTGTTTTTCTCAAAGTCTGAGTAGTAAAAGAAAATGCACACGGAAGTAGTGGATTTCCATGCAGTCTTGCAGAAGTAGTGTTGTCCTTCCAACAGAAAGACAGTGCTGACTCTTGACATGCAGACAGGTAATGGGCCACAACAGAGCAAACCCACAGTAGAGTCAGTCGAAGTTTTAAAGAATATTGGTAGGTAGGTCGTCACAGAGTAGACCCATTGTAGTCCTGGTAGAGATTACGGTATTGGTGGGCCACCAGAGGTGCATACCCAGTGCAGTCCTTGTAGAAATAATGGTATTGGTTAGTCATCAAAGGTGTAGACCCACTTCAGTCCTTGTAGAGATTATGGTATTGGTGGGCCACCAGAGGTGCTGACCCACTGCAGTCCTCGTAGAGATGGCTAGCAGCCATCTGTTGCGACTGTGCAGGTGCACAATCACCATCGAAGAGTCTTGCGGAGAATATAGCAAGTCCATAAACCACCACTTGTCCAATCACAAAGAATTTGTTTGAAATGTCCTTAGAACCAGCAATGCTGTTGTCCAGTCCCTTGCTGAATTATTAACATATGTGCAAACACTAACAGTTCCTACTTCTCACATATTGTCCATATACTATGACCAACAGAAACGTGTGCAGTGAAATGTAATTTACAAGTTACTTAATTTGATCAACTGGTGTCAATTACAATTTTATAACATAAGAATACAATAACAAAGGTACAAAATATATCATTAGAGAACATAACAATGCAGATAACATTTGTAGTAGTACAGGCTTTACAAAAGAATCGAAATAGCAAATACATCAGTGTTACAAAAATTACGACATAAGTATATACATAAAAGATCAGAATAACTTTTGAAACATCAACTTCACATATGAGCATTAGAACAAAACAGAATAAATAATGTGTAAACATCTTAATGAAGTAAATAACATGTTATTAATGCAAATTATATTTGAGGATAACAGTATTCCTCATCATAGTGAATGTAGCTTAGTATTGTAAGAGAAAAATTCTATGAAGCAGTACACAGAGACAGGAAGAAAACAAATACACAAGGGTACACAAACACATAGTGGGATAACACAAAGAAAGGACAGGGTTTGTTTTACTGCAGTATTTTGCAAACAAAACTTTCTTTACTTCTCGGAGATCTCCCTTCATTCTTCATTATTTCCAAAAAGTCACATTGAAGCCTGCTTTCGCTTCAGAAATCTGTCAATTCCCGTCTCGAGGCCACAATCGCTTCGGAAACTTTCCCGCATGAATCACTTGAGTTCAAATGACAGCTCGGCCAATGCACTGCTCTTCCCTACGCGATACTATCGGCATCTGTATATGTGCACATCGCTATCCCACGATTTTTGCACACCTCAGTGTAGGTAGCACGCAATGAGGGTCGCTCGCCAGGGAAGTAGGCTAACGTTTTTGTGGGCTTTTGGTTTCGTTGGCGGAAGAGGAGCCACACATTCAACAATGAGGGTCAAATGGCTCTAAGCACAATGGGACTTAACATCTGAGGTCATCAGTCCCCTAGACCTTAGAACTACTTAAACCTAACTAACCTAAGGACATCACACACACCCATGCCCGAGGCAGGATTCGAATCTGCGACCGTAGCAGCAGCGCGGCTCCGGACTGAAACGCCTGCAACAATGAGGAAAGAAAAGAAACTTCATAATCTCCAATCTTCTTACTCGTAGCAGCACATGACAGAGAAAAGAAAGATTAGTACTACAACGACAGGATAGGGTTTTGAAGATCTGATCTGCTTATTGCGACCGTATTTGGAGCAATAGCTTACACAAATGCGATGGCCGTGTTAGTCCTGAGTTTTAATATAGTAACTTAGTTTTTCTTTTTGCAGGTTCGTTTAGCGTAGTGAAAAAACAGCCATATTCCTTTTAATTTGCTGTATACGTAGATTACTCCTAGATTAAGCAGTTTGAAAGTTTTTCAGAGATAATATTTATGCTTTTTGAGCGACTATTAAATATTAGGTTTCTCTCTTTTTCTCTTCATAATTTTATCAAGCCACTACTGCATACAGATATGTTTTCTTGCGAGAGATATAATCACTCCATTTTCGTAAGATGTATTATCATTACATGGAAATGCTCTAAATGAAATAAAATTTGTTTTTATCTGTAATACACATTTTATACAATTTAATAATGGCACATAATTTCGGTGCACGTTAACTTGGCCATGACTAAAAGGAGCATTTCAGCACGAGATGTTACATGATAAATAATAGTTGTTCAGCCTTTTCAGTCCCACTCAGCTGAACGGCCAGCGTGTCTGACTGCCATGCTGCGGACCCACGTTCGATGCTCTCGGCCGGGTCGGAGATTTTCTCCGCTCTGGGGCTGGGTGTTGTGTTGTGCTCATCATTTTATCAACACGCAAGTCGCCCAAGGTGGTATCAGCAAATCGGCGGCCGAACTTCCCAAGATGGGGACTCCCAGCCATCAATGCTGGACCATCATTTCATTTTCATTTCTGTCTTTTACAATGGAATTTTGAAATATCACTGATCTCTAACCAAACTGGATGTCGAACTGCAGCTGTGTGAGCGTGCAGGCCAAAGATCCTCGTGTTTTGTTTCTTTCCAACTTACGACATGCTGGTCACGAATTGTCACTTCGACGCAAAAGGAAATAAATCGCTTACTGCAGAAAGACAGAAGCCCGAAATGATCAAACCAATTACTTACCTCAAAAATGAAACCTGTTTTCACAGTTACACGAGTCTGGCAACGCCATCCATTTTCCGTTTACTGCATATAGTAATCTAGTATTGGCCATTCTGCTGGAAGGAGGAAAGATACTATACACTGGCTGACACTGTTCAAAAAACTATAACAAGTTTTCCATTGTTTAAATGAAAGTGTATTCTTTTATCTATTACAGTTCCTGATAGCCTACGTACTATAAAAGAACCATCCTGAGCAATGATTCATATGATTAATGCTTCTCTAGAAACCTGAAAAGGGTTGTCACTGTTTCAAAGTATCATAAAAAGACCTCTTCAGCTAAAAATTCGCGTACTGGTAGGTTCAACATGAATGTTGTTTGCTTGACGATGGATATTTATAGGCTGAGAAAAGGTGTACAGCCTTTACACTCCCTTAAAAGAAAGTCTACATATCTGTGTTGCCTATAAACACCGGCAGAATGGATGGCATCAAGAATTCTTTGGCCTATATCGCTCAAGACAAGGCGCACTTTTGGAATTCAGTCACATCATGGCTGATAACATCATCTCCTAATGTAGGGAACTGAGCAATGCATCCATGCAAAACGTCAAATATTAACCAGAAATGTGTAACAAACTATGTTTATTCCAGTAAAAGACTTTAAATATGAAATTCTATTTTAAAATAAGTAACTTAAACCTAAAATTAATTTGAAAATCCAATGCTCTGCAGAAAGGGAACACGTCCAACACCAACAAAGTCTTTCACCTTACGTCGTACGTGACTTTTACATGTATATAATAAGAAGCTATACTTACATCAAGAAACCAGAAATACATGTCGGGGGATCATTTGCATTAAACTGTTTCATTCAGTTTTTTTTATCTCTACTGTAAAAGCAAGAAATGTGGACATGTTGCTTTTCTGCAGTAAGCGGATCAAATAACTTCCGATTCTGACACTAGTATGACCCCACCGTTGGCTTCCTGGCCAGAAAATGGATTTTTATTTATTTCACATACTCATACATGCTGTTGCGCAAAACAACGCCATAGATGCAGTTGAAATCTATAAATTAGGTATACTATATTATTCAAACATTTAAGAATACGTAATTTTTAAAACGAAAATACAAGCAGACGCTTCTTGAACAAAACTGACAATTCTAGGATATGCCTCTAATGATGATAATAACAAATACTCATGAAGAATACACTGATTTTAAAATTCCAAGGGAACTGCTTGTCAATCTAAAGCGAAGTACATTTTTACACACTTTGTATGTGAAGTTCGCTACCAGCATTTATGTTGCCACTGAATGTCATAAAAACATGCACGTTGCTAATTTGAAAATGTATTGCTCTCAACAGGACACTACATATTGTGTTTTTGGGCTTCTGAAAATTACATTCCGTTTATTTTGACAAAAATAGATGGGTCTATAAGTACAAGGCGACAGATAGTGGATTTCGAAAATTATGTTGCAAATATTGACAGTTTCTTACAGAATACATATAGTAAAAATACAATCTGCACGAAATATCTCTGGAGCACAAAATTTTCTGTAACTGTTTGCAGGAAGAAAACTAAAAGAGGGACTGTAAAATTTTCGTATATCCTGTGAAAGAACAATTTGTTCTGCGTATATGGGCTCTTCTAATGAGGTATTGCAATGTTCTACTAATTCTATAAATTCCTGCTTTAGACACTCTTACAGTAAATGACCTAAGTACCATAAACACAAATTAGTAAATAACCGTTAACCATATACATACCGATAGAAAGCTTTTGCTTAACTGCAATATGATGACTAATGCAGGCGACAGGAATCTGGATGCATGCCAGAGTTCTGCGTTCAGAAAACAGCGTTCTACGTTCAGGTAGTATGGAGATCACTGAGGAACTGAGGTCTACAATGCTGAACGACATTATCTTCTTGCAGTCACTGCCTTTCGCGTTAACCCTAACTTGCCCAAACTTTGAAATCTCTGCCAACGGATTTAATATTTAGGTAGAATATTAGTGAAGCAACTAAAAGCAAAATAGTGTATTGCAATACATAGTTGTATTTATTTTAAACACAAAACAAAAGTGGGACTCCTTAGGATATATTCATTGAACCTGATACGGTTGCATTAGTAATATCAGTTACGTTAACTAAAACAATACGAAACCAAATCATAAATATGAAAACACTCACAATAATGTCCTTTCACGTAAGTATGACCTATAAAGACATATGACGAAATGAATAAAATAGCTATATGACAGTATGTCGCTTTTTTCTGTCCTGTGTGGCAAGGGTATTGAACTATCAAACAATGCAAAGTCCAGGTGGGAATATCAACAATACTCCAAGATGACACATTGTGCTGCAGGCAGGGACAGTGAAAAGACTTGCAAACTGAGCTTTCGGCCAAAGCCTTCTTCAGAAAGCAAACGTAAAACATACAGACATTCTCACAAGCAAGCTAACCACACACATTGATGACAGCTATCTGCGGCTACTTTGGCCCGAATGCAACTACGTCGCCTTGAATAGAAGCAGAAATCCGGAATGGGCTGGGGAAGTAGGAAATATAGCACGACATGGGTTGCTGGAGAGAAGTCAGCACAACCTGGCGAAGTGTGCAGGGACTAGATGGTGAGAAGACAAGGGTGCCGGTGTGGTTTGCTTGTGTGAGTGTTCGTGTGTTTTCTTTTTCCTTTCTGAAGAAGGCTTTGGCTGAAAGTAGTGTAAGTAGCAATCTATCCTATTCACGATGCTGTAGATATTGAACTACCACAGCCAAAAATGTTTCTTGTGTTACAGCAGAGGTACAAAGACACCCCAAAAGGATGTCAGTGTATGAATTCAACTCCAGGCTGTTTTGTGACTGTAGAAAGTGGAAAGGCAAGCATTTGCAGTAGCAGACTCAGCGACTGTGGTTACTGCAGTGGAGTTTCTGCTCTTGGCACGTTGTGTCACTCATGTACTCGACTTGAAACAGAAAAAAACATAGACATATGAAATATATGTTGCATGTAATATTGTAACAAACAAATAAAATAATTGCTTACATATAAAATTACTTTAATATATTATTTATTTATTTGTTTATTGTATGATAGGAGAACATACAACTATTTAAAAAAAAGTACGCACATTATTTCACAAATACACACAATCTCAAGTTCATAAATGGCTCATAGCCTAAAGCACAGGTATGAAATTTAGTCAGCAGCTTCTGCAGGCAAATTGTGCAGGTCTTCCATTCTTCCTTTGAATGCTCTGAAGGAACATGAAAATAATATACACTCCTGGAAATGGAAAAAAGAACACATTGACACCGGTGTGTCAGACCCACCATACCTGCTCCGGACACTGTGAGAGGGCTGTACAAGCAATGATCACACGCACGGCACAGCGGCCACACCAGGAACCGCGGTGTTGGCCGTCGAATGGCGCTAGCTGCGCAGCATTTGTGCACCGCCGCCGTCAGTGTCAGCCAGTTTGCCGTGGCATACGGAGCTCCATCGCAGTCTTTAACACTGGTAGCATGCCGCGACAGCGTGGACGTGAACCGTATGTGCAGTTGACGGACTTTGAGCGAGGGCGTATAGTGGGCATGCGGGAGGCCGGGTGGACGTACCGCCGAATTGCTCAACACGTGGGGCGTGAGGTCTCCACAGTACATCGATGTTGTCGCCAGTGGTTGGCGGAAGGAGCACGTGCCCGTCGACCTGGGACCGGACCGCAGCGACGCACGGATGCACGCCAAGACCGTAGGATCCTACGCAGTGCCGTAGGGGACCGCACCGCCACTTCCCAGCAAATTAGGGACACTGTTGCTCCTGGGGTATCGGCGAGGACCATTCGCAACCGTCTCCATGAAGCTGGGCTACGGTTCCGCACACCGTTAGGCCGTCTTCCGCTCACGCCCCAACATCGTGCAGCCCGTCTCCAGTGGTGTCGCGACAGGCTTAAATGGAGGGACGAATGGAGACGTGTCGTCTTCAGCGATGAGAGTCGCTTCTGCCTTGGTGCCAATGATGGTCGTATGCGTGTTTGGCGCCGTGCAGGTGAGCGCCACAATCAGGACTGCATACGACCGAGGCACACAGGGCCAACACCCGGCATCATGGTGTAGGGAGCGATCTACTACACTGGCCGTACACCTCTGGTGATCGTCGAGGAGACACTGAATAGTGCATGGTACATCCAAACCGTAATCGAACCCATCGTTCTACCATTCCTAGACCGGCAAGGGAACTTGCTGTTCCAACAGGACAATGCACGTCCGCATGTATCCCGTGCCACCCAACGTGCTCTAGAAGGTGTAAGTCAACTACCCTGGCCAGCAAGATCTCCGGATCTGTCCCCCATTGAGCATGTTTGGGACTGGATGAAGCGTCGTCTCACGCGGTGTGCACGTCCAGCACGAACACTGGTCCAACTGAGGCGCCAGGTGGAAATGGCATGGCAAGCCGTTCCACAGGACTACATCCAGCATCTCTACGATCGTCTCCATGGGAGAATAGCAGCGTGCATTGCTGCGAAAGGTGGATATACACTGTACTAGTGCCGACATTGTGCATGCTCTGTTGCCTGTGTCTATGTGCCTGTAGTTCTGTCAGTGTGATCATGTGATGTATCTTACCCCAGGAATGTGTCAATAATGTTTCCCCTTCCTGGGACAATGAATTCATGGTGTTCTTATTTCAATTTCCAGGAGTGTATGATTTACAGTTTGCTGCTCATTGCCACCAGTCCTTTTCAGAACCCTCATGTTCGCAAGATTGGACCTTCAATACCAATATATCAACAGAACATACAAGGCACATGCAAAGAGTGAATGTTTATTCAAAACGCTGAAAGAACATCAAACTGATATCAGTTTTTTTCTAAGAAACCCACACAGAAGGCGATGTACAACTTCATAACGAAGAAATGATCTTAGGATTTAAGCTAACATAATTATATTACATTACTACTGAGTATTCTAATAGGCCATAGATCCAGTCCCTCATTTTCAGAAAAAAGTAATTCTGTAAGACGGTTGTAAACAATTTCGGAACAGAAACAGAAATAAAAAACAATGATAAAATCATATATGGACATGCAGATGATTAATTTAGGTGTAGGAACGTGGAATTTACTGTGTAAGATATTGCTGCAAGTACGAAACAAGTATTTATAGCCTGTGAACTATAATATGTGCTATAGCGCAAACCGATGTTAATAGAAAATAAACAGAACAGTTCGGAACTACATTTCAATAGCATGTGGAAGAGGACGAAGAAGTACCATTGGTGTTACATAAAAAAATGCAAGAAGACATTAAAACTGCGAAAAATGAGTGTAACACTCGACGAAATGGACATGGAACTTGTGGAATAACCCATTGCTGATAGTTGCTGTTTATACATCATGTTGCGTTGTCCTGATCAACATTACGAATGAATTTTAAACTGAACTGACGAAAGCCTTGGCTAAAGCATCTGGAAAATGGAAAATCCACGATTCAGTGACTTCAACGCTAAAACAGAAATCAAAGTATGGGATGCCATCCTCGAAAGTTTTGGAGCAAATACAGGAAATGACAATAATAAACGCCTAATTAGCATTGTGACACTTACTTTTCTGAAATAGTAAAGAATTTAATAGCTCCACTACATTCGCAAGTGCAGCTGGACACAGCCGATTAGAGAAAAGAAGTCATATTGACGATGTAATTTATTCGATATTGGACAGAACGTTCAAGTGGTCACTTTCTTGTTCACCTCATGTACGAATACTACTTCCGAATTACACTTTAAGAATAAACCAGGTCTTAGTGAAAAGAATATAGGGGCAGAATGAATATAATCTAGAATATTTCAGAAAAAATAGTTTAAATGTACGTGCGAGATGTACTTTACGAATGAAGTATGGAACATTAGTGAATATTCGCCAGAAGATATGTACCCTGATTTGAAATAAAATTTACTGCAGCGATAGGAGGAAAAAATGGAAGGAGACGCAATGTATCGGCTGATGCCACAGTGTAATACAAGACTCGTCCAACAAAAATTAACGGTTATAAAATATGGCTAAAGACATGTAACTACCACAAGTCATAGCGTACTTATAAGAGGAGAGAAAAAGTATTTCACCCGAAGACAGATCTTGCGATATATTTAGCACGAAACAAACTGCTGGGAAACCAAGAGTAAGGCAGCTAGTAAAAGGTGTATTATATTGCTGTTGTCGTCCGCCCCGGTAGCTGAGTGGTCAGCGCGACAGAATGTCAGTCCTAAGGGCCCGGGTTCTATTCCCGGCTGGGTCGGAGATTTTCTCCGCTCAGGGGCTGGGTGTTGTGTTGTCCTAATGATCATCGTCTCATCCCCATCGACGTGCAAGTCCCCGAAGTGGCGTCAAATCGAAAGACTTGCACTCGGCGAACGGTCTACCCGACGGGAGGCCCTAGTCACACGATATTTCCATTTCCATTGCTCTTGTCTACATAAAATTCTGTTACAGAGACTACTATTGTTGTTGTGGTCTTCAGTCTGAAGCAGCTCTCCACGCAACTCTATCCTGTACAAGCCTATTCCATCACCGAATAACTACCCCAACCTTGTACTACTGCAAACATTTGCTACTGTGGTGCGTGTTCGCTTTTAACCTGTCTTGGCTACGATAGTGAGTTCGCTATGCTACTCGCATTCCTACTTCGTTATTCATTATCAGACTTACTTCTCTATTACCGCTATTTGATGTTGAAACTCTGTACTCATCTACACACAAGTCCTGTTCTTCCTGCCTCCACACGTAACTAACTTCCACTGTAACTTCAGCGTGTCCAGTTTCAGTTTTAGATTCTCTAGCCTATCTACACGATTAAGGGATGTAACATTCCACACTTCGACCGATAAATGCCATTTTTGTTTTCCCTGATGACGACATCATTATGTGTGATCCACACCTGGAGATCCGAATAGGGAACTATTTTATCCTCGGAATATTTTACTCTAGAGGAGATCATTTAACCATCAGCAGAGTTACATGTCCTCAGGAAATGAAACTACTGGAATCTCCACTTGCTCTCAAGCGTTCGCAGTGGCAGCACAGTAATGCCGAGTTGGGTCATACTGCAAAGTCATATCAGTGAGTCGTCCAGAATTTTACCCCTGCAACAACTGAAAAAGTCGCTGGCCCTCTTCAGGAATTACAAGTTTGTCTGTCCTTTCCACAGATACCCTCCCGTTGTGGTTGCAACTACGGTACGGCTATCTGTACCGTTGAGGCCGCAAGACGTCCCATTAGGCAAGGTCCATGATTGATGGGAGAAGATACAGAAACTAAAAACCTAAAATTAGATAAGGACGGAAGCTACTCAAAAATATTGAAACTTCTGAAGGCCTTAAAAAGTTATTGGTTACCTCTGGTTTCCACTGAAAAATAAATTTTGAAAGACTCGTGAAGTAAGTATACAGGAATGGACTTCTATGTCCTACGAACAATACTCAGTATAGACGACCATATCCTGAAAGTAGAGGACGTGCGCGATGTGGAACGTAATAGAGTTGAAAATAAACTTCACAAACCTAAATATCTATCGAATGGTGACCGTCAAGTAAGTATTAAATTGTGCACAGGCTTTCTCGAGCCTTAAACAGGAAGTTTAGTTACGATTAAAACTTATGACTTATCGCTGTAGTAAGACAGAAGTAGAAAGGCCTACAGGTTAAAAGAAACGAGCCATTTCCAATTTCATCTCCCTTTTGCAGCAAAAGAACATAAACAAAGCGCAAAGACCTGTATGTATCAAACTACTTTTCAAAGTATGTACTTTAGTGCTGATCAGAAACAATGGAAACAATTAAAGGAAATAACCATTTTTTAAAATGGTAATGGATTTTCGAACAGTGCTGGGACGCCACCAGCAGATTGCAAACGAGGAAAAATTAAGAAGAATTAAGGTGAAGAACATAGGGTAAACGCAAAGATGATAGTGTGTAGTCTATTTGTTCGTATCGATTTGAAGACTGACTCGACAAAGAAGTTTTTGATGTAGAATCCATCTTTTAAAAGGCAGACGGGGCTAGCAAAATAAGAAAGAAACGGCTAGAAGAGAGATGGAGGAAGAAGAGTAGTGTGCGAGAGAGAGAGACTTGGAGAAAGAGATGCGAGAGATGACTACATAAGTCAGAACCGTTTTGGTTCTAGCACACTTCCCTAGTGTACTCCCAATGTTATCACTTGTGTGTGTGTGGCTGCTTCTCTGACTACAATAGGCAAAAGTTTTTCGTTTTATTGCAATATGCATTGTACTTTTCTGCAGAATTCAGCATAACTAATATTACTATGCTTTTGTGTACTTCAGGAGACCTTTTTTGTGCACAGTTAGATTACTCTTCGTGTAATAGTAGTTATTAAGCGGTACTCAGGTGGTGGCCACTGTTCTTATTTTTATGTTTCTTGTCCAGTTGTTTCTACAGTAACCCTGACTTCTGGAAGCTGCTTTTGTAAGTTCGAGGTTTCACAAAACCTAATTTCAGATTAGGACTACGTACGCAGTAATTCGAATCTTTAGAAGGGTTCTTGTACCATAGCATAAATAGCATATTCAATGTTTTATTTTTCTAATGATTCCTCTATGGTGCGACAGTCTGAAGAGGCTAGCCTTCCTAGGTCAGATTTTTTCTACTTACATTACGATTGACGTCTACGCTTAGACGGATATCAATAGTCTTCTTAGTCGAAAATGAGGTGCACAGAGATAAATGTATTTGTACGAAAGAAAAGGATTTATCATACCAAGCTAAGTCCAGAAGCATGCGATTAGCTATTTGCTTAAAATTTCATAACAAATGGTAAAAATTGTGAGAATGTTATCTCCGTAACATCAGTACATGGAGCAAACATTTTAGAATAAAGAGCGATTTATTTGTGGTTTGCATTACACAGACAGAGAGTGATTTCTCTTTATCTACTGTTTAAGTCTGGGATATAATTCTCGCAATTCTTTTGCCCATACAAAGCAGACGAGTTTTGTCCCTTAGCCGTCCATTCGGGGAGAAGTCTATTGCAGTGTGCCGTGTGTCACGCTATCCGCCTCGGGAAGGTCGAGGATTCAGATATTCATGAGGACTGCTTGGTGGGCGACCAGCGCGGCAGAATGCAGAAGCGTCGAGGATCTACAGGCGACGGCAAACGACCCGTAAAACTATGGCTTAGATGCAAATGGGGGTCGGCGCGAATACGAAGCATGCTTCATAAAATGAGGCGGCTGCACTGCGCGATTAAGAGCCCACGACGTTGCGAATGTCGACGGCGGACAATGGAAATATGGCAAAGTAATTACTTTTCATGAAAATGAGTGTATACTTCATGTTAATATTTGAATGAGTATAAAATGAACAAAAAATCCGCATCTACAAAGAATCTGTTCTACAGTACACAAAAAACTGAAATATCTGTTAGAGGTTATGCAATGTTTGATATAAAAGTTAATTAGAAAAAGAAAGAGGACGTATCGCATATGCATATGTTACTTGAAGATTTTTCATTATCATTTACTATATCTTCCCCAAATCTGCCGACAGTGACAAACCTTTTTTCGCATCTTTTTTATCAGCGCGAAGTGGCCTAATCATAGAATTTGCGTAGTTTCAGGTGTTTTAGTGAAAATATATGTCAATTCGTTTTCAAATGCGTTAATGTTGTCAGGACACTGGCCGATGACGCATAAACAATGACCATCAGTGGAGAGTAGTCGCACATTGCCATCCCCACTTTTCGAGGCTCTCACTTACTTTTTTTCTCAGTTGTAGTGTTACTTTTCCAGTTTTGTGTAGTTCTTCCCCTCAGTTACTACTCTACAGAGCTGTAGCTCCGAATCCTTCATTGTCAGCTCTTTTTCTCTTCGTATCTGTTAACGAAACAGTAATAACGTTGTATTGCAAGAGACTATTAGAGGCCTGTGTAGTATTTGCACTAATGCTTTGTACGTAGCATGTTCCTAAATCAAGCGTAACAGGATTAGACGTAGAGAAAAGCCAGATTTTTTGGGGGGACATGGTTCCTCTGGCATCCAAATCAGCAAAAAGTCTAAGATGCATTGTTTGAAACATGAGCCATTTCTCAACCTGAGAAATATTCCTCCACCCGTTTGGAACTGCGCGAAGAGGCTGTTTTCAGGACGTGGATGCTGGAGCATGCCTTGTTGATCCTACATATGCCCTAGTCTCCGAAAGGCCTTGTGATCATTCAGGCCAGTACGAGCGGTCAGTAGTCAGCAGAGTGCTTATATTCTTGACTGCCTGTGCGGAAATTCTGCGCAAGTGTCTACAGTCCATACTGAGTTGACTTCGGGCGTACACAAAGAGGAGCATCGCGAATGAATGTAGGTTTGTTGGAATGACGGGATAGTTTACAGGAATCTGTAAAGATACACCCTCGATAAATATGCTTAGTGTCCCTCGTACGCCGGCCAGTGTGGCCGAGAGGTTCTAGGCGCTTCAGTCTGGAACCCCGCGACCGCTATGGTCGCAGGTTCGAATCCTGCCTTGGGCGTGGATGTGTGTGATGTCCTTAGGTTAGTTAGGTCTAAGTAGTTCTAAGTTCTAGTGGACTGATGACCTCAGATATTAAGTCCCACAGTGCTCAGAGCCATTTATCCCTCGTAGACCTAAACAGAAACCTCAAGAGCTTGTTCTAAAGATGAGATCTATGTATATTTTTCAGTCCCCTACGTAGCGCTCTCATATAACCACAAAAATTAAATGAAACATTTAGGAAGTTGAAACTTCCTGGCAGATTAAAGCTGTGTGCCCGACCGAGACTCGAACTCGGGACCTTAACCTTTCGTGGGCAAGTGCTCTACCATCTGAGCCACCGAATCACGACTCAAGCCCGATACTCACAGCTTTACTTCTGCCAGTACCTCGTCTCCTACCTTCCAAACTTTACAGAAGCTCTCCTGCGAACCTTGCAGAACTAGTACTCCTGAAAGAAAGGATATTGCGGAGACATGGCTTAGCCACAGCCTGGGGGATGTTTCCAGAATGAGAATTTCACTCTGCAGCGGAGTGTGCGCTGATATGAAACTTCCTGGCAGATTAAAACTGTCTGCCCGACCGAGACTCGAACTCGGGACCTTTGCTTTCGCGGGCAAGTGCTCTACCATCTGGGCTACCGAAGCACGACTCAAGCCCCCTACTCACAGCTTTACTTCTGCCAGTACCTCGTCTCCTATCTTCCAAACTTGCAACTTCCAAAGTTGCGCAGAATAATGAATACTCCCATCGCCTATGAATGGAACGGAAGGAAACATATAATATGATGCGATAAAAACTCATCGTGATTGCCAGAGTCATTTAACTTTTCTGTGGTTTCTGAGCCACTTAAACCAGCTTTCAGGAGAGAGGCCACGACTGATTTCCTTCTCCATTTTTGTCCAGCTGATACATTAATCGCGTCTCTAATTACCTCGATATTGACGAAACGTTAGAGTCTAACCTTCCTTTCCTTAAGACGAAAAAGAAAATGTAGTTAAATATTGGATTGACAGCTTGGCACTCAAAATAAAAATGTGTTTATAATAATGTAAGTGCGGAGACTTTTACTTCTGAATCAGTTAACACAAAAACTTTCGAGCTATAGAGCCGCTATGTATTATAAAACAACTGTCGCTCAATTGATAAAACTGTCGTTTCAGACACGGTTGTAGCGGATTTCCTCTTGGCCACTGCAGTCGTTACCGAAACGTCCACTTTATCAATTTAGTGACATTGTACAAGGAAAAAAATCTTGGTTTTGAAGCCGTGTCATTTGGAATAAAATTCGTGAGCTTTCGGCAACTGTCTCCTCCGTCGTCGACATGAGTAAAACTTCTAATTTCGGGGTTAGTCAAGGCAGCAGCGTCTTCTTCTTTCCAGAGGAGGGGCGCAGTGGCTCATGCACGGGAAGGCGAGTTGGACAGTTCGTGGCAGCTCCAGCTCACTATGGGACCGAGAGACGTGAAGTGTCGTGAGGCAGGGTCCGCGTGAAACACGGGTTTAAAAAAATGGCACTGAGCACTACGGGACTTAACTTCTGAGGTCATCAGTCCCCTAGAACTTAGAACTACTTAAACCTAATTAACTTAAGGACATCACACACACTCATGCCAGAGGCAGGATTCGAACCTGCGACCGTAGCAGTCGCTCAGTTCCAGACTGTAGCGCCTGGAAGCGCTCGGCCACCCCGGCCGGCAGAAATGCGGGCCCTGCAACGAACTTGTGACGGCACAGTTGTCACCTTCTACGCCATACTTCGCGAAAGCTCGGCTCTGAGCAGGGTCCACGAGAAATCAATATATCAGTGAAATGGTACTCACGAAAGGCTTTAACTTTGTCGTGTACTATCGAGAGCTTGCATGCTCTTAAATGTGCAGTCAAGAATGATTAAAATCGTCTGAAATAGTTACTCGCCCGGCACCAGAAATGACTTCTGGCACTCGTAATATGCGCAGTGTTACGTGCTGCGTCGTACGCACGGCGGCCTTTCATTTCTCGTGGGTCTCATCGAGAGGGGCAGGCGCCATGTTTGAGACAGCCACTCCCACCTCCCTAAAAGGCTCAGGCTTTCGTCTTCCTTCGAGAACGCTGTCCAAAGTATACCAGCGTGTCACAATAAATTTTTACCCTTGATCTCAGTTGTAATTATTACAATTTAATGTAATCTCAGTCACCTCCTTTAGGACGGAATCCCAATATGAACAGAAATGGCCCACAGTAGCTTACCGAGACGTTAAACCCAATTTTTATTTCTTTTTTCCCACAATGTCTTCCTCTTTTGAAAGCGAATGTTTGTCTGTTCTCTGGCAATGTTCATCCTGAATGACGTCTCAAACTCCATTTCTGTTACTTGTGCTCAGCAGCAGGCCAAGCAACAGTACGAATCATTTGGCCTATGTAAACGCTGCCACATTCACACAGTTATACGAATCGGTGCAGACTGAAATAATTACTTGCATAAGGGCAGAGGTGGACCAATGCTTTATCGGCTTGCTCAGTTTATGAAGCTCTTGAATAAATCATCCAATGTGTTGTGTTGGCAGAAGAGCCACCACCGTGTTACTAGAGGAGGCCGAAATGCACCCGTTTTAGCTCACGCAGGCTGGCGTGAGGAGGGAAGGACTATACTGACGTGAGGTCTGGAACATGACAAGGAATTAGAATTCAGAAAGCGGATGTAATTAGTTTCATACTTAACTTTAATCCATTAATGATGAACGTTGCTCTTGACGACATATGATTCACAATATAGTCTGTTCAGAATTCATTCTAATTACTGAATATGGCGTCTTGCTAGGTCGTAGCAAATGACGTAGCTGAAGGCTATGCTAAACTATCGTCTCTGAAAATGAGAGCGTATCTAGTCAGTGAAACATCGCTAGAAAAGTCGGCTGTACACCTGGGCGAGTGCTAGGGAGTCTCTCTAGACCTGCCGTGTGGCAGCGTTCGGTGTGCAATCACTGGTAGTGGCGACACGCGGGTCCGACGTATACTAACGGACCGCGGGCGATTTAAAGGCTACCACCTAGCAAGTATGGTCTCTGGTGGTGACACCACACAATGTTTCTGAATCGAAATCATTTGTTTGTCTGTAGATGTACATCACATCTAAAGATTTCATAAGACCTTCGTGGTGCGTCGTTTTTTGAGTCTTATAGTGTACGTTAACAGTTAGTAAACTTGACATATGACATAAAAGTTGTCTCTTCTTCTCAATAATACCAACTCTATTCTCAGTAGTTTTAACATTCAATTTGTAGTTACATTACTCTTTTGTATTCACGCAGACAAAATACTGTATGTGAAATACACGCTTGGGTGACTGAGTGAGACGGTCGCAGCTGACATGTTATTGCCTTGTAGTGGAATCCGCCCTATGTCTTCGCCGGCCGGAGTGGCCGTGCGGTTCTAGGCGCTACAGTCTGGAAACGAGCGACCGCTACGGTCGCAGGTTCGAAACCTGCCTCGGGCATGGATGTGTGTGTCGTCCTTAGGTTAGTTAGGTTTAATTAGTTCTAAGTTCTACGCGACTGATGACCTCAGAAGTTAAGTCGCATAGTGCTCCGAGCCATTTGAACCGCCCTATGTCATCAAATGCTACTCCTACCCGTTTGAGCGCATAAGCACCTCCAAGACTGACCAAGAAGAACAGCAGCGTGACACGGCGATAAACGGATTCCTATGTAAAAGATATCATTTTCAAGCTTTCTGACATTGCCAACCGGGCTTACACGATCTGTTGTAATTTATGTTAGGGACTGAAAACTCACGAAGTCATGATCGCACATGATATTTTCTTTATTTGGATGGACTACTAGTTTCGGCTAACAGTCTAGCCATTTTCAGATCACAAAATATTCTTGATTAGTATCGGTGCCCAACTGCTTTACACATTTTTTAAATCTTTCTTAAAATAACAACATCCATGCATGATGTAGTTAAAAACAAATTTTCATCGTTACTTGCCAGTCCATAGTTCAGTTACATTGGCCACGAACGGTAAAAAGCTGTTATTAACTGTCATGTTTGGGCGTTGTCATTTCAAGAAAGATTTGAACATTGCATAAAGCCGAAATACTAATCAGGAATGTGTAATGGTCTGAAGATGACTAGACTGTTAGCCGAAACTAACACACAAACACACACACACACACACACACACACACACACACACACACACACACACACACACTCTATCTCCCTCTCCCTCTCCCTCTCTCTCTCTCTCTCTCTCTCTCTCTCTCTCTCTTTCATCTCACTAAAAATTTTTGTAACCTGTTATCACCTAAACGAATAGGGGCTCATGAAATAAAGACCAACACTTTTTCATAACTTCACTAATTATCGAACTGCAGACATATTCTAGTGGACGAGCGCTGGTTCGATATTCAACCCGGTACTCACATCCGGAGGTATAGTAAATATACTCTCCCAGTAATTCCCACCAGTGTAACTCATGGTAGGTCGATATCTTCGGGTATTACAGCTTTCAGAAATGACCTAAACGCAGTATCAGTGACGCCAATACATTTGTACTGTTGTTGTTGTCTTCATTCTCGTGTAGCTCTCCACGCTAGTCTATTATGTGCAAGTCTCTTCATCTCTGTATTGTCACTACAACCTACATTTACCTGAAAGTATTCATCTACATCTACATCTACGTGATTACTCTGCTATTCACAATAAAGTGCCTGACAGAGGGTTCAATGAAACACCTTCAAGCTGTCTCTCTACCGTTCCATTCTCGAACGCCACGCGGGAAAAACAAGCACTTAAATTTTTCTGTGCCATCCCTAATTTCTCTTATTTTATCGTGCTGATCATTTCTCCCTATGTAGGTGGGTGCCAACAGAATGTTTCCGCAATCGGAGGAGAAAGCTTGTCATTGAAATTTCGTGAGAAGATCCCGTCGCAATGAAAAACGCCTTTGTTTTAATTATTGCCACTCCAGTTCACTTATCATGTCCGTGACACTATCTCCCCTATGCCGCGATAATACAAAACGAGCTGCCCTTCTTTGTACTTTTTCAATGTCATCCGTCAGTCCCACCTGATGCGGACCCCACACCGCACAGCAATACTCCAGAGTAGGGCGGACAAGCGTGGTGTAAGCAGTCTCTTCAGTAGACCTGTTGCACCTTCTAAGTGTTCTTCCAATGAATCGCAGTCTTTGGTTTGCTCTACCCACAGTATTACCTATGTGATCGTTCCAATTTAGGTTATTTGTAATTGTAATCCCTAAGTATTTAGTTGAATTTACAGCATTCAGATTTGTGTGACTTATCACGGAATCGAAATTTAGCTGATTTCTTTTAGTGCTCATGTGAATAACTTCACACTTTTCCTTATTCAGGGTCAATTGCCACTTTTTGCACCATACTCATAACTTATCTAAATCATTTTGCAAGTCATTTTGATCATCTGATGACTTTGCAAGAGGGTAAATGACAGCATCATCTGCAAACAATCTAAGATGGCTACTCAGATTGTTTCCTATGTCGTTAACATAGATCAGGAACAATAGGGGGCCTAGAACACTTCCTTGGGGAAAGCCGGATATTACTCCTGTTTTACTCGATGACTTTCCGTCTATTACTACGAACTGCGACCTTTCTGACAGGAAACCACGAATCTAGTCGCACAACTGAGACGATACTCCGTAGGGATGCAGTTTGTTTGAAGACGCTTATGAGGAACTGTGTCGAAAGTCTTCTGGAAATGTAAAAATATGGAATCAATTTGACATCCCCTGTCGATAGCACTTATTACTTCATGTCTATAAAGAGCTAGTTGTGTTTCACAAGAACGATATTTTCTGAAACCGTGCTGAGTATGTGTCAATAAATCGTTGTCTTCGAGGTACGTCATAATGTTCGAATACAGTATATGTTCTAAAACCCTACTGCAAATCGACGTTAATGATATAAGCCTGCAATTCAGCGAATTACTCCTACTTCCCTTTTTGGGTATTGGTGTCACTTGAGCTATTTTCCAGTCTTTAGGTACGCATCTTTCTGTGAGCGAACGGGTGTATATAATTGCTAAATATGGAGGTATTCTATCAGCATGCTCTGAGAGGACCTGACTGGAGGCCTTGGCTTTATTAAGTGAACGTGCATACATTGTGGGATACAGGTGCTGGATGTCAGTCTGGGATGGAGTTCCATGCCTGTTGTACTTAGTAGGTCAATAAAGGGCCAGTTAACGTTGGTTGTGGTTAATGCTGGAGTTATAGGCCAATGAAATCCATATGAAAGGAATCCTGGAAATTGGAGGTACCAAGGGGATATATCACCGGCAGCTAACATCAGTACCTTAATGCGTTCGTGTACAGTTATGCCGACTGTTAATCTGTATGGTAAACTGGCTGGAAAGTTATTTATTGTTCTGCGAGAAGTTGGAGTGCTCTGCCCCCTCAGATTCTTTCTCGTGTGGGTGATCTTGCAATGGCAGTCGGGAATATGAGTGTCTCAACGGGCAAGAGCGGGACACAGGGCGTAAAAGAAGTACAATTATGGTATGAGCACTGCTTTTGGTCAATAGCTGGTTAAAATTACTTGCGTTTGCTTGATTCCTGGTCTGCGTATTAAAATAATACTCCGTTAGAGCAAATTATCGCTCTTGAAAAGTGTATGACACAGTAGTTCATAACAACTGGAACCGCTGGAAAAATTCAGCCGATGGACGTTTGCTTTATCCGTGCCTATAAAACACACCGTCGCCCTGTCTGCATCCAAGCCTTAAAGGATAACCAGTTTCACGGTAAGCTCCACGAAAGACTGTTTCGCATTTCGTTGCATGTTATCACATTCCATCAGTTCTCATCATCCCGTTACGCCAACTTGATTCTACATGCATTCGTTAAGAACTGATACCTAGCTGAAGGTCCTGCAAGGTTTGTAACGCCCAAACAGTTCGTCGTCTTGACGGAGCGAACCTTTGTAATCACTGTGGCGCGCCATTTTTCATACGGTGTTCATGGCGCATTTAATTCTTTGTTTTGAACGTTTCTTGAATGTGGACGTTGTCTATTTTATGAAGTGTTACACATGCATCCCATAGATGGTTGGTCTCTGCACCTCCCGGACACTCATATTCTGTCGCCCTCCTGATGCACAACGTGTGTCATTGGCAGCTAATATTTTTCCTGTTGTAATTGTTGACACAACACTTTCAATTGAGCCTTACTAAAGATTGAACTTGCGACCTCGCACTCAAGGAGCTCCTTGTCAGACTGAAAATTCCCATGGTACGACTGGGTTCCGACCACACGATTATTTCATAATAAAAGGATGACAGAGGTTGCTAACTACCGAAATGACAGAGAAAGATCTTCAGTTAATGTACATTTATTTCACAAGAATTTACACACACGAGGAAAAACTAAACACAGTAAGGAACAAAGGTTTTCATTCAAAATTAATACAGTGCACATGAAGCATTAAGATGTCTCAGTTACACATAATACACGCATTACTGGTCCGAAAGATACTGGGAAACAGTGCTAAAAGAGGGGTAACTTACAGAGATCGACATGGCAGAAATAATTGGTTTATCCAGGGTATACGGAGGTGTGGTACGGAGAAATGCATAAATCAACCAGGCACGTGGTTATTTGTTTCAGAGAGAAAAGAAATTTCCTCCTCTCACGAGTCCCGGAGAAGTCCATGGCAATATACTAGATGCCAATTAGAGCTCTAGTCTCGTCAGGAAGCCTGTCAGATATGAGAAAATGCTCCCGCCTTCCACGGTTCGCAAGCAACTGCTGCTGAGGCTGCTAAGGCGGCGTGGTCGGTACCCCATAGTCAATCAGAAAGCTGTCCTCTCCAGCGCATTACAGTGAAATTTTAGCTTGGCGGGCCTCTGGCTTGCATGAAAAGAGTGCACATGTAACTTGCCAACACAGTGTCGTCTGTATACAGGATGGTCCATTGATCGTGACCGGGCTAAATATATCACGAAATAAACGTCAAACGAAAAAACTACAAAGGACGAAACTTGTATACCTTGAATGGCGAAACCAGATGCCGCTATGGTTGGCCAGCTAGATGGCGCTGCCGTAGGTCAAACGGATATCAACTGCGTTTTTTAAAATAGGAACGCCCATTTTTATTACATATTCGTGTAGTTCGTAAAGAAATATGTTTTAGTTGGACCACTTTTTTCGCTTTGTGATAGATGGCGCTGTAATAGTCACAAACATATGGCTCACAATTTTAGACGAATAGTTGGTAACAGGTAGGTTTTTTAAATTAAAATACAGAACGTAGCTTTGTTTGAACATTTTATTTCGGTTGTTCCAATGTGATACATGTACCTTTATGAACTTATCATTTCCGAGAACGCATGCTGTTACAGTCTGATTACCTGTAAATACCACATTAATGCAATAAATGCTCAAAATGATGTCCGTCAACCTCAATGCATTTGGCTATACGTGTAACGACATTCCTCTCAACAGCGAGTAGTTCACCTTCCGTAATGTTCGCAACATGCATTGACAATGCGCTGACGCACGTTGTTAGGCGTTGTCGGTGGATCACGATAGCAAATATCCTTCAACTTTCCACACAGAAAGAAATCCGGGGACGTCAGATTCGGTGAACGTGCGGGCCATGATATGATGCATCAACGACCAATCCACTTGTCATGACATATGCTATTCAATACTGCTTCAACCGCACGCGACCTATGTACCGGACATCCATCGTGTTGGAAGTACATCGCCATTCTGTCATGTAGTGAAACATCTTGTACTAACGTCGGTAGAACATTACGTAGGAAATCAGCATACACTGCACCATTTAGATTGCCATCGATAAAATGGGAGCCAATTATCCTTCCTCCCATAATGCCGCACCATACATTAACCCGCCAAGGTCGCTGGTGTTCTACTTGTCGGAGCCATCGTGGATTTTCCGTCGCCCAATAGTGCATATTATGCCGGTTTACGTTACCGCTCTTGGTAATGACACTTCGTTGCTAAATAGAACGCGTGCAAAAAATTTGCCATCTTCCCTTAATTTCTCTTGTGCCCAGTGGCAGAACTGTACACGACGTTCAAAGTCGTCGCAGTGCAGTTCCTGGTACATAGAAATATGGTATGGGTGCAACCGATGTTGATGTAGCATTCTCAATACCGACGTTTTTGAGATTCACGATTCTCACGCAGTTTGTCTGCTACTGATGTGCGGATTAGCCGCAACAGCAGCTAAAACACCTACCTGAGCATCATCATTTGTTGCAGGTCGTGGTTGACGTTTCACATGTGGATGAACACTTCCTGTTTCCTTAAATAAAGTAACTATCAGGCAAACGGTCCTGACACTTGGATGATGTCGTCCAGGATACCGAGCACCATACATAGCACACGCCCGTTGGGCATTTTGATCACAATAGCCATACATTAACACGATATCGACCTTTTCCGCAATTGGTAAACGGTCCATTTTAACACGGGTAATGTATCACGAAGCAAGTGGCGGAATGTTACGTGATACCACGTACTTATACGTTTGTGACTATTACAACGCCGTCTATCACAAAGCGAAAAAAAGTGGTTCAACTAAAACATTCATATTTCTTTACGTACTACACGAATATGTAATAAAAATGGGGGTTCCTATTTTTTTAAAAATGCTGCTGATATCCGTTTGACCTATGGTAGCGAAATCTAGCGGGCCAAACATAGCGCCATCTGGTTTCCCCCTTCAAGCTAGACGAGTTTTGTTCTTTGTAGTTTTTTGTTTGATGCGTATTTCGTGAGATATTTGGCCCGCTCACTATCAATGGACCACCCTGCATAGTGGGTGAGGGGGGTGGGGGTCTCCATTGTCTGAGAAACACACAGGCCATTTTGATCAGGTGACATGCCACACCAGTGAGAATCGTATCATGCCAAATATTCTGCTAGAGGAAAACTACTTTTACTTTAATAAAATCTTTCTTGCTTATTCCTCGCCATGTTAAGAGGAGCATCTGGTTGGCATTGTGAAAAATGTGTTAAAAGACCGGACATAATAGCCATTTGTGGGATCTTGGTTCTCGATTCCTATCTGAGCTAGGAACACGGTGTATGGTGTAAAGAAAGGTTTTGGTTTAGCCCGGACTAGCGGCCATCTATCTCGCTGTAGCTGTGTTACAGTAAATTAAGCAAAGTTTGAACGATGAACGGAAAGTAGCACCTGGGCAAATTGTGCGAATCGATTATTTCCTTTTGCCTAATGTTTTAATTGGGCTGAATTGATGCTCAGCTGATGGCATTATTTGTATGTCCACTGTTCGTATTTTATGTGCAAAAACAAGCACCCTTAAATAACCCTAGACTAGAGTGGGACTGGTGATTCAATTTGGTCCACCAGTGTATCGGACCTTGGTCTAAGATAAGTTATAACTGTTCGAAGAAATCTTGCTTTGCTTAGATTTTACGTGCAAAAAACACGTTTTGCTCGAAGGTTCTTGAAGTGCGCCACTTCTGTGCTTTAAATTTCTACGAATCATTTCAAACTTTGCGCAAAGGTAGATAAATGGATAAAGTTGTAAGTAGGCTGTTTAGGTTTTTATGTTGGTAACGCCACATAGCGCTCTGTATGAAAATCACTGACTGTGCTGTGTGTAGTCTGTGGCTGGTTGGCATTGTTGGAATATTCGCTATTGTAGTGTTGTCCAGTTGGATGTGAACAGCGTGTAGCGTTGCGTTGTTCGAGGTGAGCCGCCAGCAGTGGCGGATGTGGAGAGAGAGATGGCGGAGTTTTGAGAGGTCTCTATAAGCGGACGACCTGCACGTGTGTCCGCCAGAAAAAGGAATTTGTAAAGTGGAGGTCATGAAATGATGACATCTGATGACTTTTGAACATTATTAAGGTAAATACTTTGTTTGTTCTCTATCAGAATCTTTCATTTGCCTATCAGTAGTTAGTGCCTTCAGTAGTTAGAATCTTTTATTTAGCTGGCAGTATTGGCTCTCGCTGTATTGCAGTAGTTCGAGTAACGAAGATTTTTGTGAGGTAAGTGATTCATGAAAGGTATAGGTTATTGTTAGTCAGGACCATTCTTTTGTGGAGATTATTGAGTTGCGGAAAAAATATTGTGTGGCAGTTAAGTGAGGATCGGAATAAATAAAGAGACAAATGTCTGAGTACGTCCATTTTTGCTCAGCTGTTTGAAAATCAAATAACGTAGAAGTTTACCAGCACAGTCATTCATAATTTTTCAATAGGGGACGTTACAAAGTCAAAATGGATTTTTTTCCTTCAGTAATCTTTACCCGTTGTCAAGACACTATCATTGAAACTCGAGCTAAATGTGGCACGTAAAATTCATTAGTATGTGAAACGATTTAAAATAAATTAATTAACTATAAAATGCATTCTCACAATGAAATCGAAAACTCGCTTTCAAAAATCTGGCTTCATTCGGATCTTGTGTGTAAAGAACATGTTTTTCTTGAGTGTTTTTACGTGCGCCACTTCTATGTTACAGACTTGTGCCAATAGGCTCAAATTTTATACAAAAGTAAACAAATACATGCAATTCATGGTCGTTTTGTTGTTTTGTGAAAGCCTTGCCCCATGCCACGATATGAGCATCGTGGTTCGAAAAACAAAGAAAACCTATACCGAATCAGTCGTCGCCCCAGTCAAAAAAATCTACATCGGTTGCCGTGCTATGGCGGTCCATCGTCAAAATTATTGTAAAGTTGGAAACCAGGATGAAAAATGCACAAAAAAGTCGAATGTGTCCTGGGCAGAGTCAGGGATGTAAAAGAAGGGAACTAGCTTTTCGATTTGTCTGGCAGCTTCAAAGACATTTAAATCAAAACATCGTTACGTATTCGCCCTTTTTTCCCAGTTAAACCTGATTCCCCATCGCAGTGAGTTCTCGTAGCTACAAGGTGTTGGCACAGCTGCATCTTGCAATTTATGGGCAAAAGTCCGTGATACTGTGCCAGAAATACAGGAGATTCTCCAGCCATAGTAAATATCATATCAAATGGCTGAAGAGCAAACATGTAATAGCTGAAACTATTTTTCTACTGGGCTAAAATTTCGTGTGTGCGTGTGTGGGGGGGGGGGGGGGTGGGAGGAGGGGTTGGAGGTTGGATTAAAATCGTGTATATGTAAAGATGTTTCGATTTAAATGTCTTCGAAGCTGCTAGGTAAATCGAAAAGCTAGTTTCCTTCTTTTACATCCCTAACTCTGCCCAGGACACATTCGCCTTTTTTTGTGCTGTACTAGGAGCTTTTTTCATTCTGGTATACTAAGTGAGAGGGAATCTGAATTGTCTTGGAGGCCCAGACAGGTCGCTCCACCCAGGAGATACGCGACTCCACTGAAAACCAAGATTTCTCCAGGCGAAAAATAAATGAACGGCCTAGCTGCTAGGCTGATTGCATTTACTTCTGCTCTGCTTATCCTTACGCTGAAATAACTAGTGGAAATTAATTTTAAATAACTTTTCATCAGTCACCGGGGCACATTATCAGCAGTTTTGAGCCTCTGTGTACGGTCCGTGCAGTCGCACATTCAGGGACTGGACGCCGCTTATTCGCCGCGACCTTGCGGTGTTCTCTCTGCCAAAGACCGGCGGTAGGTGTGGGTCCCAGGCGTCGCGGCGTGTCACGTCACGTGACGAAAGCACTCTGCTCCGTAAGTGACGTGGCTGCATTAGTCAGCGTAGGAATGGAGCGTCACCGCTACGCAACTTCAATGGATTTACGATATGGTGTCGTCACGTAACCCAGTCCTCCGCCGTGACCTCAAGTTACTGTCCTGGACGAGCTTACTTATGTTCGTGGAAGCCGTCGCTTCTCAAAATTAACTACCAATATACGGTGTCCAGTTTTCTCACGACAGTTGGCCTAAGTTGGATTACGAGTCAACTCTTTCCCGTAACTATTGTCCAGTGAAAGAGATGCAGTATCAATAACGTTACCAGGAACAGAAACAGTCACACCTTTTTATACACACACTGTCAATAAAGTTAATGTTGTATGAAAATAGAAATATCAAGAGCCAACTAAAAAAGTTTTTGTTAGTGAATATTGTTGAAACAGCGGAACACTTAATATCACCAGTGACAGATTTATGACCACGAAAAAAGAGGAAAAAAAACAGATTTTTAAGGTTCCAGATTGAAGCTTTCACTCCGAAGCTGAGTGTGTGTAGTTTTGATAGATTAAAACTGTGGGGCTCGGGCTACAACCTTTTGTTAATAGGCAAAATAAAGTTATTACAATTTTGTCAAACAAAGACATGATTGGAGACCATGACTGTCATGTAATACAAATTGTTGATGGTGTACAGCAGTAACCATCTGGTTGCAATTTGTAACGATCATGTTTATTTCTAACTAATAAAACAGTATACAGCGACAGAAAACCAGTAGCATTGCTACAGTTACATTAATTACCATGTGTTATATATCTGTTTGGCCTATTTTATTTTTCTTTCTTGTCAATAGCGTGGTTTTAATTTACATTTCAGTTTGTTATGTTTCAGTTCATTGCCAAATTATCTGATTTTCTAGTAAGATATTGCAGGACAAGACATGGCAAAGAAGAAAACACGCATCGTTATTAAAAGAAATTGCATTAATTATTCGATAAATACAAGTAGCTCTTTATTCACATGAAGTGTTGGGTGTTATTGACAAGGTATTTCAGATAGATTCTGTGTTTCTGGATTTCCGGAAGGCTTTTGACACTGTACCACACAAACGGCTCGTAGTGAAATTACTTGCTTACGGAATACCGTCTCGTTTAAGTGACTGGATTTGTGATTTCCTTTCAGAGAGGTCACAGTTCGTAGTAACTGACGGAAAGTCATCGAGTAAAACTGAAGTGATTTCTGGTGTTCCCCAAGGTAGTGTTATAGGCCCTTTGCTGTTCCTTATCTATATAAACGATTTGGTAAACAATCTGAGCAGCTGTCTTCGGTTGTTTGCAGATGACACTGTCGTTTGTCGACTAATAAAGTCATCAGAAGATCAAAGCAAACTGCAAAACTATTTAGGAAAGATACCTGAGTGCTGCGAAAAGTAGCAGTTGATATTAAATAACGAAAAGTGTGAGGTCATCCATATGAGTGCTAAAAGGAACTCGTTAAACTTCGGTTACACGATAAATCAGTCTAATCTAAAAGCCGTAAATTCAACTAAATACCTTGGTATTACAATTACGAACAACTTAAATTGGAAGGAACACATAGAAAACCAAAGACTGCGTTTTATTATGGGGACACTTAGAAAATGTAACAGACCTACTAAGGAGACTGCCTACACTACGCTTATCCGTCCTCCTTTAGAATACTGCTGCGAGGTGTGGGATCCTGACCAGATAGGACTGACTGAGTACACCAAAGAAGTTCAAAGAAAGGCAGCATGTTTTGCATTATCGCGAAATATGGGAGAGAGTGTCACAGAAATGATACAGGATTTGGGCTGAATATCATTAAAAGAAAGGCGTTTTTCGTTGCAGTGGAATCTTCTCACTAAATTTCAGTCACCAAATTTCTCCTCCGAATGCGAAAATATTTTGTTGACACCGACCTCCATAGGGAGGAACGATCACCACGATAAAATAAGGTAAATCAGAGCTATCACGGAAAGATATAGGTGTTCATTCTTTCCGCGCGCTATACGAGATTGGAATAACAGAGAATTGTGAGGGTGGTTAGAGTAACCCTGTAAAAAATGGTTCAAATGGCTCTGAGAATTATGAGACTTAACTGCTGTTGTCATTAGTCCCCTAGAACTTAGAACTAACTAACCTAAGGACATCACACACATCCATGCCCGAGGCAGGATTAGAACCTGCGACCGTAGCGGTCGCGCGGTTCCAGACTCTAGCGCCTAGAACCGCTTGGCTACTCCGGCCGGCAGATTAACCCTCTGCCAGGCACTTAAGTGTGATTTGCAGAGTATCCATGATAGATGTGGATGTAGATGTAGAAATGTTGTGTGTGACTTCATACACAGTGGTAAGGAGAGGTGGGCTATAGAGTGGTGTAGCAGCTGTCGTTGTAGGAAAGCTGGACGGGAGCAGAAATGATTAGTGAACAAGTTAAAACAACAAACAGAAGGTATACTTAAATTTTATTTCTCCAAGCATACGAAGAGTCACAACAAGTAATGCAGCAAGAAACGGATTCCAGCTATCTCAGTGTGAACAACGAAAAGGCTCCCTGAATTACGCACAACGACGGTGTCCCAGCGAATTGGTTCGAAGTGCAAGTGAACTGAACGGCTGCCACTGGCCGTCCTACATTGCGGCGGCATAGAGCGCTCGTGGTACCGAGCTGCTGAATGTGTGGCACAGTGGACGTGCACCATTGTGTTCACCGGATCCCGCACGGCCACTGTCGGCGTCAGACGGACACTTGCAATTCTGTTGCCAATGGCGCAACGCCAATAGGGTGGTATCGATATGTGATACCACAATAAAGTTTTTGCATAATATATGTGTATACTTAGACATCGTTTTTATGCAAGGGTCAGTCAAAAAGTAATGCCTCCTATTTTTTTTTCTACGTTTAATTGTCAGGAAATTTAAATGCAATTACATAGGTTGAAAACCACAACATTGAGGATCATTTTGTCATTTTTCAATGTAATCTCCGCCCATCTCTACAGTTTTGGTCCATCTTTGAACAAGGGCATGTATCCCAGCACGGTAAAAATCACAGCTCTGCTTCCTAAGCCATTGACGCACGGATGTTTTGACGGCCTCCTCATCTTCAAAATGAATCCCACGATGAGCTTCTTTTAGTGGCCCGAACAGACGGAAGTCTGATGGTGCCAGGTGAGGGCTGTATGGGGGATGAGGCAAAACTTCCCATCCAATTTTGACAATCTCGTCAGAGGTGTGACGACTGGTGTGTGGTCTTGCATTGTCATGCAAAAGAAGAACATCTGCCATTGATTTTGTTGGGCGAACTCGCTGAAGACGTGCTTTAAGTTTTTTGAGGGTTGTGACGTATTGAACAGAATTTATTGTGCATCCCTGCTCCAAAAAATCAACCAGAATCACACCCTCTGTATCCCAGAAAACTGTTGCCATAACTTTCCCTGCCGATCGCACAGTTTTGAATTTTTTCTTCCTCGGCGAGCTTGTGTGACGCCACTCCATTGACTGCCTCTTTGATTCGGGTTCAAAAAAATGCACCCATGTTTCGTCCCCGGTCACAATTTTTTTCAGAAACTCATCTCCCTCCAAACGGAAGCGCTGCAAGTGTTGGGAGGCTATTGTTTTCCTTGCCTCTTTATTCTGATCGGTTAACATTCTTGGAACCCACCGTGCACAAACTTTTGAGTACCCCAATTGTTTAATAATCGTGATCACACTGCCTTTACTAAGAGAAATAATGAGACACACTTCATCTGCAGTCACCCGACGGTCACCACGAATGATGTCATCAACTTGCTGAATGTTGTGTGGAGTCACTGCACTCACCGGCCTGCCGCTCCGCTTTTCGTCAGTCAACGGTGTTTGCCCTTCAGCTTCCTTACAACGACGAACCCATCGTCTAACAGTGCTGATATCCACTGTCACAACACCATACACCTTCTTCAGTCTTTTATGAATGCGTATGGGCGTTTCACCTTCTGCATTCAAGAATTCAATCACACAACGCTGTCTCAAACGAACATCGATGTCGGCCATCTTACAGACTTCTGCTGTGCTGCCACCTGTTGACACAGAAAGTTACTACTGCAGTGGATTGCAGAAGAAGGTTTGAGGAATGGCGCCAAATTCAAATTTTTCACTTAACTTAATTTTTTTAAGTAGAAAAAAAATGGGAGGCATTACTTTTTGACCGACCCTCGTAGCCAATTATTGTTTTATTTTTTGGCAGTTTTGGTGTTATAGTTTGCCAGATTTGGTGTTTTTCACCAATTCTTTGTTGTTTTTTTTTACGAGTTCTGGTGTTAGTTTCTGATGAATTGTTTTCTAAGTACCATATGTGCCTTATTTTTGTATTATTCCAGTGTTATGTTGAAAATTAAATTATATGTTTCGACTACATTATATTTGTTGACATTATAGATCACATTTATTTACAATACTGAAAATAAAGAAATTATTTATGTTAAACCCATTAAGTCTCCTCAACCGAAGAAAAAATGACTTGGCTACCATACACTGTTGAACGTTTTTCAGAAGAAAACATTTTCAAAGCTCTCTGCTGAGACATTACGCCGCTGATACGTTAACGGGTTCCTCCTGTGTGAAAATAACCAGCCACAACCATATTTCAGCATGTAAGCTGCCTTCAACACAACACAAAAGTTTTGAAAATGTCCACATTTCCTGCTGCCTTTGAAAGTTGCTAATTCACATTTGTATCCCTTCAGAATATTTACTCAGATGAAACCTGCCGTTCTAAGTACATATAATAGAGATCATTATTATCATCATATGGCCGAAACAAGAACCTGGTGCTGTGAATACAGATTTTCATGGACTTGTGGCTATAAGAGTTGTTCACCTAGTTCGAAGTTGGAATACGATGCTTTTTTTTCGTTTACCTACACCTGAAGTTTTGTCCAATCTTCTCAAAAATCTATTGGTATCATCAACAAAAATTCTTCTTCAACGATAATAAACCCTTAGTTTGGAATAGAGGTTTTAGTTTTATCCTCAGACGTCAAATTTCCCAATATTTTTGTACAAGAAGTCCTACGAAAACGACGCGGTTTGAAGAAGTCATTGATGCGATGTTTCAATTAAACTACGTATTTTCGTAATACATAAGCGTAAATACGAAAACCATCAACACGTATATCAACATGGCACCTGCCTGATTTGCTTCTGTCAGCTAATCACAGCACAGGGCACGTGATGGCACGAAAACGTGTTTCTGGAGTTACAACATAGCTTTTAGAAAGTTTATTTAAGTATGTATTCAATATTATTGTGTTGTTTTGTGACTGAACTTTGTGGTGAGAACTTGATTGTTGCGTTGCCCAAGGTCTAGGTAATTTTGAAACGTGATAAACTGTTTGTGAGTGGACGAAACCAATGAATAGGTTTCCACAGGAAATTAGCAACCATACTTCTTGCTCACCTTCATCTAAGGTCTCCACTCACGAGAGAGGATTGCAGCGATCTCTTGCAAGCGATACGCGCCACATACGATTTGCAAGCAATTTCAGTCAATATTGCGAACACCACTGTGTCTAGGAGTTCTTCTAGGGAAAACGTACAGCTATGTTTAGCAGCAATGGCAGTTCATCTTCGAATCACCACGAATATTTGTAAAAAATTAAAGAAAAATAAGAACTATTTTATTACACTTGTTTTGAAAATCTATTCTTGGGAACTGTAGTTTACCCTACAGAATGCATTATATATGTCAGTTACTCCCAGAGGGCTGTGTAATGCAATGTTTTTTTCATTTGCCCTCTATTCCTTTTTGATTCATTAGTCTTATAGTCTGACTGCGTGTATTTACACAATTTGTACTGAATTCTCGGTGTGTCTATAGAAATGTTATCAACAGCCGCACTGCTAATTACCATAATTCTTGCTATAGACTGTGAGTTACATTTTATGAAATAGGAGCCTTTGGGTATAGCTGCGTAACAGATTTCCACTGAACATTTAAACTGAAATATCCAGTTCATATTATGGTGTGTCATACTGTTGAAAAGTGAACTTCAATAATGCTTCTAGTTGTTTCATAAGTAACTGAAAAATCATCAAATGAATTCAGTGTATCGTGACTATTACTATGAATTTCCCATCAGTTCTATTCCTACAGTTTCAAAATACTGATCCCTGAAAAAATCATTTCATGGTGTAACTATACATTCTAATATAAACATTCTTACTCAACATGATCAAAGTGAAACGAAACAAAATTGCACAACCATGCTTAATAACTAAACACACGAGTTGCAACCCAGCGGTAATATATCACACATCGCATGCCTGATTGCCCACGGTTTCCATGCGATCAGTGGCTGATCGCTACGACCCCCCGCACAAATGCGATCTATGAAGCGATCACACGCTAATGCGACGGATCGCTTCCTTTTAGTATATGTGACTATTGCGATGTGCACGTGGCGTCATATATCCTGCTCTGTGAAAAGCTGATTAAAGAGACATCGTGTTCACTTACGAGATCCAAAAACTAGAGAGCCTTATTTGGTGGGTTTCCTATTTATACTTGCGTGCTACACAAATTTGTTGTTTAGTTTATGCACAAAATTAAACATTCTAAAATAACTCGTTATTTTTGGCACGATTTTTGCGTGTAGATGTGTCAGAAATGTGACATTGGCGACTGAATCTATTACTGGAGTGAAGTTAATTGAAAGTAGGGTATTTTCGTACAATGTCTCATCTACAACCTGCTTCTCTTTATAGAATGAACTGTCATCTTAACGTTATATTTGAATCTCGAGGTTAACAAAAAGGTAAAAATGCGACTTCACCATTATCTTATTGTCGATTCTCCCACGGTCGCTCGTACTGCATCTAACCCCGTAATCCTTAACACAGGTTCAATATGAGATGAAAGATGCTGTTCGCAGCCACAAAGAATTCGCGTGGCCGGAATGTCGCTGCGAGTTGGGTGACGTGGTCTGTCCAGACAGCATAGAATGCGCTGTTCTTAAAACATTTTTGTGAAGGCAACTGTGGAAACTGTAACCAGCACTAAGAGAGGTTCGAGCGACGTAAATGTCACCTCTTTATTGCGCTGATACACCCGAAATAATATCTGTGAAATTCTCCTTTTGTGTCTACATGATATATCAATACGTTCAGTATCAAAAAATTATTAATACTGGTACTGGCTTTAATTACTGAAATGTACTTTTAGTTGTCTCACACGTTTCGTGTTATTCAGTTAAAACACGTTTTCATGCCATCACGTGCCCTGTGCTGTGATTAGCTGCTCGCCCATATCATTAGAATTTTCCTCCTTCTCGCTGGCACTGCATTTTTGAAATAAAAGAATCTGGGAGACCATAAACGGCGAACAGAAATCCAACAAAACTGACTACGAATTATGTAGAGGAGGAAATTTGCTACAAATATTTTTCCCCAAAACTTTATTTGCTGACGTTTTCGGAATGCTTATCTTCATCCATGCGAGTAGTGGAGATTGTGCAAGGCACCTTGATGTCCAAGAAGTATAATGTGTCCCACTCAAACCTCCCGGATTTCAAAGACCCAGGAAAAAAAATCATGGTAGATACGGGAATGAAAAATGCTCCACATTGTAGAGCATCTCAAAGAATTTATTTACTTATAATCAGTACACCTCTACATGTGAACTATTTGTAGCACAAAGAATATCGAGTCTATATTCAATTTCTTGACAAGTACTTTGCAACATTTCCTCTGTTATTGTTGCAATCGCATTAATGATACGACGTCGCAACGTAGGAATATCGTCCACTGTAGTCGCATACACGCGGTCCTTCAAGAATCCCCACATGAAGAAATCAAGCGGCGTAATGACGGGTGAACGTGGCCATGGGCCACGTGGCGACGGGCCCTCCGCGTCCGATCCAACGTTTGGGAAATTTCCTATCCAGGAACTTACGAACAGCAGTTACCAGTGCGGCGGAGCTCCGTCTTGTTGAAAAATGATGTTGGGTTGCAAGTCTTGTATCTGTGGGTACACAAACTGCTCCGACATGTCCAGACACACTGCCCCATTCACTGTTTGTTCCGCAAAGACGAACGGTCCTACAATCCTGCCGTGCATTAGCCCGCACCAGACGTTTAGTTTAGGGCTAACACGAACACGTCCAATGACAACGTGCGGATTTTGAGAACCGCAAATCCGAACATTATGCCTATTAACACCTCCTGACAGATGAAAGGTTGCCTCATCTGAGAATAAATATCTTTCCAGGGAGCTGGCTGGCGTCCATATCAATACGCTGCATCATATCCACAGAAAGTTGTTGTCGGCGTGGTTGGTCGTTCGGCGTCAGATGTTGCAGAATTTGCACTTTGTAAGCACACATACGAAGACGCACGTGAACTACACGATGCAGTGTTGATCGAGATACATCAAGTTGCTTAGATTCTTACGCGGCCTTCTGAGAAACGTTTCTCTGACGTCCTCCATTGTCTTCTGAAACTGCGTAACGTGCAATACCAGTATGTTTCAGTAACACTTCATGTTGCCAAAAACTTCCTATACCATTCCTTAATTGTTTTCACATCAGGATAATTTCTTTGCGCAGTAATCGATGATTTTGTTTCCGCAAACCACACTACTGATTGCACGCACTTCCTGGCAGATTAAGAGCCGGCCGCAGTGGCTGAGCGGTTCTAGGTTAGTTAGCTTTAAGTAGTTCTAAGTTCTAGGGGACTGATGACCTCTGAGGTCCCATAGTGCTCAGAGCCATTTGAACCATTTTAATCCACATTTGGAGTCACTAAGCTCTCCTGAGCCCATTCTGCTGTTACATCTTCTCTACTGACAACACGTTACCCCCAACCTCTATTCATACTGGCTGGTCCGCCTATTGTGACATCTAGTGGTCAATTCTGTATTGCCTATGGGTCTGGATACTGTTGATCAGTGCAGTGATGGGAAATTTTCTCGCGAGTTGTTATAGGCCTTGCCTTGGTGATTAATTGTTACCTAAAAATCTTTTAGAACGAATCATAAGCACAAATTACAATCACTGCTACATAAAATACTTTCTAAAGTATAGTATGGAACTGTTATGTTGAGCAACATTGTTATGATTTAGTTTTATACTTTTCACGTGTAACAGTTATATATACTAATCTGAGGAAATTACATCTTCTTGAAGAAATTTTGCGTCTCAACTTTATCTTTGATAGGGATAAAAGCTGAAGTAATGAATTAAAATTTGGAACAAAAGCTGGAATTGAACTCAGGTTTCCTACGTAGTAGGCAGATACGCTATCCACTGCACGACTCTGGTGATTTACACAACAGATATTGAAGATCCAAAGAAACTGGTACACCTGCCTAATATCGTGTAGGGCCCGCGCAAGCACGCAGAAATGCCGCAACACGACGTGTCATGGACTCGACTAATGTTTGAAGTAGTGCTGGAGGGAATTGACACCATGAATCCTGCGGGGCTGTCCCTAAATCCTTAAGAGTACGAGAGGGTGGAGATCTCTTCTGAACAGGGCGTTGCAGGGCACCCCCACATATGCTCAATAATGTTCATGTCTGGGGAGTTTGGTGGCTAGCGGAAATGTTTCAACTCAGAAGAGTGATCCTGCAGCCACTCTGTAGCAAATCTGGACGTGTAGGGTGTCGCATTGTCCTGCTGGAATTGCCCAAGTCCGTTTGAATGTACAACTAACATGAATGGGTGCAGATAACCAGACAGGGTGCTTACGTAGGGGTCACCTGTCACAGTCGTATCTAGACATGTCAGGAGTCCCAACTGCACACGCTCCACACCATCACAGAGCCTCCATCAGCTTGAACAGTCCCCTGCTGACATGCAGGGTCCATGGATTCATGAGGTTGCCTTCATACCCGTCCAAGTCCATCCGCTCGATACAATTTGAAACGAGACTCGTCCGACCTGGCAACATGTTTCGAGTCGTCAACAGTCGAATGTTGGTGTTGACGGTCCCAGGTGAGGCGTAAAGCTTTGTGTCGTGCAGTCATCAGGGGTACACGAGGGGGTCTTCGGCTCCGAAGGCCTACGTCGATGCTGTTTCGTTGAATAGTTCGCACGCTAACACTTGTTGATGGCTCAACATTGAAATCTGCAGCAGTTTGTGGAAGGATTGCACTTCTGTCACGTTGAACAATTGTCTTCTGTCGTCGTTGCTCCCGTACTCGCAGGATCTTTTTCCGGCCGCAGAGATGTCGGAGATTTGATGTTTTAGCGGATTCCTGGTATTCATGGTGCACTCGTGAAATTGTCGCATGGGAAAATCTCCATTTCATCGCTACCTCGGAGAGGCTGTGTTCCATCGCTGCATAACACGACGTTCAAACTCACTTAAATCTTGATAACCTGCCACTGGAGCAGCAGTAACTGATCTAACAAAACTGCGCCAGACACTTGTTGTCTTATACAGGGTGTTAGAAAAAGGTAGGGCCAAACTTTCAGGAAACATTCCTCACACACAAAGAAAGAAAATATGTTATGTGGACATGTGTTCAGAAACGCTTACTTTCCATGTTAGATCTCATTTTATTACTTCTCTTCAAATCACATTAATCATGGAATGGAAACACACAGCAACAGAACGTACCAGCGTGACTTCAAACACTTTGTTACAGGAAATGTTCAAAATCTCCTCCTTTAGCGAGGATACATGCATCCAGCTTCCGGCGCTGATGCGCTGATGCAGTCCTGGAGAATAGCGTATTGTATCACAGCCGTCCACAATACGAACTCGAAGAGTCTCTACATTTGGTACCGGGGTTGCGTAGACAAGAGCTTTCAAATGCCCCCATAAATGAAAGTCAAGAGTGTTGAGGTCAGGAGAGCGTGGAGGCCATGGAATTGGTCCGCCTCTAACAATCCATCGGTCACCGAATCTGTTGTTGAGAGGCGCACGAACACTTCGACTGAAATGTGCAGGAGCTGCATCATGCATGAACCACATGTTGTGTCGCACTTGTAAAGGCACATGTTCTAGCAGCACAGGTAGAGTATCCCGTATGAAATCATGATAACGTGCTCCAGTCAGTGTAGGTGGAAGAACATGGGGCCCAATCAAGATATCAT
Source organism: Schistocerca gregaria (assembly GCF_023897955.1). Taxonomy (NCBI): domain Eukaryota; kingdom Metazoa; phylum Arthropoda; class Insecta; order Orthoptera; family Acrididae; genus Schistocerca; species Schistocerca gregaria. The sequence continues at coordinate 943,021,570 of NC_064921.1, read as the reverse complement.
CAACAATGCCTGCCCAAACGTTCACAGAAAATCTGTGTTGATGACGTGATTACACAGTTTCGTTCGGATTCTCGTCAGGCCACAAATGTTGATTGTGAAAATTTACAATTTGATCACGTTGGCATGAAGCGTCATCCGTAAAGTAAAGAGAACATTTGCACTGAAATGAGGATTGACACATTGCTGGACGAACCATTCGCAGAAGTGTACCCGTGGAGGCCACTCAGCTGCTGATAGTGCCTGCACACGCTGTACATGGTACGGAAACAACTGATTCTCCCGTAGCACTCTCCATATAGTGACGTGGTCAACGTTACCTTGTACAGCAGCAACTTCTCTGACGCTGACATTGGGGTTATCGTCAACTGCACGAAGAATTGCCCCGTCCATTGCAGGTGTCCTCGTCGTTCTAGGTCTTCCCCAGTCGCGAGTCATAGGCTGGAATGTTCCGTGCTCCCTAAGACGCCGATGAATTGCTTCGAACGTCTTCCTGTCGGGACACCTTCGTTCTGGAAACCTGTCTCGATACAAACGTACCGAGCCTCGGCTGTTGCCCCGTGCTAATCCATACATCAAATGGGCATCTGCCAACTCCGCATTTGTAAACATTGCACTGACTTCAAAACTACGTTCGTGATGAACACTAACCTGTTGATGCTACCTACTGATAGTGCTTGATGCTAGTACTGTAGAGCAATGAGTCGCATGTCAACACAAGCACCGAAGTCACCATTACCTTCCTTCAACTGGGCCAACTGGCGGTGAATCGAGGAAGTACAGTACATACTGACGAAACTAAAATGAGCTATGACATGGAAATTAAGCGTTTCCGGACACATGTGCACATAAGATGTTTTCTTTATTTGTGTGTGAGGAATGGTTCCTGAAAGTTTGGCCGGTCGTTTTTTTAACACGCTGTATAGGCGTTGCCGACCGCCAACGCCGTATTGTGGCTGTTTATTTATGTCTGTATTTGAATACGCATACCTAGACCAGTTTCTCTGGCGCTTCAGTGTATCTACGTGGACTACCGTAGTCCGATGCCCTCCCTGGGCTGACGTATGAAGTAAAGTTTGTGTTTGGGAGGGCGCTGGAGTAGAGTAGTTTAGTCCACAGTGCCAGGGTGGTGTAGTGGATAACCCATCTGCCCAACAACCATTCAGTACATCGTCTTCTATCCTTATGAAACTATACATACGTTGGTACTGAATTTCTTTTACTTTTCTGTATCATGAATACCTTTGTAAGACAAAAACAAGAGCAGAGCTTCAATTTTCTTTGTTCCATCCTTTCGCAGCACAATGAAACTGATAAGAACTAGCAGGTGTAGTGCAATTTACACGTTCATTGTTGGACCATGTAACTACTGAGCTCGCTACGATGCGTCGTGCGGGCTCCTACCTACCCCCCCCCCCCCCCCCCCTTGTCGCCCCTTATCTGATGTGGAGGCCAGGAGGCGGCGACGACCGCCCTTGGCCCTGTGAGCCGCGCAGGCTCCTTTGCGAAAGAGACCGGCCGGTCTGGCGAGTGATTAAGAGCCGGCTATATATAGCACGACACCCACCACTCGCAACTGGCGTGGCGCGACCGCGGCTAACGCCGAGGAGGATGCTAAGTTCACCGGACTTGGATACGATGTGACGTCATTATGACGTAACACGCTACATCGAAAACGATAGAAACCGTATATCGACTATTCGACTTTTGTGAACTTTCGAGAGGTTGTGACAGGGTAGCGCTGTGCTCTGCGCCATTCGTGTAAATGTGTTTTGCGTTCCTTGCGTTTAAATCGTGTATTGTACTATGTTTGTGTCCTGTGCGTTGTTTTTCGTTTGCTCGTCTCTAATTATGTGTTCAGCATTCGAGAGACTAATGAGAGAAAAGCTTACCACCATCGAATGCTTTGACACTGCATTCAATCATTTCATATGTCAATCAGTACTAGACACTAACCTTTGGTTAAGATTACATTGAGAAATCCACTTCCCATCGTATTCCATCTCCGGCCGACGATTTTTCGTCAACAATGCCTCATATTTTTCTTTTTAAGATCGAATTTCAATCATTCTACACATCAGTCATTACTGGACACTAAGGTACCTGTCTCTGCGGTCCGAGTGTAGAATTACTTGGAATTATGGTTGATAAAAGACTGTCTTGGGATAGACATATAAATTACTTAGCTAGCAAACTTGCACGAGTTCTCTTTCAACTTTCGTTTAGTAAGGTCATCCGAAGACCAGTATCAGCTGCAAAGCGATTTAGAAAAGATTGCTGTATGGTGTGGCAGGTGGCAGTTGACGCTAAATAACGAAAAGTGTGAGATGATCCACATGAGTTCCAAAAGAAATCCGTTGGAATTCGATTACTCGATAAATAGTACAATTCTCAAGGCTGTCAATTCAACTAAGTACCTGAGTGTTAAAATTACGAACAACTTCAGTTGGAAGGACCACATAGATAATATTGTCGGGAAGGCGAGCCAAAGGTTGCGTTTCATTGGCAGGACACTTAGAAGATGCAACAAGTCCACTAAAGAGACAGCTTACACTACACTCGTTCGTCCTCTGTTAGAATATTGCTGCGCGGTGTGGGATCCTTACCAGGTGGGATTGACGGAGGACATCGAAAGGGTGCAAAAAAGGGCAGCTCGTTTTGTATTATCGCGTTATAGGGCAGAGAGTGTGGCAGATATGATACACGAGTTGGGATGGAAGTCATTACAGCATAGACGTTTTTCGTCGCGGCGAGACCTTTTTACGAAATTTCAGTCACCAACTTTCTCTTCCGAATGCGAAAATATTTTGTTGAGCCCAACCTACATAGGTAGGAATGATCATCAAAATAAAATAAGAGAAATCAGAGCTCGAACAGAAAGGTTTAGGTGTTCGTTTTTCCCGCTCGCTGTTCGGGAGTGGAATAGTAGAGAGATAGTATGATTGTGGTTCGATGAACCCTCTGCCAAGCACTTAAATGTGAATTGCAGAGTAGTCATGTAGATGTAGATATAAATGAAGAAAAAAAAGTCGGCAAGAGTATGCCGCTACAATCTAATATGTACTGACAAGACCAATTGTATGAAACCATACTAAAATGTTGATAATAAATAAGTATTATTTTCGGCGTAAGCATTCAATACAACAATCACACAATCTAATCTGGTCGGGACATAAGAAGACTTCACTTTTTTACGTGGTGTTTTCAAGGCCACGGTCAGGAATATTTCTATTAATTTCCAGCTCTTTTACTTTTATTTTGGCGAAATACATATACGCTGCCACACTGAGCTGTTTTCAGAATCGCACGTGTCAAAACAAACCACTAGTTGACGACAGTTTAGAATCTCGAACGTTCGTAAAAGTCGATAGGTGTGTTAATCGACTACAGCGTATATACGTCATAATGACGTCACATCACATCCAGGTTGGGTGAACTTCATCCTCTTAACGCCGAACGGCGGTCCGCGTACAAGTCCGCCGCCACCGCCGCCGCCGCCGCCGCGACTGCCGCTGCAGCGCCCGTCCGTCGCTCTGGAGACAGAGGCGCGTCTGGTCTCGGGGCCGCCTCGCTACGATTACGAAGGTTGTGCAACCGCACTCGTGCCGTCCGACACACGTCACCTCCTTTAAGAGGCGGACACTGCTTCGCGTTAGAGTAGGAAGGCCAATCTTGTCTCAAATAACTCCAGAACTTTCAAGTCTGACGTCACTCGGGCACTCGTTCTGTCTTGGAAAATATTTTTTAATGCTTGGCTTAACTTGTGCGGAAAGTACAGTTTAAAAAGAGACATTTTGAAATTATAACGTAATCACTGTTTTAAAACAGCCAAGACAAAAGTATAGTGGCGCCATCGAGACGACTGGTCTGATAAAATGCAACGGTCATGTTGACAAGTGCAATATAGGAGGCATACAAAAAAAGGAAAGGAACCAGGCGTACGTAAAAATATGGTTGCTAAAGATACGTAATTACACTGACAGAAAAAAATCGCAACACCAAAAAAATAACTGATGTAGGGTAATGAAATTTCAGGAATAAATTTGTCTAGGTAACATATTTAAGTGATTAACATTTCAAGATCACTGGTTAATATGAGCACGAGGTAAGCCACTGCAAATGTGAAATGCGGGAACATTCAACAGCTACGTGACATCTACATCTACGTGATTACTCTGCTATTCACAATAAAGTGCCTGACACAGGGTAGAGTGAACCACCTTCAAGCTGTCTCTCTACCGTTCCACTCTCGAAAGGCACGCGAGAAAAATGAGCGATTAAGTTTTTCCGTGCGAGCCCTGATTTCTCTTATTTTATGGCGATAATCATTTCTCCCTATGTAGGTGGGTGCCAACAGAATGTTTTCGCAATCGGAGGAGAAAATTGACGATTGAAATTTCATCAGAAGATCCCGTCGTAACGAAAGACGCCTTTGTTTTAATGATTGCCACTCGAATTCACGTATCTAAGACGTCTACTCAGATTGTCTCCTATGTCGTTAATATAGATCAGGAACAATAGAGGTCCTATAACACTTCCTTGGGGAACGCCGGATATTACTTCTGTTTTACTCGATGACTTTTCATCTATTACTACCAACTGTGACCTTTCTGACAGGAAATGTAATTGATGTAACCGCTAACCGCCAGAATGTTGAATACAAGCCTGCAAACGCGCATGCATTGTGTTGTACAGGTGGCGGATGTCACTTTGTGGGCCGGAGTCACATGTGCGGTAAGTGTAATTTGAAAATGAAACAGTTGAGGTTTTCGTGGGCGCTATTGATTGCGGCCTGTTGGCTTTCAAATGCTTCAAATGGCTCTAAACGCTATGGGGCTTAACATCTGATGTCATCAGTCCCCTAGACTTAGAACTACTTAAACCTAACTAATCTAAGGACAACACACACATCCATGCCCGAGGCAGGATTCGAACCTGCAACCATAGCAGCAGCGTGGTTCCGGACTGAAGCGCCTTGAACCACTCGGCCACAGTGGCCAACTGTTAGCTTTCCTCGCGTGATCACTACCATCGCTGATGGCAACGCACTTCGACGTGAAAAAAATTATGAAAATAATGTCGGTCGAAGGTCTCGAGAGCAAATTCAACAGACAATATGTCAATTTCAAAATACACTAACGGAAAAAAATAAGGAGTTGTGTGATATGGACGAAAGTTGTTAGGCATGTTTCTACATGTGAAAGATGACGCATACTCAAATGTCTTTAGCGCTACTAGTGCCACTAAGAGGGTCCAAATTACGTTTGCTCCAAATACACCACTTGTCATTAAAACTGCTACACCAAGAAGAAATCCAGATGATAAACGGGTATTCATTGGACAAATATATTATACTAGAACTGGCACGTGATTACATTTTCACGCAATTTGGGTGCATAGATCCTGAGAAATCAGTACCCAGAACAAACACCTCTGGCCGCAATAACGGCCTTGATACGCCTAGGCATTGAGTCAAACAGAGCTTGGATGGCGTGTACAAGTACAGCTTCAACACGATACCACAGTTCATCAAGAGTAGTTACTGGCGTATTGTCACGAGCCAGTTGCTCGGCCACCATTGACCAGACGTTTTCAGTTGGTGAAAGATCTGGAGAATGTGCAGGCCAGGGCAGCAGTAGAACATTTTCTGTATCCAGAAAGGCCCGTACAGGACCAGCAACATGCGGTCGTGCATTATCCTGCTAAAATGTAGGGTTTCGCAGTCATCGAATGAAGGGTAAAGCCACGGGTCGTAAAACATCTGAAATGTAACGTCCACTGTGCAAAGTGCCGCCAATGCGAACAAGAGGTGACCGAGACGTGTAACCAATGGCACCCCATACCATAACGCCGGGTGATACACCAGTATAGCGATGACGAATACACGCTTCCAATGTGCGTTCACCGCGATGTCGCCAAACACGGATGCGACCATCATCATGCTGTTAGACTGTAAGAAAGAACTTGGATTCATCAGAAAAAAAGACGTTTTGCCATTCGTGTACCCAGGTTCATCGTCGAGTACACCATCGCAGGCGCTCCTGTCTGTGATGCAGCGTCAAGCGCAACCGCAGCCATGGTCTCTGAGCTGATAGTCCATGCTGCTGCAAACGTCGTCAAACTGTTCGTTAAGATGGTTGTTTTCTTGGAAACGTCCCCATCTGTTGACTCAGGGATAGAGACGTGGCTGCACGATCCGTTACAGCGATACGAATAAGATGTCTGTCATCTCGACTGCTAGTGCTACAAGGCCGTTGGGATCCAGCACGGCGTTCCGTATTACCCTCCTGAACCCACCGATTGCATATTCTGCTAACAGTCATTGGATCTCAACCAACGCGAGCAGTAATGTAGCGATACGATAAACCGCAATCGCGATAGGCTACAATCCGACCTTTATCAAAGTTGGAAACGTGATGGTACGCATTTTTCCTCCTTACACGAGGCATCACAACAACGTTTCACCAGACAACGCCGGTCAACTGCTGTTTGTGTATGAGAAATCGGTTGGAAACTTTCTTCATGTCAGCACGTTGTAGGTGTCGCCACCGGCGCCAACCTTGTGTCAATGCTGTGAAGAGCTGCTCATTTACGTATCACAGCACCTTTTTTCTGTCGGTTAAATTTCGCGTCTGTAGCATGTCATTTTCGTGGTGTAGCAATTTTAATGGCCAGTAGTGTACACACGGTAACGGTTGTGAGCCTTATTAAGCTTCGAGATTTGACGTGGTAAGTTGATGGTAGTCAAGAACGTCTTTAAGCGACAAAGACGCCATTATCAGCACCTCACTGATTTTGAACGATCGTGTAACAGTACTACGAGAAGCTGGCTGTTCCTTCTGCGATACTGCAGAAAGACGTGGCAGGAAAGTAGCCACCGTACATGACTGCTGCAGCGGTTGTCACGAGAAATTACGGCCGCAAGAAGACCGGGCTCCGGACAGTCACGTGGTACCACTGAGACGTCATCGGCGGGTTCGGCGTGGACTCTGGCGCGCCGAACTGCATCTGCAGCTGCAGTCTGAGCAGCAGTTTGCGCCACAGCGGCACAACGAACTGTTACAAATCGCTTACTTCAAGGACAGCTCCTAGCTAGACGCCCTGTAGCGTGCATTCCACTCAACCGAAACCACCGCCATTTTACACCTCAGTGGCGTTAAGCGAGAGCCCACTGGAGGGCAGAGTGGGGGTCTGTTGTGTTTCCTGATGAAAGCAGTTTGTGCCTCGGTGCCAGTGATGGCCGTGTGTCCGCTGGAAGCAGACCAGCTGAGGGCCTCCAACCAACCTGTCTGTGTGCTAGACACACTGGACCCACACCTCGAATTATGGTCTGGGGTGCTACTTCGTATGACAATAAGACCACTCTCGTGGTTATCCCAATCACCCCGACTGAAAATTTGTACGCCAGTCTGGTGTTTCGACCTGTTGTGCTGCCATTCATGAACAGAGGTGTTTGCAACAGGATTCGCTCGTCCACATGCCGCTGTTGTGATCCAAAATACCGCTGTTGTGACCCAACATGTTCTTCAGAGTGTCTACACGTTGACTTGGCCTGCTCGATCACCAGATATGTCTCCAATCTATCTCATAGGGAACATCATACGATGATAATTCCAGCGTCATCCAGGACCAGCATTAACCGTCGCTTTACCGACAGACCAAGTGCAACAGCCATGGAACTCCAGCGCGCAAAGTGCCTTCCGGCACCTGTACAACACAGTGTATGCGCGTTTGCAGGCTTGTATTCAACGGTTACGTCAATTATTAAAGTACCAGAATTTCACATTTGCAGTGGCTTACCTCGTGCTTATATTAACCAGTGATCTTGAAATGTTAATCACTTAAATATGTTACCTAGACAAAGTTATTCCCGAAATTTCATTACCCTAGATCAATTATTTTTTGGTGTTGCGAATTTTTTATGTTCGTGTAATTACGTGTCTTCAACAACCATAGTTTTACGTACTCCTGGTTCGTTTACTTTTTTGTATGCTTCCTATATTACACATGTCAACATGACCGTTGCATTTTATCAGACAAGTCGTCTCCATGGCGTGCCTATCTCGATATGACCTTTCCTGGGCGATGGATAGGTCGTGATGGGTCAATGGTATGGCCTCCGCGCTCTGCTGACATAACCCCATTAGATTCCTTTTTATGGGGCTATGTCTAGGACGAGGTCTACCGAACACGTGTACCAGACCTTGAAACACTGCGGCAACGGATAACCACAGTCGTTGAATCGATCCCTCCAGTGATGTTGGCTAATGTGTGGACGGAAATTGAATCGCCTACATGTGCTACGTGCTACCAAGGGTGCTCATGTGGAAGTTCACTGATGTGTGAAAAAAAATTTTGATAGTTTGTAAACAATTAGACACCAGTTTCATATTTGTATCTTACTTCTAGCTTGAGTTATCAATGTATGTAATCAGGGAAAGACTTTTTCGGACACCCTGTACTGTTGTCTTGGCTTTTTTTTAAACACTGATTACGTTATATGTGGTGTCACCGCCAGACACCACACTTGCTAGGTGGTAACCTTCAAATCGGCCGCGGTCCGTTAGTATACGTCAGACACGTGCGTCGCCACTATCAGTGATTGCAGACCGAGCGCCGCCACACGGCAGGTCTACAGAGACTTCCTAGCACTCGTCCCAGTTGTACAGCCGACTTTGCTAGCGATGGTTCACTGACTTCTACGCTCTCATTTGCGAAGAAGATAGTTTAGCATAGCCTTCAGCTACGTCATTTGGTACGACCTAGCTAGGCGCCATTATCAGTTACTATTGATATTGAGAATCATGTACCGTCCAGAGCGACGTTCGTCATTAATGGATTAAAGTTAAGTATTCCATCAGATACGTCCGTTGTTTCTAAATTCTAATATCCTTGTCCTGTTCCAGACCTCACGCCAGCCTGCGTGAGCTAAAACGCGTGCCTTTAGGCCTCCTCTAGTAACACGGTGTTGGCTCTCCTGCCAACCACAACATTATAATTTCAAAATATCTCTTTTTAAACTGTAATTTCCGCACATGTTAAGCCAAGCATGATCATGAGCCCTCTACGAATATAACTATTCCATTTTATAGCACGCTGGAAGAGCAGACACGCCAGTTGATGTCAAGTTACCAATTTCAGTGTTGGCTGATTGTTCGATGCGGTAACTTTGTCACAAGATACTGGCTGTCTTCATCGTTATCTTACACTTTTTAATTGTTTTATGTTTGATAGCAACTTTGCATTCTGTACTTTTTGTATTTTTATTTCTCATAATGGTTCATAAGATTTAAACTGTAGTCCTGAAAATGACTCTTAGGAGTAAACTGTAAGTAAGTACATCCAGTGCGATCAATACAATTGTGACTAAAAAAGAGCTCTGTAGCTCTTTTGGCACCAGAACCTGTAGACCAGATCGTGGGGATGTTGATGTGTATTTGGTTAGAATTCCAATGAATTTACAAGTAAGAAGCGGCTACACAGATAGAGAGGGCTGTGTGGAGGGTACTGGACAGTTTTTTAAGTTAGAAGGTCTCGGGAACGAGCAGAAAGGGTTTCAGTTCCACAGGGTGCAGGACGAGCATAGGAAGATGGTAGACGTATGAACAATCAGTATTGCAGTTGTAAACTGTTGGAGCTGTGTTGGAAAAGAACCAGAGATCCAAGTGCTAATAGAAAGCGCTGAATCTCAAATTGTTATAGATATGGAAAACTGGCTAAGACCGTACATAAGTTCAACCGAAATTTTTAGAAAGGACCGTGTTCAGAAACATACATTAAAAACAGTTGGTCTTTATTGCTTTCGAATGTAGTTTACCTTGTAGTGAAATTGAAGTAAATAATTCCTGTGGTTTAGTATGGCTAAAGGTTATACATGACAACCGGTTACTTTCACTGACCACCCGACTAAGATTATACAGTTGCTCAACAGTTGAAAGAAGACTTAAGTAGTATTTCAAATAGGTGCCCCACTCATTCAATTATAGTTGGTGGTGACTTCAAATTACCTTACATCTGTTGGTGAAAATACACTGAAGCGTCAAAGAAACAGCTATAGGCATGCGTAAACAAAAGCAGACATATGCAAACAGGCAGAATACGGCGCTGCGGTCGGCAACGCCTATATAAGACAAGTGTCTGTGCGCAGTTCTTGGATCGGTTACTGCTGCTACAGTGGCAGGTTATCAAGATTTAAGTGAGTTCGAACGTCGTGTTAAAGTCGGCGCACGAGCGATGGTACACAGCATCTCCGATGTAGCGATGAAGTGGGGATTTTCCCATACGACCATTTCACGAGTGTACCGTGAATATCAGGAATCCGGTAAAACATGAAATCTCAGACATCACTGCGACCGGAGAAAGATCTTGCAAGAACGGGAGCAGCGACGACTAAAGAGAATCGTTCAACGTGACAGAAGTGCAACCCTTCCGCAAACTGCTGCAGATTTCAATGCTGGGTGATCAACAAGTGTCACCGTGAGAACCATTCAGCGAAACATCATCGATATTGGCTTTTGGAACCGATGGCCTACTCGTGTACCCTTAAAGACGGAACGACACAAAGCTTTACGCCTCGCCTGGGCCCGTCAGCACCGACATTGGACTGTAGATGACTGGAAACATGTTGCCTGGTCGGACGAATCTCGTTTCAAATCGAACGGACGGAAGTGTACGGATATGTAGACAACCTCATGAATCGACGGACCCTGCATGTCAGCAAGGGACTGTTCACGCTGGTGGAGGCTCTGTAATGATGTGGGGGGTGTGCAGCTGGAGTGATATGGGACCCCTGATACGTCCAGATACAACAGTGGCAGATGACACGTACGTAAGCATCCTGCCTTATCACTTGCAACCATACTGCATTCCGCTGGGCTTGGGAAATTTCAGCAGGACAATGCAACACCCCACACGTCCTGAATTGTTACAGAGTGACTAAAGGAACACTCTTCCGACTTTAAACACTTCCGTTGGTCACCATACTTCCCAGACATGAACATTCTTGAGCATATGTGCGATGCCTTACAGCGTGCTGTTCAGAAGAGAACTCCGCCCTCTCGTATTCTTACGGATTTATGGACAGCCCTGCAGGATTCGTGGTGTCAGTTCCCTCCAGCACTACTTCAGACATTAGTCGACTCCATGCCATGTCGTCTTGCGGCACTTCTGCGTGCTCGCAGGGCCCTACACGATATTAGGCAGGTATACCAGCTTCTTTGCCTCTTTAGTGCGCATGCTTAAAGTCGCTGGCAGGCATAAAAGGTCGTGCTGAATGCCTTGCCAGAAAATTATTTTGAACAACTAGTGCAAATGGTCGTGAGATCATACTTGACCTCTTAGCAACAAATAATCCTGACCAAATAAGGAGCACCATGACATACACAGGGATCAGTGACCTCAACGCTGTTGTAACATCCAAACCCATCAAAAATAAACGCAAGTTACACCTATTTACAACAGCAGATAAAAATTCGCTTGGCACGTTCCTAAGAGACAGTCTCCATTCCTTCCTGTCTGACTATGTAAGCATAGTCGGGTATTTCAAAAAAATAGTATCAACGGCAATGGTGAGGTATATACCAAATAAATAAATAGGATATATGCTGATCCCCCAAGGTACACAAACCAGGTCAGAAAACTTTTGCAGAAGCAACTAAAACAGCACGCCAAATTTAAAAGAACTTAAAATCCCCAAGATTGGCGAAGTTTTACAGAAGCTCAAAATTTTGCGTGAACTTCAGTGCGAGATGTCTTTAATAATCTCCACTGCGAAAGTCTGTCTCGAAATCTGGCAGAAAACCAGGAAGATGGGAAGTACATCTTGGCAAGACGCAATCAATACCAAATGATTCAAAACTGGCTCTGAGCACAATGGGACTTAACATCTGAGGTCATCAGTCCCCAAGAACGTAGAAAGACGTAAACCTAACTAACCTAAGGACATCACACACGTCCATGCCCAAGGCAGGGATCGAACCTGCGACAGTAGCGGTAGCGCGGTTTCAGACTGAAGCGCCTTTAACCGCTCGGCCACAGCGGCCGGCAATCAATACCTTCACTGCCCGAAAGCAATGGTGATGTTGTTGACGAAAGCACCAATAAAGCAGAGTTACTAAACACGGTTTTCCGAAACTCCTTCACAAAAGAATACGAAGTAAATATTTCAGTATTTACGTCAATAACAACTGCCAACATGAGTAACTTAGAAGTAAATATTCTTGGTATAGCGAAGCAGCTTAAAACACTTAAGAGAGGCACGGCTTCCGGTCCCGATTGTGTACCTGTTAGGTTCCTTTTAGAGCATGCTAATACAATAGCTCGATACTTAGTAGTCATTTACGGCCGCTCGCTCGTAGAAAGATCGTAACCAGAGACGGCAAAGTTGCGCAAGTCACATCAATACCCAAGAAAGTAAATAGAAGCAATCCGCTGAATTACAGACCGATATAACAAACGTCAATTTGCAGCAGAATTTTGGAACATATACTGCTTTGGAACATTAGAACTACCTCGAAGAAAATTATTTATTGACACATAGCTAACACGGATTCAGAAAATACCGTTCTTGTGAAACACAACTTCCTCTTTAATCTCACAAAGTAACGAGAGCTGTCGACAGAAGGCTTTTGACACCGTTCCTCACCAGCAACCTCTAATTAAATTGCGTGCTTATGGATTATCGTCTCAGTCGTATGACTGGATTCGTGATTTTCTGTCAGAAAGGTCACAGTCATCGAGTATAACAGAAATAAAATCTGTCGTTCCCCAATAAAGTGTTATAGGCCTTCTGTTGTTCCCGATCTACATAAATCATTTAGGAGACAATCTGGGCAGCCCTCTTAGATTCTTTGCAGATAATGCTGTCATTTACCGTCATGTAATGTCGTCAGATAATCAAAACGAACTGCAAAATTATTTAATCTGTATGGTACGGAAAGTGGCAACTGACTATTTATCTTGAGATGAGCGGAGTCATTCACATGAACACTAAAAAGAATCCTCTAAATTTCGGTTACACAATAAATCACACAAATCTAAAGGCTGTAAAGTCAACTAAATACTTAGGGATTACAACCACGAATAACTTAAATTGGAAAGGTCACATAGACAATGACATGGGGAATGCTACCCAAAGAGTGCGATTTACTGACACAGCACTTAGAAAATGTAGAAGGTTTACTAAAGAGACTGCTTACACTACACTTGTCCACCCTCTTCTGGAGTACTGCTTTGTAGTGTGGGATCCGCATCAGAGTGCATTGACGGTGGCCCTCGAAGAATTTTAAAGAAGAGCTGCTCGTTTTGTGCTATTGCGAAATAGGGGAGAGTGCGCCACAGATGTGTTACACGAATTGGAAAGGCAGTCATTAAAACAAAAGCGTTTTTAGAAGAAATAGGAAATAAATTTCGGTGTCAAATACTAATAATACGAAAATGAGATAAATAACAATGAATCGTATGCTTCATTAACTGGAACGAAATACAACAGAAGTACCTGCTGTCTTCTCAGAGAGGTTCCAAATTTTGTTTTGTAGTTCTTGTTACGGTATTTGACACGCAGTCTGGGATCAAACATCAACTGGATTTATTTGAGTGATCAAGAATATCTGACGGAGGTATAGTGCCCTCCCAGAGTTACTTTCATTTTCTGGTAAAGATAATTTCTCTGTTACTCGTAGGCTGGAGAGGGAGGGAAACTATAACAACCATTCTTCTGTTACTTGCGTGTGATTTCTGATGTGGTGCAATGATTATTACACTCTTTCTGTTACGTTATATATAATTTATTTTTGAGCCGCGTCCGGAGCTCATGCTGGCCAAAGAAGCCGGTGCAATCCTGCAGAGCACGTTGAGTTTCACGGTCAGTGTGTGGCCGAGTATTGTCCCGTTGGAACTAGATTTATTTGAGTGATCAAGAATATCTGACGGAGGTATAGTGCCCTCCCAGAGTTACTTTCATTTTCTGGAAAAGATAATTTCTCTGTTGCTCGTAGGCTGGAGAGGGAGGGAAACTATAACAACCATTCTTCTGTTACTTGCGTGTGATTTCTGATGAGGTGCAATGATTATTACACTCTTTCTGTTACGTTCTATATAATTTATTTTTGAGACAAGTCCGGAGCTCATGCTGGCCAGAGAAGCCGGTGCAATCCTGCAGAGCACGTTGAGTTTCACGGTCAGTGTGTGGCCGAGCGTTGTCCCGTTGCAACAACACATCATCTTCTGTTGCAAGAACGGCAAAAGAGCGGGTCCAACAACATTCTGCACGATACAGGTGCTAGTTAGTGTGCTCTCCAGAAACACGAAAGGTGAACGAGAATTGTGGCTTATCGCATCCCGGACGATAAGGCCTGTGATGGGGCCAGAGTGTCTTGGACGCATGCACTCTACGAGAAAGCGCTCACCAGGTCTATCTAGTGCACGCAACCGACCATCACTTCTGCGCAGACAAAATACGCTTTCATCGCTGAAGACCACGGCGCGACGTCCCATCTTCCCAAGTGATCCTCTGACTGCAACAGTCGCGTCTTGAACGTTGATTCTGTGGCGTGAGTAGAAGACGGGCTAAAGGTCTGCGTGCGCGTAGTCCCATTTCTAGCGATTGGTTTGCATCAGTTCGGGCTGACACGCCCGGGCTCACAAGCTTTCTTATCTACGCTGTGGTACCTGTACGATCTCGTGAGTAGAAGACGGGCTAAAGGTGTGCGTGCGCGTAGTCCCATTTCCTGCGATTGGTTTGCATCAGTTCGGGCTGACACGCCCGGGCTCACAAGCTTTCTTATCTACGCTGTGGTACCTGTACGATCTGCCGCTGCTACCTTTATAATACAACGGGTTTGGAGGGCGCCTGTGTGGCGTCGATGTTCAGAACCTCGTCTATGGCTGTGAAAAAATTCACGTGACCACTGATACCCTGATCGCAGCGCGTCCACCTAGTGTGGCCGTTCTCCGAAAGTACCACCCCGCCACTCGGAAGGCCACAATTTACCCCTTTCAAACTCACTCATTTTGCTGCATGCGTCTCCAATGGTGTGGTCGCCTGCTTGCTTCACACGTTTGCACTTCAGTGACCTTTCTGGCTGTGAGCATTCCCTATTAAAAGGTAGACACAGATGGCACTTTGGTGCCTTCTGGAAATCTAAAAATATGGAATCAGTTTCACATCCCCTGTCGATAGCAGTCATTACTTCATGAGTATAAAGAGCTAGTTGTGTTTCACAAGAACGATATTTTCTGAAACCGTGCTGACTGTGTATCAATAAATCGTTTTCTTCAAGGTACTTCATAATCTTCGAATACAATATATGTTCCGAAACCCTACTGGAAATCGACGTTAGTGATATGGGCCTGGAATTCAGCGGATTACTCCTACTTACCTCTTTGGGTATTAGTGTGGCTTGAGCAATTTTCCAGTCTTTAGGTACGTATCTTTCTGTGAGCGAGCGGTTGTATATAATTGCTAAATGTGGAGCTATTCTATCAGCATACTCTGAGAGGAACCAGACTGGTATACAATCTGGACCGAAGGCGTTGGCTTTATTAAGTGATTTAAGCTTCTTTGTGACACCAGGATATCTATTTCTATGTTTCTCATCTTGGCAGTTGTTCTTGATTGGAATTCAGGAATATTTACTTCGTCTTCTTTGGTGAAGGAGTTTCGGAAAACCGTGTTTCATAATTCTGCTTTAGTGGCGCTGTCATCAGTGACTGCACCGTTGTTATCACGCAGTGAAGGTATTGATTGTGTTTTGCCACTGGTGTGCTTTATGTATGACCAGAATCTCTTTGCGTTTTCTACCAGGTCTCGGGACAGAATTTCGTTGTGGAAATTATTAAAAGAATCTCGTATTGAAGTGCGCGCTATATTTCGAACTTCAGCAAAACCTTGCCAGTCTAGGAGATTTCGCGTTCTTTTAAATTTGGCATGCTTTTTTCGCTGCTTGTGCAGCAGCTATCTAACCCGTTTTAAATCAGGTGATGGTGAGGGAATTAGATCAGGAAACGAGTCACTTAAAGTGGTAGATGAGCTTTACTGTTTGGGCCGCGAAATAGTTAGTGATGGTCTAAAGAGAGAGGATATAAGACGTAGATTGGCAATGGCAAGAAATAGCCCACGGCCATGCTGCATTGATAACACCGGTTCCCGTCAAATCACTGAAGTTAAGCGCTGTCGGGCTGCGCCAGCACTTGAATGGGTGACCATCCGATCTACCGAGCGCTGTTGGCGAGCCCTTGTGAGGCAAACTGAGGAGCTACTTGACTAAGAAGTAGCGACTCCGGTCTCGTAAACCGACATGTAGCCGGGAGAGCGGTGTGCTGACCACATGCCCCTCCATATTCACATACAGTGACGCCTGTGGGCTGAGGATGACAAAGCGGCCGGTCGGTACCACTGGGCTTTCATGGCTTGTTCGGGCGGATTTTTTTAGTACGTAATGGCAAGAAAAGTGTTTCTGAGGAAGGGAAAATTGTTAACATCGAATAGAGATTTAAGCGTTAGGAAGTCTATTTCTGATAGTATTTGTGCGGAGTGTAGCCATGTATGCAAGTGAAAAATGGACGACAAACAGTTCAGACGGAAGAGGGTAGAAAGTTTTGAAACGTGGTGCTACAGGAGAGTGCTGAAGATATTTTGGGTAGATCACGTAACTAATGAGGAGGTACTGAACAGAAACGGGGAGAGAAGAAATTTGTGACACAACCAGACTAGGAGAAGGGATCGATTGACGTGACACATTCTGAGACATCAAGGGTTCACCGGTTTAGTATTGGAGGAAAATGTGGGGGACAAAAATCATGGAGGGAGTCCAAGAGATGAATATAGCAAACAGATTCAGAAGGATGTAAATTGCAGTAGTTATTCGGAGATAAAGGGGCTTGCACAGGACGGAATATCATGGAGAGCTACATCAAACCAGCCTTGAGACTGAAGATCACAACAACCACAACTTAGTACGAAAGGCCAGATTCACGCCGCGCGGGATTAGCCGAGCGGTTTAGGCACTGCAGTCATGGACTGTACGGCTGGTCCCGGCGGAGGTTCGAGTCCCCCCTCGGGCATGGGTGTGTGTGTTTGTCCTTAGGATAATTTAGGTTAAGTAGTGTGTTAGATTAGGGACTGATGACCTTAGCAGTTAAGTCCCATAAGATTTCACACACATCTGCACATTTAGCCAGATTCACAAGCTAAGGACGGTCACATTTTAATGTATAACGCTAAAAGTGGGGCAAGAAAGTAAACAGAAAGCGGAAAATGTAGCGCTATGCATGAACTATCAAAAAAACCTACCCTTGCCAAATATTAGAACTAATTATGTTTAGTACAAGCGTCAACTATCGTGTTAGAGTTTCAACATTAATCAAATGTCCAATGTAACATTTTACACTTAGACTGAAGATGATGGAAGTAAAAGAGCATACCAAATAATTAGTTTTTCTTTTTGCACAATTATGTGAGTAACGTACTTGATCCAAAAGGAAGGGTTCTAGTAATATTACATGATTTGTGCTCAGAACAGAAGGAGAACTGTGCAGCGTTCTTATACCTTCACTATGTCGTTCCTACCATTAAGAAGTCAGGTACTGGAAAAATAGTAAGTAGCAGTAAGAGGACACTCTTACATGGAATGGGATAACAACTTTGTTTTAATGAAAAAGATAACCAATGCAGAGTTATGCTTTTTAAACCACAAGAATGAATCCAAAACGTTACAAAATCATTCCTGTTCACCAAGAAATTATACGAAATTCGACGACCATTTTAAAAGCATATTACAACCCGAAGTGTTCTTTCAAGACATGACCGCTCATACAATCTCTGATTGTGAAGGACGATAAGCTGTTCCAATGCAGCATTACTTACAATGGAGCCTGGGACAAGTGCATCTGGAACGTTCTGGTGGTGTTCAAGTAGACGTCGAGCTTGAGTACCAACTGTACGAACCCGACGAACTGTTATGGCCTCGAACATGTTATGGTAAGAGTTTTATAATACGAAATTTTTTTTGTAAGATAAATCAAGACTGTTTTGCAAATACCTAATTCTAGGGGTATATTTACAGAGCATCTGGCAATATTTTATGAGAAAACGCAGAACCTTAAAGAACTTACTTTTTTGTGGTCAAGATGCAAGAAATTTCTCTTCCACATAACGAACCAAACTCCAAGACCAATAAAAACACTTCCAAAGCTATAAACAGGGAGGAGAGACGAACGCCTACCAAAAGGTGATGGACTACTACTTTTGATGGCAAAGATATTTTGTCTTTTTCATCATATAATTCCAATTTCTGGTTTTTCTAATGGAACGCCCTCTACAGCAATTAAATTTGGAATCACAATTATATTGGTTATAATCGATTGTTGTGTTTTAAGTATTTTTTGTAATCTTCAAAGTTTAAATTTCCTCTCCTGAAAAATGTATATGATGTGACTTATCCCGTTCTTTCCGTAGGCTCTTCACATGTTGTCTTTTTTGTTATTTTTATTATGTTAACGAGGTTGCAGCCACAGGTGTTGCGCAACAATGTGTCACGAGCAGGAAAACAGAACAATGAAATGTTGATGAATGTTATGCAATCGATTCTGTTTGAAGTTTCAGTAAGTACAATGCTGATATTTGAACCGGAAAAGATCGAAACGAGACGTGTTGTTTTAATTTTTTTACAGCACATTAATCTTTTAGCAACATCAAAGTATTTTTGTATCGCAGTAAATCTGATAAGCAAGTATGCTCAAGGAGGCTTTATGCGTCAAAATACAATAATCATCTGACCAATATAAAGGGTTTATGCCTTCGTATGAGAAAGTTCTTTGATTAAGAGAACTACTAGTAGTCAGTTACATTAAACTATCCGCTGCAATATTCTGAAAGCGCTCTTCGTCGCATATATTTTGGCACCTGAAGACATCACTACGTTTCAGTGCAGCCCTGAAGTCTACAACCCGGCCATGCACTGCTTGTGTCCGTTTTCAGTCGTCGGAAGTATTTAAAGTGACGTTATGCTGGCCGTACTAATATTGTGATGTACGAAGAAAATGGTATTAGAGTTTAACACCCATCGACAGCGCGATCGCTAGAGAGGGGGGGGGGGGGGGGGGGGGGGACACAAGCTCGGATTACCAAAGGATGAGAAAGGGCCCAACCTGGCATTTGCCTGGCGCGATATTGGGAAAGCACAGAAAACCTAAATCACGATGGCCGAACGGGGATTTTAACCAAGTCCTCCCGAATGCGAGTCCAGTGTGCTTATCACTTCGCAATCTCGCTCGGTACAGACAAAGGAAACCAACTCAAGCAGAACATTTTCTCTCGCAAAAATAGCGTCTCGCATAGTTTTCTCGAGGGTGTTCTTGTGAAATGGAGCAGCTTATTTTGCACTGAGCTTAAGAGAACTGGAATTCCTAGTTATCAGTTACTCCTGTTACTTCTATGTAGCTGAGATTAATCTTTGTAAATGATAATATTTTCGAATAGAAGGAAGTGTGAAGTTTGTTTCCTTTCAATTCTGTGGACAGTTTTTCTCCGAGTTTTCCTTTTCTCGTAAATATGAGGCGGGCGGGTAACTTAGGCGGTACATAGCCGTACCATTTTCTATTGCCGTTCTTTCTGTAATCTGATAAGGAGACGATCAGGTAAATCCTCAATGTATCGTATCACTGGTTGGAAATACATTCGAAATTCAAATACAACTACATTACGTTACTGTTCTTGATATAGATTAACATCTTAGAGGATAGCGGTAGTTAAAAGCTCATACTTTTTACAGATAATGCTTACAATCTATTCCGTCAAACTGCAGAAATATTCGTATCTAAAAGAATTAATTTTAATATCAAGAAATGCAAAGTTGTGTAACTGAAAACATCCCCCAAGTATAGATAGTTACCACGAAATGTCGGGCGAACTGTCGGATTTCAATAACATGCCGCCACTATATTTTTGCGCAGTCTTCTGACCCTCTTCCGTTGTATACTGGCAGAAAACAGGGGCGCCCAGTCTACTTTGGCCAGTATGCACCTAAAGATTACCACAAGATTCTGCACCGAAATGTGGTGGCAACATATTACTGACATTCGGCACTTGGCCTAAAATTTCATGGACGAAAGTCGAGCAAGTTACATAACTAATAAGTGTGGTAATCTTTGGTTACATGATAAACGAGCCACAATTAACATCAGACATGAAACTTCCTGGCAGATTAAAACTGTGTGCCGTACCGAGACTCGAACTCGGGACCTTTGCCTTTCGCGGGCAAGTGCCCTACCAACTGAGCCACCCATCCAAAATGAAAGGTAGGAGACGAGGTACTGGCGGAATTAAAGCTGTGAGGACGGGGCGTGAGGCAAAGGTCCCGAGTTCGAGTCTCGGTACGGCACACAGTTTTAATCAGCCAGGAAGTTTCATATCAGCGCACACTCCGCTGTAGAGTGAAAATTTCATTACAGAAAATCAGACATGTCATACAAATACTTTGGAGCAACAATGTGTAGATATACGAACAGGAACCACCACATAGGCCCAGCTCAGTTGTAGCTAAAGCAAATGGGAGGTTACGATTCATTAATAAGGTACTGGGAAATATAAATAAGTTGGTGCACAGGATATTCAACAAACTACGATTGTTTGCTGATGATGCTACGGTGTGCAGCAAACTGCCGAAGTTGAGTGCCTGTAGGAGGATACAAGACGACTTGGACAAAATTTCTTGTTGGTGTTATGAATGGCAGCTAGCTCTAAATCTAAAAAAAATTAAGTTAATGCGAATGAGTAGGAGAAACAAACCCATAATATTCGTATACAGCATTAGCAGTGTCTTGCTTGATACAGCCAAGTCGTATAAATATCAGGGTGTAACGATGCAAAGCAATATGAAATAGAAGGAGCATGTGAGGATTGTGGTAGGGAAGGTGAATGATCGACTTCGATTCATTGGGAAAATTTTAGGAAAGTGTAGTTCATATGAAAAGGAGACCGCATATAGGACGCTAGTGCGACCTATTGTTGTGTACTTTGGGGTCCGTACCACATCGGATTAAAGGAAAACGACGAAACGATTCAGAGAAGGGCTGCTAGATTTGATACTGGTAGGTTCTAGCAACACGCAAGTACTGCGGAGATACTTCGGGAACTCAAATCGGAATCCCTGGATTGAAGGCAACATTCCTTTCGAGGAACAATATTGAGAAAATGTCGAGAACCGGCATTTGAAGCTGACTTCAGAACGATTCTGCTGCCGCCATCATACATTGCACACAAGGACCACGAAGATAACATACGAGAAATTAGGATTCATATAGAGACATGTAGACAGTCATCTTGCCCTCGTTCTATTTCCGAATGGAACAGGAAAGGAAATGACTAGAAGTGGTACAGAATACCCTCCGCCACGTGCCGTACGTTGGACTGCTGAGTATCGATGCGGACGTAGAACCGCAGTTTTAGTTGCTGCTAAATTTTACAGCTTGTATCTTTTCGGTCCAAGAAACATTTTTGTTCCTAACGTTTCGTCCAGAGCTGCGTTGTACGTCTGCACAAATGCTCCTGGTTCCGCTAAGTTTTGCCGACTCGGGAGAATAAGTAGAACCAGGAATGTTAGGAACAAAAATGTTTCATGGACCACGACCACGCAATCTGAAGGATTTACAAGCAGCTAAGGCAGCCGGTCCAGGAAGCCTTCATTACGTAACCAGCAGTTTGTCTAGAAAGCAGACTGAATACAGTACACTTGTATGGAGTGTAGCTGAATACTGCTGAAATGCAGGAACCCACATTCAGCGTTTATAGACAAGGGCGATGCGAACGGACGCAACCGCGTTTGACTGACAGGAGAGCGTAACAGTTATCTTGAAAAAAACTTTACAGACAGACAAGACTTTTATCCATTGTGGATGTGGAACACTGCGACTGTGGTGTGAAAAGGTTTTCAGAAATTACTGCAACCAGTCGCCTTTTATGTAGATGTATTTTATTTAACCATGACCGGTTTCGAGCTGCCTAGCAACTCATCATCAGATGGTATATACATTTAGTGCTTTTTTGTACCCATTGTGTGGGTGGTTGAGTATCTGTGGAGATAAATCTTTCTGCAGGTATATATATCTCTTTTAGGACGTATTTTTGAAACCATTGTGTCTTGTTTTTCACAATTTCACAAGTTAAAACTTTCACTAGATGTATATTACTTTTATGAGGCACTGTTGGAAACATATATCTTGTTTTTCGTAAACATCACTGAACACACTTAGCCACAGATACGAATACAGGATTTACATATTATAAACAAGCCAAAGATTGCAATATAACAATCTTGCAATCTTTGGCTTGTTTATAATATGTAAATCCTGTATTCGTATCTGTGGCTAAGTGTGTTCAGTGATGTTTACGAAAAACAAGATATATGTTTCCAACAGTGCCTCATAAAAGTAATATACATCTAGTGAAAGTTTTAACTTGTGAAATTGTGAAAAACAAGACACAATGGTTTCAAAAATACGTCCTAAAAGAGATATATATACCTGCAGAAAGATTTATCTCCACAGATACTCAACCACCCACACAATGGGTACAAAAAAGCACTAAATGTATATACCATCTGATGATGAGTTGCTAGGCAGCTCGAAACCGGTCATGGTTAAATAAAATACATCTACATAAAAGGCGACTGGTTGCAGTAATTTCTGAAAACCTTTACAGACAGACAGTCGAAAAAGGACGGCGCGTATTTCGTGAGACCTATTTAGAAAACTTCAAGAACCGAGTTTTGAGGTGGAAAGTACCAGTAGTCCTGTGGTAATTACCTACGGAACGATCCCGTAGAGACAAAATTAGGCAAATATCAGCTCGCACACAGGCATTCTTCGCACGAATCACCGTGAATGTAACGGAAAGACATGGTTCAATACAAAGTGCCTCTCTGCCGTACTCTTTTAATTCATTCGCAAGATATAAATTCAGAACTTTAAATGAAGTATAAGCTGATCTTATTGTGGTATCCATTCCAAAAGCTGAAATAATCCAATTTTCCACGCTAGTCTATCCCGTGGAAACCATGTAAGTAGGCTGTTTAGGTTTTCTTATTGGTAACGCCGCTTAGCGCTCGGTATGAAAAATCACTGGCTGTGCTGTGCGCAGTGTGTGTTTAGTTTGCATTGTTGTCTGCCATTGTAGTGTTGGGCAGCGGCAGCTGGATGCTAACAGCGCGTAGCATTGCGCAGTTGGAGGTGAGCCGCCAGCAGTGGTGAACGTGGGGAGAGAGATGGCGGAGTTTTGAAATTTGTAAGAATTGGTGTCATGAACTGCTATTATGACTAGTGAGGTAAATACATTCTTTGTTCTCTATTACAATCTTTCATTTGCTAACTATGCCTATCAGTAGTTAGTGCCTTCAGTAGTTTGAATCTTTTATTTAGCTGGCAGTAGTGGCGTTCGCTGGATTGCAGTAGCTTGAGTAACGAAGATTTTTGTGAGGTAAGTGATTTGTGAAACGTATAGGTTAATGTTAGTCAGGGCCATTCTTTTGTAGGGATTTTTTGAAGTCAGATTGCGTTGCGCTAAAAATATTGTGTGTCAGTTTAAGCACAGTCGTGTATAATTGTTCAAAGAGGACGTTTCACATAGACCAGTCTTGTATAAATTGTTCTAAGGGGACGTTTCAACCAAAAATGGTTCAAATGGCTCTGAGCAGTATGGGACTTAACATCTGTGGTCATCAGTCCCCTAGAACTTAGAACTACTTAAACCTAACTAACCTAAGGACATCACACACATCCATCCCCGAGGCAGGATTCGAACCTGCGACCGTAGCAGTCGCGCGGTTCCGGACTGAGCGCCTAGAACCGCTCGGCCACCGCGGCCGGCTGTGGAAACCTCTTCATCTCTGTACAACTACTGCACCTGGTAACAATTTGACCCCGCCTGCTATCATCAAGACTTGGCCTCCATCTACTGTTCTTACTCTTTCTCTCCCCTCTCTCTCCATCACCAAACCGACAATTCCTTGTTACTTCAGAGTGTGTCCTATCAAGCTACTCCTTCTTTTAGCTAAGTTCTGCCGTAAATTTCTTTCCTCCACAGTTCTATTGAGTACCTCCTCATTAGTTATTCTGTCTGCCCACCAAATGTTTAGCATTCTTCTTTTGAACAATATATGAAAAGTCCGCCCCCGTTAGGCCGGGTTCGATTCCCTGTTGCGTAAGAGATTTTCTCCGCTCAGGGACTGGGTGTTGTATTGTCCTAATCATAATCATTTCATCCCCATCGACGCGCAAGTCGCCGAAGTGGCGTCAAATCGGAAGACTTGCACATGGCGAACGATCTGCCCGACAGGAGGCCCTCGTCACACGACATTTACATATATCAAAAGCTATTGTTAAGTCCGAACCGTTTATCTTCCACGTCCCACTACCAGATATGAACCCACCGCACACATAAACCTCCAAGAAAGGCTTCCAAGCACTTGAAATTTATGTTTTTGCGCCATCCTTAACGATCTGAATAATTTGTTTCATTTCATCACACATATTTCAATCTCTTCATCATCTGCAAAAGCGAGTGGGGACATAAAATTGAATTTCTCTAGCGGATGTTGATTTTATATCTTTCTTGTCCATAATAATGCGTTCATCGTGATGATCATATTATCTCACCTACCTCCCTATTTTTCTATTCGTTATTAAGTATATCGTTATTAGTGATTCGCGACTACAGAAAGGACAGAAATGTTAATACGTCACGTCCGCCCCTCCCCCTCACAATCTAACCTACACACACACACACACACACATACACACACACACACACACACACATGCACACTCAGAATATTTGTGTGGCGAGGTTTACCACGATGACAGATGAATCTGATATCATCAACAAAATATGCAAGTATCTATTGGTAGAAAAAATTAAGCCATTTCACAAGACAAAGTTCGAGATCAACGCCTATGACGAATCATATTTGCCGTATTTCCGAATATGTCAATATGTTGCTTATTGTTTTGTAGTGGATCTTTTTTTTTTTTAAATTTGGGGCGGCAAAATCATGTAGTGTAAGAACTGTGATTTGGTACTACAAGTTTCTTGGTTGGTGGCCCTGTTCATCACCAAAAATAATTTCCGAAATATCCGGATGTGTGCCATTGCGCAATAGAAGAAAGCAACTCGGTGATTAACGGAAGCTGTTGCAAGGAATCAGGCGGCGGTTCCCGGAAGTTTTTATCTGTGCCGTGTAAAGCGAATGGCTCGTGACGCACCCAGGGGCCGGTGTCACCACTTGCGAAACACCGCGGCAATCGCTGTCTGCTTGCAGGCCCGCGAAGCAGCGGCGGTGTCAACTATTCGCTGATCGATACAATTCTTACCCAGCTTGTAAATCGCCAATTGTAAAGAGGCCTTCCTATTACTCTTACATCAGTGTCACCTGTCGCTAAACGGCGACTCTTTATTAATGACGTCAGTTTTAGATCTTCCTGCTAGGTATCTGTCAGTCTGATAGTATCTGGTTCGATATTTTGGAAACGCCTCATTCACTAACTACCAGACTACAGCAAATCCTTTTGTTACAAGGTCACCATGAGACGTGGTGCAGTTGTAAAGGCACTAAATTCTAAATTCGGGAGAATCAGTGTTCAAATCTCCCTCTGGCCGTCCTGAAATAAGTTTTCTGTTGTCTTCATAAATATTTTCAGGTAAATGCCGAGACTGTACCTTCAAGTCGCAGCTCCGACTTGCTAAAATTCAACCTAGCACTTCGACTATAATGATACTCGCCACACGTTAATTTCTTCTTCGTCGTGTGAAAGTCCGGAAAGATCGCATCATCTTGCCATCCGCTGTCTGTAGCACTCTGGATCCGGTAAACGACCAGAGTGTTGTAAGATTACAGCTTGAGTTACACTTGTTGGTATTCTATCTCATACACGAACAATTTATGTTACATACTTGAACCAATGAACGTAATACTTCCATCGAGAGGTATCGCACCAAAGTAATTTTGAATGTACGCAATAATGAGAATTCGCACTGAAAATCACGCGTCATTAATCTCCTTAAAGGTCGAAGTTTCATGTTTTTACATTTCGGATGATAGAAGGGACTGGACGCGAAAGAGCGAAAAATTGGTTTACTTTGCATATTTTCAGTCATTTCTATCTTCGTTTTACTTAACAACGTATTAACGATGATGTATGGTCTACCTTTTAACGCCTGCACCTGTGTTCGCGCGCGCGCGCGCGCGCGCGCGCGTGTGTGTGTGTGTGTGTGTGTGTGTGTGTATGCTTATGAGCTCAGTTATGATGTGTAAAGCCTATTTTTTTCTCTTTTGCCTATTATAAAATGGTTATGAAAGCCTGAGTCTAAACAACTGTTTCTTTTTCATCATCAAAACACATGATACTGACAATCATAGTTTTTATTGTATAATTTACCTTACGCACGATGCCTTTCGGTAAATAATTTCTTTTGTCGAGGGCGTTTTTGTCATTTTCATTATGACTTGATGCTTTTTCCGTGGATGAGCTGCTGACTCCTTCCCGTAACTCAACTGCACTGCATACACACGAAACTGATTTCATAATTGGCGATTCGTTTCCTACAGACACTGGAAATATACGAAAGCATTTTTTCTCACCGAATATTGAGTGTTCTATTACATGGAAACTCAAAACATACTCGTCATCACTTACAGAGTTCGCTTTTGAAGGTCATAAAAATGGTTGAAATGGCTCTAAGCACTATGGGTCTTATTATGTGAGGTCATCAGTCCTCTAGACTTAGAACTACTTAAACCTAACTAACCTAAGGACATCACACACATCCATGCCCGAGGCAAGATTCAAACTTGCGACCGGAGCAGCAGCGCGGTTCCGGACTGAAGCGCCTAGAACTGCTGGCCCACAGCGGCCGGCAAGATCATAAAAAGAAAGACAGAGATATGTTGACACGTCAGAAACAGAAATAAAAATAAGTCGTATACAAAGATATGCCAACAGAGATCTTGAAAAGAGCGTATTTACATCTACGTCTTTCCTCTGCAAACCACTATGAAGTGCATGGCAGGAAGTGTTTCCTTCTGTACTACGATTAGGATTTCCTCTCTTCTTCTTTGACATACAGAATTGAATGGAATTGATCAGTGGTCCTACTTCCGTTTTATACTTCAACGATACAGTTTGAGAATTAGACCACACAGTACATAAACATTTTTCTCAAATTACATAAATGTACGTTCAAATAATGGATCAAGCATAAATAATGATGATTTCATTATTTTTCAAGGAACATGTCACTTTTTTATGTTATTGATGTTCGAATTATTAATTATGAAATCTCAAAATAAAACACTAGAATAGGTTGTCAATATGTACGTCTCTTGTTAGTTTCAAGTGTTACTATGATATGTATTAGCTTTGTTCTTTTTTAGTTTAGTTTGTTTATGACGTGCGTTAAGAAGAAGTCGTGTCTGATATCGGTTGTTGAAGTGTGAGCCGTTCTGTCTTGCTAGCAGTAAATCTCAATCAAGATGGAATAAATGGTTCAAAACAGCTGCAACTTTCATCATTTATTTAATATTATGCTCAGGTGCCGAGCTCAAATGTTTATTCTTGACTTAGTCGAAACAGTTTATCTTCTAGGCAACGAGATGGAGCTCAAATGTTTATTCTTGACTTAGTCGAAACAGTTTATCTTCTAGGCAACGAGATGAAGAAAAATATGATCGATTACAACGAGAAAATTAAGTAAAACTAGTTTCCGTTGAAAGTCATCAAGTAATTGTTGCATGTACTCTAATTCTTCAGCCTTTTGCTTCGGTACGATTTAACACTGGAGACAATATAGCTGAACAACATCGTTATCAAGACGAGGTTATAGGTGATGTTTGTATTAATTCTTGTAAAACTAAGTAAAAATTAAATGTGAAAACATTAGAAGCTCGAGAAGCAGAATTCTTTAAAGTCCTCTGGGCGCTCTACAGTTAGTCTGATTGTCTCTAAGCGGTCTGTATGGGAGTGACACTTAGATGGTTGGAAGATATTCCTAGGTTCGTCATTTACAGCTATCTCTTGAAACTCTGTGTCTGTCTTCTAGCGTCTGCCAGTTCAGGTTTTTCAGCATTTTCGTGAGGCTCTCCGATGGATCAGACAAATCTGTGACCATTCATGCTGCCCTTCTCTGTATACCTGAGAAATGCCACGTGTGAGCGGGACAAATCTGCGTCAGCTGGACCTACTGAGAGGCAGGTCGCTCCTTGAAATCCAAATGCATGGCGAAGATGTCCAATGCAATTAAATTTAACGCAATATGATAATAAAGTGTCCCTAGAATTGAATTCCAGATACCCACGGGGCGTCTCCAGACACGACTTCGGCCTGTAATCTCATTGACTGGAATAGAGTCGTCTTCAGTGATGAGCCTCGTTTCGAACTGAGCTGCGATGACCAGCGCAGGTGTCTCTAGAGATGCCCCGGACAGTGGTGGGTACCAATGAGACTGTCGGCTGCCATACGGACCCACAGCCAGGAGTGACGGTCTGGGGTGCATTTCATTTCATAGTATGGTTGTCATCCGCGGCACAGATACAGAGCAGAGGTACGTCGACGATGTTCTAAGCCCCGTTTTGTTGCCCTCCATGGCAAGCCGTCCTCGGATTACTTTTCAGCAAGATAATGCGCGCCCGCTGACGGCGAGAGTTTCTATCGCTTGTTTTCGTGCTTGCCAAACCCTACATTGACCGGCAAGGCCGCCGGATCTCTCCCTAATTGTGACCGTTTGGAGCGTTATGGGCAGGGCCCTCCAACAAGCTCTAGATTTTGTTCATCTAACGCGCCAATTGCACAGATTTTGGCACAATACCCCTCAGGAGGTCATCCAACAACTCTATCAATCAATGTCAAGACGAATAACTGCTTATTTAAAGACCAGGTAGTAGGAAAAGGGAGAGAAGGAAATGTAGCAGGCAAATATGGATTGGGGCTAAGAAATGAAAGAGGAAGCCGCCTAGTAGAATTTTGCACAGAGCATAAGTTAATCGTAGCTAACACTTGGTTCAGAATCATAAAAGAAGGTTGTATACATGGAAGAATCATGGAGATACTAAAAGGTATCAGATAGATTTTATAATGGTAAGACAGAGATTTAGGAACCAGGTTTTAAATTGTAAGTCATTTCCAGGAGCAGATGTGGACTCGGACCACAATCTATTGGTTATGATCTGTAGATTAGAACTGAACAAACTGTAAAAAGGTGGGAATTTAAGGAGATGGGACCTGGATAAACTGACTAAACCAGAGGTTGCACAGAGTTTCAGGGAGAGCATAAGGGAACAATTGACAGGAATGGGGGAAAGAAATACAGTAGAAGAAGAATGGGTAGCTCTGAGGGATGAAGTAGTGAAGGCAGCAGAGGATCAAGTAGGTAAAAAGAGGAGGGCTAGTAGACATCCTTGGGTAACAGACGAAACATTGAATTTAATTAATGAAAGGAGAAAATATAAAAACGCAGTAAATGAAGCAGGCAAAAAGGAACACAAACGTCTCAAAAATGAGATTGACAGGAAGTGCAAAATGGCTAAGCAGGGATGGCTAGATAACAAATGTAAGGATGTAGAGGCTTATCTCACTAGGGGTAAGATAGATACTGCCTACAGGAAAATTAAAGAGACCTCTGGAGATAAGAGAACCACTTGCATGAATATCAAGAGCTCAGATGGAAACCCAGTTCTACGCAAAGAAGGGAAAGCAGAAAGGTGGAAGGAGTATATACAGGGTCTATACAAGGGCGATGTACTTAAGGACAATACTATTCAGATGGAAGAGGATTTAGATGAAGATGAAATGGGAGATACGATATTGCATGAAGAGCTTGACAGAGCATTGAAAGACCTGACTCGAAACAAGGCCCCTGGAGTAGACAACATTCCATTAGAACTACTGACGGCCTTGGGAGAGCCAGTCGTGACAAAACTCTACCATCTGGTGAGCAAGATGTATGAAACAGGCGAAATACCCTCAGACTTCAAGAAGAATATAATAATTCCAATCCCAAAGAAAGCAGGTGTTCACAGAAGTGAAAAGTACCGAACTATCAGTCTAATAAGTCACAGCTGCAAAATACTAACGCGAATTCTTCATAGACGAATGGAAAAACTAGTAGAAGCCGACCTCGGGGAAGATCAGTTTGGATTCCATAGAAATGTTGGAAAACGTGAGGCAATACTGACCCTACGACTTATCGTAGAAGCTAGATTAAGGAAGGGCAAACCTACGTTTCTAGCATTTGTAGACTTAGAGAAAGCTTTTGACATTGTTGATTGGAATACTCTCTTGCAAATTCTAAAGGTGGCAGGGGTAAAATACAGGGAGCGAAAGGCTATATATTTGTACAGAAACCAGATGGCAGTTATAACATTCGAGGGGCATGAAAGGGAAGCAGTGGTTGGGAAGGGAGTGAGACAGGGTTGTAGTCTCTCCCCGATGTTATTCAATCTGTATACTGAGCAAGCAGTAAAGGAAACAAAAGAAAAATTGGGAGTAGGTATTAAAATTCATGTAATTCTGTCAGAGACAGCAAAGGACTTGGATGATCAGTTGAACGGAATGGATAGTGTCTTGAAAGGAGGGTATAAGATGAACATCAACAAAAGCAAAACGATGATAATGGAATGTAGTCGAATTAAGTCGAGTGATGCTGAGGGAATTAGATTAGGAAATGAGACACTTAAAGTAGTAAAGGAGTTTTGCTATTTGGGGAGCAAAGTAACTGATGATCGTCGAAGTAGAGAGGATATAAAATGTAGACTGGCAATGGCAAAAAGAGCGTTTCTGAAGAAGAAAAATTTGTTAACATCGAGTATAGATTTAAGTGCCAGGAAGTCGTTTCTGAAAGTATTTGCATGGAGTGTAGCCATGTATGGAAGTAAACATTGACGATAAATAGTTTGGACAAGAAGAGAATAGAAGCTTTCAAAATGTGTGGCTACAGAAGAATGCTAAAGATTAGATGGGTAGATTACCTAACTAATGAGGAAGTATTGAATAGGATTGGGGAGAAGAGAAGTTTGTGGCACAACTTGACTAGGAGAAGGTATAGGTTGGTAGGACATGTTCTGAGGCATCAAGGGATCACCAATTTAGTATTGGAGGGCAGCGTGGAGGGTAAAAATCGTAGAGGGAGACCAAGAGATGAATACACTAAGCAGATTCAGAAGGATGTAGGCTGCAGTAGGTACTGGGAGATCAAGAAGCTTGCACAGGATAGAGTAGCATGGAGAGCTGCATCAAACCGGTCTCAGGACTGAACACCACAACACCCCTTAAAGACCAGAGGTAGGAGAACACATTAATGACTTTCTCAATTTGTGAAGCTGTTTCTGTTGGATAAATCATCCATTTTTCCGAAACTGCAATCATTTTTTTGTCTGTACATGTGCAATACAACTACCAGTTTCCGTGTCATTCGGATAATTCCTTCGTGGTGGGCCACTCTGTTTTGTCTTAGAGTGCATTATGCAGTAGTTTGTGTTTCTAGAGAAGCTTCTTTACACCGAGTGACTATATGCAACTGCGGCTCTCTCCCATCAAGAACTGTTCTTCTAGATGCATATCTACGCAGTGATAAGTGAACTACTCATAGGTATTCCGTCTGCAGCGGCCTCCATCTCGACAGGACGTTAATCCTTATCTTCGTTTCTTTTTGAATAAATTTCATTTCATTTTCGAATAAATAGCAAACCACGCAAAGAGGCGCATGGTTAATGATGAAATTTAGATTTTCCGTGGTTCCTCTCCGTCGATTAAGCTAGAATGGTTCTTTCCTTATTCTTATCCCATTCAAGCTCATACTCCGTCCTAATTGATGTCATAGTCCTCGGGAGGATGAAAATCCTAAACTTCTTGAATTAGCAATTATATTATTCTTTGTCGTATGACAGTACGTATCAAAGATTATAAAACTATTACGAATGTGTAATGGTGAAAGACCCCGGATATGGTAAAGTTAAAATTTATTTTAAAAAAGGAATCAGCAATAATGACGGAAGCGAGGACCGACCGTAAACGTCGGCAAAGACATTAACTACGAACGCGCGGTGAGGCGCAGACAAATGAACGAAAACATAATTCACTTTTCCTTGTACACGATTTGTTTCACTCTCTCGTATGTAGAAGGATGGTTAAGATTTATTGCTCGAAGTATGACGTGTTACGAGTGGTTTGTATTATATGTGATTCTGGATAAGGGAAGACTTAATAACGGTATTAAGTATTTTTATTGAAGTTGAGCCAAGTCGGGAGGATTTCCTTCATCTTGAGAGGCACTGGTGTCCTTGGAGTCAGCTGCCTGCATATACAATTGAAATGTCAGAGAGGAAGTCCACGGTCCTATTTCGTAAGATTAACAGAAGTATAAGAACTTTCAGAAGACCTGAAATAGAATTAAAATATATATAGTAGTGGACACACACACACACACACACACACACACACACACAAAAGCGACGCAAGGTAAAGTGAGTGAAGAATAGCACAATATCGTACACACAGAACATTTACTAATACAATTGTACTATCCTTTAATTTTTTTTCCATTTTAATTATATACGTCACATTTTTTTTTGTTATTATAATACACACGTCAACTTTTAAACACAGCTCTCCACCATAAAATAACACATATGACAACAGCTGTATATGGATATCAAGGTCTTTTACGTATTTTATTACATCACTCGTCGCTGTCAGGAAACCTTCGAAAAGTCCCTTGTAGGCACGTTCGGGACATGTCAATACAATATAAGCAATTAGTCTGCCGTTGCGCACCACAGTCACACGATGGCGATGAAATTTGAACCACTTCCAGACAGTGTCTCCACATCGTCCATGATCTGTTCGGGTGCGGTTCAAGGTAGTGCATATTTCTTGAGGCTGGTCAAATCCAGAGGGTTACTTGTGGATGCGAGGCAGCTTCAGGGATTGTGGAGAACTATGCTGTTGCCAGTAGCGTAACCATTCATCGATGGTATTGAATTCAGTTTCCATGATCGTGCTGGCTGTGATGAGACTGGGATGTCTTGAACTTAGTCTTTTTCGTCCCGCAGGGAATACGTCGTCCATTACTGGAAGGTCTGTGTTATTAGCAATCTTCTGATATTCACGCAGTAGCGCTCTCTTCCATCTGACATCAGGAGATAGAATGTGGCTCAAGATAGGTAGCCAGTATGTGGGAGTTGAGCACGTTGGCCCACTAACAACGCGCATGGCGTCGTTAAGCCGTACGCCTATCTTTTTTACTTGTGGACTGTTAAGCCAGTCAGGCGCACAGTACTCTGCTGCTGTGTACACCAAGAGAGTACCGTGCGCCTGTCTGGTTGCATTAGTGGGTCAAAACAATCTACTCCCATTAGTACAGTTGTTCTTGTTGTCGTGGTCTTCAGTCCTGAGACTGGTTTGATGCAGCTCTCCATGCTACTCTATCCTGTGCAAGTTTCTTCATCTCCCAATACCTACTGCAGCCTACATCCTTCTGAATCTTCTTATTGTATTCATCTCTTGGTCTCCCTCTACGATTTTTACCTTCCATGCTGCCCTCCAATACTAAATTGGTGATCCCTCGATGTCTCAGAACATGTCCTACCAACCGATCCCGGCTTCTAATCAAGTTGTGCCACAAACTCATCTTCTCCTCAATTCTATTCAATACCTCCTCATTAGTTATGTGATCTACCCATCTAATCTTCAATATTCTTCTGCAGCACCACATTTCGAAAGCTCCTATTCTCTTCTTGTCCAAACTATTTATCGTCCATGTTTCACTTCCATACATGGCTATACTCCACACAAATACTTTCAGAAACGACTTCCTGACATTTGAATTTATACTCGATGTTAACAAGTTTTTCTTCTTCAGAAACGCTTTCCTTGCCATTGCCAGTCTACATTTTACATCCTCTCTACTTCCACCATTATCAGTTATTTTGCTCCCCAAATAGCAAAAATCATTTACTACTTTAAGCGTCTCATTTCCTAATCTAATTCCCACAGCGTCACCTGATTTAATTCGACTACATACCATAATAATTTTTTTGCTTTTGTTTATGTTCATCTTATATCCTCCTTTCAAGACACTGTCCATTCCGTTCAACTGCTCTTCCAAGTCCTTTGCTGTCTCTGACAGAATTACGATGTCATCGGCGAACCTCAAAGTTTTTATTTCTTCTTCATGGATTTTAATACCTACTCCGAACTTTTCTTTTGTTTCCTTTACTGCTTGCTCAATATACAGATTGAATAACATCGGTGAGAGGCTACAACCCTGTCTCACTCCCTCCCCAACCACTGCTTCCCTTTCATGTCCCTCGACTCTTAGAACTGCCATCTGGTTTCTGTACAAATTGTATATAGCCTCTCGCTCCCTGTATTGTACCCCTGCCACCTTCAAAATTTGTAAGAGAGTATACTAATCAACATTGTCAAAAGCTTTCTCTAAGTCTACAAATGCTAGAAACGTAGGTTTGCCTTTCCTTAATCTTTCATCTAAGATAAGTCGTAGGGTCAGTATTGCCTCACGTGTTCCAACATTTCTACGGAACCCAAACTGATCTTCTCCGAGGTCGGCACTATCAGTTTTCCATTCGTCTGTAAAGAATTCGCGTTAGTGTTTTGCAGCTGTGACTTATTAAACTGTTATAAATAAACTGTTATAAATAACTGTTATAAACAGTTATAAACACAAATGTAAAACCTAGGATTAAGTTCAAGCCATTGTGGTCACAAGATAAGCAGGTGCGTTACGATATTATAATAAAACTGACAGATTTCATAGCATAGCGAGTTGTTGTGTATATTGCCAACTGGAACTTGCTGGCTAGGTTTCGTAGTTAGTGGCGGAAGGGATCTTCAGTTAACTATACAATCCCGATCACCTGAGCAGTGTACGACCTCTAGTCTCCTCAAATGACATATGGTGTTTTCCCTGCGCTGACAGGTAGATTAGACTAATCTTCTCGTAGCCTCCGCGAGGAAATAAAGAAGACTTAACAACATAGAAGGAAAGCAAACAAACAGTCAGCGACACGAGATGGTTTTGCGGTTCCTCCGAGTCACTTTATTTTCAGTACAACCATCAAATACTTCAATGACAGCATTGGCGCCAAATAATCTTTAGCAAGCCGATACGGCAGGGAAAAACGGCTTTTATGTTACTTTAACTCTGCAAAGGAATGCATTCTGTTGAGATCGTTATCGATTATCTTTCGGTAAGCGTATTGACAGTGGATTGCGTTTATGATGTACAGGAAATGGGAAGTGTTTACGAGGTCGGGATATGTCTGCTCACAGTTTAATCGCCAGCGATATCCCTTTCTGCGTCACACCAGCGCAGTATTTCTTCATTGACTGCCGTTGTACGCTTTGCCTTTCAGTTAGGTAACAAAACAAAGTGCAAATTAGCAAAGGTAATTTTGTATCCCGCCTGGATAGGCGGTGCGTGAATCTGCTCCTGTGAACTGCTTCTGTAATATAGGCCGTGAGCGAAGGAAGCGAGCAGGAGCAGGAGAGGTGAAGCACTTCGGTCTCCATGTAACTTTAACACTTTTAATAGACTCAAAATCACAAGTAAATATCAAATACATACACAACTTTGGCTAGAATGAGCACGTAGGTGTGAAGCCGTAGTCCATGTCTAATCCTGTGAAGATAAGGATGACTGTTCTGTGTAATCTAAAAACTAACAAATACTCGTTGCTGTTCAAACTTTAACTGAACGTAACTAATACAAAGTCTCAATAGTAAGCTAGCGCACCCTGTGGTAGAAGCGATATTTCCAGGCCGTCTGCTCTTGATGAAATGGGTCGAAACCAAGACGGGACTCCCTGAGCTCCAAGCGTCGGCCAGAGGGCGCTGTGGTCGGCGTAGTTTGTCTTCTCTCGTAGTGATAACTTATGAGAGCCTGTGTCTACGTTGTGGCATCGTAACTATAGACGCCACAAGTAACAAAAATCGAAATAGAACAGAATCACAAACGTTGTACACAAGTCTTTTACACAACTGTTTCCAGTGTTGACACACATATCGACGTGTCACGTTACATTTTGTACACCCCCACCCGCTCCTCCCATGGATGTGGATATTGTCTGCCTATCATGATAAGTAACTTTTAAGTTCCTAAACCGCAATGGAAGCACAGGAATTGAAGCATTGATTATATTTTTCAGTTGCTACTGA
Organism: Schistocerca gregaria; assembly: GCF_023897955.1. NCBI lineage: Eukaryota > Metazoa > Arthropoda > Insecta > Orthoptera > Acrididae > Schistocerca > Schistocerca gregaria. Next base: position 942,985,358 of record NC_064921.1, on the reverse strand, counting down.
AGCAAAGCAAGCGCTGTATCATGTATAAGATACAGAGGCGAGCGAGTGCACGGGACTTACCCTAGTTCACTGCTAGTAGCGTCACGTCATCGTAACGCGCCTGCATATAGTATTGCACCACATTTAACATAAAAGTAAAAATTAAGATTTGTGTGTAAAACTTTGTTAAAGTATAGTTCTATGTAATAATGTTTCAGGTAACAAATCTTAATGTTATAAAATTAGTAGTTTACGTAAAATTCACTTTTTGAAAGAAAAATAGGAGGCGCTAAATAATGACGCTAGGAAGCCAAAATTTGGTGAGAAGGTGCAGTAAGAAGTCATTAATGAGTGGTGCTGGTTTACAAAACCATAAAACTAAAATTGACTCCAGAATCCGCGTTTTTCGGAAAAATCAGAGGCGCGAAATAATAGAGCTACAATATTGAAAATTGGTAGGATGCTTCAGTTCACCCTAATAATAATAATGGAAATACCACAATCAGTTACCTCTTCTAGTTTTTTTAGTAATTTAGTAAAAACTACTTTTGTGAGTAAAATGTACATAAGCATTATAGATTAAGTACTTTAAACTTTAATGATAAAACAAATTCTTTAAGACCAATGATCAGATAGGACAATTAACAAAGCTACACCAAGTTTTAGTCTTGTAGCATAATTAACAGCTGATACAAGTCTTGATAAAGCTATGGTTCAGAGGTAACAATCTACCGTTAGTTCCATTGTAAAAATTCTAGAGAGTAAAGTTTTAATTTTAGCGGGCTGAGATTTTCTACGTGCTTCTGTACTGCTCAGATGTATGTATACAAAAATTGAGAAGTTTGTAAAGCTATTATTAAATGTGATATTTAAGATTATGTGCCTGAGATAGCGATCATTTGGAGGCTGCAGGCATCTGCATAGGAACGGAAAGAACAGATGCTCTCTTGGCGGTACGCGCCGGAGCTATATAAAAAGAGCGGCAGAGGCAGTAGTAAGCTCACTCCGCATTAGACCAACGCCTAGTCCACGCGAGCTTAACGTCCGATCGCGCCTCGCCTCGGGTGACGTCATAGCGGGCTGTGACATGCGCGTACTTAGCAATATAAACGGACATAGAAAATCGCCAGGACTGTACACCGTCCTGGATCGTTTAGACTTCGGTAACAAACTGTTATTGTGCCGTCCGTGTGAAGTATAATTCCGCGTGGCAAGTGGTGACTAACTCCACTTTTAAGGCGAGCATTAATCTTTTTTTTTAACATTATTGCGAACTATTAATAGAGCACCGTTAGTTAGAGTAATGAACTATTCGGGAGGAACTTGCTGTAGAAGTCGCCTCTGAACTATTAAACGATTGGCTGAATTAACAATATTTAATGTCTTTAGCATTTTCAGAAGTTTCGAGTAATTTGTGTGAGCCTTTAAGATAATAAAATCTTGTTTGGAACTTTAAATTTTATTGAAGCAGCCCTAATCCCGTGAAGAACTATGGATATTTTTCGTTTAGCTGGGCTGTACAGGAATGTGGCCGTGCAGACTGGGAACTAAGGTCAGTAAGTTTCCCTTCGCTTTCTGACTGGCCACCAAATTAGTTGCCAGGCTCGCGTGATTTAAGGTGGCAATGTTCAACTTTCATTCAACATTAAACAACGACTTCTTCGCCGTCCCACATATGTTGCATCGGCAATAGTCTGTTACGTGAAATGAACATTCAAACAACTCATTCGACAACTTCTTCGCCGCCCCACACTACGTCACCTTCCAATCAGCTCATGCGTCGGTAGTGATGGGTCTTTTAAACTTTTGCCATGACATTCTCTGGAACTGAATTAACTTTATTAACCGCGATTCGTCTACTGTCGTATTTTTATAAACTTCACTGACTTGACACTTGATACCTGCTGCTATAATGTTTCGTCGATTCAAACCCCTAACGGGGTGTTGCTGCTTTGTTTGATTCAGCCATTCCTTTCTTTTCTTTATGTTATCATAAAGACACCATTTCTCGTAATGAGTAAATGTACAGGGTAGGAATGGTCGATGTTGTTCACGAGCCAGCAGATGAGGAGGAGACACAGATGCACTTATGGCCACCCACTGATTCGTGTGATTTTGGCTTGGAGCATGCCGCACCCATATACCCCATTTTTGAACCTTCCCTATTGTATGCAAATGTCGCACGATGATGGAACGATCACAGTTCATAGCATTTGCCAATTCTCTAGTACACTGACGTGGATCATTGGGAATTAATGCGTTTAAACGATCTTCTTAAAAACCCGAAGATCCTCCTTAAGACGGGAAAACAAATTTTTCCCGTGCGGTGTCCAACGGTATTATCCCCAAAAACGGCCAAATGTTTCTGACTGCCTCTGCTGCTGTCAACCCTCAACTGAATTCAAAGAAGAATATGTCGTAAATATTCCGATTTCTCCACTTGACACTCCATTAGCAACGTCCACAGCTCTACTCGCTATCTTTAGATAACAAAATGAGAACGATAATCGATAAATAAACCAGTAGCAACCGAAATACCAACATGAAAAATAAAAACGCTACGAAATTGTGCACCAAACTAATATTTGCGTCTGGGAAATCCCTTCCCCCATGAAGCCTGTGGCATAGGCCAGAGTCTACATTAGGAGGATAATATTATAGATACTCTGGATATTTGTCTATCTACGTTCTGTAAACGTGGCCGCATGTTACTCTGTTCGTCCTCGCAGTATCAATTAAATAATGGAGGTCTTTCCATATTGACTCCACGTTTGATCTTTGAGTGGTTGGAAAAATTTGGACGTGTGTCTTAATAACAAGCAGCCTTTGATCTATTTACCAACAAAAAGAAAACCCCCAAAAGTTATTTCTTGAAATTTGTGCACATCAGGGAATCATTTCAGAGATGCGCCACCGACCTGACAGATTTTGGTTGGCTGAAATTGCCTCAGCTTGGAAGCATTTCACCGATAACGGTCTTTACGATGAAATTTTGACTCTACCACGGAGATGCCTCTGTGGATGGAAGGAAGGAAGGCTAGCCCCTAACGCCCCTTCGACAGATAAGAGTCATTAGTGACGGAGTCATTAGCTCACTGAACGAGAACAGAGGACGAAGTCAGTACAGACTTATTCGAAGAAACCGTCCTAGCGTTAGCCTTAAGTGGCTTGTGGCAAACAAGGAAACATAAATCTGTATGTCCTGATGGAAATATTAGTATCGCTCCTGCCGAGTAAGAGTTGCCTACGTGGAGTGTGTTCTGTAGCAGAGCTGCTGGCTGCTGCAGATGTGAATCATGCCTGATTTCCGAATTTGACAGGTGCAATGCTCGCTAAAAGAACGGCGTGCATTCACACATCATTCCAGAACGTAGTTGCTATTTATCAGTAAGTTTTGGCCCATGTAACAGAGTCCTCAGTAAAGAGAATAGTACGGTTTTTTAGTTTTATTTTTTAACAGCTCATAAAGAATGTAGGCATGGGATCTAAGTTAGCGTCACAGTCAAATATTTCTAGAATGTTGTCGTTTCTGGAATGCTATCCTGCCTATGAGAGATACTTAAATCTTCAGTGCGAGCTCTGGTTTCTCGTATTTTACCATTACGATCCTTTCTCCCTATGTAGGTGGGAGGCAAAAAATATTTTCGCATTCGGAGGAGGACGTTGGTGATTGAAATTTCGTGACAAGATTTCTTTTAATGATCGCCACCCCTCCTCGCATATGATATCGGAGAGGAAGGACAATCGTAGTGCAGGCAGTCTCTCTAAAATACACTCCTGGAAATGGAAAAAAGAACACATTGACACCGCTGTGTCAGACCCACCATACTTGCTCCGGACACTGCGAGAGGGCTGTACAAGCAATGATCACACGCACGGCACAGCGGACACACCAGGAACCGCGGTGTTGGCCGTCGAATGGCGCTAGCTGCGCAGCATTTGTGCACCGCCGCCGTCAGTGTCAGCCAGTTTGCCGTGGCATACGGAGCTCCAACGCAGTCTTTAACACTGGTAGCATGCCGCGACAGCGTGGACGTGAACCAAATGTGCAGTTGACTTACTTTGAGCGAGGGCGTATAGTGGGCATGCGGGAGGCCGGGTGGACGTACCGCCGAATTGCTCAACACGTGGGGCGTGAGGTCTCCACAGTACATCGATGTTGTCGCCAGTGGTCGGCGGAAGATGCACGTGCCCGTCGACCTGGGACCGGACCGCAGCGACGCACGGATGCACGCCAAGACCGTAGGATCCTACGCAGTGCCGTAGGGGACCGCACCGCCACTTCCCAGCAAATTAGGGACACTGCTGCTCCTGGGGTAACGGCGAGGACCATTCGCAACCGTCTCCATGAAGCTGGGCTACGGTCCCGCACACCGTCAGGCCGTCTTCCGCTCACGCCCCAACATCGTGCAGCCCGCCTCCAGTGATGTCGTGACAGGCGTGAATGGAGGGACGAATGGAGACGTGTCGTCTTCAGCGATGAGAGTCGCTTCTGCCTTGGTGCCAATGATGGTCGTATGCGTGTTTGGCGCCGTGCAGGTGAGCGCCACAATCAGGACTGCAGACGACTGAGGCACACAGGGCCAACACCCGGCATCATGGTGTGGGGAGCTATCTCCTACACTGGCCGTACACCTCTGGTGATCGTCGAGGGGACACTGAATATTGCACGGTACATCCAAACCGTCATCGAACCCATCGTTCTACCATTCCTAGACCGGCAAGGGAACTTGCTGTTCCAACAGGACAATGCACGTCCACATGTATCCCGTGCCACCCAACGTGCTCTAGAAGGTGTAAGTCAACTACCCTGGCCAGCAAGATCTCCGGATCTGTCCCCCATTGAGCATGTTTGGGACTGGATGAAGCGTCGTCTCACGCGGTCTGCATGTCCAGCACGAACGCTGGTCCAACTGAGGCGCCAGGTGGAAATGGCATGGCAAGCCGTTCCACAGGACTACATCCAGCATCTCTACGATCGTCTCCATGGGAGAATAGTAGCCTGCATTGCTGCGAAAGGTGGATATACACTGTAGTAGTGCCGACATTGTGCATGCTCTGTTGCCTGTGTGTATGTGCCTATGGTTCTATCAGTGTGATCATGTGATGTATCTGACCCCAGGAATGTGTCAATAAAGTTTCCCCTTCCTGGGACAATGAATTCACGGTGTTCTTATTTCAATTTCCAGGAGTGTGTCTGTTTGAAATCATCTGTGTGTTCCAGTAATAACCAGCAGTCTCTCGTTGCTCTTACCCACAACATTTTTTGTGTGATAAATCCAGTTAAAGTTGTGTGTAATCGTAATCCCTAGTTATTTCTTTGAGTCTACTACATTAAAATTAGATTTATTTATCATATAACCAGATTTAATGAATTTTTTAGTATTCATGTGGATGACCTCACACTTCGTATTCTTTAGAGTCAGTTGTCACTTTCCGCGTCATATAGATACCTTGTCTTACCGCGACAATACTAGGCGTTGAATGACATCGTCATTTGCGGACAAACTAAGCTGACTGCTCGTACTGTCTCCTACATCGTTCATAGAAATTAAGAACTCCAGGGGACCTATGTCACTTGCTTTCCCCGAAAGTCGATAATATTTTTTTTTCTTTTGTGCATTACCTTGTCATAGTACGTATGTATCGTTTATTTCAACTTTTCTTTATTTGTTAATACATCACTATGTTTCTTCATTCATTTTGCTACTGCTTTATATTTTGTATTCTACGAATGTGAATGTTCTGGTTTTATATTTTGTCTTGTTGACAGTGTTGAAAACCCGCCAAATTAAAGTTCAATTAATAATTTTCTTTCAAAATTCTTCTCAGACATTTTGCTGCTCATCATAATTTTATTTTAATGTTTGTGTGTAACTTCTTTTGGAGGGAGTATATATCTTATTTTTTGTGCAGTAAAATTAGCTACCTTAAAATTACGTATATTACCAGCCGATCTGTCCGCCATTACTGCTTGAAAACTGACCAAAAGTATTTTTGCACCTATTTTCTCATTGGCTGTCAGCCTCAAAACAAAATTACGTATTTCGTGGGCATCTAGCAGATGCGCGATGTCTATGTAGGCCCCTAGAATATTTTTTTTTTTTACTTTTGCAGGTTTACTCGAATTATATTGACTTTAATTGTCCATTTGGCCCCCGTTAAAGTGATTTATCGCATCTATATAATAATTGTATTGTATTACCTAATTTATTTTTTATTACGTAAACATTGGCATACCATATATAGATTATTGGCCCCACGTAAGATTCTGCACGTTCTGAAAAAGACTATGCCAATGATTTTTTTCGTCTATGGCTAACAGGGGTACTCAGTTTCCTTGTATAGGTCATGTTTTATTATTTAAAAGGTTTTTTTTCAGAAGTAGAGAACCAATTTCTTTGCACACTTCATTGGGGAACCACAGCTATCACCCCAGTTTCAATAGAAGACTTCACATCAATTGGTACGAATTGTGACCTTTCTGACAGGAATTCACGAATATAGTGGCACAGCTGAGACGATGCTTCATATATATGCAATTTTATTAGAAGCTGCTTGTGGGGAAATACGTTAAAAGCCCTCTGGAAATCTAGAAATATGGAATCCCCTTGAGATCTCCTGGTGATAGCACCCACTATTTCGTGCGAATTAAGACGAGATATGCTTCATAAGAAAGGTAATTCTGAGTCCGTGCTGGTTATGTGTCAATAAATAGTTTTCTCCGAAGTATTCGTTATGTTCCGAAAACCTGCCACAAATTGATGTCAGTAATTACGCACAGCAGAGGAAACGTTTACCACATTTTTTTCGTTTACATTGGTGCCAGCATAGACATGTCAGTTTCAGAATCTTTAAGCTGAACTATGTCTAGGGAGCATCGTTTTCTTCACTACCTTCACAAACATGACTTCAAGACATCACTGGAAGTACAAATGGTATAAAGCATATACTTTTCCTCAATGCGTCTTCTTAGGAAACAACGAAGAACGACAGATCCGAGTGTTGACAAATGAATATTTTGCCGAATTCAAATGATTTCTCTTGGTCTGTAATAATAAACATAATCAGGCAGACGTGAAATTACGCAAGCATTCGTTCGGACAATGAACCGTAATTGTCAAACCGGGAGCACTTCTTCAAAACAGCCTCATTAACGAACAGGATGATAACAATGCCAGACACGATGAGTAGGTCGTATTACGCCATTACTTCGCAAAACACGTCAGCTTGGTTGTTTAATCACAATGAAGTAGTGTACCGATTTCACATTCCGTGCCCGGCCCTTTCCCGAAGCCGCAGTTGAACTTAGGCTGGCAGAGTGAAGTGAAGCGACCCTCACTCGTGCAGCAGCAGTCAGCTGCGTTGTTCTCCCGGTTCGAACCAGAAATCACCGACACGTTTGGAATGAGGACGCTCGTCGTTGTGGTCCTCTGCCGATGCACCCGAAAGCAGCGTCTGTCACATTCCTGCTTACCTCACCTCTCATTGTCGAAAAATAAGTCTCCTAACACGCAAAGACTTTTACGACACTTGCTCACCAGTTCTTACTGTGCAGTCTGCGAGCTACTGTGCAGTACGGGTCTGAAGCTGCCAAGCATCTGTTTTTACAAACTGCCTTGCTATTCACTTTGCTGGCGGAATGGAGAAGGGGCAAGTGCTTGAACGCCTTCTCATTTAACCTAGTCACGTCTTTTATATCGTGATGATCCCAGGCAACTGTAAGCCAGGCCTAGTAATGAGTTAGGGATAGGATTTCACGCTGAGTATGAAGCTTCTAATTATTGACAGTTATCGGATCCATAGAGCTTTGTGAGTAGCTCCCTGTTTTGATAGACCAATCCACGCAGTTCTCGTGCTTTTATGTCCTAAGCTGTTAATAGCTCCTTTTGGTATTTCGACATTATTTGGATTCCTCACACATTACCATTACTGAAGAACGAAGTGTGATGCATGTGATCTTCTTCTCTGAAGAAGCCTATTTTTCTCGTTCTTCCAATTCAATTAGTGGTCCAATGCACATTCTAATGTCTTTTGAAGTTTCATTTCAGCGTATGTTCTGCTGCAGATTGAAAGTTTTTTACTGCAAATCTCCAAAAGGCTGTAGGTAAGTTATTTCCTGCTATATTCCTTTCCTGAGATTGTTAGTCAGTGAAACTATGAAGGATTTCTTCTGTGGATTTGGCAAGAGTATGAGAGAAGTCCAGTCAAGCTGAAAATGAGGGGTGCCAGACAAAAATGAGGAGTACCAGACATCCGTCCATGACTACTGTATTTCGTGTCTCTGGGCAGCAATGATTTCAGTATCCAGAACTGACGTCGCAATTCTAAAACCGACACAAAAACCTACTGCCGCAAGAACACTTGCAAAGCGACTAGCAGATCCCTCCCTTCAAAGCTGATATTTCATCACTTCTGTAAACGGGGTTGACCATTTTAGATGCTTGAGTGGATTCAGAGGTAAACACATTATTCCCAGAACGTCACTGCATCTTCCTATGCCACAATTCCCTTTGCACGCAGCTGAAAATATGCAAAATATATCATCAAATCTTTTTAAATTATTTGGTGTGCATTCGGCAAACCACTAAGATACCACGCATTTCTGAAGGAATCGGAATACTTACTTTGTAAGGAATACTACTGAGTACCGCTGCCTATCATTAGAATTTACACACATCGATTTCAAGAAGATCTCGGGCTATTGTAGAAACCAAGGTACTCTACAGTATATTAAGTGAGCGTTGATATTACTACGTCCAACGCCAGAAGACGTAACTACATAACATGAGCAATTTCACGCGATTGTCTTCATCATATATTTGCATTGTGTACTGCAGTATTTAAGCACAACAAAGACTAAATCACCAACACTTGTCGAATTCTTGTCGAAGCCGTATGCAACTCTTGATCAAAATAAATCGTGTGAGATTTCAGAGATGTAAAAGTTGGTTTCGTGACTCCATTATTCACTGCCTAGGACGCTCACAGTTTTCTTTGACTGCACACATTCTAATTAACGCATCTCGTAGACAGACGGTCTGTTCTGGCGCAATGCTGAGTACACCACACCGTTCGAACGGAAGTGGAAGATTAGGCCCTGCCCTTATTTTCTTTTTTCTTTTGAATCTTCAGTCTTGTGACTAGTTTGATTTGGGCCGCCACTAGTTTCTCTCCTCTGCCAGTCTTTTCATCTCAGAGTAGCACTTGCAACCTGCGCCCTTAATCATTTGCTTGATGTAGTCCAACCTCTGTCTTACTCTACTGTTTTTACCCTTTGCAGCTCCGTCTAGTATCATGGAAGTTAATCCCTGATGTCTTAACACATGTCTTATCATCGTGTCTCTTCTCATTATCAGTGTTTTCCACACATTCTTTCCTCTCCGATTCTGCGTAGAACCTCCTCATTCCTTACCTTATCAGTCAACCTAATTTTCAAAATTCGTCTGTAGCACCGCATCTCAAATGCTTCGATTCTCTTCCGTTCCGTCTTTCCCACAGTCCACGTTCCACTACCATACAATGCTGTGGTCCAAATATACGTTCACAGAAATTTCTTCCTCAGATTAAGTCCTATGTTTGAAATTTGTCAGGAATGCCCTTTTATTTTGCTGCCTAGTTAGCAATACTCCTTAATTTCATCTGCTTCTTGATTCCCAGTTCTAATGTTAAGTTTCTCGCTGTTCTCATTTCTGCTACTTCTCATTACCTTCGTATTTCTTCGATTCACTCGCAGTCCGTACTCTGCATACATTAAACTGTTCATTCCATTCAACATAGCCTGTAATTTCTCTTCACTTTCACTGAAGTAGCAATGTCTTCAGCGAATCTTATCATTGATATCCTGCCGGTCGCGGTGGTCTCGCGGTTCTCGGCGCGCAGTCCGGAACCGTGCGACTGCTACGGTCGCAGGTTCGAATCCTGCCTCGGGCATGGATATGTGTGATGTCCTTAGGTTAGTTAGGTTTAAGTAGTTCTAAGTTCTAGGGGACTGATGACCACAACTGTTAAGTCCCATAGTGCTCAGAGCCATTTGAACCATCATTGATATCCTTTCACCTTGAATTTGAATCCCACTCTTGAACCTACCTTTTATTACCGTCATTGCTTCTTTGATGAACGGATTGCAGAGTAGGGGAGAAAGACTACACCCCTGTCTTACACCCTTTTTAATCTTAGCACTTCCCTTTTTGGTTTCCAATCTTATTGTTCCCTTTTTTGTTCTTTTGGATGTTATATATTATCCGTCTTTCCCTATAGCTTACCTTTTTTTTCTTAGAATTTCGAACATCTTCAACATTTGATATTGTCGAACGCTATTTCCAGGTCGACAGATCGTACGAACGTGTCATGATTATTCTTTAGTCTTGATTCCATTATCAACTGAAACGTCCGAATTTCTTCTGATTCCTTTTACCTTTCCTAAGTGGCAACTGATCGTCGTCTGACGGATGCTCAATCCTCTTTTCCATTATTTTGTACATTTTTCTTGTCAGCAGTTTGGATGTATGAACTTTTAAGCTGATTGTGCGATAATTCTCGCACCTGTCGGCTCTTGCCGTCTTCGGAACTGTATGGATGATGTCTTTCCGAAACTGCGATGGTATATCTCCAGTCTCATACAGTCTACATACTAATCTGAACAGTCATTTTGTTGCCACCTCCTCCAATGAGATCAGAAATTCTTCTGGTACGTTATTTGTCCATTCTGTCTTATTCGATTTTCGGTCGGCAAAAACTCTTTTAATTCTGATTCTAATACTGGATCCCCTATCTGTTCCCTGTCGACTCTTGATATAAGTATCATGTGATCTCCCTTTCATAGAAGCCTCAAAGTACTCTTTCCACCTACCTGCTCTCTCTCTCTCTCTCTCTCTCTCTCTCTCTCTCTCTCTCTCTCTCTCTCTCTCTTCTGTGTTTAACAGTAGCATTCCTATTGCACTCATAACTTTACCGCCATTGCTTTTAATTTTACCCAAAGCTGTTTTGAATTTTCTGTATGTTGAGTCAGTCCCTCTAACAATCATTTGTTTTTCTATTCGCGTTTTTCAGGCAACCATTTCGCCTTAGTTTCTTTGCACTTTTTATTTACTTCATTCCTAAGTGAGTTGTATTTTTGTTTTCCTGAATTTCCCTGATTTTTTTTACTTCCTTCTTTCGTCGATCAACAGAAGTAGTTCTTCTGTCACCTGTTTATCTCTTCGCAGTTATCTGCCTTGTACCTATGTTTTTCTTTCCAACTTCTGTGATCGTCTTTTTTAGAGACATCCGTTCGTCTTCAACTGAACTGCCTACTGAGCTATTCCTTATCGCAGTATCTATGGACTCAGAGATCTTCAAGAGTATCTTTTCATTCCTTAGTCTTCTGTACCCCACTTCTTTGCGTAGTGATTCTTCCTGACTAGTCTTTTAAACTTCAGCCTACTCTCCATCATTAGTAAATTATTGTCTGATAATAAGTCTATATCTGCTCGTGCATTCGCCTTAAAATCTAATATCTGATTTCGGAATCTCTGCCTGACCATGGTGAAATCTAAATGGAAACTTCCAGAATCCAAGTATATCTCCTCCTCTTGTGATTTTGAATAGAGTATTCGTCATTACCGGCTGAAATTTACTGCAGAACTCAATTAGTCTTTCTTCTCTCTCGTTTGAAGCATTTGAACCCTATCACTGAACGGTTCACAGTAACTCATTCTCTGTCGTACCTTAATATTCATACTATACCCTTCTGACGTTATACCATTTTCTGCCGATGTTGACATTACTCTATAGTCGTCTCCCCTGAAATCCATGTCTTTTTTCCGTGTCACTTCACTGACCTCCACTGTACCTAAACTGACCTGTAGCATTTCCCTTTTCAGATTTTCTAGCTTCCCTATCATGTTGAAGCTTCTGACATTCCACGCTCCAATTCGTAGAATGTTACCCTTTCACTGATTATGCGGTCTTTTACTTATGGTCACTCCCCCTTGGCAGTCCCTTCTTGAAGATCCGAAGGAGATCCGAACAGGGAACTAGTCCGTAATCTTTAGCCAAAGGAGAGATCATCATGACACTATTTCAATTAAAGGCCATATGTCCTGTGGTTACGCATTATGTCTCTTTAATGCAGTGATATCTACTGTGTTCTGTATCCTCATACCGTTGACCATTGCTGATTCTTCCGCCTTTTAGTGTCAGTTTGACACCTCAAGCGCAAGAGAGTGCTCTAAATCTCTGCCCATTCCTTTGCCCTCTTTGACACGGTCGTTGGCATAACTAGGATAATTTCTTATATCGGAGGTCTTCGGTCGCCATTGCTGATGATTTTTGTTGTACATTTAAGCAATGAAGATGTTCGAACTCGGGTTCCAGGACTTTTTTTAATGCTACTCCTATGTCACGGGTGCAGTTTTGCCCCACTTGCTTATACATAGAAATTATTTATCAGAACCTAATACACTGAAGAGCGAAAGAAACTGATACACCTGCCTAACATCGTATAGGGTCCCCGCGAACGCGCAGAAGTACCGCAACACGATGTGGCATGGACTCGACTAATATCTGACGTAGTGCCATGAATGCTGCAGGGCTGTCCATAAATAAATTCGTAATAGTACGAGGGGGTGGAGATCTTTTCTGAACAGCACGTTGCAATGCATCCCAGATATGATCAATAATGTTTACGTCTGGGGAGTTTGGTGGCCAGCGGAAATGTTAAACTTAGAAGAGTGTTCCCTGAGCCACTCTGGAGCAATTCTGGACGTCTGCGATGTCCCATTGTTCTGCTGGAATTGCCCAGGTCTGTCGGAATGCACAAGGAACAAGAATGGATGCAGATGATCATACAGGATGCTTACGTACTAGTCAGCTGTCAGAGTCCTATTTAGACGTATCGGGGGTCCCATATCACTCCAACTGCATACGCCCCACGCCATTACAGACCTTCCACCACCTTGAACAGCCCACTGCTAACATGCAGAGTCCATGGATTCATGAGATTGTCTCCACACCCGTACCCGTCCATCCGTTCGATACAATTTTGAACGAGACTCGTCCAATCGGTCAACATGTTTCCAGTCATCAACAGTCCAATGTCGGCATTTATGGCGCCAGGTGAGGCGTAAAACGTTGTGTCGTACAGTCATCAAGGGTACACGAGTGGGTCTTCGGCTCCGAAAGCCATATAGATGATGTTTCGTTGAATGCTTCGCACAGTGGCACTTGTTGGTGGCCCAGCATTGGAATCAGCAGAATTTGCGAAATGGTTGCACTTCTGTCACGTTGAACGATTCTCAAAAAATGGTTCAAATGGCTCTGTGCACTATGGGACTCAACTTCTGAGGTCATCAGTCCCCTAGAACTTAGAACTACTTAAACCTAACTAACCTATGGACATCACACACATCCATGCCCGAGGCAGGATTCTAACCTGCGACCGTAGCGGCCGAGCGGTTCCAGACTGTAGCGCCTAGAACCGCTCGGCCACAACGGCCGGCGAACGATTCTCTTCAGCCGTCGTTGCTCCCGTTCTTGCAGGATCTTTTATGACCTCAGCCATGTCGGATATTTGAGGTTTTACCGGATTCCCGATATTCATGGTACACTTGTGAAATGGTCATACGGGAGAATCCCCACTTCATCGCTACCTCACCGATCTGTGTTCCATCGCTGGTGCGCCGACTATAATACCACATTCAAACTCACTTAAATCTTGATAACCTGCCATTGTAGCAGCAGTATCCGATCTAACAACTACGCCAGACACTTGTTGCCTTATACAGACGTTGCTAACGGCAGCGCCGTATGCTGCCTGTTTACACATCTCTGTATTTGAATACGCATGCCTATACCAGTTTCTTGGGCGCTTCAGTGTACGTGGACAACACAGAAGCGACTTCATGATGGGGCCAGTTCCAGTGTTCTGCCTGTGTGGTACGTGGCTCCGTATATCACAAATATCCGGAACAGTGAGTCAACTTGCAGGCAACAGGCGGTCGTCTTCAACTAAACTGCTGATTGCGAATTGTACGTTGCCATTTCCCACACTGCTGGTCAGTAAAACTGCGACACCGTAGGAGAAACGGTATCTAGATACTGTACGAAAAGTGTAGTATTGTTCTGAAAAGTAATTCCTTCTGGCTTTTATTTTGCCCTGAATCTCAGTTGAGGTATTACATGTCATGCATATGCGGTCGGCTCTCCAGCTTCGTTTAAGCAAATTGGTACGCCTCCGCCGCTAGAAGGCTCCCTATTGTAGCGGGTAACACAACGGTGAGAGACATTACTATGTCGGTGCGTGAGAAACAGCGTACTGTAATCCAGTTTCCAACGGCAGAAGAATTCGTTCACAGAAGAAGCACCATTTCCTTCAGCACGACAGTGCCAAACCCTACATACGAGCACTGCGAGAATTGGCCGCCTTCGGTTCATTGTCATCGATCAACCTGCATACATACAGTACCGACATGGCCCCATCCGATTTCCATCCGTTTCCGGAATTTAAAGAAGTCTTGGAGGACTTCACCGTGATAGTGATGAAGCGATGCAAGAAAAGGTAAGGCTGTGGCTCAGTCAAGAAAGTCAAATATTTTACTGTGGCAGTAACAACAAACTCGTATCTCGTTAGGAGAAATGTGTACGTCGCCAGCGTGACTACGTTGAGAAATAAATATTTAGACAAGAAAAATACAGATGTAGAATGGTTATAATGAGACATCTTCAAGACTTTAATAAAGTTTGTTTCATTTAAAAAGTTTTAAATGCAGACGTAATGCAAAATGCATTCTTGTACTTAAACATATACACTACTGGCCATTAAAACTGCTACACCACGAAGATGACCTGCTACAGACGCGAAAATAACCTAGAGGAAGACGATGCTGTGATATGCAAATGATTAGCTTTTCAGAGCATTCACACATGGTTGGCGCCGGTGGCGACACCTACAACGTACTGACATGAGGAAAGTTTCTAACCGATGAAACGTTGTTGTGATGCCTCGTGTAAGGAGAAGAATTGCGTACCGTCACGTTTCCGACTTTGGTAAAGGTCGGATTGTAGCCTATCGCGATTGCTGCTCGCGTTGGTCGAGATCCAATGACTGTTAGCAGAATATGGAATCGGTGGGTTCAGGAGGGTAATACGGAACGCCGTGCTGGATCCCAACGGCCTCGTATCACTAGCAGTCGAGATGACAGGCATCTTATACGCATGGCTGTAACGGATCGTGCAGCCACGTCTCGATCCCTGAGTCAACAGAAGGGGACGTTTGCAAGACCATCTGCACGAACAGTTCGACGGCGTTTGCAGCAGCATGGACTATCAGCTCGGAGACCGTGACTGCGGTTACCCTTGACGCTGCATCACAGACTCGCAGGTTCGAATCCTGCCTCGGGCATGGATGTGTTAGATGTACTTAGGTTAGTTAAGTTTATGTAGTTTTAAGTTCTAGGGGACTGGTGACCACAGATGTTAAGTCCCATGGTGCTCAGAGCCATTTGAACCATTTTTGCATCACAGACAGGAGCGCCTGCGATGGTGCAAACGACGACGAACGTGGTGCACGAATGGCAAAACGTCATTTTTTCGGATGAATCCAGGTTCTGTTTACAGCATCATGATGGTCGCATCCCTGTTTGGTGATATCACGGTGAACGCAATTGGCTCGCCACAATACGCCAGTCACTACTCTTGATCAACTGTTGTATCGTGTTGAAGCTGCATGGGAAGCTGTACCTGTACACGCCATCCAAGCTGTATTTGACTCAATATCCAGGCGTATCAAGGCCGTTATTACGCCCAGAGGTGGTTGTTCTGGGTACTGATTTCTCAGGATCTATGCACCCAAATTACGTGAAAATGTAATCACATGTCAGTTCTAGTATAATATATTTGTCCACTGAATACCTTTTTATCATCTGCATTTCTTCTTGCTGTAGCAATTTTAATGGCCAGTAGTGTATATCTCTAAAAATATTACAACCAAAATAGTAAGGCTTGAGACTATTATATACAACATAATGTTTGATCTTCTATGCAATTTTTGTTTAAAAATCCTCATCCACACACATTTTATAAGGATTTCAATTTTTAATTTCCATTGTTTCTATGATGTACCTTTTCTCGTAAACTAGTCAAGCAATAAAAGTGGAATTTCACAGTTGTATTGCAAACAAAGGAACGAGCAAACGTAATCTTTCTCACAGCCTTATATCCTCACCTGCAATTTGTTTCGATTGTGTGAACGAAAAATTTAGCGCACAAAAAATTTCTAGCGTAGAAAAGATGTAGATCACAGAATAGAAGCAGAGAGCGTGGTAGGCACAGACGTCCAAACAGAGTTCTTGCCAGAACTCGATTATGAAACTTTGCTTTGTTATTTTTAAAGAATCAGTCCAATAAATTATGCAATAAAAAATTCTGTTTTTCGCAATTTTGCCCTACATCTGCCCTTAAGAGTTTTAGCGTAAAAAAATTGGGAGGCATTATTTTTCAGAGCGTCTTCGTATATAAGACAACTGTTAGACAGCGAGCTCTCATTCAGAAATGGCATTTGAAAGTCGTTTATTTGCGTGATGGTTGTTGTATGCTTTCTGTGAGAAGGAGGAAGGTGTACCTGCGCGTGTTGGAATTCGACAGCAGCAAGATCAAGGTGTATCAAAACATGGCTTAAGCGTTCCGCGATTTTGCTGCTCGTGTTGGTCGCTGTTTCACGACTGCCACCTGAATATGAACTCTGTGAGTGCAGGTGCAGGAGGGCCATAGTCGATGCCATATCTACTACCTATGGTGTATGGTGGATCGTAAAAAAAAAATTATTTGTTGTAGTTGTAAATTGTCCGCAGCTCGTGGTCTCGCGGTAGCGTTCTCGCTTCCCGAGCACGGGGTCCCGGGTTCGATTCCCGGCGGGGTCAGGGATTTTTCACCTGCCTCGTGATGACTGGGTGTTTGTGTCGTCTTCATCATCATCATCAATCATCCCCATTACGGTCGGAGGAAGGCAATGGCAAACCACCTCCACTAGGACCTTGCCTAGTATGGCGGCGCGGGTCTCCCGCGTCGCTCCCCTACGCTCGGTAAACGGAGTATGGGACTCATCATCATCAGTTGTAAATATTTGTCATGTGTCACTGATTACTGTTTCTCTGACATGTTCTACCTCCTGGAGGACCTCCTCTCTACGGATCAATTGCAGTGAAAGTAAATCTAATCTAATCACCACGCACCTCCTGTCGGTATACAGGCTTGTTTGCAGTGCGACGACATCCGGAGCACCACACTGTCAGAACCGTGACCAGTGTTGCAACTTTCCTTGGTGCAGCAACAGAGAGAGGCGCGCCGACATTGGTGCATTCATCGACAGTACTGGACACACAGGAGTGGTAATTCGTCGTCCTTTCAGACGGTGGTCGCATCCGTGTGTGGAAGCACTGAGGAGAACGAACGCCGCCAGATGGCATTCGCCATCCTCGTACGAGCCCACCCCACGTTTCGACCGTATGGGCTGCTATTGGTGCGATGAACTTAGCTTCGCATAGCCGATAATCCTCATAGCTCCCGTTACATTTCTGACGTATTGGTCTCCGTGACGTTGCCTTTCAACAAGGTAACGCAAGATCGCATGATACCCGCTTTGTCCAGGCCTATCTCGATACAAAGGGTCTTAGAATGTTACCAGGGCCAGCATGTTATCCAAATCTCTCACCCACTCAAAATATCTGAGTGTTGTAGAGAGACCGGTATGCCACTCTTTCCAGCCAGTGTAGTTTATGAACTATCGCAGAGAGCTGAAGAGCATAGAAGGAATTAACCTATTACCCGCATCTGTCATCTAAGCTCAGTTGGACTCGACGCTTAGCTGGGTTAAGCAGTTGTTGCTGCAAGAGGTGGCAGCTCAGTGTGCAACATTTCGCAGTAAGTGTAGCCCCAAATCTCCTAGAGATCCAATCGTGCAGCCTTCCTTCAATAGCGTACACGCAACAACTGAAAATGCAGCCGGATGACCAATATAAAATGAGCATTCAATAAGTAATGCAGTACATTTCTTTCAGAAAGCAGATTGGTTTTATTCAGGATTCCAGTAAACCATGTTATTCCCCCTCTTTTGGCTACAAAACCCTATTTTTCAAATAATCTCGGTTGAAGGCGACGGCCTTACGCCATCTTGCGGGGAGGCCTGTATGCCTTCATGGTACCACTGTACTGGCCGATGTCGGAGCCAACATCTTGCTGCTTCAATAACTTCCCCATCATCCTCGTACTGCTACCAGCGGAGTGCATCCTACATTGGGCAAAGCAAATGGAAGTCGAAAGGTGCGATATCTGGGCTGTAGGATGTCTGAGGGATCCAATCAAGTTTTGTGAG
Organism: Schistocerca gregaria; assembly: GCF_023897955.1. Classification (NCBI taxonomy): domain Eukaryota; kingdom Metazoa; phylum Arthropoda; class Insecta; order Orthoptera; family Acrididae; genus Schistocerca; species Schistocerca gregaria. The sequence goes on along the minus strand of NC_064921.1, from coordinate 942,967,030 downwards.
CTGCTCTCGGAGGCCTTGCGTTGTCACGGAGAAGTCCGTTTGCATTTTTCTGGCGACGATCACATTGAAGTCATTTCTTCAAAGCCCCGAGGGCAACGCATTACACTTCCGAGTTTATCATTGTGCCATGACGGAAGACATGAAACAGATTAACTCCTTCAGAGACTCAGTAGACATTCGCCATGACCTTACTTGGTGAGAGTGCGGCTTTGGAGATTTTCTTCAGAGGAGGGCTGGTGTGGAATTACTCCATGGATTGCCGTTTAGTTTCTGTTTCGAAGTGATGAACCCGCGTTTCATCGCCTGCGACGATGTTCGGCAAAACACTGACACGATCAGCCTCGTAACGCACAAGCAATTTCGCACAGGTGGTCCTTCCTTCCGTTAAGCGGCGAGGAACTCAGCGGGGAGACACCTCTGAGTACCCCCAGCTGGTGGACGAGTATGTCAGCACTACCAACAGATGCAAACAAAAATTACACGAAGCGGAATGTAGTGTGAGACGGGCTATGCGAGATGCGTTCAATGAATTCGAAAGTAAAGTTCTATGTACTGACTTGGCAGAAAATCCTAAGAAATTTTGGTCTCATGTCAAAGCGGTAGGTGGATCAAAACAAAATGTCCAGACACTCTGTGACCATAATGCTACTGAAACAATGGATGACAGACTAAATGACTAAATGCCGAAATATTAAATGTCTTTTTCCAAAGCTGTTTCACAGAGGAAGACTGCACTGTAGTTCCTTCTCTAGATTGTCGTACAGATGACAAAATGGTAGATATAGAAGTAAATGACAGAGGGATAGAAAAACAATTAAAATCGCTGAAAAGAGGAAAGTCCGCTGGACCTGATGGGATACCAGTTCGATTTTACACAGAGTACGCGAAGGAACTTGCCCCCCCCCCCCCCCCCCTTTCTTGCAGCGGTGTACCGTAGGTCTCTAGAAGAGCGGAGGATTGGAAGAGGGCACAGGTCATCCCCGTTTTCAAGAAGGGACGTCGAACAGATGTGCAGAACTATAGACCTATATCTCTAACGTCGATCAGTTGTAGAATTTTGGAACACGTATTATGCTCGAGTATAATGACTTTTCTGGAGACTGGAAATCTGCTTTGTAGGAATCAGCATGGGTTTCGAAAAAGACGATCGTGCGAAACCCAGCTCGCGCTATTCGTCCACGAGACTCAGGGGGCAACAGACACGGGTTCCCAGGTAGATGCCGTGTTTCTTGCCTTCCACAAGGCGTTTGATGCAGTTTCCCTCAGTCGTTTAATGAACAAAGTAAGAGCAGATGGACTATCAGACCAATTGTGTGATTGGATTGAAGAGTTCCTAGATAACAGAATGCAGCATGTCATTCTCAATGGGGAGAAGTCTTCCAAAGTAAGAGTAATTTCAGGTGTGGCTGAGGAGAGAGTCGTAGGACCGTTGCTATTCACAATATAGATAAATGACCTTGTGGATTACATCGGAAGTTCACTGAGGCTTTTTGAGGATGATGATGTAGTATATCGAGAGGTTGTAACAATGGAAAATTGTACTGAAATGCAGGAGGATCTGCAGCGAATTGACACATGGTGCAGGGAATGGCAATTGAATCTTAGTGTAGACAAGTTTAATGTGCTGCGAATACACAGAAAGAAAGATCCCTTATCATTTAGCTACAAAATAGCAGGTCAGGAACTGGAAGCAGTTAATTCCATAAATTATCTGGGAGTAGGCATTAGGAGTGCTTTAAAAGGAAATGACCATATAAAATCAATCGTCTGTAAAGCAGATGCCAGACTGAGATTCATTGGAAGAATCCTAAGGAAATGTAAACCGAAAACAAAGGATGTAGGTTACAGTACACTTTTTCGCCCACTTCTTGAATACTGCTCGCCAGCGTGGGATCCGTACCAGATAAGGTTGATAGAAGAGATAGAGAAGATCCAACGGAGAGCAATGCGCTTCGTTACAAGATCATTTAGTAATCGCGAAAGCGTTACGGAGATGATAGATAAACTCCAGTGTAAGACTCTGCAAGAGAGACGCTCAGTTGCTCGCTACGGGCTTTTGTTGAAGTTTCGAGAACATACCTTCACCGAGCAGTCAAGGAGTATATTGCTCCCTCCTACGTATATCTCGCGAAGAGACCATGAGGATAAAATCAGAGATTAGAGCCCAGACAGAGCCATACGGACAATCTTTCTTTCTAAGAACAATATGAGACTGGAACAGAAGGGACAACCGATAGAGGTACTCAAAGTACCCTCCGCCAAACACCGTCAGGTGGCTTGCGGAGTATGGATGTAAATGTAGATGTAGATATCCGCAGTGACGAGTTTGATTGTGATCCATCCATCACCTCGAATGAGACTGTCCGCACGTTCCAACACTGCAGGAGTCACAGCTGTGTGCAATCGGTAGGCACACGGGAGATAGGACCGGTTTGCAAGACCTTGTTGCAATGACGACAGATGCCTCGCCCAACAACTCACCGTCCTTTTGTACTCTGCCAGGTTTCTTTAGACGTTGTGCAAGCGTCTACGCTCCGCTTTTCGACGAAAAGAATCTCAATGACAGCACGCTGTTTGGAATGCACCTCCATTACAGACGCCATTTTGAAGTATACGCATAGGGCCGCCACCTGTCGTAGCTTCATGAAACTAGAGAGGCTGAAGCGGGAATATCCCACGATGTCTCACAACAAATGCCGTATTTTGTCAGTCGAAACTGGCCGAGAAAAAAATTTGTTGCATTACTTATTGAAAGCACCTCGTGTTATCAGTATCAAGGAGATACATGGCCTACTATTTATTTTCGGGTAAGATTTCAGAAATCTTCCTCCCCAGAGCAAACACTAACTGTGGTGCTGTGATAACAGCGCGGTCTTAGGCAGTTGTGTTTGCCTTGTGACATAACATCCACTCCACTTCTCAGATCTGTATGAAGAAGTGCGCTCGCCGACGTAAGTGATCTGAGTCTTGGCCAAGCATTGTCACACCACTCGTGGAGGAGTTATCAGGAAAGACGGAGGGAACAGTTGAAAGCAATGCCACCGCGCGAGGCGCCGCAGCCGTCAGGCTCTGGAGGAGGGTGGTTCAAACTACAGTCCAGAGTAAACTTTTCTGTGGCTTTCCTAAATCGCTTCAGGTGAAAGCAGAGTTGATTCCATTAAAAAGGATGCGCCAAGTGCGCTTCCCCACTCACTCCCAATCTAAGCTTCAGCTCCATCTGAAATGGCCTCTCGCTGTTGACAATACGTTGCATCGTAACATTCTTAAGGCTGCATACCTCAATCAGTAAAAACGGAACCGTTAGAGGATTACTTTGTTGTCTGTTTGTCTGCCTGTCGAACTGTTAATAACCACTTTTCTCAGGAACGGACGGACGTGTAAAGTAGTAATTCATGCCCCATACTGAGGCCTACGGTCCCTATAAAAATTGAAGTGACAAATTATAATACTTGCAAACTCACTCACCAAAATCTATAGAGTACATTCCTAGGGTAACAATCATGAAATTTCGCAAGAAGTCTGAAACGTTTTGTTGATCTGTAATTATATCACACGAAAAAAAGTCTTTGTCATATATTATCTGACTGTTTGTCTGTTAATGCCTATGTTTCTCAGGAACAGGTGTACGTATCAAGTTTAAATTTACGTCACATTCTAATGTCTGTGGTCCCTTGACGGCGGAAAAAAGTTAAGCTTCCAAGTCGATGAAACCAAAAGAAATGGACATTTATATCATATATTCTGATACTCGTAAACTCACTCATCAAAACCTGTAGTGTACTTCCCATTAACATAGAATAAACAAGATTTCACAATACAAGTAAAAGGTGTGACTGCTACGGTCGCAGGTTCGAATCCTGCCTCGGGCATGGATGTGTGTGATGTCCTTAGGTTAGGTTTAAGTAGTTCTAAGTTGTAGGGGACTAATGACCACAGCAGTTGAGCCCCATAGTGCTCAGAGCCATTTTTGAACATGTAAAAGGAGAAAATCAGAAAAGTGTTGATTTGTATTTATATCACACAAAACATTTCTTTTGTCTTTTGTTATATTATTTCTAACTTAAACATTCTCGAAAGTCTCAGAATTCACGTGACCTGAGAGCGTGAGTCCTTCTCGCAACGTTTACTTTTTTTAAATTTTTTATTGAAATTGCCCTTCTTTACGCGAAGTGTCTTTAAGTGCTCCATGACATCGCTTCATTACCAACTGGGAGACTGTTCTTGCGTAAGAAACTTCAGGAAGCTGCATTTACTTACACATTCCGCAAGCCACTGTCCAGTGCTTGGCGGAGGGTTATTTTCTAGCCATTCGGTTTTTTTGTTCCTCTCGCAAATTGAGCGAGACAAAATAATCACATTTATGGTCCTCTATGAGCCCTAATATCTTTCTTATTTTGTTCTTACGGTCCTTGCGCAGCATCAAGTGTGTAGGCAGCGGGAATCGCCGTGCATCCAGTGGAAACGTTGACTCTCAAAACTTCCTCCGTACTATTTCGCAAAAAGATCGCTTTCTTCGCTCCAAGGACTCCCATCTAATCTTGCGGAGTACAGGCAGATCTCGTTCACAGCGTAGTTACATTCGGCGGAAACGCTGCTCCTAACGAATTAGCGTAAATTGAGAGCAATTTTATATGTAAACTATGGGGTTAGGTTCTCGTTTACTCTCATATTAAGTTTAAAATAGCAAATTGTCTTAGTTTTTTTACCAACCCTTTTCACTAAGTCGATTCGCATCCTAAGTAGCCTCTGGAGCCTTTGGATCATCTACATCTGAAGAATCAGAAGGTGCTCTAGTCAGTCCAGTTTCCGTGATGCATTTCCTAATATGCAAATCCTTCGTAGCTTGATATTAATTTAGAGTGCCACGTTGTTTTGCGGAATAGTCTTTTTCTGTCACAGTTTCTTTAAACCTCTTTTTAAATTCCTTGCCTACAACTTCATATGCTGCAATGCTGTTCTTCTCACTTTAATATTATGAAAGCCTAAATGTTGCTTGAAGCGATCAAACGAACCTGAGCTGGCCGAGAAACATGCTGGGTCGTCTTCTTCTTTCATTAAATCAGAATTCAAGCACTTGACTCTTGCCTGAATAGCAGCTCCAGAGAGAGGCACGCTTGTGGTGCTCAATCCAGTGGATTAGAGTATTTTCCATTCTTTCCATCGCCTCCAAGCGACTTTTGGCCACTCTAGTCTCACATTAAGTCTGTTGAAGAATGAGCAGTTTTTAGAATTGATTCGGCATTGTCACCAACGGTCATCACAATGGATTCATCAAGTTTCGATGCACACTGAAAATCAATAATACGGTCACCTTTCTCATAGCGACCCAAAACTTTCAACATTGCGTCTAATGAATACGGCATGCTTCTTTCCCCCAAGAAGTAGACTGTCTTTCCTTTTTCCCGGCACTTTAAATACAGGCGCAGCCGGTGCATCACAGCTTTACTATCTGAAATGACGATTCACGTCTCGACAAACGCAGCAGGAGATGAGCATTGAGATGTGTTAACGCATTACTGCTTCCGCTTCTGTTAACAGACGGCAGCACTGGACTTAAAACTAAAATCGCTTATATGCGAAAAGGTGTATAACGAATCCGCCTATAACGGGTCAACCTGTATTTCCCTCGCACTCTCGTACTGACCTAAGCTACCAGTAACGAATTTAGCTGCTCTCCTCTGAATTGCTTCGAAGTCTTCCTGGTTCTCCGATCTGCTGACGATCCCAAAGACTCGAACTGTACTCAAGAATGTGCCACGCAGTGTTCCGTTCTCAGTTGTTTTATATGAGCGCTATGCTTTTCCACGGCTCTCCCAACAATCTGAAGTCGCTCAGTCGCCATCGGTGGAACTGATCTTATCAATCGACACATTTTAGTCAGTTTCGCAATGTTACGCTTAGCTATTTAGTCGACGTGAGTGAATCAAGCAGCACACCATTAATACTGTATTAGTACGTTACATGAATGTTTCTTTTATCCATGTACATTAGCTTTCATTTATTCACAGAGGCAGGACAAAACTTGGACACACATCAGTCTTCATTGTTCATACACAAGTCAACAGCACGGAATCTTATACAAAGGCGGAATCGTCAGATACTATACGCAACACTGCTTGCAATGTTTTCCGTGTCGATAAAATGTTAAACTCTTGACCTTCCTTCATTTTTAGATCTTTAACAATGCTCCTTTTTGACAACCTACTAGATTGGCTCTTGCGTCCGTATTCATTTCTTTATAGGTGAGCTGACCATCCATGATTAATTAACTTATAGACTTACTTTTTAGCAAACGACAACGAACTCGATGAGATGCCGGGTCTTTAACTCTCTCTCACTTCTTGTCCATGCACTGAAGTTTCTTTGCAAAAGTTCTTTTCCAGGTGATACGATCTCTTCCTCTACTTCTTTATCCTTCCATTGATTTGCATAACAGTGCTGATTTGCGGATTCTTTTATCTGTCATGTGTAGAACGTGCTCCGCAAGATTCACTCTTCTTTCAGCAACGATTTTGTGCAGGCTGCGTAGACTTCTTCTCGGCATTTCGTGATAACTTACTAGGAGCGTTATTGCGTCATTGGCACTCACTTACGCATAATTTTGTTAGCCACAAAAAGAAAAAGACGCAAACAAACAGATATAACCGATAATGGCTGACCCGAAGCCTATGGTTCAGTCCACAGTTGTTGCCAAGATGAATAAACCAGTACAGCCATACTCAGAACTACGGCACGGACCAGCATCCTGTTGTGCAACAGATAAGCAGATAAGAGCGAAGGACCAGACAAAATAAATCCGTAGAGGCAGTTATTTCATACTAGGTAGGCGAGGGAGGGCTAAAATTAGAGACCAGTGATACATGTCATTTAAAAAAGGTGCGAATAACCGTATATTCTAGCGTAGGGTTGAATGGAGGAATGACACACATGACAAGGCGTCCTATCTGAGCTAAAATTAAGGCTGTGTAGCCTCAAGTACTGGCTACTGCAAATGCTGTGTGCGGATGGACTTCGTTTTGTTAGAAAATAGTTTCTCCTTTTAGTTCTTGTACAAATCCGCTAGCAACATCATCAGCCATTTGACAGCCATTGCTGGCTAAAAGACTCATTTCGATTTTCCTATGCCTTATAGTCTTCGCTAATACGTATCCGTACGCTTCGTTCCTTTAGATCGTCGTCGAAGCCTCTTTTTATATCTTGGTATCCCACAAATAACTTTCTTGGCGAATCTACTATTCATTCGCCAGATCTCTGATTTCACTCTCAAAGATGTCGTACACACGTTGTTGAGCAACTACGATTCCGTACAAGAGGTCTCAACGGTACGACAAGTGACATCTCTACTACACGTATGCCTCTGTATCGAAGCCTTTCAGTGACAATATACGTACACTGAAGTCTTCTAATTGCTCTCGCCAACATTGATTACCACAATTCGTGAGTGCAATTCACAAGTCTTCAAGATCGATATAAGGTCCCTCTGCAGTGGTACTACTCGCGCAAGAACACAGTTCTTACGTCAATCAGAATGAAGGCCCTGAAATTCATAACCCATAAAACTTCTTGTGGTACACATATGAAGACAATCCTTCGCAAGCATTCATAACGCTTTCATCTACACTTACATACAACGAGCAGTCAAATGTAAACGAGAAAGATGCAAAAAATAAGTAAACTGTTTATTATAACAAAATAAATTACTATAACTGTCAATACAATCATCCTACTGTGAGACAAGACGGTCAATACCTTCGTGATAAAACGTTTGCGGTTGCTTACGTAGCCATGATTGTACCCAAGCGTACTCCTCTTCGTCCGAAACAAACCGACGGCCACAAATGTCTTTCTTGAGCATTCCAAAAATTATATAAATCGCATGGGGAGAGATCTACATCTACGTGATTACTCTGCTATTCACAATAAAGCGCCTGGCAGAGCGTTCAATGAACCACCTTCAAGCTATCTCTCTACCGTTCCACTTTCGAATGGCACGCGGGAAAAACGAGCACTTTTTTTTTCTGCGCGAGCCCTGGTTTCTCTTATTTTATCGTGATGATCGTTTCTCCCTATGTAGGTGGGTACCAACAGAATGTTTTCCCAAACGGAGGAGAAAACTAGTGATTGAAATTTCATGAGAAGATCCCGACGTAACGAAAAACGCTTTTGTTTTAATGACTGCCGCTCCCATTCACGTATCATGTCTGTAACACTCTCTCTCCTATTTCGCGATAATACGAAACGATCTGCCCTTCTTTGCACTTTCTCGATGTCATCAGTGAGTCCCACCTGATGCGGATCCCACACCGCGCAGAAATGCTCCAGAATGGGGCGAACAAGCGTGGAGTAAGCAGAGCCGAGAACTGTGCCGAGGTTGTGTAAGGGCTTCCCAGGGAAGATTCTGCACTGTAGTCCAAACGACCTGGGCAAAATGCGGGCTCATATTTTGCAAAGTTAGTTCCACACTTTCGGAGTGAGCGAAGTCACAACGAGGAGCCGACATTTGCGTGCTGGCACAGTTCCCAGGCATACAACAGACTAGGACGTACAGGGGATAATCAAAATAATGTGAACAGTGGTAGTAAAGGGATGATTGCGTAAGGCAAGTGTCGTGCTGGACTGTGAGTCTTCTGTACGGACTAGGCATCAGTGCAGATTGTTTACGAGTAGTGCACACATCGTATTTGCATTCAGAGGCCGAGATCGACGTGTAATGAAAGAATTAACAGAGTTCCTAAGAAGGCAGAATGTGGGGACGAGATTAGCTGGAGCATCAGTAACCAAGACAGCCAACTTACTGAATGTTTTAAGAGAAACTGTTCCCACAGTAATGATAGCCTACACAAAATATGGACAGACATCATCATGTAAACGTAATAGTGAACGCAAATCAAAACTAAATGACACAGATCGTCGTACGCTAACATGAATTGTATCAAAACAACACAAAACTACGGCATAGTTCAAAGCCATCTTCGAGACCCCGTATCTCTAGACACTGTCCGCCGAGAACTCCATAAAGCGAATATTCATGGACGAGCTGCTGTACCGAAATCATTAAGGACGGCAACCAACGCAAAGAAGGGTTGTTGTTGTGGTCTTCAGTCCTGAGACTAGTTTGATGCAGCTCTCCATGCTACTCTATCCTGTGCAAGCTTCTTCATCTCCCAGTACCCACTGCAACCTACATCCTTCTGAATCTGCTTAGTTTATTCATCTCTTGCTCTTACTCTACGATTTTTACGCTCCATGCTGCCCTCCAATGCTAAATTTGTGATCTGTTGATGTCTCAGAACATGTCCTACCAACCGGCCTCTTCATCTTGTCAAGTTGTGCCACAAACTCCTCTTCTCCCCAATACTATTCAATACCTCCTCATTAGTTATGTGATCTACCCATCTAATCTTCAGCATTCTTCTGTAGCACCACAATTCCAAAGCTTCTAGTCTCTACTTGCTCAAACTATTTATCGTCCATGTCTCACTTCCCTACACTCCATAGAAATACTTTCAGAAACGACTTCCTGACAAATCTATACTCTATGTTAACAAATTTCTCTTCTTCAGAAACGCTTTCCTTGCCATTGCCAGTCTACATTATATATCTTCTCTACTTCGACCATCATCTGTTATTTTGCTCCCCAAATACCAAAACTCCTTTACTACTTTAAGTGTCTCATTTCCTAATCTAATTCGCTCGGCATCACTCGAGTTAATTCGACTACATTCCATTATCCTCGTTTTTCTTTTGTTGATGTTCATTTTATATCCTCCTTTCAAAACACTGTCCATTCTGTTCAACTGTTCTTCCAAGTCCTTTGCTGTCTCTGATAGAATTACAATGTCATCGGCGAACCTCAAAATTTTTATTTCTTCTCCATGAATTTTAATACCTACTCCGAATTTTTCTTTTGTTTCCTTTACTGCTTGTTCAACATACAGATTGAATAACATCGGGGAGAGACTACAACCCTGTCTCACTCCCTTCCCAACCACTGCTTCCCTTTCATGTCCCTCGACTCTTATAACTGCCATCTGGTTTCTGTACAAATTGTAAATAGCCTTTCGCTCCCTGTATTTTACCCCTGCCACCTGTAACTGTTATTACACAATTATCCTACTGTGAGATAAGACAGTCAGTACCTTCATGCTAAAACGTTTGTGGTTGCCTACGTACCTATGATTGTAACCAAGTTTGCTCCTGTTCGTCCGTAGCAGACCGACAGTCACAAATGTCTTTCTTGAGCACTCCAAAAATTTTATAAATCGTATGGGGAGAGATCGGAACTGTGCCGAGATTGTGTAAGTGCTTCCCAGGGAAACTTCTGCACTCTTGTCCAAACGACCTGGGCAAAATGCGGGCTCATATTTTACAAAGTTTGTTCCCCACTTTCAAAGTGAGCGATGTCACAACGAGGAGCCGACATTTGCGTACTGACACAGTTCCCAGGCATACAACAGACTAGGACGTACAGGGGATAGGCAAAATAATGTGAACTGTGGTAGTAATGGGAAGGTTGTGTTTGACGGTCTACAACGCAGGTAAAGCAAGTGTCGTGCTGGACCGTGCGTGTTCAGTGCGGACTAGGCATCAGTGCATGTTGTTTACGAGTAGTGCACCCTCCGTATTTGCATTCAGAGGCCGAAGTCGACGTGTAATAAGTTTCCTAAGAGGGCAGATTGTGGGGGCCCGATTAGCTGGAGCATCAGTAACCAAGACAGCCAACTTACTGAATGTTTTAAGAGAAACTGTTCCCACAGTAATGATAGCCTTCACAAAACATGGAAAGACATCATCGTGTAAACGTAATAGTGAGCGTAAATCAAAACTAAATGACAGAGATCGTTGTACGTTAACATGAATTGTATCAAAACAACACAAAACTACGGCATAGCTCAATAGCCATCTTCGAGACCCCATATCTCTCGACACTGTTCGCCAAGAACTCCACAAAGTGAATATTCATGGACGAGCTGCTGTACCGAAATCATTAGGGACGACAACCAACGCAAGGAAGGGTAAAACATGTATAAATCCTGGACGTCTGATCAGTGGAAACACGTCGTATGGTCCGACGGGTCAACGTTTTCATGTCGAAAAACGGGCTGGGTTTACCTCTGCCGGCCGCGGTGGCCAAGCGGTTCTAGGCGCTTCTGTCCGGAACCGCGCGACTGCTACTGTCGAAGGTTCGAATCCTGTCTTGGGCATGGATGTGTGCGATGTCCTTTGGTTAGTGCCGCGCGGGATTAGCCGAGCGGTCTAGGGCGCTGCAGTCACGGACTGTGCGGCTGATCCCGGCGGAGGTACGAGTCCTCCCTCGGGCATGGGTGTGTGTGTTTGTCCTTAGGATAATTTCGGTTAAATAGTGTGTAAGCTTAGGGACTGATGACCTTAGCAGTTAAGTCCCATACGATTTAACACACATTTGAACACTTGAACCTTAGGTTAGTTAGGTTTAAGTAGTTCTAAGTTCTAGGGGACTGATGACCTCAGATGTTAAGTCCCATAGTCCTCAGAGCCATATGAACCATCTTGGTTTACGTCTGGAGAACGCCAAAAGAAGCCTACAATCCTGATTGCTGATTCCAACGGTTAAGCATGGAGGTGAAAGTGTGACGCTGTAGGCAGCCATATCGTGGTATTCTGCTGGTCCCATCATTACTCTCAAAGGCCGTGTTACAGCCAACGATTATGTAAACATTATAGGTGATCAGGTGCACCTCATGATTCCAATGTCATTCCCCAACAATGATGCCACATTTCAGGACGATAATGCACCCATTCACACAGCCAGGATAGTACAATCGTGGTATGAGGAGCATGCAACTGAACTGCAGCGCCTTCCCTGGCCATCACAGTCCCAGGACTTGAAGATTATCGAACCCTTGTGGGCGGTATTGGAGCAGATTTCCGCCTCCCTCTTCACTACAGGAGTTAGAGGTTCTGATCAAAGAGTGGCATAACATTCCACTGCAGACTATACAATCATTATATACTAGTATTCTAAGAAGAATCGTAGCTGTATTACGGGTAAATTGGAGCCGAACCCCTTATTAATAAACCATTCCCAAGTAAGTAGAGGTGTTCACTTGATTTTGCCTATCCCCTCTGTATCCAGTTATCATACATGTTATGTAATTGCGAAGCACTTTCAGGTTCACTAATTATTTTACACAACGATCTACATCATATATCTGCGCATTCATTTCAAACTCATTCAGTAGCTTTTCCATCATTTTGTACTGGCGATGTAATATGAATAATATTATAGAATCAAGACGGAGTAATGCCTATTAAGAACAGTCATACAGTCGTAATGAATTGTTAGCTCCACTCTGTGCGCCAGTTGTGTAGTGGCTGCTTCTGCTGGCACCACAGTGGACGCCAGTCATGCAGTCGTTCCTTTTGATAGCAACACGTGAGGTCTGCAGTTACGTAAAGACCGGCCTCTCCTGTCAGCTGTTTTAGTGATCGCTGGCTGCCACGCATTGTAACGGAACGAGGCACATATCTAACGAGACAAGTTTAACGTACTGTAGTTACGCTCAAAAATGGTGTGAGTGATGGGCAGAGGCGGAGAGCAGCGGACAAGCATGAACGTGTCAGCATTTGGAGAGGCAGGGTGGTTCTTTGTACGTGGTCCGGTGAAATGTTGTCCAGAGGGATGGCTGGCGCAGGCTCAAACGTTGATCATATTGGGGTCCTGCCTGCCTTGCGTGCCTAAGAAATACCAGTCTCTGCTAAAAAACTCAGATAAAGACTCTTGCATTTAAATTGTGTATGTGTAATCCATACTACTGTATAAAGACAAGTCGGTGTTTAACTTTCTTGCCAAAAATCTCAGAAACTGTTTGATAGGTTTACTTCAGATATCTTTACACGATACGCTTATAAATTTCCTGAGGGTCATAGTTACTATTATAACCGACTGCAAAAAAGAAAAGTGTGGTATATTCGTTCTCCTTACAGGTAATTTTAAACAAAAATTGTTTACATAACTACACTCCTGGAAATTGAAATAAGAACACCGTGAATTCATTGTCCCAGGAAGGGGAAACTTTATTGACACATTCCTGGGGTCAGATACATCACATGATTACACTGACAGAACCACAGGCACATAGACACAGGCAACAGAGCATGCACAATGTCGGCACTAGTACAGTGTATACCCACCTTTCGCAGCAATGCAGGCTGCTATTCTCCCATGGAGATGATCGTAGAGATGCTGGATGTATTCCTGTGGAATGGCTTGCCATGCCATTTCCACCTGGCGCCTCAGTTGGACCAGCGTTCGTGCTGGACGTGCAGACCGCGTGAGACGACGCTTCATCCAGTCCCAAACATGCTCAATGGGGGACAGATCCGGAGATCTTGCTGGCCAGGGTAGTTGACTTACACCTTCTAGAGCACGTTGGGTGGCACGGGATACATGCGGACGTGCATTGTCCTGTTGGAACAGCAAGTTCCCTTGCGGGTCTAGGAATGGTAGAACGATGGGTTCGATGACGGTTTGGATGTACCGTGCACTATTCAGTGTCCCCTCGACGATCACCAGAGGTGTATGGCCAGTGTAGGAGATCGCTCCCCACACCATGATGCCGGGTGTTGGCCCTGTGTGCCTCGGTCGTATGCAGTCCTGATTGTGGCGCTCACCTGCACGGCGCCAAACACGCATACGACCGTCATTGGCACCAAGGCAGAAGCGACTCTCATCGCTGAAGACGACATGTCTCCATTCGTCCCTCCATTCACGCCTGTCGCGACACCACTGCAGGCGGGCTGCACGATGTTGGGGCGTGAGCGGAAGACGGCCTAACGGTGTGCGGGACCGTAGCCCAGCTTCATGAAGACGGTTGCGAATGGTCCTCGCCGATACCCCAGGAGCAACAGTGTCCCTAATTTGCTGGGAAGTGGCGGTGCGGTCCCCTACGGCACTGCGTAGGATCCTACGGTCTTGGCGTGCATCCGTGCGTCGCTGCGGTCCGGTCCCAGGTCGACGGGCACGTGCACCTTCCGCCGACCACTGGCGACAACATCGATGTACTGTGGAGACCTCACGCCCTGCGTGTTGAGCAACTCGGCGGTACGTCCACCCGGCCTCCCGCATGCCCACTATACGCCCTCGCTCAAAGTCCGTCAACTGAACATACGGTTCACGTCCACGCTGTCGCGGCATGCTACCAGTGTTAAAGACTGCGATGGAGCTCCGTATGCCACGGCAAACTGGCTGACACTGACGGCGGCGGTGCACAAATGCTGCGCAGCTAGCGCCATTCGACGGCCAACACCGCGGTTCCTGGTGTGTCCGCTGTGCCGTGCGTGTGATCATTGCTTGTACAGCCGTCTCGCAGTGTCCGGAACAAGTATGGTGGGTCTGACACACCGGTGTCAATGTGTTCTTTTTTCCATTTCCAGGAGTGTATGTGCTGGTTTGTTTTCTTTCTCGCACTGAGTTTTAACAGAAAACAGAAAGCTTTCCTTATGGGTCAACAGCTTATGTTTAGAATGCTACTACGGAATCTCAATTGTCCGAAAGTATAGAATCCTACTCGTCTGCAGATTAAACTGTCATTGAAGCTACTACCCTGAGTTCCAGCAACAGGAGAGGTCTCCCATACTCGTGTACCAATGGTTCTAACCGATTTACGCATTCGTTTTAAGCAACACCATTTCCCATCGAGGTTTCTTTGGCAATAACAACAAACAAGACTCAGTGTCAGAAAGAAAAGGGAATACATGGACAAAAAGGGGGGAGGAGGAAATGCTCATACAGAGAGAGGAGGAGGAGTTGGAGAAAGAGGGGGGAGAGGGGAGGGACAGAGGGACAGAGAGAGGAGGAAAAGGAAGTTAGGGCATATATCCAGTTCCCATAGACATTTAGCAACTGCGAAGTATTGCCGGCTTCGCTAAACCATCTACATAAATAAAAATGAAAGTTCCTTTGCATGTTTGTCCTCTAAGAGTTCCTAAACCATTTAACCGTTTACAATGAGACTTTGGAGAGTTGTTCTCCGTGCGCCAGCGAAAGTTCCTAGCCAAAATAAAGGGAGTACGACATATAGTTCAGGATATATGATGTCATAAATAATGAGATGCCACCGCGCGAAAATACCCAGATCTATGCATCCAATATTTGCGAATGAGAGCACTTGCGACTGACAGCAAACATTACATAATTTATAATTTCAAACTTTTGTGAAAATTTTTGCCGATTAGATTGGCCGAGCTGTGCTAGGCGCTACAGTCTGGAACCGCGCGACCGCTACGGTCGCAGGTTCGAATCCTGCCTCGGGCATGGATGTGTGTGATGTCCATAGGTTAGTTAGGTTTAAGTAGTTCTAAGTTCTAGGGGACTGATGACCTCAGAAGTTAAATCCCATAGTTCTCAGAGCCATTTAAACAATTTTTTTGAAAATTTTCTATGCAGTACCTCCTCGTTAGTTACGTGAACTACCCATCTAATCTTCAGCAGTCTTCTGTAGCCCCACATCTCAAAAGCTTCTATTCTCTTCTAGTCTAAACTGTTTATCGTCTATGTTTCACTTCCATACATGCCTACATTCGATACGAATACTTTCAGAAAAAACTTCCTGACACTTAAATCTATACTCGATGTTAACAAATTTCCCCTTTTTAGAAACGATTTTCTTTCCATTGCAAGTCCTCCCTACTTCGACCATCATCAGTTATGTTGCTTCATAAATAGCAAAACTTATCTACTACTTTAAGTGCCTCACTTTCTAATCTAATTCCCTCAGCATCACCTGATTTAATTAGACTACATTCCATTATTCTCGTTTTGCTCTTGTTGATGTTCATCTTCTGATAATATCAGCAAAAGCCACTAGACCGCAAAACCGATCAAAAGATCGAACAGAACCCGAGATTTCCCGACCTGTGGCGTAAACTGTTCGGACAGCTCGAGTCATGTTCAAACACAGCCCTACCTAATGCATATGCCTTATTCAATAGCAACCTCTAAACGTATCCAACGATCCTATTTATCAAACCAGGAACAGACACATGAAGGAAAAGTGGCTGGCAGAGAAACGCATACATCAAAACAAACGAATGCATTATTAGTGTGTATAAATTTTTTGTTTGAGCATCATCTGTGTTCGTCCACAATAAAAGAAAAGCGCGAGTTACAGTACATGTGACCTTTTTGCCCTCAGTTAATTTCAATTGTTTATAATACCCTGAGATTTAATGTATCTTTTATAGCTGCCAGGAGATTAAACGATTAATTAATGATTAAGTTATTACGTACAAAACGATATAGTGGAAGTAAAAAACATAATAACCGAAAACACGACACTCTACAACACGCTCTTAACGTCTCTAAAGAGAACTGACACAGGGCACAGAACACTAGCAAAACACACACACACTCCACCATCCCAAACAGAGTCATAAATAAGGAACCGAAGTAGTGAAAACTCCCAATACAATTTTGAAAACCTCGCAATATGCGATACTTTGTCGCGGTTCATGCGAGCAGCAAGATGGTGTAATGTAATTCTTCATGCTTTCCCGGCGATCTGTTGACTTCTTGGATATTCGGGAATCCAGCCGGATGTTCGCCTCGTTCTCGCACGATATTTCAACAGCGTGCCTCGCTCTCTTCTTCAGGTGCTACCTGGTAGCACCGGCTGGATTCCCGAATATCCAAGATGTCAAGATGGTGTAATGTTTTGAATTACGACCAAGGTGCAAAAGTTATGTCTTTCTGTGTTTAAAAGCAATTCCAAGCAGACGAATGAACGTGAGTACTTGACAAATTACATAACAATCCAGTGCACACCAAAACTGTATCCACAACGCTACAGCAATTCCCAATAGTATAACACTGACATACATTAAGTTAGTTCACTTCTTCATATTTGTTAATAATAGCCACTCATACAGTTGCGGATGATCTTCTATAAGCCAAAGAAACGACGACAAAAAAAAAAAAATGCCGGAAATAACTGCAAGAAACCTAAAACCCATGCTGTGACTTTAAGTAAATGAGGTGTTAAGAAATTATTCGCACAGTATAGTATTTGGAACCAAACAGTACAAACGTAATAATATTTTTTAGTGTTTATAGCATTGCCGTTTTGCATGTCTTAGAATAAAGAAGAAAAACCACTGCCGATGGCGATATTGTCGCTAGAACTAATTTGTGAAAGAATAAAGTAATTAAAAACAAAAGTTTTTTGCGTCAAGGTGAACCCATAATCCCATATTCTTAATTAATTATATTTGCATATCCCCATTCGCTTGAATAATTTTTCTCATTTTTTCCTATTCTACTTCACTGTCAATGGGACTGATGACCATGTAATTTGGTCCGGTAAAGAAAAATCACTCTCATCATTATCACTTTAGTAACACTGTTAGTGGTTCTGAGAGAAATCTGAGATCGGTAACATTCAACAAAGGTCCCAGAAATGAAATTCCTCTATCAGTCTCTAAAGGGAATTTAAAGCTGATTTTTCTTTGCTCTTAATCAAAGTTTGTCATAGATCCTCTGAGCGGATAACTTTCCAGTTTGTGGTAGGCTACACAGGTAACATTAACAAAATATAGAATGAAAAAGCAGTTGGACAATCTGTGGAACCTAGCATTATTCACATTTGTCTGTAACAAAATTTTACTAGGCTATCTGAATTAAAGCAATCCACATTGAATTAAATGGTCTCTTCCATAAGAAATATAAACGGTACAGTTATTCACTGGGTTACGCCTATAATGCTGTAGCTATAACCTCGCTTTCTGCTGCAAGAAACGTTCATTGCTTTGGACTAAACAGAATTATGCTTCTATAGTGTAACAGTCGAAACGCATGGTGGATGAAATAACTTTTGACTATCATAAATATTGTAATATTTTCCGCTATGGAAACTGTCTTTATCTTCTTCGTGAAACCCTTAACCACATTGCTGACTGTTTATATTTCGTAAACCTGTAGACATTGTAACGAATATTCCTTAGTGCCTTAAGTCAGTCGCGACGAGGGGTTGAAGACACTGTTGTAGAAGTAAATGTCCCGTTAGGCATGACGTAGACACGACTGGAATGTGAGTGGCGCCACCACGGTAGTCATTCACTACGACTCGGTTACAGCCTGTAGTACTTCGAGCGGTGCAGTTTGTAATATTGAAAAGAGTGCACATGAGTATCCTCACCAGTTTCACCTGACTGTGAGATTTAACTGACTTCGAAGGAAATTTAGTATAAAATCAGAATATTCCTGCAGCGTTTCCCGTAATTAACAACTGCCTATTACTTAGCCCTTGAAAACAAGCAACATTTATTTTGTATGTATTAATATGAAGATACCAAGCAACTTTGACAGACGTTTGCTTAATATATTCAATACATCAAATTTTTAGGTATATGTAGCACTTCAATTCAAACAACTGCGTAAGAAATAATTTCGTTAAATGTATGTTAGTTGCATGAATGATAAAAGACATTATGGTTACACTGGCTGACAATGACATTTTTGAGATAAAGCGTTTTACTGGTGTATTTTTCGGTACTGACTTCAGGTAAAGTACTTAGAAACTGTAGTCACCTGCAGTTTTGACAAAAATTTACCATTTCTGCAAAATGCAGCTATGTAATCGTTATAATAAGGCCGACATTGTACTGCTGAGGCCTCTATGTTCTACATATCGTTTTCCCCCTAACTTCAGCAGCAGGTGATAAACCGACTGGCGACAACTTTTGCGAATTTTATGGTTTCATGAGGTTATTTTAATTCTCTTGACCACTTCTAATACATATGTGGCAAAAATGAAGCGAAAATGCAGCAGTGGACAACCTCAGACTTCGTCAAATAAGTGGATTTTGCATACTTTGAGGACAAGGACAAGTCATGGTCCCCATATAGAGTGTGCTCAAGTTGTGAGAAACG
Organism: Schistocerca gregaria; assembly: GCF_023897955.1. Lineage (NCBI taxonomy): Eukaryota > Metazoa > Arthropoda > Insecta > Orthoptera > Acrididae > Schistocerca > Schistocerca gregaria. The sequence continues at coordinate 942,948,123 of NC_064921.1, read as the reverse complement.
ACCCCTGCCTCCTATGCAAATAATACAGTCGTGCAAAGGACAAACACTGCTCTCAAAAAATCTGGCCGATTAGAACGCAAAAAATTGGAGGAAATACATACTATTCGATTCGCAGGAGGACAAATAAAAAAAACTTCTGCTTTCACTACACATATAACTGGGGATTATGAAATAAAACATTAAAAGCCCTTCCAGAAGTAAGTGGCAAGTAAGTTGCCGCAGCTGTCACAAGAAAAGATGTAAGAAGGACGTTTTTATCAGCTCCAACGTTCGGAAACTAATAAACGAACGTTACATTTGAAGACAAAAGAAATAAAATTTAAAGATAATCTTGGATATCCTTTAAACAATTTGCCAACAACTTTCTTAGGAACTGCAAAGACCTTGATAACGTGAAAAAGTAAGAAACATTCTGGATAACTTCGAAGTATGACTGACGAGTTAGCTATTTTCTAGAAAATCTAGCTGTTGTGAGTGAGGAAGAGGAAGAAAGGTTTCGTCGAAACATTAAAAGAAATGGAACGCTGGCACCAGGAGCAGTGGAACGTCATCATGATAAGCTGCATGCTACGCAGAGACCGTCCTCAGGCAGAGCACAGAAGACAACTCAATGGAAGTTTGAGGGCAAAAAGACGGGACATTAAGATTTATGCCTTACAATTAGATCTGAAGAATATAACAATTCATTATAATGCTAGGAGTGCCTATTTTTTCTGTATTTTAAAGAAGCTATTCTGAACATATATGTTTTGTATGAATTCTCTGTATCTTCATCATTACTTTCCAAAAGACCTCGTGTGATAGAGGAAAACACTTAACATTTCTGAAATACAGCATATTAAAAAAAAAACATTAGAATCATCTAAAATGATTAAGAAAAAACTTCAGATTATAAATTCGTGGACCGCTGTTATCAATCTGTTTTAATCTTATTATTTTGTTTAGTAAATTTCTGTGTTTGCAAATATAAATAAATATCTTCGAAGGATTGGTGCTGACCACATGCCACTCCATATCCACATCCACATCCACCGACGTCAGTCGGTCGGTACCGTTGGGTCTTTCGACGTGTGTTCGGACGGAGTTTGATGCATACAGGTATGGCATCCTTACGTCCTTTCCGCTGCAGAATGTTCCTTTAGCAGTGCGACAGGTAACATGGCTGACGGGTGATAGAACACCAGTCCACTTCCGTCTCGTTGATCGTCAAAACCTCAACATCTTTCCCAGCAGATGGGCAGGAGATGGAAGTTCTTGTGCGTGGCCATTTCGATCACCAGGCTAAACTTACTTGATTTTTAGGGGCATGGGAATCTGAAAAGTGTTGTGTGTGCTCAACCAGTTGCTTACGTGCAGAACATTGAACAGCGCCGGCCGGGGTGGCCGAGTGGTTCTAGGCGCTACAGTCTGGAACCGCTGGACCGCTACGGTCTCAGGTTCGAATCCTGCCTCGGGCATGGATGTGTGTGATGTCCTTAGGTTGGTTAGGTTTAAGTAGTTCTGAGTTCTAGAGGACTGGTGACCTTAGAAGTTAAGTCCCATAGTGCTCAGAGCCATTTGAACCTTGAACAGCAAATCCTTGTAGCTTGTCGTGCTATTCATCTACTATCTGGAACATCTGACAGATCACGCAGTCTACGAAGCGACGCATGAACGCTTGTTTTGCTCCTCCCTGCGGTCACTTTAAACATCTATCGTAACATGGAAGAAATGAATGCCACGTAAAATACCAGTACCAATCGATGTATTGCAAACACTCACCGTTCATTTTGTGGACATACGTTGATACTTCTTTGTTCCTTTCTACGTCAGGAATCACCTCCTGAGGTTCGTTCCCTTACTTATTATTTACCCATTAATATGGCCTATTTCATTTAGTGTCCAATTTACTTCTTTTACATGGGTAGAACTGAACAAAATTAAAGTACTATATTCTTCAGCTGGGAAACAGGCGGCAAGAGTACCAATACCTCATCCTCATTTACAAACAACAGCGACTTTTCCCTTGGTACTGTTGCAGAACTGGCTGATCCTCTTACCAAAAATGATCTATAGATATCTGTTGCTTGCAAAGTCTTACCTGATAGTGACAGTGGCATACCAATAATTCGTTATAACATATGGTGCAGTGCGCTCATTGTTTTCGAACTCAACCAGTAATCGTGCATGGTGTATACAAATGAATACAAGTTCTGTTAAAATTTTGCACGATCTCCATTAATTTGAAAGTTATCTAAAAATTCCAGATCTGGTAAGGACTGGGATATGGTTGCAGGTCTAATCCACGCACGATGTGTCTGTCATTATCCAGCTGAGGTACAATGGGAAGCGACAGCGCTTTCAGACTCCAGTGTGAGTTATCGGGACGCCTGCGGAAGTACAGTACATATAGCAGGAGCTCATCTTGAAGCCTGTGGCGGCGTATTGATCCGCAGGTCACGGCGCGCTAGTTGTTGCTTTCATTTTCTGCGCTAGCAATGAACACATGTGCCGGAATCAACTTTATTAGTGTGGCTACGCTGATAATGGGACGTACCGGCGACGAATCGCCTCAGTTATTTTGAGGGTAGGTTATCGTACTACAAAGAGAAGCGAAATGACGTGATCCACCACGGTTATTTCACAATCTCTTACAATAAATGTACTGATATCTCGAGTTACAATCACGAAAAACACAAAATTCCACTAATTTTATGTGAATAGACGGACATGTTTATCTCTTTCTTTTCCTCTCTGAGTAAGTTATATAATTATGTCTTCTACAACTATCTGATTCATTTTTCCCCGTGGCCGAGCGGTTCTAAGCGCTACAGCCTGTAACCGCGCGACCGCTACGGTCGCAGGTTCGAATCTTGCCTCGGGCATGGATGTGTGTGATGTCCTTAGGTTAGTTAGGTTTAATTAGTTCTAAGTTCTAGGGGACTGATGACCTCAGAAGTTAAGTCCCATAGTGCTCAGAGCCAGCCATTTTCCCCCTTGCTATTTCCTGATCATCATATTGTTATTCAACAAACTGAGGTTGGCTTTCTGAGCTCTTCGTGTTATCTCCAACGGATCTAATCCGAATATAACATGAAAATCTCTAGACGGAAGACGCACCACGTTATTTGCGGAACAATCCGAACAGTATCCAGCAAAACGAAAAAAAAAAAGTAAATGTAATTTGATATTGCCATAACTGATTCAGTACTGCTGTACGGCTTAGAGACTTGGGCGATGAATTACAGAACATCTTAGTAAGGCACAGGGATCAAAAATGAGATGTATGATACCGGTTAAATGTTAAACGAGACTGGATAGATTTAAAAATAGCGATGTCCAGAGAGAACTGAATATTTTTGAAACAGAAGATGGAATCAACGAAAATAAAGAAAGACGACTATCGTATCTGGACAGAATGAAAGACGGAAGAATATGAAAAGAAGTTTCATCATATGGATCGAATGATAAAAGAGGCACTGGATGACCAATATGACGCTAGAACAACTTCCTCTGTACTGGATTAGGCACATAACCTACTCCTTGAAAGAACAAGAAAAAAAGCTTCTTCCTTCGTTCTGACCACTCAAACTAAGCACATTTCACCTAATTTCCACCTTACCTTATCAGTGGTGTAAAGCAACCAACTTATTTAGACCTACGCTCTGTGCCACGCCGATTATGACGTTGAGTGTATATATCTACATTTGATTTCTTCATGGAACCTAGCACATGGATAACACAGAGGAATACTGTGACCGAACATCATCTTGTTCAGAAACGTAATGGAACAAATAGATAACATGTCGTTGTAAAACTACAAATAGGTAACGCAATTATTTTATTTGTAGATCACGAGAGAAATCTATGACTAATTAGACTCAACACACACTCTTTTAACAGTGTACAAGAAAATAGTTTGTAGACTTAGAGAAAACTTTTCACCATGTCGACTGGAATAAGGTCTCAGTAATCCGGAAGGTAACAAGGGTAAAATGCAGGGCGCGAAAGGTTATTTGCGACTTTTATAGAAAGCATACTGCACCTATAAGAGTCTAAGGACATGAAAGGGAACCAATACTTGAGATGGGAGTGCGACCGAGTTGTGGCCTATCCCGAATATTATTAAATCTGTACATTGAGCTATGAGTAAAGGAAACCATGTGCCAATTTTGAAACCGAGTTCGTATGGCACTATAGTTCGGGGTTGTACGGCCACTTGGTTCAAGTGTTTCTAACTGACCACACTTGGGCGACTTGTGCGTCGATAAAGATGAGATGAAATAATAAAGACAACACAAACACGTAGTCACTGAGCGAAGAAAATCTCCGACCAGGCCGGGCATCGAACCCACGATCTAGAGGCAGCGATACTAGCTACTAGACCACTAGCAGCGGGCATAATAGCAGTAGATGAGTTTTGTTATTTAGCAATAAAATGGTTGCCGAACTAGAGGGGATAATAAACGCAACAGTAGTAAGAACAGAATTGCTGAAAAAGATAAATTTGTTGACTCCGAATTAAAATTTAAATATTGGAACACTCTTCTGAGGATATTCGTCTGACGTGTAACCTTGTACGAAAGTGAAATGAGGATGATAAAGAATTCAAACAAGAAGAGAACAGAAACTTTTGAACTGTATGAAATGTATTGGCATTTGTGAATACGAACAACCATCACTTGTACAAGGGATTGACGACAATGAAAATTTGTGCCGGAATGAGACTCGAACCCGGAATGACATTGCATTGTTCTTCTTAACAATACAGATACTACAATATCTATTTTTAAATCCGGTGCTACAGATGAAAGCTGAACATTAGATGGGTAGATTCTAGTAACTACTGAGGAGCTACCGAATCGAGTTTGGCAGAACAGAAACTTAGGATACAACTTGAGTAAGAAAGTAGTGGATGGTAGAACGCATCGTATCATGTAAATAAATCGTCAGCTTGATAATGGAACAAAGTATGGTGAGTAAAAATTGTAGAGGGAGACCAGTGCTTGAATATCATAAGAAAGTTCAACTGGATATAAGTTGTAGACAGCCAGTAACTGTGAACAGTTCAGTGACAGGTCACGGGGGATTGGAATACGATTGTAGGGGTAGGAGCAGAAGAAAGAGTCGCGAGAGAATATGGGCTTGGTAGTAGGAATGGAATAAAAGAAAGACTAACTGAGTTCTGCAAGAAATTTCAGCTAGTTCAGCCTGTTTAAGAATGACAAGAGGAGGAGATATATTTGGACAAGGCCGGAAGACACGGAAAGATTTCAGTTAGATTACATCATGGTCAGGCAGAAATTGCGAAATCAGATATTGGATTATAAGGCGTATCCAAGAGTAGATAGATTCAGATCACAATATAGAAATTTTGAAGACTGGGCTGAAGCTTAAAAGACTAGTCAGAACGAATCAAGTTCACTGAGGGTGTAGGTAATGCAATAATCAATAACTCAGTATGCAGTTTAGTTGAAGAAGAATGGACATTTCTAAACGAAAGAATGAAGTACAAAAATTTTCAGGGATATTCACAAATACAAGTCGTTTAAGAATCAAATAAGTAGAAAGTGCAGGGAAACTAAGGCGAAATGTGAAGAAATCGAAAATCTACATCTACATCTACATGGATACTCTGCAAATCACATTTAAGTGCCTGGCAGAGGGTTCATCGAACCACCCTCACAATTCTCTATTATTCCAATCTCGCATAGCACGCGGAAAGAACGAACACCTATATCTTTCCGTACGAGCTCTGATTTCCCTTATCGAGGTGATTGTTTCTCCCTATGTAAGTCGGTGTCAACAAAATATTTTCGCACTCGGAGGAGAAAGTTGGTGATTGGAATTTCGTGAGAAGATTCCGTCGGAACGAAAAACATCTTTCTTTTAATGATGTCCATCCCAAATCCTGTATCATTTCTGTGACACTCTCTCCTATATTTCGCGATAATAAAAAACGTGCTGCCTTTCTTTGAACTTTTTCGATGTACACCGTCAGTCCTATCTGGTAAGGATCCCACACCGCGCAGCAGTATTCTAAAAGAGGACGGACAAGCGTAGTGTAGGCAGTCTCTTTAGTAGACCTGTTACATTTTCTAAGTTTCCTCCGAATAAAACGCACTTTTGGTTAGCCTTCCCCACAACATTTTCTGTGCTCCTTTCAATTTAAGTTGTTCGTAATTGTGATACCTAGGTATTTAGTTGAATTTTAGACTGATTTATCGTGTAACTGAAGTTAAACGAATTCCTTTCAGCACTTATGTGGATGACCTCACACTTTTTGTTATTTATGATCAACTGGAAATTTTCGCACCACTCACATGTCTTTTCTAAATCGTTTTGCAATTTGTTTTGATCTTCTGATGACTTTATTAGTCGATAAACGACAGCGTCATTTGCAAACAACCTAAGACGGCTGCTCAGGTCGTCTCCCAAATCGCTTATATAGATAAGGAGCAGTAAAGGACCTATTACACTACCTTGGGAACCCCAGAAATCACTTCCATTTTACTCGATGACTTTCCGTCAATTACTACGAACTGTGACCTCTCTGACAGGAAATCACAAATCTAGTCACATAACTGAGGCGATATCCCATGCAATTTCACTACAAGCCCATTGTGTAGTACAGTGTCAAAAGCCTTCCGGAAATCCAGAAATACGGAATTTATCTGAAATTCCTTGTCAATAGCACTCAACACTTCATGTGAACAAAGAGCTAGTTGTGTTTCACAGCAACGATGTTTTCTAAACCCATGTTGTCTCAATAGACAGTTTTTTTCGAGGTATTCATAATGTTTGAGCACAATATGTGTTCCAAAATCCTGCTGCATATCGACGTTAACGATGTTGTTTGTTGTTGTTGTTGTTGTCGTCAGTCCTGAGACAGGTTTGATGCAGCTCTCCATGCTACGTTAACGATATGGGCCTGTAATTTAGTGGATTACTCCTGCTACCTTTCTTGAATATTGGTGTGACCTGTGCAACTTTCCAGTCTTTGGGTAAGGATCTCTCGTCGAGCGGACAGTTGTATATGATTTTTAAGTATGGAGCTGATGCGTCAGCATACTCCAGAAAGAACCTAACTGGTATATAGTCTGGAAAATGAAATGGGCGTCGGAACGACTGGCTCATCATATAGAAAAGTCAAAACAATCTTATATGAAAATAAAAGTATGTGGTATTCCGCTGTTAAATGCAGAGGAGAGAGGGAATAGGCTGAAAGAATACATTGAAGGCATCTATGACTGAGAAGACTTGTATCAAAAAAAGTTTTGCGTCACACCCGTTCCCAGAACTCCTGAAGATAGACGGTGACTGTGGATATTGTATCACAGACACAGTCCCTTTGACTGTTCAGAGATGTCACTCAAACCGCCCAACGGTGTAAACAACCATGCATGAGCAGCGCCTATTAGACGGAGGGGGTCCGACAGCCGATCACTTCCAGTCATTCCACCAGGTAGGAGGTAAATGGCTCGTGTTGTCTGTCGTTCATCCACGCCTAGACGGTGAATACCGCATTTCGATTGCATACACAGTGTTACTTTGTGCCAGGAAGGGCTCTCAACAAGGGAAGTGTCCAGGCGTCTCGGAGTGAACCAAAGCAAAACAACGTTCGGACATGGAGGAGATACAGAGAGACAGGAACTGACTATGTATGACACGCCTCGTTCAGGCCGCCCAAGGGCTACTACTGCAGTGGTTGACAGCTACCTACGGATTATGGCTCGGAGGAGCCCTGACAGCAACGCCACCATGTTGAATAATGCTTTTCGTGCAACCACAGGATGTCGTGTTACAAATCAAGCTGTATGCAATAGGCTGCATGATGCGCAACTTCACTCCCGACGTCCATGGTGAGGTCCATCTTTGCAACCACGACACCATGCAGCGCGGTACAGATGGGCCCAACAACATGTCGATTGGATCTCTCAGGATTGCCATCACGTTATCTTCACCGATGAGTATCGCATATGCCTTCAACCAGACGATTGTCGGGGACGTGTTTGGAGGCAACCCGGTCAGGCTGAACGCCTTAGACACACTGTCCAGCGAGTGCAGCAAGGTGGAGGTTCCCTGCTGTTTGGGGTGACATTATGTGGGGCCAACGCAAGCAGCTCGTGGTCATGGAAGGCGCCGCAACGGCTGTATGATACGTGAATGCCATCCTCCGATCGATAATTCAACCATATCGGCAGCATATTGGCGAGGCATTCGTCTGCGTGGACGGCAATTCGCGCCCCCATCGTGCACATCTTGTGAATGACTTCCTGCAGTATAACGGCATCGCTCGACTAGAATGGCCAGCTTGTTCTCCAGACATGAACTGTATGGAACATGCCTGAAATAGAGTGGAAAGGGCTGTTTATGGACGACGTGATCTACCAACCGCCGAATCGCCGTTTAGGATAGGGACAATATGAACCAACAGTGCCTTGTTGAGCTTGTGGATAGTACGCCACGACGAATACAGGCATGCATCAATGCAAGAGCACGTGCCGCTAGGTATTAGAGGTACCAGTGTGTACACCAATCTGGTCCACCACCACCTCTGAAGATCTCGCTGTATGGCGGTACAACATGCAGTGTGTGGTTTTCATGAACAATAAGAAGTACTTGAACAAAGGCATGATACCCACGGCGCTGTCTTACAATACATTTATTCACTATTGGTTTCGATCATGGACCATCTTCACAGTGGAAAAATATCTCTTGTAACAACTTTACATGGCTCTGAGCACTATGAGACTTAACTTCTGAGGTCATCAGTCCCCTAGAACTTAGAATTACTTAAACCTAACTAACCTAAGGACATCACACACATCCATGCCCGAGGCAGGATTCGAACCTGCGACCGTAGCGGTCGCGCGGTTCCAGACTGAAGCGCCTAGAACCGCTCTGCCACTCCGGCCGGCCTGCTTTACATGCCATATATGCTATTTAACCAGTAAAGTATACACATTGCTGACTTGAAGACGTAAGAAAATTGATACAGGCTTAACCAAACAGAGAACAACGTTGAAAACAGGAAAACCTTTAAGAGCAGTTTGCGCGCAGCGTCGTTGCTCAGGCACAGGACCAACTAGCTGCTACTGTATTACAGCGATAAGTATCGATTTCCGTACGTTTACAAGTCAACAATGGCTTATATCTTCCTGGTTAAATAGTATAGATGCTATGTGAAATTGTCGCAATAGATATTTTACCAGTTTGAAGATGGATCATGATCAAAACCATTAGTGAATAAATGTATTGTAAGACTGCACAATGTGCATCATACATGTCTCCAAGTATGCAGAAGAGCTTCTGCGAAGCTTGGAAGTCAGTAAATCAGGCACTTTTTTGTTACCTACTGGGTCTTTTTGTGTCTGAGCAATGGCGCAGTGCACTTAATTGCTCTTAAAGGTCTTCGAGTTTTCACCTCTGTTTTTTGCTTGTTAAGCCTCTATTACGACTTAATAAAATTTTCTCGGGCTTCCAGCTGCGTCAGGTGGTTAACATTCCACGAGCTTTCGACCGAGCTCTCCTCAGTCACTGTCAAGTGGTAAGAATGACTGCTGTCCCGCTGTGGCCGCGCCACACTGCTGGCTGTGACCTCACTGGTGCTCTCTTCCTCGCCATATACGGTAATGTTTTCATCCCGCGTCCGTCGCGCCAGCGGGACAGCAGTCATTCTTACCACTTGACAGTGAATGAGGAGAGCTCGGTCGAAAGCTCGTGGGATTTTAACCACCTGACGCGGATGGAAGCCCGAGATAAATTTGAACGATGGGTTCGATGACGGTTTGGATGTACCGTGCACTATTTAGTGTCCCCTCGACGATCACCAGAGGTGTACGGCCAGTGTAGGAGATCGCTCCCCACACCATGATGCCGGGTGTTGGCCCTGTGTGCCTCGGTCGTATGCAGTCCTGATTGTGGCGCTCACCTGCATGGCGCCAAACACGCATACGACCATCATTGGCACCAAGGCAGAAGAGATTCTCATCGCTGAAGACGACACGTCTCCATTCGTCCCTCCATTCACGCCTGTCGCGACACCACTGGAGGCGGGCTGCACGATGTTGGGGCGTGAGCAGAAGACGGCCTAACGGTGTGCGGGACCGTAGCCCAGCTTCATGGAGACGGTTGCGAATGGTCCTCGCCGATTCCACAGGAGCAACAGTGTCCCTAATTTGCTGGGAAGTGGCGGTGCGGTCCCCTACGGCACAGCGTAGGATCCTACGGTCTTAGCGTGCATCCGTGCGTCGCTGCGGTCCGGTCCCAGGTCGACGGGCACGTGCACCTTCCGCCGACCACTGGCGACAACATCGATGTACAGTGGAGACCTCACGCCCCACGTGTTGAGCAATTCGGCGGTACGTCCACCCGGCCTCCCGCATGCCCACTATACGCCCTCGCTCAAAGTCCTTCAACTGCACATACGGTTCACGTCCACGCTGTCGCGGCATGCTACCAGTGTTAAAGACTGCGGTGGAGCTCCGTATGCCACGGCAAACTGGCTGACACTGACGGCGGCGGTGCACAAATGCTGCGCAGCTAGCGCCATTCGACGGCCAACACCGCGGTTCCTGGTGTGTCCGCTGTGCCGTGCGTGTGATCATTGCTTGTACAGCCCTCTCGCAGTGTCCGGAGCAAGTATGGTGGGTCTGACACACCGGTGTCAATGTGTTCTTTTTTCCATTTCCAGGAGTGTAAATTGTAACTATCTTTAAGACGCAGATCTTAAAATGTAGATACAAATTTGATATATAAATTAATTCTTCAGCTTTGGCATATTCTAACTTTGTATTTGGAAAGTAAGGCACCTGATGTAACCACATGAGTTGTAAGATCCTTGTCGGTCTAATATTTTAGGGATAACATTTTACGTTAACTTCAAACTTTTACTGTTTCATTGCAAGGGGCCCGTTTCATAAATAAATAATAAGATAAAAAGCTACGTCTTCCTACCAGGCTACATGGAGACAGTATCCAGTAAACTGTGTGTCCTTCTCTGCTTTCCAAAAGACATTTACTTTGACGGGGATGCTGAAAATTTTGCACTGTCTTAGCATATCCGGCATTCGTCGAAATTTTGAAGTCTCTGTTGTTATTTTTACTTCCGTGGCCCCAAAAATACAATTTTGTCTCTCCTTCCTCTGTTTTCACATTCCCCTGAAAAAGCTCTAAAGTTTCCAGTGCTTCTGTTGTTAGCAGGTAAGATTCTGCTTTATTAACAAGAACCAAAAGAAAAGTGATAGTAGTACCTTTTACTTGCGGAAAAGTTGTCGGCGGAAGTAAAGAAAGAGACAAACATGCAGTAAAGAAAGTGAATAATCAGTTCTAACTTATTCAATAGACAAAAATCTTGGAACAGCCATCAACATGCCACCTGTGTGATACTTACTTACTTGGGAGTCTACAAAATTTTGGTTTAATTTACAGATCCAGTCTGTCACACTTACAAGCAATTCGTTATAACATTTCCTGTGTATTGTCTGCATTGACCTCATATTCAATTCAGAAGCGATTCCAGCAAATGGCAGGTAGTAGGACTCCACGGCAAAACGACGACGAAACCTCGACTACTCCATATTGCAGACAACGATATAATTTTGTCCTGGTAGCTATTAACGGAACAAATAATGACACTTTTTGTTGGAGATCGTGAACAGAAAAAAAACTAGTAAAGATGGCAGAAGTCACCAATAATCTATTTCAATGGCTGACGTACACAATTTGCTTTTTTCCAGAGGAGCTGTCCCCCGGATGTAAATAAAGAACCTGAAAGCGCTCTTCTTGTGAGAAACGTGACTGCGAGTAGAAATTATCCCCGAGATTCGTCAGCCGCGGCCAGTGCGACTGATTTCTTCGTTTTCGTATGCTATAAATATCACAATGGCCTCATCTGTCTTTCGCCACTTCGCTGAGCGAGCTGCGAAAAGAAACAAATAAGCAGCTCATAATGCCAAGCGGAATGTTACCCTTTGAGCTAAAATAAAGTAAAGAAACTGTAAAAAGTTTCACAGTAAACAGAAACAGGGCGGTACTGAAACAAGAAATAACAGATGTAGCTGTAATAAAATTGAATATTATCTTTCAAAACTGTATTAGACAAATGAAAGACATTCTCAAATTTCATCGAAGAAAAAAATTGATAGGAAGAGTAAAAATGCATGTAAACATTAAAAATCGTGGGTTAGGACATAATACTGTTATCAAGAACGAATTAGACAGCAGGAAGAGACTCGCCGTTTTTCGACATACGTAAGGCATTCGACGATTTCCTAACGACGTTGAAGAACTCTAATATTTGCAGCTGATCTTGAGCCTAAATTACAGTTAGTTCTCTTCGACATAAACCTTTACGAACCCAAAAATTGTGTCCAGCCGTCAAGGCTTGCCAGAAGATGACATTATGGCTCTGGAAAATGACGGTGAGTACATCAGTTTTGGTCAGTTCGAAAATATGAAAGATGATTTAAGAGCAGAAATCTTCTGTGACGTTACGCTGCTATAAAAATGCTCCATCTACCCTACCGGAGTAGCATCTAAAATGTCCTATGCCTTCGACCAAGTTCGCAAAATATGGGGGCCGGCTCAGTAACCTCTCGTCAGGCCCACGATGCGACGAAGCATCAGATTCTTTTCCGCTGGCAGTGTTAATTTATGCCAGGTCTTCGTGATCAGTCATATTTGGCCGGATTAGAGATACACATAAAAAATAGAGCAGGAAGGATGCTTCAAAACCAATAGACAGAGAAGAGTGGTTATTGTTAGACTCGAAAAATCCTCACAGATAAACAGTGATCTTGAAAAATACTGACAAGTTAAGTATCAGAGATGGGTCAAACGTGATAATCTGGTGCTTTTATAGCCCACCTGCATCAGACGTTGTAGGGCAGAAAGCTCCAGAGGGAAGTTGCAGAATATCGCATTAAATATCCTGATCACACAGTTGTAATTGGCGAAGATTTCACTTTGCCAGCTATAGAACTAGAGGGACAGGGATTCGAATTAGATGATTCTGAATATCTTACCTGAAAATTAGTGGAATGGACCATTCTCCTCATCAGCGCATAATACAGGTATAAGTGATTTTTACGATTTTTGGGAGGGGGGGGGGGGGGAAGTTAATGAAGCAGTCAACATAAGTCTTAAATATACCGTATCTTACGTTGACGAAATGAATTACGTGCACACTATTAAAGGCATCCCTCCGAAATTTGGCTGAATGTTCGCAATGGGTGCTTTTTATTTTAATATGTTCATTAGTTATTGCCAAAAACGTGACCACTACAAAACTACATCTTTGTTTCCAACATCCGCCATTTTTTTTATTTTGTCAAATTTCAGAAAACTATGCTGTTACTTCGTCCGGAATATCGTTTAGAGACGGCCGGTGTGGACGAGCGATTCTAGGCGTTGCAGTCTGGAACCGCGCGACCGCTACGGTCGCAGGTTCGAATCCTGCCTCGGGCATGGATGTGTGTGATGTCCTTAGGTTAGTTAGGTTTAAGTAGTTCTAAGTTCTAGAGACTAATGACGTTAGAAGTTGAGTCCCATAGTGCTCAGAGCCATTTGAACCATATAGTTTAGATTAAATAAATTGTTCGTTTTTTGATTTTAGGTAAGATCTGCAGGTTGCAGGAGTTTCGTCATGGACACACTTCATTCTGAACAGAGCAACTTTAACTCGTCGGAAGGAGGGGCTTTATGATGACTGAATTTCCTTAAAAAAAGAAAAGGACAGTAAATGCTGTCGAAGAATCAATAAATGGTGTGCAAAAAGATTTACTTTCTTCATAGGCTGACTGAGGCGGATGGACATTTGATTTTAGAGAGGTACTTGGAGAACAGACGGGAGAGGGCAACGCCTTAGAGGAGAAGTTTTCGAATGAGTTAAGGTAGAGCAGGGCATGAGTGATTATAAGGCTTTGACAGCATCAGTCATTAAGTGTGTTGCAAGAAAAATATGTTTACTTAGGACGAGTAAGAGGACAGAGTACCCAACTATTCAACATTAGATATTCAGCTCTGAGGACGAAAATATGCAGCACGAACTGATAAACTGAATAGCATTGTTATTTTGGCCTTAGATCAGTATGCGCCGAGCAAGATTTCGAGGGATAGGAATGACACGCCGTGGTTCAAAAGCCGTGTTGGAAAGTTGCTACTAGAGCGAGTGAGAGTTTTATCACAGCTTTAAGCTAAGTAAAATCCTAGTTCACGAATGAAAGCTGAACGAAGAGGAAATTAATATAAGGAGAGAAATGTGAGAAGCAAAGCATTCATTGAATTTAACAGTGAAATTTTACCAACCAGTCTAACTAAAATTCTAAGACTTCCTGTATTACGTGAAGTCAGCACCGGATCCAAACCATCTGTTCAGCAACTCAGTGACCACACTGACTACGAATCGAGGCCAGAGAGAAGGCCGGAATGCTGGATTGAGTCTTCCTAGTCTGTTTCACCAAGGTAGAATGGTTTCTCATTTAAACCATCGCACGAACACCGAAAAAGCAGATATTGAGAAAATTAATCACGGAATTCAAATTCAAATATAACGGCTGATAAGCTGAAAGGAATCTGGACCATACGAGATACGTGTGAGATTATAACGGAAATACTCGAAAGAACTCGCTCCCTTTTCAGCAGTAGTTATCATTGGTTCTTGGAGTAAAGGAAAAGTACTTTTTTTGAGTTACCAGTCTTCTGCCTGTGTTGATGCGACCCAGCAGGAATTCCTTTCCTATGCCAACCTTTCCATCTCAAATAGCAATTCAAAAAATGGTTCAAATGGCTCTGAGCACTATGGGACTTACCTGCTGTGGGCATCAGTCCCCTAGAACTTAGAACTACTTAAACCTAACTAACCTAAGGACATCACACACATCCGTGCCCGAGGCAGGATTCGAACCTGCGACCGTAGCAGTCGCACGGTTCCGGACTGCGCGCCTAGAACCGCGAGACCACCGCGGCCGGCAAATAGCAATTGCAACTTATATCCTCCATTGAATGTATTTCAGTGTTTGTCTTCTTCTACTGTTTTTACCCCCCTACAGCTCCCTTTAGTACAGTGCTTCCCAACATTTCTTATACCTTTACCCCTGAGTGCAATCAGACATTAGCTAGAATCCCCACCCTCCCTTCGCCCGTCTGTCTCTATCATCTGTTGCCCCCCTCCCCGCCTCCACATTATAACCAAATTTACCACCTAACTAAACTGAAGAATGAAAGACTACTATTTTTAAATTAATGAAAGATGACTGATATTTAAATTGTTTGTGTTGGGGGAAGGGGGGCAGGAAGTGGAGGTGTTAGAATGAATGACGAAGGAATTAAGAGTGCATCGCAAGTGCTACCCAAACTCCTTCTCAGACAAGAAAGCTAACTATCCACAGTGAGGGTTGACACTTGTTACAAAACATACTTCCCTTCATTACACCTCTCTCTTGCGGCACTTGCCTGAGCTGCACACTGCAACAACATTTAAAATCAACCAAGTTAAAATGTGTGCACTATATTTACTGTTCCTGCGAGGGTCGCTCCAAAAGAAATGCACACTATTTTTTTTAAATCCATCTTTTATTCTACATGTTTGAAAGTTTTACAGTGTGTAGATACACCCTTTAGGAACAACATTTTCATTTCTCCACATAATTTCCATCCCGCCCGACTGCCTTACGCCTTCTTGGAACCAGTGCCTGTACACCCGCACGGTAAAATTCTGGACCAACCTGTTGGAGCCACTGTTCGTCGATATGCATCAGAATTTATGGTGGTTCCACTTGGCATAAATCGAAAAACACCGTAGCCATAACTTTTCCAGCAGAAGGTGTGATATTGATTTTTTTTTTCTTGGGTGAATTTGCATGATGCCACTCCATTGATTGCCTCTTCGTCTCTGGTGAAAAATGATGGAGCCATGTTTCATCACCTGTCACATTTCTTCCAAGAAATTCAACGCCACCATTCTCGTAGTGTTCCAAAAGTTCGCTGCATACCATTTTTCTTGTTTCTTTGTGAGCCACTGTCAACATCCTGGGAACCCACCTTAATCAAACCTTTTTTAACGCCAACACTTCCGTATTCTGCAAACGCTTCCTTCCCTTATCCCAACGTAGCATGACAATTCGTTCACTGTGATGCGTCTGTCAGCAGTCACCAATTCGTTAACTCTCTGCACATTGGAGTGTCTGCAGTACGAGGCCTGCCGCTGCGAGGACAATCCTGAGTACTGCCGTGCCCGCTTTCATCACGTAGCCTGCTTGCCCACCGACTAATTGTACTGCGATCGACAGCAGCATCTCCATACACCTTTTTCAACCTCTTGTGGATGTTTCCCACTGTCTCATTTTCACAGCACAGGAATTCTATGACAGCACGTTGCTTCTGACGAACGTCAAGTGTAGTAGCCATCTTGAAGACATGCTGTGATGGCGCCACTCACGGAAACAGGTTGAACTAAGTTTTTAAAACAAGCGAGAAGGATGTATCTACAGACTGTAAAACTTTCACACACCCAGAATGAAAACTGTATTTTTACAAAAATAGTGTGCATTTCTTTTGGAGTGACTATCGTAAATCACTTGATTGGAGCACTCCTTGGTTCTGAACTGACATAAATTGGAAGACCCCAGACTGTTAGTGCTTTGGGTCTGACCACAGTCACTATTAGTAATAGTAATAATAATAATAATAGTGTGTACAGCACAACAGTAGCCACTATATAGTTACTGCTGTGTCATGCTGTCAGTTAATTCATTTACCTGTTTCTAAGCGACTAATAAAGCAATTTCTGGACTTATGCATATACTCATACCATCTACAACTTGGAAAAGACATTTTCTTGAGATATACTAATTGAGAAAATGCAGGCCGCTCGGAGTGGCCGTATGGTTAGGGCGCCATGTCACGGTTTGCGCGGCCCCTCCTACCGGAGGTTCGAGTCCTCCCTCGGGCATAGTGTGTTGTTCTTAGCACAAGTCTGTTTAAGTAGTGTGTAAGTCTAGGGACCGATGACCTCTGTAGTTTGGTCCCTTATGAATTCACACACATTTGAACATTTTGAGAAAAAGTAATCATCGATAACTTATACAACCAGCATTAGGGGCTTACAAGATTGTGATAACAGTAATAATCCTTTGAAAATAATTTAGCTTCGTGATTGAAACAGAGCCGAATAATTTTGCTTCTACCCCTCAAAAAATTTCATTTTACCCTTTGGGAGGTAAGTCCCTTCAGGTTGGGAACTGCTGCTCTAGTTCCATACAAATTATTCCCTGAGGTCTTAACAGTCATCCTGTCTGTTCTTCTTGTGAGTGCCTTCCATACACTATTTCCTCGCCGATTCTGCGCAGAACCTCCTAATTTTTTGCATAAGTCCACCTAATTCTCAATATTCTTCTGTAATACCATATCTCAGACGCTTCGATTCTCTATTGTTCCGGTTTTCCCACAGTGAAGTTTCACTACTATGCAATGCTCTGTCCAGACGTACGCTCTCTGAAATTTCTTTGTCAAATTAAGGCCTATGTTTGATACAACTACACTTCTTTTGGCCAGCAATGTCCTTTTTGCCAGTGCTAATCTGCTTTTTATGTCGTCCTTGCTACTACCATCGCCTTTTTTCAATCAACTCTCAATCCATTTTCTGTATTCATTACACTATTCATCCCATTCAACAGACTATGTAATTCTTCTTCATTTTCACTGAGGATGACAACATCATCAGCTAATCTTAACATAGATAGCCTTTCATCCTGAATTTTAATCCAACCCTGGAATCTTTCTTTTACTTTCGTCGTTGCTTCTTCGATGTATAGACTGATCAACAGGGGCGAAAGACTACATCTCTGTCTTACACCCTTTTTAATACGAGCACTTCATTCTTGGTCTTCCAGTCTTAATGTTCCCTCTTGATTCTTGTGCATATTGTATATTACCCGTCTTTTCTTACAGATTACCCCCATTTTTCTCGGAATTTCGAACATCTTGCACCATTTTTCATTGTCAAACGCCTTTCCCACGTCAACAAATCCTGTTAACGTGTCATGATTTTTCTTCAGTCTTGCTTCCATTATCAACCACATTATCAGAGCGGCCTCTCTGGTGCCTTTACCTTTCCTAACGTCAAACTGATCGACACCTAATACAGGGTGTTTCAAAAATGACCGGTATATTTGAAACGGCAATACAAACTAAACGAGCAGCGATAGAAATACACCGTTTGTTGCAATATGCTTGGGACAACAGTACATTTTCAGGCAGACAAACTTTCGAAATTACAGTAGTTACAATTGTCAACAACAGATGGCGCTGCGGTCTGGGAAACTCTATAGTACGATATTTTCCTCATATCCACCATGCGTAGCAATAATATGGCGTAGTCTCTGAATGAAATTACCCGAAACCTTTGACAACGTGTCTGGCAGAATGGCTTCACATGCAGATGAGATGTACTGCTTCAGCTGTTCAATTGTTTCTGGATTCTGGCGGTACACCTGGTCTTTCACGTGTCCCCACAGAAAGAAGTCACAGGGGTTCATGTCTGGCGAATAGGGAGGCCAATCCAAGCCGCCTCCTGTATGTTTCGGATAGCCCAAAGCAATCACACGATCATCGAAATATTCATTCAGGAAATAAAAGACGTCGGCCGTGCGATGTGGCCGGGGACCATCTTGCATAAACCACGAGGTGTTCGCAGTGTCGTCTAAGGCAGTTTGTACCGCCACAAATTCACGAAGAATGTCCAGATAGCGTGATGCAGTAATCGTTTCGGATCTGAAAAATGGGCCAATGATTCCTTTGGAAGAAATGGCGGCCCAGACCAGTACCTTTTTAAGGATGCAGGGACGATGGGACTGCAACATGGGGCTTTTCGGTTCCCCATATGCGTCAGTTCTGTTTATTGGCGAAGCCGTCCAGGTAAAAATAAGCTTCGTCAGTAAACCAAATGCTGCCCACATGCATATCGCCGTCATCAATCCTGTGCACTATATCGTTAGCGAATGTCTCTCGTGCAGCAATGTTAGCGGCGCTGAGGGGTTGCCGCGTTTGAATTTTGTATGGATAGAGGTGTAAACTCTGGCGCATGAGACGATACGTGGACGTTGTCGTCATTTGGACCGCAGCTGCAACACGGCGAACGGAAACCCGAGGCCGCTGTTGGATCACCTTCTGCACTAGCTGCGCGTTGCCCTCTGTGGTTGCCGTACGCAGTCGCCCCACCTTTCCAGCACGTTCATCCATCACGTTCCCAGTCCGTTGAAATTTTTCAAACAGATCCTTTATTGTATCGCTTTTCGGTGCTTTGGTTACATTAAACCTCCGTTGAAAACTTCGTCTTGTTGCAACAACACTGTGTTCTAGGCGGTGGAATTCTAACACCAGAAAAATCCTCTGTTCTAAGGAATAAACCATGTTGTCCACAGCACACTTGCACGTTGTGAACAGCACACGCTTACAGCAGAAAGACGACGTACAGAATGGCGCACCCACAGACTGCGTTGTCTTCTATATCTTTCACATATCGTACTATAGAGTTTTCCAGACCGCAGCGCCATCTGTTGTTGAAAATTGTAACTACTGTAATTTGGAAAGTTTGTCCGCCTGAAAATGTACTGTTGTTCCAAGCATATTGCAACAAACGGTGTATTTCTATCGCTGCTCGTTTAGTTTTTATTGCCGTTTCAAATATACCGGTCATTTTTGAAACACCCTGTAGATCCACAATATTCTTTTTCCTTCTTGTGTACGCTATCCTTGTGAGCAACTTGAATACATGAGCTGTTAAGCTGACTCTGCGATTATTCTCTTACTTGATAGCTCTTGCAGTTTTCGGGACTGTGTGGACGATGTTTATCCGAAAGGCTGATGGTATATCGCCATACAGTCTACACATCAACTGAGTGGTCGTTTTATTGCCACTTCTCCAATGATTTTAGAAATTCCAGTGGAATGTTTCCTAACCCTTCTGCCTTATTTGATCTTAAGTCGTCCAAACCCCTTTTAAATTCTGATTCGCTATCGATCCGGGTGCTTCTATCACGTCATCAGATAATTATCCCTCTCATAGAGATCCTCAGTGTGCTCTTTTCACCTATCCCCTCTCTCATCAGCATCCAGCTGTGGAGTTCCCATTGCACTCTTAACGTTAACGGCCTTGTTTTTAATTTTACCGAAGGTTGTTTTGACATTTCTATATGCTGTTGTCATTCCTTCCGACAATAATTCCGTTTTCGATTTCTTCACGTTTTACATGCGGCGATTTCGCCTTACATTCCCCGCATTTCAGATTTATTTGATTCCTAAGTGACTTGTATTTCTGTATTACTGAATTTCCCTGCATTTTTTTGTACTTCCTTCTTTCTTCGATGAGCGGAAGTATTTCTTCTGTTACGCATGGTTTCTTCGCAGTTACCTTCTTCGTGCCTATATTTTTCAACTTGTGTGATTGTCCTTTTTAAAGATGTCCATTCTTCTTCAACTGAAATGCCTACTGAGCTATTCCTGATTGCCGTATGTATTGCCTCAGAGAACTTCAAGCGTTTCTCTTCATTTCTTAGTATTTCCGTACCCCACTTCTTCGCTCACTTCCTGACTAATCTCTTAAACTTCAGTCTACTCTCCATCATTACTAAGTTGTGATTTGAGTCTATATCTAGTCCTGGGTACCCTTAGGACGCAATATCTGATTTCGGAAGCTCTGTCTGACCGTGACGCAATCTAAGTGAAACCTTCCCGTACATTCAGGACGTTTTGAAGTGTACCTCCTCCTCTCGTGATTCTTGAAAAAGTAGCCGCTATTACTAGCTGAAATTTATTGCAGAACTCAGTTAGTATTTAGCCTCTTTCATTCCTACTACCAAGTTAATATTCTCCCGTAACCCTCTCTTCTACGTTTTCCCCTAAAACCACATTTGAACCTCCCATTTTTATCTCCCCTTACATTCTGAGTTACCCTTTCAGTATCCTTATATGTTTTAACCATCCCTTCATCTTCTGCTTGCGACCTCGGCATATATTCCTGAGCTATTGTTGCCGGTGTTGGCTTCCTGGCGTATCTGATGAGAAAGACCCTATCACTGAACGTTTCATAATAATTCACTCTGTGCCCTAACTTCCTATTCATAACAACCCCTACTCCCGTTATACCATTTTCTGCTCCTGTTGATAGTGCCCTATACTCGTTTGACTAGAAATCCTTGTCTTCTTTTCAATTCACTCCACTGACCCCTACTATATCTAGATTGAGACTTTGCTTTTCCCTTTTTAGATTTTCTAGCTTCCGTACCACGATCAAACTTCTGACATTCCACGCCCCGACATACAGAACGTTATCCTTTCGTTGGTTAATCAGTCTTTTTCTCATGGTCTCCCCCTTGGCAGCCCCCTCCCGGAGATCGGGAATGGGGGCAAGTCAAGAATTTTTTGCCAATGGAGATATCATCAATCTTTTCCAGTTAGAGGCCTTATGTCCTATGTGTCTTTAATGCAGTGGTTTCGGCTGCCTTCTGTATCATCATGTCGTTCATTATTGCTGATGCATCCGCCTTTTGGGGCAGTTTCCCACTCAAGGGCAAGATAGTGCCCTGAACCTCTTTCCCCTCTTCCACTCTCTTTCACAAGGCCGTTGGCAGAATAAGAGTAGAATTTTATGTCGGAAGTGTTCGGGCGCTACTGATGATGGTTTTTATTCAAATCTTAAGCCGTTGCGGGGCTTGAATCCGGGACGGAGGACGCTTTGCTTACTAATCAAAGACAGTATTCCCAGACGTCGGGATAGTGCCGTTAAGAATATGTATTTTTATGGAATTGTTTGGAGAAAGACCGAACGAAGACCAGCA
This sequence comes from Schistocerca gregaria, assembly GCF_023897955.1. NCBI lineage: Eukaryota > Metazoa > Arthropoda > Insecta > Orthoptera > Acrididae > Schistocerca > Schistocerca gregaria. The sequence goes on along the minus strand of NC_064921.1, from coordinate 942,926,305 downwards.
CAGGTCGAAAATCCTAATGTGTGGAAAAAGAAGAAGTTTGGCGAAACCTTACAGAGACTGCACATCATACCACTTCTCATCAAATGGAAAAATTCTTTGCTAATCGCTTTGACATGTGTTATTCATCAGTACGCAATATGTACACTCCTGGAAACGGAAAAAAGAACACATTGACACCGGTGTGTCAGACCCACCATACTTGCTCCGGACACTGCGAGAGGGCTGTACAAGCAATGATCACACGCACGGCACAGCGGACACACCAGGAACCGCGGTGTTGGCCGTCGAATGGCGCTAGCTGCGCAGCATTTGTGCACCGCCGCCGTCAGTGTCAGCCAGTTTGCCGTGGCATACGGAGCTCCATCGCAGTCTTTAACTCTGGTAGCATGCCGCGACAGCGTGGACGTGAACCGTATGTGCAGTTGACGGACTTTGAGCGAGAGCGTATAGTGGGCATGCGGATTGCCGGGTGGACGTACCGCCGAACTGCTCAACACGTGGGGCGTGAGGTCTCCACTGTACATCGATGTTGTCGCCAGTGGTCGGCGGAAGGTGCACGTGCCCGTCGACCTGGGACCGGACCGCAGCGACGCACGGATGCACGCCAAGACCGTAGGAACCTACGCAGTCCCGTAGGGGACCGCACCGCCACTTCCCAGCAAATTAGGGACACTGTTGCTCCTGGGGTATCGGCGAGGACCATTCGCAACCGTCTCCATGAAGCTGGACTACGGTCCCGCACACCGTTAGGCCGTCTTCCGCTCACGCCCCAACATCGTGCAGCCCGCCTCCAGTGGTGTCGCGACAGGCGTGAATGGAGGGACGAATGGAGACGTGTCGTCTTCAGCGATGAGAGTCGCTTCTGCCTTGGTGCCAATGATGGTCGTATGCGTGTTTAGCGCCTTGCAGGTGAGCGCCACAATCAGGGCTGCATACGACCGAGGCACACAGGGCCAACACCCGGCATCATGGTGTGGGGAGCGATCTCCTACACTGGCCGTACACCTCTGGTGATCGTCGAGGGGACACTGAATAGTGCACGGTACATCCAAACCGTCATCGAACCCATCGTTCTACCATTCCTAGACCCGCAAGGGAACTTGCTGTTCCAACAGGGCAATGCACGTCCGCATGTATCCCGTACCACCCAACGTGCTCTAGAAGGTGTAAGTCAACTACCCTGGCCAGCAAGATCTCCAGCTCTGTCCCCCATTGAGCATGTTTGGGACTGGATGAAGCGTCGTCTCACGCGGTCTGCATGTCCTGCACGAACGCTGGTCCAACTGAGGCGCCAGGTGGAAATGGCATGGCAAGCCGTTCCACAGGACTACATCCAGCATCTCTACGATCGTCTCCATGGGAGAATAGCAGCCTGTATTGCTGCGAAAGGTGGATATACACTGTACTAGTGCCGACATTGTGCATGCTCTGTTGCCTGTGTCTATGTGCCTGTGGTTATGTAAGTGTGATCATGTGATGTATCTGACCCCAGGAATGTGTCAATAAAGTTTCCCCTTCCTGGGACAATGAATTCACGGTGTTCTTATTTCAATTTCCAGGAGTGTATAAGGAACTGGCATCAGTGCCAGAAGTGTACGTAGAATTACATGCATGTCTAAACTTGTTTATTTATCCATTTATACGAAGCCATATTAAATGAATAAATGGTAGGCTCTACACTGTGTTTCTTTCCACCCAGCCTCCAAGACTTTGTGATACATGGTGAGTTATAATTTAAAAAAAAAGTAGGATTCATGTGAAAACAAAGAAATAATTGGCTTTGGTTCAACAAAGCAAATTACAGTATATTCGCAATTAATAAAGCACATAAAGCTGTCTATAGATAATACTTTTTTTAAAAATTACTGTATGTTTTCAGAGTTGTCAAAGTACAAAAGAACTTGTGTACAAATAATTGTACTGAATGTATATATATAACAACTAGCGAACCTGACAATGCTTTGCAACTGTCAAACATGAATGGAAACTGGATCATGAATGGAAACTGGATACACATTCTAATCTCCTCCTCCCCCCTCTCTCTGTCTATATCCTCCTCCCCTCTCTTAGTTCATCTCCTCCTCCTCCTCCTCCTACTCCATCTCCTCCCTATCGCTGGATATTACCTCCTCCACTGTTTCTCTGTCTATCTTCTCCTGCCCCGTCTCTCTCCTTCTCCCACCTCTCTGCGTCCATCACCTCCTTTGCCTCTCTATGTCCATTCCTCAACTCTCTGTCCATTTCTCTGTGACATTGAGCTCGTTTATTTTTACTACAAATTCGTATTCCATAGCACAATTCCGATCATAAGCCGAGAATCCACACACACAACTCCTCTGTTTTCTTTTGAAACAAACTAAGAGAAAGAAAATAAATTTACATATTCCTGTGTGTATAGTATTTTAAAAACTTGTGTAATGAGAAAGAATATACAGGGTGAAGTAAAAGTCGCGCACTCGCTCCTCCCAGCGCGACTCCTCACGTGCCAGCGATAAAAGATATCTGTCACAAAATTTCGTCCGGGATCGAAGCCTCGACCTATTGCATGCTAACCCGAAACTCTATCCTCTGCACCAACTGTACAACACAACCTGTATGAGCTGGCAGATGTAGCTACCATATAAGTGGTTACAGTGTTGCCAGATTGCCACTCTTTAACGTCTTTTTTCTGCCGGATGTACTCGCCGGACGAAATTATGTGACACATTTTTTTTGTCGCTGGCATGTGAGGACCGCACTGCGAAGCCCGAGTGCGCGAATTTCGCTTCACCCTGTATATGCGAGAAATCATTTGTCTGACTGTGAGAAAAAAAACTGCAAATTTTTACAGTAGAACACAGTATATTAATTTTTTTCTCAGAGTCGATGTTAACAGGAAAACTTTAGACTGTTACTTAAAAAAAAATATGTTGGCCATACTCGTCAAACTATCTATTAAAGGATTGTGCAAAAGTTTAAAGAACTCGGTCAAGAACATCTTCAAGAGTTTTGGCAACAACGTTTCCCCTTTATCTATTACACACACAGACACACACACACAATTAAACACTCAAAACGCTGTAGAAATAACACCACTGGTCAGAATAACGTCAAATTGCAACGGAGTATTTTCGGAGAAGGGGGAAACATACGGCAGAAGCAAAAAAAAAAAAAAAAAGGTACTGTGAAAATTCATCAATAGTATGTATCACAATACATAAAGGAAAACACCTGTCATGCGCACGACCCATTTAAGTTGTTATAAACCTTGGCGGGTATTTGTTTTTTTCCTCATTTCGCGCCTGCGACGATCGCCATGGCTGTCTCAACGCAGGATCGTGCTCTGCTTGTAAAGCTGTATTATAAGAATGATGACTGCCCACGTCGCTCTGCAGACCTTCCGGAGACTGGAGGGTTTGAAAAAAGGCGTTAGTCCGATGACTGCCGTGGGTCTGGAGAAAATGATTCGAAAAGACGTGTTCTTTTGGCGTGCAACCTGGTAGAGGGAGGAAACGAATTGATTCGACGTCAGTGGAAGAAGTGGCCACAGCAATGCAGGAGGAGACGAGTGGTGGTGTGCAAACGTGTAGTGCACAGAGAATTGCCCGAACATTGGACATAACCGTGAGATTATTTTTTTGATCAGTCTACTGACTGGTTTGATGCGGACCGGCACGAATTCCTTTCCTGTGCTAACCTCTTCATCTCAGAGTAGCACTTGCAACCTACGTCCTCAATTATTTGGTTGACGTATTCCAATCTCTGTCTTCCTCTACAGTTGTTGCCCTCTACAGCTCCCTCTAGTACCATGGAAGTCATTCCCTCATATCTTAGCAGATGTCCTATCATCCTGTCTCTTCTCCTTATCAGTGTTTTCCACATATTCCTTTCCTCTCCGATTCTGCGTAGAACCTCCTCATTCCCTGCCTTATCAGTCCACTTAATTTTCAACATTCGTCTATAGCACCACATCTCAAATGCTTCGATTCTCTTCTGTTCCGGTTTTCCCACAGTCCATGTTTCACTACCATACAATGCTGTACTCCAGATGTACATCCTCAGGAACATCTTCCTCAAATTAAGGCCGGTATTTGATATTAGTAGACTTCTCTTGGCCAGAAATGCCTTTTTTGCCATAGCGAGTCTGCTTTTGATGTCTTCCTTGCTCCGTCCGCAATTGGTTATTTTACTGCCTAGGTAGCAGAATACCTTAACTTCATTGACTTCGTGACCATCAGTCCTGATGTTAAGGCAACGGAAAATCCACAAACAAATCAGCCACTACCACTTCATCCTGAAGTCACTGCGTGGTGCGGGTTTACGGCATCATTCACCATAGGGCCATATTTTTTCGAAGAGACGAGTCCTTCCGGTCCTGTTACCTGTACCGTCACCGGTAAGCGCCATGACTGTCTTTTGCGCAACGACGTCATTCCAGCTCTCCAACAGCGTGGATATGTGGATGGCATCTTTTTTATTCAAGATGATGCTCCTCCGTACATTGCAAATCCAGTTAAACAGCTGTTGAAGCACAATTTCGGAAATGCTTGAATTATCAGCCGCCATTTCCCTACAGCCTGGCGGTCCCGATCGCCTGATCTTAATCCGTGTGACTACTGGCTGTAGACCTCTCTGGAAGATGCGTTCAGTGTTCCGATTGCAAACTTAGCTGCACTGAAGTGACGCATTGCCAACACATTCTGAACGTGACTCCGGAAACACTTCGATCAGTTGTGGAACAGGCTGTTTCTCGATTTCAGCTTGTTGCAGAAAACGGTGGACAGCATATTGAACATGTTTTGCCACAGTCACATTGAAATTAATATTCCGATTTAATGTTGATTCGTGCTTTTTATGAGGTTTTTGGCCTCAGGACAATTAAAAACCTATGTCATTGGTGCTTTTTATACGATTTTTGGCCTCGTGGCAATTACAAATCAATGTATGTGAAGCTTTTTATGCGATTTTTGCCCTCTGGATTATTAAAAACCTGTTTTTCCCATCCGATGTTATATGCCCTTGCCGTGGTGGATGGGCTTACGTAATTAAAAGTATCATAACTACACACCTATGCACACTGGATAGTACAGTTTATTTAACGTCAAACGTACATCTTAGCAATTGTTGAATGATTCATTTGTCATTTGTAGTCGACTACTATTGAAATATGATGCTTACAGCGCCATCTATTGCTACATTTTGTAACTACTTATTTATCTTCTGCCATACGTTTCCCCCCTTTTGATGTCATTTTGACCAGTAGTGTTATATCTATATCGGTTTGAAAGTTTAACTTTAATTATAACCACCCTATATAGACGGCTCAATCCCGCGTCCGACCATCCTGATTTAAGTTTTCCGTGATTTCCCTAAATCGCTTCAGGCAAATGCCAGAATGGTTCCTTTGACAGGGCACGGCCGACGTCCTTTCCCATCCTTCCCTACTTCCGATGAGATCGATCACCTCGCTGTTTGGTTTCTTCCCCCAAATCAACCCAACGCCACCCTATGTCCATCCGATTGTTTATTAGAGTATCGTGTAGAAATTTGAAATAAATTGGACAAGAAGTTTTTGAGATTTATGGTAACATTTCCCATTATATATTACACATATAGCTACATATTAAAAAAATATAGGGTATGTCCGTCCGAGAGATCAGTAGAATATCATGTAAAACTTTATTGTAAATCAATCACGAACTTTTCGAACATTCTGATAACGATATTTCACCTTTATATATTACATATACATTTATATATTAATAAGGTATAACCAATGCCTGTCTGAATGTGCATTAGAGTATCAAGTAAAAATTTGACGTAAACGGGTCTACAATTTTTCGAGATTTTTGGTAACAGGATTACACCATAACTTGTCTTCATATACAATTTTGTAATATACGTCTGTATAAATGTTTATTAGAGAATCATGTAAAAATTTGAAGAAAAATGGACAAAAACTTTCCGAGATTTTTGCGTAAAACTTCTCCCCTTTATATGATATATATTTATGTCTCCATGAACATTTATTAGAGTAAAATATAAAAATCTGAAGTAAATCAGTTAAGAACTTTTCGAGATTTTTCCTAACAGCGATAAGCTACTACTTCCTCTCTCTCTCTCTCTCTCTCTCTCTCTCTATATATATATATATATATATATATATATATATATATATATATATATATATATATGGCCGGTATATTTGAAACGGCAATACAAACTAAACGAGCAGCGATAGAAATACACCGTTTGTTGCAATATGCTTGGGACAACAGTACATTTTCAGGCAGACAAACTTTCGAAATTACAGTAGATACAATTGTCAACAACAGATGGCGCTGCGGTCTGGAAAACTCTATAGTACGATATTTTCCTCATATCCACCATGCGTAGCAATAATATGGCGTAGTCTCTGAATGAAATTACCCGAAACCTTTGACAACGTGTCTGGCAGTATGGCTTCACACCTGGTCTTTCACGTGTCCCCACAGAAAGAAGTCACAGGGGTTCATGTCTGGCGAATAGGGAGGCCAATCCAAGCCGCCTCCTGTATGTTTCGGATAGCCCAAAGCAATCACACGATCATCGAAATATTCATTCAGGAAATTAAAGACGTCGGCCGTGCGATGTGGCCGGGCACCATATCGCATAAACCACGAGGTGTTCGCAGTGTCGTCTAAGGCAGTTTGTATCGCCACAAATTCACGAAGAATGTCCAGATAGCGTGATGCAGTAATCGTTTCGGATTTGAAAAATGGGCCAATGATTCCTTTGGAAGAAATGGCGGCCCAGACCAGTACCTTTTTAAGGATGCAGGGACGATGGGACTGCAACATGGGGCTTTTCGGTTCCCCATATGCGCCAGTTCTGTTTATTGACGAAGCCGTCCAGGTAAAAATAAGCTTCGTCAGTAAACCAAATGCTGCCCACATGCATATCGCCGTCATCAATCCTGTGCACTATATCGTTAGCGAATGTCTCTCGTGCAGCAATGGTAGCGGTGCTGAGGGGTTGCCGCGTTTGAATTTTGTATGGATAGAGGTGTAAACTCTGGCGCATGAGACGATACGTGGACATTGGCGTCATTTGGACTGCAGCTGTAACACGGCGAACGGAAACCCGAGGCCGCTGTTGGATCACCTACTGCACTAGCTGCGCGTTGCTCTCTGTGATTGCCGTACGCGGTCGCCCTACCTTTCCAGCATGTTCATCCGTCACGTTCCCAGTCCGTTGAAATTTTTCAAACAGATCCTTTATTGTATCGCTTTTCGGTCCTTTGGTTACATTAAACCTCCGTTGAAAACTTCGTCTTGTTGCAACAACACTGTGTTCTAGGCGGTGGAATTCCAACACCAGAAAAATCTTCTGTTCTAAGGAATAAACCATGTTGTCCACAGCACACGCTTACAGCAGAAAGACGACGTACAGAATGGCGCAGCCACAGACTGCGTTGTTTTCTATATCTTTCACATCACTTGCAGCGCCATCTGTTGTTGAAAATTGTAACTACTGTAATTTCGAAAGTTTGTCCGCCTGAAAATGTACTGTTGTTCCAAGCATATTGCAACAAACGGTGTATTTCTATCGCTGCTCGTTTAGTTTTTATTGCCGTTTCAGATATACCGGTCATTTTTGAAACACCCTGTATATATATATATACTTAACAGTGTCATTGCCATAGCACACATTAGAGCTGTCTGAAAAAGGTAAACGCTCCCAGTCACAGCCCAACTGATCACCGCAAGCCATTTGCCAACGCATCTGACTGTGTGGACACCGGCGAGAGCTTGGCGGACCCTTCGTGCATGTATTGATGGAGTGTGGCCTGACGGGTAGGGGGCGGCGTAGACAGAAAGCTGCTCGCCAGTGAAATCTACGTGGACAGACCATGGAACGAAGCATGCGCCCATCACTAACACAGAGGCAAATGAGTCAGCGCTAACCAGTTCAGGGAGCAGCTCCGTAGACCGGATGGTCTACGTGTGGGGCCCTTAAGAGGGATTCAGTAACGAGAAGGCCAAGGGATGGGGCAGTGGCAACCAGTTGAGGTTCAGAGTGCCCTGTCTGGAATTCCCTCAGCCATCAAGTATCTGATCTCAGTGTATGCTTACAAGAGACACTGGTATGGTGAGATAATGTCAGTAACAATATGCGAATACTTGAAATAATCACAAAAAAATAAACAGGACACTTAGTTCCACATTAACTACAGCAATTCTGAATACATCATTGGAATCATAATAAAAGGATGATTCCAACACTATTATACTGTTTTCATCACCCATGGAGAACCAATATTGGCAATTTTATTAATATTTGTTTATAGTAAAAGTATTCATTATTACACACAATTTCATAAGTAGATGATATTCCATTTAAAAGAGAATGAAGACAGCTACAGAATGAGGCAATTTAACATGCTGTTAAAGAAAAGAATAATTTATTATGAATAAAATATCGTGTTACCGTTAGGGGAGGTCAGAACAGAAATTTTCCACTAGTATACTGAAAGGTAAACTTCTGAATGAACTATCACTGCTATTACACTTTATTGTTTATATGAATTAATAAAAAAAAGTCAGTGAAATAAGGTTGTAAAATCATTAGTATACTAGCATAGTACAATAGGGTCATGAAGAAGAAAATCATGAATTTGACTAAGTTTGTGTAGTTCCAATTTGTGATGTAAAAAGATTATTGGAAAGATGTAATTGCAGCTATATATTAATTTTATTGTAGCATTAATGGACTTTAAATGAAGTGTGCAATTTGATGTTGTATGTTCAATTTGAAATATGGTTAAATCTTGTAAATAATCACAATGACATGACTACAGGTAGTCACATGACGTAGTTGAAGCTGAAGGGAGTAGAGCACTTGCAGTCTTTGATATGGGTAAGTTTTAGCATGACCTACGAGTTGCTTGTGATAATGTAGTGTGCAGAAAATTGGTCTTAGTTATTTCAGTGGAACAGTGTTTATTTTAGTAAATGTGTCTCATACTGTGCTGGTATGAAAAGTTGTAGGGAACTTCGCGTTGAGAATCAATTATTTATCAAACTTCAGTGAACTGGTTATAAGTGAAAACTTGCTCATATTAACGAATGAGTGCACTGGAAAATGCCGCTGGCACAAATAAACATTGTTGGGTACCATCCTGTTTGCTCTAAAATACTGTTTACACCAAGGTCTTCAGCGCCCATTCAGTGACATAGTGAGACGGGTGTCAAGAAAAATCCCAGAACACGAATATAAAACGAAACAGAAAATATGGGTAACAATCGTTGAAAAGCATGTGCTCACCCACACCAAAGCGTGGGATGAAGCAGAGCGTCAGCAGTAAAACATGGACACACAGGAAGAAAATGATAGAGGGAGCCAAAACAATGTAGCAGATGGAAGTGGCTGGCCGACCGCAAGGAAAAAAGGGGAGGAATCAGCCACTCTGCAATACACTAAAACCTCCAGCCTAAAGTTTAGGCCAGAGTCCAGACACATCACAAAACTTAAAAACCCTAGACACACACGTCTCATCATTAGCTAAAACAGAAGGCAGGTCCCCAGCAACTTGTGCTTCTGCCCATGCATCACGGTATAAAATGAAGTCTGTTAAAATGTGCCGGACAGAGATGTGCACACCAGAAGCATCACAAAACGGAGGATCCTCCCGCCGTAATAAAAAGCTATGTGTGAAAGGACAGTGCCCGATCCGAAGACGTGTGAGGGCCACCTCCTCCCGCCTGAGCAACCGGCAGGAGTAACGCCACGGCCGAGTGGTAGACTTAATCAACCGTAGTTTATTGGCCGTCACCGCCAGCCATTCGTCCTCCCACAACTCCATGCACTTCCTGTGGAGTGCAGCGATGACTGACTGCAAGGGAATAGGACACTGGACCACATCCTGCTCTCTGCAGGCCGCCTTGGCAGCCCGATCGGCCTGTTCATTGCCCCATGTGCCGACATGACCAGGCACCCAGCAGAAGGATACTTCTGTACCCCGCCGTTGGAGCAAGTACAGTTGGTCATGTATCAGCTGGACCATCTCCTCAGTCGGGTACAGGTTCTGCAGTGATTGTAAGGCACTAAGAGAATCGGAGCAGAGAAGAAATCGATCGCCCCGAACACGATTCATCTGCTCCAGTGTCTTCAGGATCGCGTGGAGCTCCGCTGAGAAAACGGTATATTCAGCAGGGAGGCGAATCCGGGTAACTTGATCAGGGAACACTACAGAACAGCCAAGGAAATTCTCCTGTTTGGAACCATCAGTGTAAACGACAGTGAAACTGTGATGCACATCTAAAATGTTAAAAAACAGAGATTGGAATGTAAAATCTGGTGTGCTATCTTTCTTAAAATTAGTCAAATCTAAAATAAGTTTGGGTCTTCGGAGGAGCCAAGGTGGAGATCTGCTCCAACCGCGACGCAAAACACGAAGACCAGCCATATACATCTCAGCGAGGCAATCCTGTGCGCGAATCCCATAGGGCTGCGTCGCACGTTGCCGGTTATGAAATAACTGTGCCAGAGGGGGCTGAGCAACGGAATGGTATGCAGGGGTGTATGGTGTGGACAAAGTTTTATGCGCCTGGCGCACTGTAAGTAACCGTCGCCGCATATGAAGTGGCGGTTGACCAGCCTCTGCACAGAGGCTTGGTATGGGGCTAGTTCGGAATGCCCCAGTGGCCAACCGAAGCCCTTCATGGTGCACAACGTCCAACAAAAAATGGTTCAAATGGCTCTGAGCACTATGGGACTCAACTGCTGTGGTCATTAGTCCCCTAGAACTTAGAACTACTTAAACCTAACTAACCTAAGGACATCACACACATCCATTCCCGAGGCAGGATTCGAACCTGCGACCGTAGCAGTCGCACGGGTCCGGACTGCGCGCCTAGAACCGCGAGACCACCGCGGCCGGCAACGTCCAACATCTTTAGGTAAGAAGGCCTCGCACACCCATACACCGTGTACCCATAATCGAGCCGAGATCGCACAAACGCCCTGTAAAACTGGAGCAGACAAGTCCTGTCAACTCCCCATGTACTGTGGCTAAGACATTTTAAAATACTTAAAGCCTTAAGTGATCGCCGTTTCAGGTCTTTAAGATGAGGTAACCAAGTGAGCTTCGAGTCAAAAATGAGCCCCAGAAACCTCACCGTGTTTTTAAAAGTAAGAATAGTGTCCCTCATCCGCAACTCAGGAAAGGTTAAAATCGAACGAGAACGGTTAAAAAGAACACATACCGACTTCTCGGTGGAAAACTTAAAACCACTCTTCCGCGCCCAGTCATCCAGACGCCTAATCGTAAGTTGCAACTGACGAGTTGTCGCTGCAAGGCTTGAAGAAGAGCAAAACAAAGAGAAATCATCCACAGACAAAGAACACTGGACAGGACTTTTCACTATGGACGTAATGCCATTAATGGCGATGGCAAAGAGAGTCACACTTAAAACGCTACCCTGAGGGACACCGTTCTCCTGCTCAAAGCGGTCAGACAGGACGTCACCAATACGGTATCGTAAATATCGTGGCGAGAGGAAAGACTGAATAAAAAGAGGAAGACAACCACGAAAACCCCATTCGTGGAGTTGCTCCAGGATGAGACGCCTCCAAGTGGTATCATAGGCCTTCTCGACGTCGAAAAATACACCTAGAAGGTGATGACGGCGTAGGAAAGCTTGGTGTATAGCCGCATCCAAGAGGGTAAGGTTATCGAAGGTGGAACGAAACCTCCTGAACCCACACTGAAAGCGACTAAGGAGTTGCCGGGATTCTAACATCCAGATAAGGCGGCGGTTGACCATCCGCTCCAAGGTCATCCCTACGCAACTAGTGAGGGCAACACTACGGTAGCTACTTGGGCTCGTGCGGTATTTCCCAGGTTTTAAAAAAGGGATTAAAACTGCCTCACGCCATGCTTCAGGAAAGTGACCCGACGCCCAAATGGCATTAAAAAGTGCGAGGAGGATTACTTTGTTGCGCATTGTGTGGTGCCATAGCAAACTGTAATGGATCCTGTCGTGACCAGGGGATGTGTCACGAGCTCCAGACAATGCAGAATCTAGCTGCAAGATTCTCAGCAGTCGGCCGACACTTGAACCGACGCAGAGCCGCACCCCTGGTCCTGGTTGCAGAGCGGCATTCGGCACTCCGCCAAAGCACAGGTGGCCTCTTCCGGTGGCCTGTGGACTGTGGAATGGATGCTGCAGCGGCGTGGTGGACCGTTTTGGTAATATGATCCACCCACTCCTCAACATTCGCACAGTGTTCGAATTGGGCCAACTGGCTATAAAGTGTCCAGTCAGGTCCACTGAGCACCCATCGTGGTGGTCTCCTGTCGGGGGCCACGCCATCTGGCAGGTGAATCCAGAGTGTGAAATGATCACTGCCGTGCAAGTCAGCGACCACTTCCCAGTGAGTACTGGCAGCAATAGCAAGAGAGCAAAGTGAGAGATCAATGGCAGAGAACGACCCAGTCGCTGTGCAGAAATGAGAACTCTGTCCTCCATTGAGCAAGTAGGCACAGGATGACAGGAGAAGCCTCTCAATTGCTCTACCCCTGGGGCAGGTAATTTCAGAGCCCCAAAGCACATTGTGGGCATTAAAATCACCACAAATAATGAATGGCTGGGGGAGATGTGTCAGCAGGTCGGTGAGGGCCGCTTCATCAAGGGCATCATGTGGGGGCAAGTAAAGCGAACATACAGTCAATGGATGACGCACGTGCACGGACACAGCGACGGCCTGTAAAGTGGTCATAAGCGAGATAGGCGAGGAGTGGTAGTCCGTCCTGACGAAAATACCTACGCCTCCTCTAGCTCTCTCTCCACGCAGGTCGTCCTTTTTGTGGAGTGTATAGCCTCGTATCTCAGGGGAGTATGATGGATGGAAGTACGTCTCTTGGAGACAGAGACACAGTGGTCTACCCTGAGAGAGTAGACGAAGTTCCTCCACATGCGTCCTGAACCCTTGCAAGTTCCACTGAAGTATGGGAGCCATCTATGTTGGGGGTAGCACCTTCATCCTGTCTCTCTGACGGGGCGGGGAGACCGCAGCAGGTGGAGGGGCAGGCGTGGGACGAGATGATTGCCCTACACATACATCGAATTCCATCAACTCAGGAGAAGAGTCAGATGAAGCCTCACGTAAAACAACATCCGCATGGTCAGATGGTCTACCACGGAATTTGACCCGCTGTGGCTGCTGTACATGAGCTTTCTGTGGTTTGGTGGGCTTTGGGGGAGCTGATGTGGGAGTGGTAATTGGCGCCCTGGGCTTGGGAACAGCCTCAGCTGTTGGAGGCGCCAGGGACTGGCCCAAGTTCGCCACTGTTCCTTTGTCTGCCGTTCGAGTAGCGACTACCGGCTCTGAAACACTGGCTGCGTTGCAAGTGCACTGACAGGTGCAGGTGTTAGTGCCAACACTCACCACCTCGGTCTGCGTTGAGGCATCGACTTTTGGAGTAGTCTTCTGAACCAGGGATGCAAAAGATGTAGCAAATGTGGGAGGTTGCATCGACTTATAGATCTTCTTGGCCTCACCACAGGGGATACGCTTGGTTGTTTTTATTTCCTGGACTTTGCGTTCCTCTAAAAATATTCGGCAGTCCCTACTCCCAACAGGGTGGTTCCCAGAGCAATTAATACATTTAGCCGGAGACGAGCAACCAACTCCTTCATGAGCAGCCTTACCACAGTTTCCACAAGTCGCTTCGCCTTTACATCCTCAGGTGGTATGCCCAAAACGCTGGCATTTAAAACAGCGCATTGTGGTCGGGAAATAAGGCCTCACACTAAAGCGAAGGAAGCCAGCTTTAACATGTTCAGGAAGTTTTGTGCTACTGAAGGTAAGAATAAAGGAGTCGGATTTGACAAGATTGTCATCAACCCTCTTCATGATGTGTTGGACATAACGATACCTTCCCGAGCCCACTCACGTTGCAGTTCGTCCTTGGGAATGTCAACTAGATCCCGGCATGTCACAACACCTTTGCTGTAGTTCAAGGTGCTGTGCAGTTCAGTGTCTATGGCATACTCCCCAAGGCATTTAGCAGCTTGCAGGTTAGTTGCTTGCTGGGAAGTGGAAGTTTCCACTAGCAAGGTCCCATTACGTAAGCGCTCCACCGATTTTAAGGAGCCACAGATGCCTTCAATCCCTTTTGTATATAGAAGGGCGAAACCTTCTCGAAACCACCCTCCTTCCGTTTCACAATGAGAAACACATTCGGATTACCAGAATGCATTCTGTTACCTAAGACTGGACTTGTCAAAGAAGTGCCGGAGACAGGGGGACTGACTGCACGAGCCCTCTTAAGAGACTGGGTGTTAGAACCTTCCAGCGGCCCACCCTTTCCGCTGGGAGGAAGAAAAGAGGATTTCGAAGGATCGATCTCGGTCCCACGAGCAGCTAGGGAACTAGAAGTCCACCTAGACAGAGCCCCGCGTGCCTAGGTAAGCCTTATACAACTGAGGTGCGGGCGGCAGGTTCCCCACAGGTTGTCCGCTAACGACTGTTCCACCTCAACAGCCATGCATCTCAGCGCGCAGCACACCTTGAGATTGAGGGGTTGTTTATAGAGGTTTATTCTATCCTCGCGATCCGGGCGGCCAAGCCAAGATCCCCACTCCCTGAGACACACAACACTCCACCGCCGCGCCGCACGGTGGTCGCTGAAGTATGCCCAGAGCTTACGGTGACAGGGGACTGGCGGCGCTTACCAGTCCCCAGCTCAGGAACCCCGGGGTCGCCAAGCCCGTACCCAGCAAATGAATGCCGAGCCCGGCAGGAAGCTTTTCTGTCCCAAGGATATTTATTGTAATCGAACTTACAGGATGCTCAAAAATTCTACAGCAGACTAATGTTGATGATGTTCTGTAATTGTGCGGGTCCGCTCTTGCACCTTATTATGTGGAGAAGTAACCTGTGCTTGTTTTCCAGTCGCTTGGGACTGGGCGAGATCGCCATAAATGAAAGTAAAGTAAGAGGTCAATGGTGATGGATACTCTCTGTACAGCCGACTTGGAATTCCATCCGGACCTCGCTACTTATTTGTTTCCAACTCTTTCAATCGCTTCTTAATGTCAGAGAAGTCTGTTACTGCGACCTCCATACGGGAGTCTATGCAACAGGCAGAAATGGTATATCTATACGATACTCCCGTTTGAGTGATTTTTTAAATGCGAAATTTAAAACTTCAACTTTAATGCGCAGTTAAACGCTTCGGATGAAGCGTAGATCAGGATTAATGAGGGAAGAATAAATGGGCTTCCTCTATATATTTTATGTTTTTGTCCCATACTGATTGGCAGGTCAAAGGCAAGTTGTTAGATTGGTGATTTTTAACAAGATTTACTAATCAGCACTTTACATAATGAATTACAACAAAAAAATTAACAATCAGAAGTGGAATATCAATTTTGTCCTGCGATGTAGGGAAGAGTTGCCTACATTACAGCGGCTCTTACTTTGTACCAGTGTAATAAAATTCGTACCTCGTACACCAGACGACGTATAATGGGATCAGCGTGAACTTAGAGCTTCATGGAGCCATACTGTCAGCTATGACCTCTGTGTGTCGTCCTCGATATCACTGATGTTGAAGTTTCCATCTAACTTTTTGTGTACGTGACGAAGAGAATCATTACTATAAGAGAAGTGGCAAGATAGTGTTTCACTTATGGGTAAAACTGCATAAAATAACCTTCGTTTTCAGTCATTATTCGTTGCGGTTCGTTCGAAGGAAACACAAAGAGAAAATGGAAAAGTAACCCGTAATGTGCCGCTATAAGCTTCCGTTATTGTACGGGGGCAATTTACGAAACTTTAAAACATGCGTTCAGCATTATCAGTACAACATACTGTTTGGAAATAATGTTATGAATTTTTAACGTGTTGTTTATTAAATGTTATTAATTAAATAATTATTTTCTATTACAGTGCGGTAACAGAAAGGTGTTGTGGAATACGGGAATGTGGAACACGTATAAATTGCATCTAGCTTTAACAATATATCTAAATGAAGGGAGAGAGAGAGAGAGAGAGAGAGAGAGAGAGAGAGAGAGAGAGAGAGAGAGGGAACACGTATAAATTGCATCTAGCTTTAACAATATATCTAAATGAAGAGAGAGAGAGAAATAGAGAGAGAGAGAGAGAGAGAGAGAGAGAGATCGTGGCTTAAATGGATATACCTAAGCCAACATTTAAAGCGCAGGCTGAAAGTAAAAAGGAAAATGTAAACTGGGATATAAAAATTGTTGGCCGCAATGAAGTGTTTTCCAGCAACGTTGAAAAAGAACTGAAAGAGCATATCCTTACATTTGAATAGATGATGTTCGTCTCAATCTTGTTGGACATAAGAAACTCTGCATTCGATATTGGAGAAGGAAACGGAATGCCCCATAATTTCAATGTAGAGGAAGACTCGACATGCAAAAAGTGTGTTGAAGGTCTCCATCCCAGAAAAATCGCCATATGCGAGAGAATGATCAAAGTTGTAAAGAAAACTTGCAAGGCTAGTCAAACATCCTGCTAGCAGTGGATCAGTCAATGCTGAAAAAAAATGCTAACCAAAGCAAAGGAGAAGTCTAGACTTACAGCTCAATCTCTGAAAAGGAAATGTTTTGGAGAGTCCGCGGGAAAGGCGTCACAGAAATTTACTCGTAAAAAAGAGGAACGGTGTAGCGATTTATGCGAGGCTCATTGAATGGAAGAAATGTTGAGCTGCATGAAATGCATGGTGAGGATTCATGAAAAGTTTGCAGGGGTGAGGAAAGGAGGGAAAAACTTATACTGCAATATCTGCAAATGGTGTTGTCAGAATTAAAAGATGGAACATTTCCTTAAACTTAGACTGATACATATCATTAAACTTGAGGACATAGGTTATAAGGGTGGTACAATTTATGTGCCCATAGGTACAAATCGAGTAATCTGAGTCCTGATTTGTATCACTTGCAGATGTTTAGAACTAAGTGTAGTGTGTTTATTTTTCTCATAATTTGCAATCTTTAAATCAGATACCAAGAATAGAATCCTGCAGTAGAGGATGGCACTGTTTAAATAATTTTGTAACATACTGTTTAGACTATCTATAGATATAAATAAAAATTTAACTACTAGTTTGTAAAAAAAAATCGTAAATCTCCGAAAGTTTATCACCGATTCCTTTTAAATGTGTGTGTGTGTGTGTGTGTGTGTACCATATGACGCTCCAGTAGTTATATAAAAACACGTGTTTATTCGAATGTATCGTTGCGTCAGTTTCAAAGCAATTGGTGAAGAACTTCCGCAGCTTTAGGATTTTGTGCAAACAACTACTTACAGCTATATAAATAAAAATGTAAAAGTTCGTTTCTGCAAAATCGTAAATCTACGAAAGTTCTCCACCGCTAGCTTTGAAATTTAACACCGAGTTGCGTTGGTATATGCACGGGAGTGCGATATGCCAAAAATGTTTTGAAAAGTTCTTGAGCGATTTACTTCCAACTTTTACACAACACTCTAATGAACATTCGCACGGACATAGGCTATATATTTTTAACATATATAATATATAAAAATACATAGTGAAACGTTATTAGCAAACGGGAAAGTTGTATTTATGACTTGTCGTCTTATGATTTGAGTGCTTCTACGGACTCTGAATTTGCAATAACAATAAACAAGGTTGAAGAGAGGGAGAGAAGAGGTTGACAGGGGGTGGGAGGAAATTGACATAGAAAGTGGAAAGGAGGAGATGGACAGAGAGACGAGGCAAGGGAAGATGGATTTGATTACTTTTAAAACCCAATGTTAAATATAGGTCACTACACGTATAGTCTTCCCAACTCTGAGAGAAAAAATCTTTAGTAGCTTTACTACCAATGTCTACAGACGACGATACTTTAACCTTTCGTTCAATTGTGTTAGTTACGAATCGCTAGTTTGTTCTTGGCATGCATCTCGTAACCTTAACATTTATTAATCTAAGTTAAAATAATGTTCAAGACTTGTATTTTGTTTCAAAGTAACAACGTCAGTTTATGACAAGAATTATTAATAAATAGGTTCACTATCTCATTCAAAGAAGTTGTTTAATTAGATGTCTAAGTAGGATTCCCGCTAGCATCAGAGATGTTAGATAATATCCTGCCACTTTCGGTAAATAAGTTATTTCTATTTAATATCCGCAAACTGTCATTAACTATGATAACTAGACGCGTGAAGTTAAAGTTTCCCACTATCACAATTCAAAGTCCGAATACGGTTAAAATTCTCAATTCAGTAAATCGTTTAAATATTCACACGAATTGACATTAAAGCCAAAGAGATTACTATTCAGCTTCCCGTTTATCTAATCTGATGAATGTCCAAATTAAAGTCTTGAATTGAATATTCTCAAAAACAATCTCGTGACGATATATTCTTGATCCCCGTTTAATAAAGTCCCAATTGTTGCTCTCTAAAGCTGTACGTCCTAAATAACTTCCAAACTAGAACAGACTAGAGACTGGAGTATCGTAATTACAACGTATGGCTATTTATACTTTAATAAACACTATCTTTGGTGTCCCAGACCTATGTTCTATGACTATAATATTGATTTTCTTACGTATTTGAATAACTAATATTTTAATATTTTCTACTGTTTTCCCCCTTCCCATGTTTATAAAATTATAATTAAATTTTCCATTCCTTATCTTTTGCTTTCTACACTACATATTTCCCTCTATTTGTTTTTTATTTATTTTTCGTAGTTGCTACTTGTGGAGGGACTTGAGTAATTTTGTGAATTGATATTTTAAGGACATGGGAGCTAATTTGGGAGCTATTTTTGTTTTTTGGACACCGAGAGGGGCTGTAGGTGTTACAATGGGGAGGAGGAAGTTTACAGAGACAGGGGAGACAAGGAGATTAACATACATGTTAAAAACGTGACCTTTCCTTTTTCTTTCTTCTCCCTTTAGCCAGCAACTCGAGGCCGGGAACAGTTAGAAATAAATAAAATCTCAATAGTGGTACAATGTGGGCAAGTCACACTTATTTGGGGTTTCTTCCGTCATAAGGATGAAATGTCGACACTTTGGAAAGCGACATTTTTAACAAATCATTGCAGCCTCCTTTTTTTCCTCCTCCTCTTGTTCTTAATTGTGGTGCTATGACTGCTGTTTTTAGGCAGTGGGCACGAGGCGAGTGGTGAAGGGCAGGGGTTACGCGAGCCACGACAGGCGTATTTCCGGTGGCAGTAGCTGGGGGCAGAGGCCAGAGGCAGACAGTAGCAGGGCGTGGCCAGAGTGCGGTGCGAGGCATCGATCGGCGGTCCACCGTGCAGGGAGCGGCGAGCAGCGACCTACCCCAGGCTTGGCCGCGCCGGGCCGTCCGGGACACCTGGCTGCGCTCCGCGCGTGGAGCGGTCCCCAGCTCTCCAACTGCAGCCAGCGGGGGCTGGGGTACACGGCGCCAGCGAAAGCTGGCCAGGAGGGTCGCTCTGTACAATAGCGGCATAAAGATTGCCAGGCCGGAATAATTAATATCCAAGAACAGGGCACTGCTCTTGCCGAAGTTCAGAACTGCCACTGTTCACAACTCTAACGGACTGTGGAGCTTCAGTTTGATGCTTACATCCTGAAATAGAATCATTATACACTACTGGCCATTAAAATTGTTACACCAAGAAGAAATGCAGATGATAAACGGGTATTCATTGGAAAAATATGTTATACTAGAACTGACATGTGATTACATTTTCATGCAATTTGGATGCATAGATCCTGAGAAATCGGTACCCAGAACAACCACCTCTGTCCGTAATAACGGCCTTGATACGCCTGGGCATTGAGTGAAACAGAGCTTGGATGGCGTGTACAGGTACAGCTGCCCATGCAGCCTCAATACGTTACCGCAGTTCCTCATGAGTAGTGGCTGGCGTATTGTGATGAGCCATTTGGTCGGCCACCATTGGTCAGACGTTTTCAATTGGTGAGAGAACTGGAGAATGTGTTGGCCAGGGCAGCAGTCGAACATTTTCTGTATCCAGAAAGGCCCGTACAGCACCTGCAACATGCGGTCGTGCATTATCCTGCTGAAATGTAGGGTTTCGCAGGGATCGAATGGAGGGTAGACCCATGGGTCGAAACACATCTGAAATGTAATGTCCGCTGTTCAAAGTGCCGTCAATGCGAACAAGAGGTGACCGTGACATGTAACCAATGGCACCCCATACCATCACGCCGGGTGATTCGCCAGTATGGCGATGACGAATACACGCTTCCAATGTGCGTTCATCGCGATGTCGCCAAACGCGCATGCGACCATTATAATGCTGTAAACAGAACCTGGATTCATCCGAAAAAAACACGTTTTGCCATTCGTGCACCCAGGTTCGTCGTTGAGTGCACCATCGCAGCCGCTCTTGTCTGTGATGCAGCGTCAAGGGTAACCGCAGCCATGGTCTCCGAGCTGATAGTCCATGATGTAAACGTAGTCGAACTGTTCGTGCAGATGGTTGTTGTCTTTGCAAACGTCCCCATCTGTTGACTCAGAGATCGAGACGTGGCTGCACGATCCGTTACAGCCATGCGGATTAGATGCATGTCATCTCGACTGCTAGTGATAGAGGCCGTTGGGATCCAACACGGCGTTCCGTATTACCCTCCTGAACCCACCGATTCCATATTCTACTAACAGTCATTGGATCTCGACCAACGGGAGCAGCAATGTCGCGATACGATAAACAGCAATCGCGATAGGCTAAACCCGACCTTTATCGAAGTCGGAAACGTGATAGTACGCATTTCTCCTCCTTACACGAGGCATCACAACAACGTTTCACCAGGCAACGCCGGCCAACTGCTGTTTGTGTATGAGAAATCGGTTCGAAACTTTCCTAGTGTCAGCACGTTGAAGGTGCCGCCACCGGCGCCAACGTTGTGTGAATGCTCTGAAAAGCTAATCATTTGCGTATCACAGCATCTTCTTCCTGTCGGTTAAATTACGCGTCTGTAGCACGTCATCTTCGTGGTGTAGCAATTTTAATGGCCAGTAGTGTAATTGTTAGGATATAGTATATGTCGAGATACATTGCAATTTAACTCATCGTATAAGCTTTTTTCAGAAAATCATGTTCGAGCACTTAGAAACGGTTGAAAAATAAGAACGCCACGTCGGTAAAATTACTACAACGAGGAACATTTAACATCTATTTTCAATGTCTCACTTGATAGGCTGTCGGTTTACGTAAGCAAAGGACGAGCGTTCGAATTTTTTTTATTTAGACCTGTGCAGGTAATATTTTAAGCCTTATTTCGCTACAAATTGTGTAGATGTAGGCTTTTATAGGTTCCACATTCTTTCAAAAGTTTCCATTTTATAATACTCTGACCTTCAAACAGACAGATTGTCATAGTAAAAATATTGAAAATGGATGTATTTATTTGTAATTACTTCGATTGCCACCTGGTGTCTCTATAGTTTTGAGCTAAGAGCAAAGTATCAGCTGACTGGCATACGTCGCAGATCTGCTTCGAAATGCAGATGTGAATGTTCCCCGGCGAATAATTGCTGTCTTTGAAAACTGCGTTATGGTGCTGATGCTTTCACAGAAAGCACATGGATTGGACAATTTAGAGACAATGGTGAGGTAGCCAGGCCTCGAGTCTCTACACAGAGACAAAATGAAGAATTAGTCAGAGTGGCCCAGAATGCTCATTTTGTCACTCATCCGGAAACTGACGAGAACTTCAAATTTGCCGGGCTCGAGGAGAACCGCTCTCAGAAGGTTAAAGGACCTTGGAATCAGGTCCCGTCGTGCTCTCATCAACGAACCGTTGTCTGGAGGAGAACTGCTCTCAGAAGGTTAAAGGACCTTGGAATCAGGTCCCGTCGTGCTCTCATCAACGAACCGTTGTCTGACGAATAAGTCGTGGATACACTAGTAATTGTGAGCTCCTGGGAAGATGTCGAGTAAAGGAAAGTCATTTTCCCCGATGAGTGCACAACTGAGTCCGCGAGCAGAGGTTATTTGCCATACAGATGGGCAACAATACAAGGCGCGCTTCGTGACCACAATCGCTAGAAGCGGACGCCTAAGTGTGAAATGTTCGGCCTGGATGTCTTACGTGGGTACAGGAACTTTAGAACGCTTCCAAGGCAAGTTCAGTTTAGCATAATATGAACTTTTCCTTGGAAATGTAATCATCCCTGGTGCTCGACTTTATTACCCCGAACGATGTCGCACTTACTAACATGATAATCATCCATCACACACTGGCATTAGGTTTCAGAGCTGGTTTCAAAGGAGGGAGAATATTATTCAATGCCTTCCGTTTCCTCCAGAGTCATCTGATCTCAGTCCCGTAGAGCACATATGGGATCAGCTTAAGAAGACTCTGCGGAACAATTGGCGAGACCGTTCTCAAATAAATGGTTCAAATGGCTCTGAGCACTATGGGACTTAACATCTTAGGTCATCAGTCCCCTAGAACTTAGAACTACTTAAACATAACTAATCGAACCCGGGAACCCGGTCGTGGGAAGCGAGAACGCTACCGCACGACCACGAGATGTGGACAGACCCTTCTCCGTGAACTGTGTATGCTCTAAGGGATTTGGTTCATTCTTCACGGGAGAGAATTGTCATGGATGAGGACTTCTTCCTTAGATTTGTCAGTTCTATGTCTCGAAGGATCCAAGCTGTTCTCGATGCCAATGGCATGTTTACAAAATACTGAACCTATAAAAAGCCTACTCTTCATTTTATTTTATTTCATTTTTCTGTAAAAGTCCTACGTAGTTACCAAGTAAACAATATTTGTATCTAGTTACTACTATATTATTTGTATTTTTATGGGAGTTCAGAAGAATATCATCTTGCACAATATTATTTGTATTTTTGTAGGAGGTCAGGAGAATATCACCCTCCAAGGAAGATTATTTTTATTTTTGTTGGAAGTGAGATGAATATCGCCTTCCAAGGCTAATTATTTTTAGACATCAAATTCACAAACAATATTTAGTTATTTACCGAGGAAAATTCTGCAAAAAGTATAAAAAGAACATGTAATTTACTAACAAAAAGTAAATAAAGCACAAAACATTTGCGACGTTATTAAAAAGCCATGTGGCTTTTCGCGGATGATGCTGTAATATACAGAGAAGTTGCAGCATTAGAAAATTGTAGCGAAATGCAGGAAGATCTTCAGCAGTTAGGCACTTGGTGCAGAGAGTGGCAACTGACCCTTAACATAGACAAAAGTAATGTATTGCGAATACATAGAAAGAAGGTACCAGGTTGAGATTCATTGGGAGAGTCCTTAGAAAATGTAGTCCATCAACAAAGGACGTGTCTTACAAAACACTCGTTCGACCTATACTTGAGTATTGCTCATCAGTGTGGGATCCGTACCAGATCGGGTTGACGGAGGAGATAGAGAAAATCCAAAGAAATGCGGCGCGTTTCGTCACAGGGTTATTTGGTAACCGTGATAGCGTTACGGAGATGTTTAACAAACTCAAGTGGCAGACTCTGCAAGAGAGGCGCTCTGCATCGCGGTGTAGCTTGCTCGCCAGGTTTCGAGAGGGTGCGTTTCTGGATGAGGTATCGAATATATTGCTTCCCCCAACTTATACCTCTCGAGGAGATCACGAACGTAAAATTAGAGAGATTCGAGCGCGCGCGGAGGCTTTCCGGCAGTCGTTCTTCCCGCGAACCATACGCGACTGGAACAGAAAAGGGAGGTAATGACAGTGGCACGTGCCCTCCGGCACACACCGTTGGGTGGCTTGCAGAGTATAAATGTAGATGTAGATATAAAATAAAAAGGATATCACGAGATTCGAACCAATACATCCTACAGCTACGAGTACAGAAAACTAACATGCTACCGATCTCTCCATTTCAGCTTGCTGCTCAACAGTCCTACCGTAGCTGAGGAACAGATATTGAACTGGAAATAGCGGATACTGGAAGGCACATCGACTCTCTCTTGTAAAACATGCGTAATGACTTACAAAAATATGACAATCAGCTGATACGTTTCTGTTTGCTTAGATTTATAAAGACACCAGGTGGCGATCGAAGTAATTACAAATAAATACATCCATTTTCAATATTGTTATTATGACCATTTGTCTGTCTGTTTAAAGATTAGACTGTTATAAAATGGAATCTTTTGAAAGTATGTCGAAGCTAGAAAAGCCTACAACTGAAGCTAGAAAAGCCTACAACTGCACAGTTTGTAGCGAATTATGGTTTAAAATATTACCTGCACAGGTCTAAATTTTTTTAAAAAATAGCTGTTGATTCCAATTAAATTCGAACGCTCGTCCTTTACGTTCGTAAACTCTCGGCCTGTTCACTGAGCCGTTGAAACAAATGTCAGACTCGATTAGTTGTAGTAATTCTACCAGTGTGGAATTCTTATATTTCAACTGTTTCCAGTTGCTCGAATAATTGGTTTCAAAAGAGATGATACGATGAGTTAAATTACAACGAATGTCGGTCTATACTGTATCCTAACTATTACTTTGCTTCTATCTGATGATGTAAACACCAAGCTGAAGCTCCACAGACCGCTAGAGTTGCGAACACCAGCACTTCTGAACTTGAGCATGCGCAATGCTCTCTTCTTGGACTCTAAATTATTCGGGCCCAGCAGTCTTTCTGGCTCTCATTGTACATACACTATCGAATCAAGACCAGCCAGACACCCCAATGTAAAGCGGTATTTACCACTAGAGGTTACAAGGGGCGGACCTGCCAGTATTAAAAGCTGTATGAAGATGGCATCAGTTCTTTCGGACATGTCCGAAAGAACAGATGCCATCTTAATATAGTTAAGCCTAACCGGCCATTGACCTCCTTCTGTGCGGATGCACAAGTATTGCCCGAACTCTTACGGGACTCGGTAAGAGTAACGGGTATAATGGCAGGGGCCCTACGAATGTAGTGTGTGGACTATAAGTTGAGAATGTTGGTCCCACGGGGAGCGTGACGGCGATAAATCCCTGCAGTCGCACTATCCTCTCTGCCCTCGGTGGCTCAGATGGACAGAGCGTCTGCCATGTAATCAGGAGATCCCGGGTTCGAGTCCCGGTCCGGCCACACATTTTCATCTCTCCCCGTTGATGTATCTCAACGCCCGTCAGCAGGTAATGGTATTGATTTAATTGTAATTTCAGTATTAAAGACGGTGGGAGTATTGTGTTGCCAGAAAAGAAACAGCAGTAACCGATGGGTCGGTCACTTGAGTAACAAATCACTAGCGACATTCCGACCCTTCTCAAGCTTCCCAAGTCACCCAGTTGGTGATGGGACTACAAAGGAACAACCAAAGCTAAATCGAGACCAGGCAGAACTCATGTGTTGACAGACAGACCGTTGAGCACTGCGGGGCCCGAGTATAAAGAATCGTATGAAACCAACAACATCTTTGACGCAGAGAGTTATGAAGAAAGTGACACAGTACCCAATCAGCTCCTCACAGCCCACATATTTGGGGTAGTCAAAGCTAGGCGACGCATGAGTTGCTGTATGAAGCAACACCACTGGACAGTGGATGACTGGAAACGATGGAATTGGAGTGGTGAATCACGCTAATACCTGTGACAATTCGATGCCAGAGTTAGGGCTTGACGAATGTCTGGAGCACGTTACCTACCATAATGTGTAGTGCCAACTGAGAAATACAGAGGAGGTGGTGTTACGGTATGGGAATGTTTTTCCTGCTTAGAATGTGATCGCCTTGTTGCACGTAATAAAACGCTAAGTGCGGAGCGTTGTGTACTGCGTACAGTAGAGGAACAAGTTCGTCCTCTTAGCTGAGAGTTCAGCGCGTCTGACTGCCAAGCAGCAGACCGGACTTCGATTCCCAGCCGGGTCGGAGATTTTCTCCGCTCTGGGAGTGGGTGTCCTCTGGGAATGGTCCTCATCATCATTTCATCATGATCGACACGAAAGTCGCCCAGTGTGGCGGCAACTGAAAAGACTCGCATCTTGGCGGCCGAACTTCGCGAGACGGGGGCTTCCAGCCATCAATGCCATGCGATCATTTCATGTCAGTACAGTGGAGGAACAGTTAGGAGTCGATGATTGTTTGTATCAGCGTGACATTGCACCCTATCATAAATCAGCATCTGTGAGCAAAGGATTTCTCGACTATAATACTCCTGAAGGGGACTGACCTGTCCAGACTCCTGCACTGAACTCAACAGAACATCTTTGGGATGATGTAGAATGTCAACTTCTTCGATCCAGACCCTCCCCCCCCCCCTCCCCCAGCTTTGAACAACACTACCTCCTCTAGTTTCGGCTCTTGAGGACGAGTTGGTTCCCATTCCTCTGCAGATATTCTGACACATGCCCGTACAAGATAATGCCTCTCCACACCGTAACACCTGCGCCATCAAAACGATCATATTCGACAATGTTCTGGGTGCATTACGTGTTCCCATCTATCGCCATATGACTACATAGGACATCAAAGAACATCGTGAACATCATCGTTTGGAGCTCAGGTCGTCGTGGAACGGGGAGTCATAATGTTACATGGGTGTACTGCCCTCCAAATCTGTGACAACGGTACACCCACTGATCAATGTTGGTGTGACACTGTAGGCCTTTACCATGTGCGTCTTTTCAGGTGTGCGTTCGGCCTTGACTTCATTTGTATGGATGACCGCAGCGAACTGCGCAGTTGGAGAACCTCTTGCAATGAGAGGATATTCTGTAAATTGACTGGCCTGTCCGTCCACCAGGCTTAAATCCCATAGAGCACGTGTGGGATGCTTTGGGGGGGGGGGGGGGGGGGGGGACGTATTCGATTTCAGCACTTTTACATGCACTAACGACCATCTGACAGTTGTAAACTGTTCTAATTGCTGCAAAAAAGTCATTTAATGACAAAATAATATATAATGCAGAGAATAAAAGCAAAGCAGTCTGGGATGATATAAAAAAAGGAAACGGGGAGAGGCAAACAAACGCAGAATAACAAACTGCTAAGGGAGGGGGATAAAGTAATAAATGATCCACAGCACTTAGCAAACTGTGTAAACGACCATTTTCAAGTATTGCAGGGAAGTTACAGCAAAAATTCCCCAAAACAAATATAACACCTCTAAATAATGTTGCACTAAATATAATGATGTGACTTCCAACCACAGAGAAAGAAATCAGTAAAACAATTCAAAAACTAAAATATAAAAAGTCAGTAGGCTTAGATGAAGTACCAATGTGTGTACTGAAACAATGCATAGGGATTATACAAGGCCCCTTAACAGATATAATAAATGAATCCTTCACATCAGGGACATATCCAGAACAGTTGAAACAGGCAAGAGTTGTACATTTGCTTAAGAACGGTAATGCAGAAGACATAGAAAATTACCGGCCCATTTCCCGGTTGTAAGCATTCTCCAAATTAATAGAAGCAATTATGAAAGACAGGTTAATGAATTACCTGCATATATACAATGATTTAAGCGAATCACAGTTTGGTTTCCGAAGTGGCAAAAATACGGAGTCAGCCATACTAAAATTCACAAAAGTTGTAGTTGATGCTCTTGATAAAGGTAAGTGTGTCACAGGCATATTTTTGGATCTTTCTAAGGCGTTTGATACAGTCGACCACAAGATTCTATTAAATAAATTAGAAGCATTAGGAATAAGAGGGGTAGCTAAAGACTGGTTTCGATCATACCTAACAGATAGGGTACAAAGAGTAGAGATAACACATACTTCAAATATATCTAAACATTTAGTAAAACACTTATCAGAACCAAAATACATTAATACAGGGGTTCCACACAGTAGCATATTAGGACCAATACTGTTCCTGATATACATCAGTAGTGTTACTCACGGTGGAAAAATCCTCTTCGCTGATGACAGCAATATTATAGTCATTGAGAAAACAAGAGAACTCCTTGCCGAGAAAGCAAATGAAACTCTCAAGGAAGTTTATGATTGGTCAATAAGTAATAAAGTGACGTTGAACATAAAGAAAACGATTGCCATGAATTTCAGTTTGAAAGGTAAAAATGAAAATGTAAAATTAAATGTAGATGGCACCTCTATAGCCTGTGTAACAAGTGCAGAATTTCTAGGAATGAATATTGATTCTCAGTTGAAGTGGTGTGAACACACAAAGGTACTTGCAAACAGAATGTCATCAGCATGTTATGCCCTTAGAATTCTATCATCAATGTGTAACATGCAGTATCTTTTAGTTACATATTATTCATATGTACACTCAATTCTTAGCTATGGAATTCTTTTTTGGGGAACAAATGCACAAAATATGGGCACAATTTTCAAACTTCAGAAAATAGCCATAAGAATAATAATCAAAACTATTAGTCGAGCTCATTGTAAAGATCTGTTCAGAACACTAGGGATTTTAACTGCTCCATGTGAATATATTTACCACTTAGTTGTACACATCAAAAATAGCATTGGTAATTACTGCACAAACAGCTCTGTCCATGACCATGCAACAAGAGATAGACTCAACTTACATTTACATAGAAAAAATAATATAAAACTCAAAACAGCATTTTCTACCAAGGAATAAAACTGTACAATAAATTACCAAAACAGATTAAAGAAATTGCCAAAATACACTTATTTAAAAAGGCAGCTAAAAAGTACCTGTTATGCAATACATTTTATACACTGAAATATTAGTTAGATAAAACAGGGTAGGGGTTTGATAAAAAAAAGTTACACAAATAAATTATAATAATAATAATGATCATAAAATATCCAACAGTCACATTCCACATAACACCTTCACGTTATTTTTTTTTTTCCATTCTAGAAATTCTTACCCCCAAGCTATGCATAACACAGTCCTAACACCCCTTCCTCTTTCTGACCTCAACAACTGACTCATTATGGAGGGATGCTGACTCAGTTTTTCAGTATAGTAGATGGGAAGTTGCGGTACAGAAAATGGCCCAGAGATCACCAGTGTGCGTGCGTGTGTGTGTGTGTGTGTGTGTGTGTGTGTGTGTGTGTGTGTGTGTAGTGAGTGAAGCGATATGAAACAACGTGTGTATAGTGTGTGCAGTGACTGACTGTGAGATATGAGTGAACAACGTGGCATTGCAGTATTTAATAAGTTATTTGTAAAAAAATATTGTATACCAGGAGCAAATCTAATGATTGTCTCTAACTAGAGGTCTGTAAATATATGTGTGTACGAATTAGCTTATTTTAAATTTATCTAAATTTGTAAATACTTTTACATGTCCTATATCCTTGTGAAAAGAGATCTACGGATGAATAAAGCTACTGCTACTACTCCTAAACAGCGCTGGTGGAGGAACCGAACTCTGTACCACACGAACTCCTTACCAACGTTGTGGCCAGCATGGGAGCACGTTGCAGACAATGCACTGCCGTTCATGATGATCACACACCATATTAAGAACCATGCCCCGCCTTTTGTAGTGTCCGGAGGACCATCATCAATCGCTATGACTACAGTGTAATTATTGTTTCTGAGCAAAAGTATCATTTCTGTTCGTCTCATAGCGTATTTCTTTCAGTTACCTTATAAAATTCTGTAGCACTTCTTTCTATGTATTGTTCAGGCTCAATCGAGTTGTTGTTGTTGTTGTGGTCTTCAGTCCTGAGACTGGTTTGATGCAGCTCTACATGCTACTTTATCCTGTGCAAGCCTCTTCATCTCCCAGTACCCACTGCAACCTACATCCTTCTGAATCTACGCAGTGTAGTCATCTCTTGGTCTCCCTCTACGATTTTTACCCTCCATGCTGCCCTCCAATACTAAATTTGTGATCCCTTGATGCCTCAGAACATGTCCTACCTACCGATCCCTTCTTCTAGTCAAGTTGTGCCACAAACTTCTCTGCTCCCCAGTCCTATTCAATACCTCTCATTAGTTACATGATCTACCAACCTAATCTTCAACATTCTTCTGTAGCACCACATTTCGAAAGCTTCTATTCTCTTCTTGTCCAAACTATTTATTGTCCATGGTTCACTTCCATACATGGCTACACTCCATACAAATACTTTCAGAAACGAATTCCTGGCACTTAAATCTATAGTTGATGTTAACAAATTTCTCTTCTTCAGAAACGCTTTCCTTGCCATTGCCAGTCTACATTTTATATCCTCTCTACTTCGACCATCATCAGTTATTTTGCTCCGCAAACAGCAAAACTCCTTTACTACTTTAAGTGTCTCATTTCCTAATCTGATACCCTCAACATAACCCGACTTAATTCGACTACATTCCATTATCCTCGTTTTGCTTTTGTTGATGTTCATCTTATATCCTCCTTTCAAGACACTATCCATTCCGTTCAACTTCTCTTCCAAGTCCTTTGCTGTCTCTGACAGAATTATAGTGTCATCGGCGAACCTCAGCATCTTTATATCTTCTCCATGGATTTTAATACCTACTCCGAATTTTTCTTTTGTTTCCTTTACTGCTTGTTCAACATACAGATTGAATAACATCGGGGAGAGGCTACAATCCTGTCTCACTCTCTTCCCAACCACTGCTTCCCTTTCATGTCCCTCGACTCTTATAACTGCCATCTGGTTTCTGTACAAATTGTAAATAGCCTTTCGCTCCCTGTACTTTACCCCTGCCGCCTTCAGAATTTGAAAGAGAGGGTATTCCAGTCAACATTGTCAAAAGCTTTCTCTAAGTCTACAAATGCTAGAAACGTAAGTTTGCCCTTCCTTAATCTAGCTTCTAAGTTAAGTCGTAGGGTCAGTATTGCCTCACGTGTTCCAACATTTCTACGGTATCCATTGAGTTATGTTACTTGGTAGCGACACATCAACCGAAAGCTACTTTCGTGCTTTAGTTTTTCACACCAAAGTATAATGTTATCAGCAGCACTCTGGAGCTCTATGCTGGACTGTCGTCGTGTTTCTGGTCTTGAGCAAGATAGACTTAGAAGAATGTACACCTTGCTCCGAGACATTATCAAAAGATTAAAATAGAAATATGTGTATTACGCTAGTGAGTTGTCCATGTCAGGAGTGTCCAAGAGTTCAAAAAGGAGAAAGTACCAGTGAAGCAGTTCTGACCTCGCACTAATCAGCGGAAGAAAGACTAAAGAACAGTCGAGAAACTTTTATACTGTTTCTGGACCCAAAGAAAACCTTTCACAATCCAAAGTGAAGTAAGACAATCGAAATCAAGACAAGGATAAGGAAAAAGCATATAATTCGTAGGACTGTATATGTAATGTAGTAGTGAATATTGAAATTAACAGTTGTGAACCAAACTCCTGTTCTGTGAAATTAAATGATTGTAACATAATCTATTTACAATTATGCAGCTGGGGCACCTAATTTATAATTAATTTACAAATTCCACACTCATGTGCATTCTTGTATATTTAATAAATGAAACCCTAGTTTAAAAAATCCTTCGTGGCAGTACCCTGAGAAGATGGTTTCAAAAAAACAAACAGTTGTATGATTAGACTGGGATATTATAACCAATTACACATTTCAATCGTAGAATTTGTGTATCACACGACCTGTAATCCGAATACGGAACCTTATCAGGTTTGAGCCAACATTCTGGCTGTAGCTCTCACAGGGCACTGCCCTCGTCCACCGTGTTGTACTGGACTCCTTTACGCAAATACAGAATAATAAACAGTACAAAAACGTTTAGAAAATGTCCAATAATAAACACTGAAAAAAGTTTATAAAATGTGCACTAATGTAGTTTGCAAATTTTAGAGATCGCATATAAATAAAAAAATTACATGCTGTTGAAGGAAGTGCTAGAACACCCATCCACCTTCTTATCCAAACAATCCTGTGAACGGGTCAACAAACTTTCGTGATGCACACCTTGGCAGTTTGTTAGTCTTTGTGAAACATGGGCCAGGAACGGTGAGCAAAGGAAACAGTGTTTCATGCTCTGAGTTCAGTAATAAACATCAACCGTACCCAAACTTTACCGGCCACTGAACTTTTCAAAAGCTTTTTCTCTCTTGCAGATGCGAAACGCTGCCTTGCGCTTCTATTATTACAAATCTGTAACATGCTAGTTAGATATTTCGTTCATAACATTCAATTTCTGCTGCGTTAGTCTCTTTAAAATCAAAACTTGCGTTTAAAATTTGTATTACCTGAATTTTCGCGTACAGTCTCGCAGCACTATAAAGAGCTAGCTAGCCTTGTTCACTTTTTCCCTGAAACAGAAAAAATAAATTCTTTGAATTGCACTTACTGACACCTGTGACCAATCATGAAATACTATTTTGTTTTTATTAATTTGTATTAGAGCCGTATCTCATTTTCAGGAGAGTCATGTTTTACGTTTAATGACTGACTGGTCGTAATTATCTGAACTCTTATTTCCTTTCATATACGACCTGCCGCGGGGCGGGGTCGGTCGTCAGCGTTTTTGTTAATGCTATCGTTCAGTTCAACTACCTCAATAGGATTCTTGCCGATGTCCCTTCACACTAATTGATTTTTATGCACTGATAAGTTCGGAATGGCCTCAAATGATAGTGAAAGTCAATCTGTTATTGTTCATAACTTGGTTTTAAAAAAAGCGTAGGTTTTATGAGTTTTAAGTAATTGTCTTTATCTCCAGAACTATAACAAATAAAATTCTGAAATTTTGACAGCATCATTCGATTAATAACAAAAGGCTGTGTACCAAATTTGAACAAAATCAGATTATAACTAATGTGGATTATTTAGATTCGTGGAGGGTATGAATCTTCGTATCGACTGAATATTACGCTATGCAGTTCTCTGTTATCTGAGCTGTGAGCAAAGCGTGTATATATATATATATATATATATATATATATATATATATATATATATATATATATATCCGTACTAGACGGATGCGTGTCATCTCGTAATAACTTACTGCGTTACAAATCATGACGAGTGAATAATATTCATGAAATGTTTCTCCTGATATGCCGTCGAACTGGTGTCGTCACCGTACAAAATAGGTCTTCGCACTCCTGAATGGTGTTTATGACTTCCCCAGGAAGGACAGCACGCCCTGTTGACCTTCCCTCATCGGAAAGGGCGTGCGGTTCTTCCCGGGGATCTTCGAAGACTGAGGGTTAGATTTTAAATTCTCGTGAGTTCGAGCAGATTAGGGACATCTGGTGTTGTGTTACGCTCGAAGCCTAATTGAACTTCCTACACTAGCGCGTGATGAATGAATATGTAAACCGTTTTGTCTGGTTTTGTCACCGTGTGATCATCCTTCACGTTCCTCCTAGCGAGTCGAGAGCTGGCAACCATCCTTGTTGCTCGGTAGTATAATTAGTTGGATGGATGTGTGACTCCTCGGTCGCGTGCGCATACCACTGATGGACTAAGTTGTTGTATTTGAGTGGGCAGGTACAAAATAAGTTCTATGAAGATCTTTCTTTAATTTTTGCGCTTTTAAGAAGGCTGCTGGTGAGGTATGAATTCCAGCAAGTGTTTCGTAATGTTACGTCACGTTTGCCCGGTCTGCAAGAACTATCAGAAACACCTATAAAAGCTAAGAAAAGTGTTTAAATTAGTGACAGCTGAATCAGCAGTCACTTAGTTTTGCATCTTGTGCCACTAAAAAAATGGTTCAAATGGCTCTGAGCACTATGGGACTCAACTGCTGTGGTCATCAGTCCCCTAGAACTTAGAACTACTTAAACCTAACTAACCTAAGGACATCACACTCATCCATGCCCGAGGCAGGATTCGAACCTGCGACCGTAGCAGTCGCACGGTTCCGGACTGCGCGCCTAGAACCGCGAGACCACCGAGGCCGGCTGTGCCACTAAAACATTATCCACTGAAAACTTGTCAGCGGTAGCGTTCTATCTTGCGTTTCGTGCTTAAGAAAGGATGAGTTGTCTGCTTGCTATGTATTCGTAGCCGCTGGCTAAAAATTTGATTAATGCTGGTAATGTTCATGCAACTGCCGACAAGTCTTTTCTGATCACGACACGTCTTACTCATTTGAAAATCCGTGAACGGTACAGTTTTCTTAATTTGTTTCTCGCTTACTATGAGGGTTTGACACCTGTATGCACGTATCACAAGATCTTTCACATTTGGCACTGAAGCTGTGAATAAGAAATAGGCAAGAAATCAGTTCTGTGGACTCGTAGGCAAATCATATGGAAAAGATTACTCAGGAATGACGCGTATTTAATAGGACAACATTTTTATGTTGATATTTGTTTTGCAAATCAAACTGCCTTTTCCTGCTGCTAGTTATTTTATTTAATCCATACGCGTTGCGCCTTCTACTCTTTTAATGCATCATCAATGGGATCTATAATGATACAGTTTTGTTAGTTATAGATTATCAAACAGTTCACATCGCGATTTTTTGTAAAAATGTAATTACTTACGATTTGCTGATCTGCGTTTCCTCACATCTGGTCTGGAGCTCGCACTACCACTTTTATCACTGTTCTATATTCACCTCTTCTTGTTTTCACCATCCACACACTGTTCAGCATGTTTCTCACTCTCTTTTGTGGTGGACTATCGTTCTTCTGTCACTCGATACAACTGTTTCGTCGTACACTTCTTTTCACAGCGTACATATTGCGACTCCATTACGTATTTCATCGTCTTTGGTATATTTACTTATGTGTCGACAACCTAACGAAGTATATGTTCGTTACTAACTTCTGTTTATGCAGTTTATACCGTGTGTGCTTATGAGTGAGAGAGAGGGGGCGGAAGAGCCGATTTTTTTTTGGGGGGGGGGGGGGGGGGTTGGGGGGTGGCGGTAGTACTAGCTGTTAGCGAGTGGCTGAAACTTTGGTGACAGCTGTTTTGACTTTTCGTTTCATTATTCTGGGGAAGGGGCATGGATGAGTGAGTGTAAAGATGTTGGTTTCTATTATTATTACACTGAACAATATTTTTATATTTATCCTTTTTGCGAACATTATTCTATTATTTTATCTATTAGTGTAAATAATGAATTGCTTGGCATGTGTACTTGGTCATTTGTACTTGGTCATTCAAAATGTTTGCAGCGCGTTGGTGTTCCAACGGACACCGTATTCTCGAACTCGGAAATCATTTCTGCAACTTCGATCTTTTGTGCGTGAAAATACCTTATGTGTGATACAAATTTAATTTTAATATCATGCAGCCGGCCGTTGGGGCCGAACGGTTCTAGGCGCTTCAGTATGGAATCGCGCTACTGCTACGGTCGCAGGTTCGAATCCTGCCTGGGGCACTGATGTGTGTGATGTTGTGTGATGTCCTTAGGTTAGTTAGGTTTAATTAGTTCTAAGGGACTGATGACCTCAGATGTTAAGTCCCATAGTGCTCAGAGCCATTTTTTAATATCATGCATTCATTTCGTGTTGAAAACTTTTATAAACGTCATTACACTGTCATTTTTGCTCAGTTATTATTTTCTTGGAATGTATACGTCACACCATTATTGGTTGCAGATGTCAGTCTCTTTCGCGAATGCGTGGGATGGTACAACTCCTTTTATCTCAGCCACTGACTTCCCTTCCCGTACAGGATTCGAGTCGTAAGAGTAGTTATGAAACAACTAATTAGCTGGTAGCTAGACTTCACGTAGTGTTTCTCAGTAACTGGTACCTCAATTAGGCTAGCTCGTCAGACCATAACCAGATCTTGCCTTCCAGTTGAGATATAGTTGGCTGAGTGCTTGTTCATTCACTTCTTTGTTGTGTAACAACTTTTTTAGCTAGTGACACACTTACCTAAATATTTGAAGCGTTTTTCAGAGCTAATGAATTCTTTCAGTGGAAGGTAAAAGGAAATAAGTTCAGAGTTTAGCGTCGCATCAATGCAGATGTTATTACAGATGGTGGTGAGTTGCACAAGACTGGGGCAGGAAATCACTCGGAGACTACTTTAAGACACCTCTGTGTTATTCAACTTGAATGCCTTAGGGAAATCTAAAGCAGGATAGTTGGTTGGTGATTAGACGTGTTCAATGTGAAATGTAGTATTATTGTTGTTGTCCTGCCCTTTATTGGCAGGTTAGCTACCTTCTTCTGACTGTCACCCTTTACTATGGCATGGATTGCATTTTAACTGCAAATGCATGATCCCCTACTTGAATGATGTTTTGGGTCATAGGGAAGTCCGTACCAGCTTTTCGCATTTGATAGTTGTAAGATCTCGTTAAATATTTGGAAATATATTCTGCTACAACAAATATATTCCACAGATATCTATGTGAAGTGTAGTATTATTGTTGTTGTCCTGCCATTTACCGGCAGGTTAGGTAGGTTGTTCTGGCTGTCAGAATTTACAATGCCATTGATTGAATTTAAACTGCAAATGTGGGATCCCCTACTTGAATGACGGTGTTGGGTCATAGAGAAGACAGTACCCACTTATCTGAATTGAAACGTTCTTATATCTCGTTAAAATTTTTAATGCTATATTCTGCTAAAGCAAATACATTCTACAGATATGATTGAGAAATGTGTCCGCCCCAGTAGCTGAGTGGTCAGCGCGACAGACTGTCAATCCAAAGGACTCGGGTTCGATTCCCAGCTGGGTCGGAGAATTTCTCCACTCAGGGACTGGGTGTTGTTTTGTCCTAATTATCATCATTTCATCCCAATCGACGCGCAAGTCTCCGAAGTGGCGTCAAATCGAAAGACTTGCTCCAGGCGAACGGTCTACCCGACGGGAGGCCCTAGTCACACGACATTTCGTTTTCATTTCAATGAAAAATGTAGTATTATTTTAGTTGTGCCGAACTTTATCGGCAGGTTAGCCAGCTTCTGGCTGTCTCCATTTATTATACCATCGATTGCATTTTAACTGTGTTTGTTGGTGATTAGACCTGTTCAATATATTCCCTGCTGCACTATATAGCTCAGTATGTTCTTCTTTTCTTTCTTCTTCGTTTGCTTCTTTTTTTCTATTAGATAAACTCCTGTCTCTGGCAGTGATATACCTAGCATATCGACAGTGGACGTAAAATTGATTCCATACTTTTGAGACTACTAATTAAATTGAGTGCATATAGAGTAGCGTCTCAGTTGTGTGACTGGATTCGTGATATCCTTTCAGAAAGGCCACAGTTCGTAAAAATTGACGGAAAGCCATCGAGTAAAACAGAATCAGTATCTGGCGTTCCCCAAGGAAACGTTACAGGCCCTTTGCTGTTCCTGGCCTACGTAAACGATTTAGGAGACAATAGATTGTTTGCAGATGATGCTGTTATTTACTAGCATGTAAAGTCATCAGATAATGACTAGCGGACTGCGAAATGATTTAAACAAGATATCTGTATGGTGCAAAAATGATAATTGACTCTAAATCAAGAAAAGTGGCAAGTCTTCTATATAAGCACTAAAAATAATCCGTTAAATTTCAGATACACGATAAATCACACAAATCTAGAGACTGTAAAGTCATTTAAATACTTAGGGATTACAATTACGAATAGCTTAACCTGGAATGGTGGCATAGATAATGTTGTAGGAAAAGTAAACTGAAGACTGCGATTTATTGTAGGAACACTTAGAAAATCTAAGAAGTCTACTACTAAAGAGACTGCTTACACTTGTCCGCCATCTTCTGCAGTATTGCTGTGTACTGTGGGATCCCCATCAGATAGGACTGATGGAGGTCATCGAAAAAGTTCAAAGAAGGGCACCTCGTTTTGTATTCTCGCGAAATAAGTGAGAGAGTACCACGGATATGATACACGAACTGGGGTGGCACTCATCAAAACAAAGGCGTTTTTCTCTGCGGGAGGATCTTCTCATGAAATCATCACCTTTCTCCTCAGAGGTGCCCATCTATTTAGGGGGAAATGATCATCATGATAAGATAAGAGAAATTGGAGTTCTCACGGAAAGATTTAAGTGTTCATTTTTCCCGCGCGCTGTTCAAGAGTGGAACGGTAGAGAAATAGTTTAAGTGTGGTCCGATGGGACCTCTGCCAAGCACTTAATTGTAAATAGCAGGGTAATCGTGTAGATGTAGATGTACTTTGTACCTGCGGCAACTTCGACTTTGCAACCCCTCCCCCTTCCCAACCCCTACCCCCTGCCCACAACGCCCCATGTCTAGTTTAAGCCCGAAATACCGAAGTACTTCCCGGCCCGACGCTCTGGACAAAAGGCTTGCAGTTGAGCCATAAAAAAAATGGTTCAAATGGCTCTGAGCACAATGGGACTTAACTGCTGCGGTCATCAGTCCCCTAGAACTTAGAACTACTTAAACCTAACTAACCTAAGGACATCACACACATCCATGCCCGAGGTAGGATTCGAACCTGCCAACATAGTGGTCGCGCGGTAGCAGACTGTATCTCCTAGAACCGCTCGGCCACTCCGGCCGGCAGTTAAGCCATACCTTGTGAGACTTTCCACAAAGACACAGAAGACAGGCATATACAATTTACGTGTGCTGTGCTTCGCTCTAAAACGAGTGCTCCATTTAAAGACCACCGAATTACGCTGATAATTTACTGAGGAACTGCGGCACTTGTGCGGTACGTTAATGGTCTTACCGCTACAAACAGACCCGATGTTCAGCTGCAGCCTTCCTGGCGGTTTAGGAATGCAGATAAACAGTTGGATCCATTCACAGTGATCTCCTCAAGAAAGCCTGGCTTGGAAGACAGTGAGTGGACGTCGCTGCGAGTAGAATTGGCGCCAGCACGTAGACCGAGTTCATGTGCTCCACTCCAGCTTCTGCCTAGCGACTTTTCGAAGAGCACCCTGTAACCAAGACAGACAGGGTGGTGTTACCTAACCTCAATCGTTCATTGGGTGTCCTTCCAAACTGAGCCCACCAATGACACGGCGATACAATGCAAAATTCAGCACGCTCAAGGACAAGAGTGGGGAAAGAATAACAAAACTATTGGCCAGGCAAATTCAAGTGATCATTCGGAGCATTCCGGGAGGACAGAGAGAGATTTCTGTAGGTCATCAAGAGAGTATAAGAACTTTCAGCACTGCAACGCGTCAGCAATCGTAAGTATCGATGTACTTGGAACTTATTATATTGTGTGTAACATAACGGGCTGCCAAGCGCGCTAAGAAATTAACTGTCGCCGTGGAGAGTTATAAACTGTTTATTACTTGTGCTACTGTTGTTCACTAGAGCTGTGACTTAGCAAACGCGATTGCTAAAGCGGGTCGGCAATAACTTCGCGAACGGCGATAAAAACGCTTTGTATACTTTATACGAGACGTAGTAAAAGAAACACGTGTGTATGGAACTTTGTAATCGCGCACATTATGAAGAAGGCGTGGTTACCCACACTCAAACCTAGGTAAACACCAGGTAGTTTGTGCAATCGAGGCGGATTTTTCAAAATTATTTCATCAAGAGAGTAATTCAAAGAAGCTTTCCAATGGGTATTCTGAGGTTCATTCAGAAGATTTTCATACGAGGCCCTAGTAGGATATTCACGACGCCATTATCGATTTATTACAGTAGCACATGTTATAAAACGGATCTGCATATGGCCATTGCTGATCGAAAGCGGAAGTCTAAGGACCAGTCGTTCTCTGGACATGGACGGAAATAAGTGTTTCGACGATGCTGTGCTAAGCTGTGGCCACGGTGACTGCAACCACATCACAGTACTTCTGCGGCGTCTGAGGGTTGTTGCATTGCTTCATTCTGCATTGTATTACTCTGTAGTATGAAATGTAAATGATTTTGCATTATTAACTTTGCTTTAATAAGTCACAGCTGCAAAATACTAACGCGAGTTCTTTACAGACGAATGGAAAAACAGGTAGACGCCGACCTCGGTGAAGATCAGTTTGGATTCCATAGAAATGTTGGAACACGTGAGGCAATACTGACCCTACGACTTATCTTAGAAAATCGATTAAGGAAAGGCAAACCTACGTTTCTAGCATTTGTAGACTTAGAGAAAGCTTTTGACAATGGTGACTGGAGTACTCTCTTTCAAATTCTAAAGGTGGCAAGGGTAAAATACAGGGAGCGAAAGGCTATTTACAATTTGTACATAAACCAGATGGCAGTTATAAGAGTCGAGGGGTATGAAAAGGAAGCAGTGGTTGGGAAAGGAGTGAGAGAGAGCTGTAGCCCCTCCGCGATGTTATTCAATCTCTATATTGAGCATGGAGAGCTGCATCAAACCAGTCCCTGGACTGAAGACCACAACAACAACATATTCAGCAAGCAGTAAAGGAAACAAAAGTAAAATTCGGAGTATGTATTAAAATCCATGAAGAAGAAATAAAAACTTTGAGGTTCGCCGATGACATTGTAATTCTGTCAGAGACTGCAAAAGACTTGGAAGAGCAGTTGAACGGAATGGACAGTGTCTTGAAAGGAGGATATAAGATGAACATCAACAAAAGCAAAACGAGGATAATGGAATGTAGCCGAATTAAGTCGGGTGATTAGGAAATGAGACACTTAAAGCAGTAAATGAGTTTTGCTATTTGGGGAGAAAAATAACTGATGATGGTTGAAGTAGAGAGGACATAAAACGTAGACTAGCAATGGCAAGGAAAGCGTTTCTGAAGAAGAGAAATTTGTTAACACCGAGTATAGATTTAAGTGTCAGGAAGTCGTTTCTGAAAGTATTTGTATGGAGTGTAGCCAGGGATGGAAGTGAAACATGGAAGATAAATAGTTTGGACAAGGAGAGAATAGAAGATTTCGAAATGTGGTGCTACAGAAGAATGCTGGAGATTAGATGGGTATATCACATAACTAATGAGAATTGGGGAGAAGAGGAGTTTGTGACACAACTTGACAAGGAGAAGGGACCGGTTGGTAGGACATGTTCTGAGGCATCAAGGGATCACCAATTTAGCATTGGAGGGCAGCGTGGAGGGTAAAAATCGTAGACCAAGAGATGAGTACACTAAGCAGATTCAGAAGGATGTAGGTTGCAGTAAGTACTGGGAGACGAAGAAGCTAGCAAAGGATAGAGTAGCATGGAGAGCTGCATCAACCCAGTCTCAGGACTGAAGACCACAACAACAACAACAACAACTTTGCTACATGAATCTCTTTTAAATGAGTATGCGAAAGTGTCTCTGTATGTTTGTTCTTCTTTGCAATGCTTTTGTGAAATTCGCTGTGTGAAGCCAAAAGCAACATGCAGCTCTTTTGTATGAACTGTGATGCGAGAGCGATATGAACAGCGGCTTTGAGTGGCTGTGCAGCATCGTGGTGTGCGCGAATGTGTTGCGTAATCATGCCAGACAGAAGCATACAAGACCGCGTTCTTATTTTTCGTTTACCGTATAACGTTATGAAACAAAATATGAGAGTAAGTTCCAGCAGTGATAATGCTTACGGGGAGGGACTGTGATTGTCATGGTAACCGAACTGTTCTGCACGTAACTGAGTTGCATGATCTAATGTACTTGGAACTTATTATCTTGTGTGTAACATAACGGGCTGCCAAGCGCGCTAAGAAATTAACTGTCGCCGTGGAGAGTTTTAAACTGTTTGTTACTTGTGATACTGTTGTTCACCAGAGCTGTGATTTCGCAATCGTGACTGCTAGAGGCGGGTGGGCTGTAACTTCGCGAACGGCGAGTAAAAGTGCATTGTATACTGTTTTCAAGCTTTATACGGGACGTAGTAACAGAAACACGTGTGTATGGAACTTTGTAATTGCGCACATACAAAACTGGCTCTACACAACAGCGATTACGTCCGACCAGCCTTCTACTCACTGAATCCACTGGAAGATAATATTACCGCCAGGAGAATCGTTTAATAAGCAAGAGGATGTATCAGCTGCGATGGTGTCCACCCTTAATAGCAGTTATTACTCTTTACTTTATCTGATTTATTCATTAGTTTATTTTAGTTGTTACTGCATGTGCTGTGCTTTTTATTTTGCAGGGATTTTATGAGTGTGAACAACGTTTTTATCACGCGTATTTACGTGTTTTGTTGTGGCACGCACCGCCCCGCGTAAATTGTGGTGTCCGCCATTAAATTTGAGCGCCGACCAATCGCAGTCAGGCGATTCGTCCGCGTATTACATTTGGGAAGTTTGAATATGACAGCTGTCAGTTATGTAAACTGTGTTTACATTCAATAACACGTCATATTATGACATACTCATGACCAGTTTCAAGTTTATTTGGCTCTTATAACTGAACAAAACTGTAACCATATCTTTAAATATTTACGAATTTATTTACTGGATTTTCCTGCTTTATGAACTTTTCGTCTTTGTTGCCAAATCTGAGCTGGTTACTTTAGTTAAGTTTGGAAGTAAGATAGTTTCTTTTTAGTTTAAATAATAGAAATTCACGGTCAAAATCGCGCAAAGTAGATCTCTGAGACCGCTTACTTCACATATGGCTCAGGTCGTAACAGGACTAGGTAGCAGAGCATATTGTGGCTCAGTTTCGTTACACTACTGTGTCATTTTCTACACAGGCGTCTTGACACTCTAGCTACCCCCTCCCCCACCCCCCTCTCTTCAAAGAAACAGCAATACTAACCAAAAATCCAAATGGCTCTAAGCACTATGAGACTTAACATCTGAGGTCGTCAGTCCCCTAGACTTAGAACTACTTAAACGTAACTAACCTAAGGACATCACACACATCCATACCAGAGGCAGGATTCGAACCTGCGACCTTCAGCAGCCGCGGGTTCCGAACTAAAGCGCCTAGAACCGCTCGTCCACCGTGGCCGGCAGCAGTACAAACCACTGGTGTAAACAACTTATTATGACTATATTCATTTCATCCTGCCCCCATGAACCATGCACCTTGCCGTTGGTGGAGAGGCTTGCGTGCCTCAGCGATACAGATAGCCGTACCGTAGGTGCAACCACAACGGAGGGGTATCTGTTGAGAGGCCAGACAAACGTGTGGTTCCTGAAGAGGGGCAGCAGCCTTTTCAGTAGTTGCAGGGGCAACAGTCTGGATGATCGACTGATGTGGCCTTGTAACAATAACCAAAACGGCCTTGCTGTGTTGGTACTGCGAACGGCTGAAAGCAGGAGAAACTACAGCCGTAATTTTTCCCGAGGGCATGCAGCTTTACTGTATGATTAAATGATGATGGCGTCCTCTTAGGTAAAATATTCCGGAGGTAAAATAGTCCCCCATTCGGAACTCCGGGCGGGGACTACTCAAGAGGATGTCGTTATCAGGAGAAAGAAAACTGGCGTTCTACGGATCGGAGCGTGGAATGTCAGATCCCTTAATCGGGCAGGTAGGTTAAAGTTAGATATAGTGGGAATTAGTGAAGTTCGGTGGCAGGAGGAACAAGGCTTTTGGTCAGGTGACTACAGGGTTATAAACACAAAATCAAATAGGGGTAATGCAGAAGTAGGTTTAATAATTAATAGGAAAATAGGAATGCGGGTAAGCTACTACAAACAGCATAGTGAACGCATTATTGTGGCCAAGATAGATACGAAGCCCACACCTACTACAGTAGTACAAGTTTATATGCCAACTAGCTCTGCAGATGACGACGAAATTGAAGAAATGTATGATCAAATAAAAGAAATTATTCAGATAGTGAAGGGTGACGAAAATTCAATAGTCATGGGTGACTGGAATTCGGTAGTAGGAAAAGGGAGAGAAGGAAACGTATTAGGTGAATATGGACTGGGGCAAAGAAATGAAAGAGGAAGCTGCCTGGTAGAATTCTGCACAGAGCACAACTTAATCATAGCTAACACTTGGTTCAAGAATCATAAAAGAAGGCTGTATACATGGAAGAAGCCTGGAGATACTGACAGGTTTCAGATAGATTATATAATGGTAAGACAGAGATTTAGGAACCAGGTTTTAAATTGTAAGACATTTCCAGGGGCAGGTGTGGACTCTGACCACAATCTATTGATTAAGACCTGTAGATTAAAACTAAAGAAACTGCAAAAAGGTGGGAATTTAAGGAGATGGGACCTGGATAAACTGAAAGAACCAGAGGATGTACAGAGTTTCAGGGAGAGCATAAGGGTACAATTGACAGGAATAGGGGAAAGAAATACAGTAGAAGAAGAATGGGTAGCTCTGAGGGATGAAGTAGTGAAGGCAGCAGAGGATAAAGTAGGTAAAAAGACGAGGGCTGCTAGAAATCCTTGGGTAACAGAAGAAATATTGAATTTAATTGATGAAAGGAGAAAATATAAAAATGCAGTAAATGAAGCAGGCAAAAAGGAATACAGACGTCTCAAAAATGAGATCGACAGGAAGTGCAAAATGGCTAAGCAGGGATGGCTAGAGGAAAAATGTAAGGATGTAGAGGCTTATTTCACTAGGGGTAAGGTAGATACTACCTACAGGAAAATTAAAGAGACATTTGGAGATAAGAGAACCACTTGTATGAACATCAAGAGCTCAGATGGAAACCCAGTTCTAAGCAAAGAAGGGAAAGCACAAAGGTGGAAGGAGTATATAGAGGGTCTATACAAGGGCGATGTACTTGAGGACAATATTATGGAAATGGAAGAGGATGTAGATGAAGATGAAATGGGAGATACGATATTGCGTGAAGAGTTTGACAGAGCACTGAAAGAC
The DNA here is from genome assembly GCF_023897955.1 of Schistocerca gregaria. Taxonomy (NCBI): domain Eukaryota; kingdom Metazoa; phylum Arthropoda; class Insecta; order Orthoptera; family Acrididae; genus Schistocerca; species Schistocerca gregaria. The sequence goes on along the minus strand of NC_064921.1, from coordinate 942,881,845 downwards.
CTGAGTCGAAACAAGGCCCCCGGAGTAGACAACATTCCATTGGAACTACTGACGGCCTTGGGAGAGCCAGTCCTGACAAAACTCTACTATCTGGTGAGCAAGATGTATGAGACAGGCGAAATACCCTCAGACTTCAAGAAGAATATAATAATTCCAATCCCAAAGAGAGCAGGTGTTGACAGATGTGAAAATTACCGAACTATCAGTTTAATAAGTCACAGCTGCAAAATACTAACGCGAATTCTCTACAGACGAATGGAAAAACTAGTAGCAGCCGACCTCGGGGAAGATCAGTTTGGATTCCGTAGAAATGCTGGAACACGTGAGGCAATACTGTCCCTACGACTTACCTTAGAAGATAGATTAAGGAAGGGCAAACCTACATATCTAGCATTTGTAGACTTAGAGGAAGCTTTTCACAATGTTGAGTGGAATACTCTCTTTCAAATTCTGAAGGTAGCAGGGGTAAAATACAGGGAGCGAAAGGCTATTTACAATTTGTACAGAAACCAGATGGCAGTTATAAGAGTCGAGGAACATGAAAGGGAAGCTGTTGTTCAGGTGTTGGGAAGGGAGTGAGACAGGGTTGCAGTCTCTCCCCGATGTTGTTCAATCTGTATATTGAGCAAACAGTGAAGGAAACAAATGAAAAATTCGGAGTAGGTATTAAAATCCGTGGAGAAGATATAAAAATGTTGAGGTTCACCGATGACACTGTAATTCTGTCACAGACGGCAAAGGACTTGGAAGAGAAGTTGAACGGAATGGATAGTGTCTTGAAAGGAGGATATAAGATGAACATCAACAAAAGCAAAACGAGGATAATGGAATGTAGTCGAATTTAGTCGGGTGATGCTGAGGGTGTTAGATTAGGAAATGAGATACTTAAAGTAGTAAAGGAGTTTTGCTAATTGGGTAGCAAAATAACTGTTGATGGTCGAAGTAGAGACGATATAAAATGTAGACTGGCAATGGCAAGGAAAGCGTTTCTGAAGAAGAGAAATTTGTTAACATCGAGTATAGATTTAAGTGTGAGGAAGTCATTTCTGAAAGTATTTGTATGGAGTGTAGCCTTGAATGGAAGTGAAACATGGACGATAAATAGTTTGGACAAGAAGAGAATAGAAGCTTTCGAAATGTGGTGCCACAGAAGAATGCTGAAGATTAGATGGGTAGATCACGTAAGTAATGAGGAAGTATTGAATAAGATTGGGGAGAAGAGAAGTTTGTGGCACAACTTGACCAGAAGAAGGGATCGGTTGGTAGGACATGTTCTGAGGCATCAAGGGATCACCAATTTAATACTGGAGGACAGCGTGGAGGTTAAAAATCGTAGAGGGAGACGAAGAGATGACTACACTAAGCCGATTCAGAAGGATGTAGGTTACAGTAGGTACTGGGAGATGAAGAAGCTTGTATTAGATAGAGTAGCATGGAGAGCTGCATCAAACCGGTCTCAGGACTGAAGACCACAACAACACAACATTCATTTGATTTATTATTATTAAAATCCTTGGTATCTGTGACACGTTCAGGGCATAGGTGACTTTACTTATACACTCCTGGAAATGGAAAAAAGAACACATTGACACCGGGGTGTCAGACCCACCATACTTGCTCCGGACACTGCGAGAGGGCTGTACAAGCAATGATCACACTCACGGCACAGCGGACACACCAGGAACCGCCGTGTTGGCCGTCGAATGGCGCTAGCTGCGCAGCATTTGTGCACCGCCGCCGTCAGTGTCAGCCAGTTTGCCGTGGCATACGGAGCTCCATCGCAGTCTTTAACACTGGTAACATGCCGCGACAGCGTGGAAGTGAACCGTATGTGCAGTTGACGGACTTTGAGCGAGGGCGTATAGTGGGCATGCGGGAGGCCGGGTGGACGTACCGCCGAATTGCTCAACACGTGGGGCATGAGGTCTCCACAGTACATCGATGTTGTCGCCAGTGGTCGGCGGAAGGTGCACGTGCCCGTCGACCTGGGACCGGACCGCAGCGACGCACGGATGCACGCCAAGACCGTAGGATCCTACGCAGTGCCGTAGGGGACCGCACCGCCACTTCCCAGCAAATTAGGGACACTGTTGCTCCTGGGGTATCGGCGAGGACCATTCGCAACCTTCTCCATGAAGCTGGGCTACGGTCCCGCACACCGTTAGGCCGTCTTCCGCTCAAGCCCCAAAATCGTGCAGCCCGCCTCCAGTGGTGTCGCGACAGGCGTGAATGGAGGGACGAATGGAGACGTGTCGTCTTCAGCGATGAGAGTCGCTTCTGCCTTGGTGCCAATGATGGTCGTATGCGTGTTTGGCGCCGTGCAGGTGAGCGCCACAATCAGGACTGCATACGACCGAGGCACACAGGGCCAACACCCGGCATCACGGTGTGGGGAGCGATCTCCTACACTGGCCGTACACCTCTGGTGATCTTCGAGAGGACACTGAATAGTGCACGGTACATCCAAACCGTCATCGAACCCATCGTTCTAGCATTCCTAGAACGGCAAGGGAACTTGCTGTTCCAACAGGACAATGCACGTCCGCATGTATCTCATGCCACCCAACGTGCTCTAGAAGGTGTAAGTCAACTACCCTGGCCAGCAAGATCTCCGGATCTGTCCCCCATTGATCATGTTTGGGACTGGATGAAGCGTCGTCTCACGCGGTCTGCACGTCCAGCACGAACGCTGGTCCAACTGAGGCGCCAGGTGGAAATGGCATGGCAAGCCGTTCCACAGGACTACATCCAGCATCTCTACGATCGTCTCCATGGGACAATAGCAGCCTGCATTGCTGCGAAGGGTGGATATACACTGTACTAGTGCCGATATTGTGCATGCTCTGTTGCCTGTGTCTATGTGCCTGTGGTTCTGTCAGTGTGATCATGTGATGTATCTGACCCCAGGAATGTGTCAATAAAGTTTCCCCTTACTGGGACAATGAATTCACGGTGTTCTTATTTCAATTTCCAGGAGTGTATAATTGTGTGTGTCTTTATGAGGGGAGGGGGGGGGGGGAGACAGTGAGAAACCGTGATCTATTTCACCCCATCAAATCGTAACCCTGCATCCGCATCTGACAGCGGGCAGCACCGCACCGTTCAAGCACAGTTTTTGAGAATGAAAGTGACCCATAATCAGGATGACTCTGAAGCTGAGTGGAAGGTCTATTCAGGAACCAGCGCCTACGTCATAGGTTAGCCATTCCATCGCAATCAATCATTTCGAGCTTCATGAAAACAATACCCTTTATTTCTATGCAAACGGACCTTCCACAGTACTTCCTTTCGTCAAAGACTTCCTTCGACTGGATATTAGCTCTACTTCACACAAGGATAAGCTCTAAAAATCTTACACACACTGGCTAAAAGGCAATCAAGCCTACCCAGCGGTCCCTTACAAAAAAGCAACTCATGAAGTGGAAGCGGAACTGAGCTTTCCTGCTACCTCTCCGAACTTGCAACGAAATACTATCTCTCTGACATACAAGTTCCAAATTAGGAAAATGAAGAACTGGATAAAGCCAAAACCTCCTTCCTAAACTCCATTGGGGTCCTTTGTACCAGCTCCATCCACAAAGGACATAAAAAGAAATCCACGTTACATAACAGGAATCCGCAATAGTCTGCATGAATTCTCCATTGCAAGGCAATTAAAAAAAAGAAAGTAGAACGCTTCCCCTTTCAGCCCAACAGCAGCATGTTTACAGATTGATAGGCTTCTATCTCCGTTATACATATAGCCAATGGTTCTGCCCCTCTCCACAAACCTCTCAGAAGTGCCTCCTTTTTCGTTTCCATTATTATTATCGTCGTCGTTCATTGGTGGATTAGCCAACTGCCAGTGCCGTCTTCACAAAGTTAATGCGCATTATTTCATTGGTCGACCTTTGCCTCCCTTCGGATTGCCGTTCGGGATTTTCTTTCTTGGTCTTTCATCTCTCACTGTATTCATATGTTGTTTCCACCTACTCTGTATTCAGCTGTTTCCTTATTTATAGCAAATACGAATGCATGCTGGAGAGTAACGCCGATGAATTTTTTATGTGAAAACGCTATTACCTTTTTAAATAAAACAGACGTTATTAACATTCTACATTTTTTATACTTCATGTCTACATATTTATTTCTCAACTATTCACGCTGGCGGCGGACACATTTTTCCCAGTGAGAGACCAGTTTGTTGATACCGTCACTGTAGAATGCTCGAATTGTTGACGGCGGCACAATCTGAGCTCTGCTTGCACCACTTCTTTACTTTCAAAGTGAGGTCCTGCAATGCGTTCTTTAAGTTCTGAAAACAGATAAAAATCGGATGGGGCCAATCTAAGGTTAGCACCACTGCTTCCTTCATTTCGAGAAGGAAGAACCCTAAGCCGGACATTACTCATATCGATACAATCATCAACGTATACAGCTTTCATTCTTCAATGGATTTCATTTGGAGTCACTTTTTCTACGGTTAGAAACTCTATTAAATCACACTGTTTCTTACGCACTTACCTGACCTAGTTATGTTAAACGCTACGATTCGAAGCCCGCTATCGGCAGAGGATTGCAACTTCCGTGAGCGAAGCCGGGAAGTAGACCGAGTAATATGCCTGACATGCACTGCCTCAACCGATATCGAGAGCACGATAAAAAATTCGGGGGCATTACTTTTCAGCACATCCTCGTGCATTCAAATTGTTTCGAATATCTTTAAAGCAGTCAGACAGATGCAGTATTTCTTGACTTCCAAAAGTATTTGGTTCAGTACCACACATACGCTTATTATCGAAAATACGTTCATATAGCTGATCAAGCGACTGAATTGAGAATTTATTGGTGAGTAGGACACAGGATGTTATCTTGGATGGAGAGTCGTGCCCTAGGAAAGTGTGATGGGACCGCTGTTGTAAATTAATGATCTTGCTGAAAATATTAATAATAATCTCAGGCTTCACCTACATGGTGCAGTTATCTACACTGAAGAGCCACAGAAACTGGTATACTTGCCTACCATCTTGTAGGGGCCCCGCGGGCACGCACAAGTGCCGCAACAGGACGTGGCATGGACTCGAGTAATGCCTGAAGTAGTCCTGGAGACAACTGACACCGTGAATCCTGCACGGCTGACCATGAATCTGTAAGAGTACAAGGGGGCGAAGATCTCATCTGAAGAGCATATTCCAAGGCATCCCAGATATGCTCAATAATGTTCATGCCTGGAGAGTTTGGTGGCCAGCGGAAGTGTTTAAACTCAGAAGAGTATTCCTGGAGCCACGCTGTAGCAATTCTGGACGTTTGGGGTGTGCATTCAGATCTGCGCAAGTAAAGAAATGATCTCTTTTTATTTATTTTGCTGACTGTTTCTTGTAGTTTAAGATGCAGCTGTATCTTCTATTCTTCCATTTTCTGGTGATCACACGGCTGTGACTCAGAAAGGCCTCTGTCAGTTTTAAATCTCAAAGTTATTATTCTTCCATCTGTGTAAGCATAACGCATTATTTCGTTCTGCCATTTGTTATTTATGAGTGCAGCCACTCCACATCACGCTCTTTATGGGCACATATATTTTACTTCTTTAGTCCCTTTTAACGATTTGTTTGTTTCAGCTACGAGCCCGATGTCTGTCTTTTGCTTCTTCGATGACCTATTGAGATATAATTATTTATTACTTAATCTCTTACACTCGCTGTGCCTATCATAATTTTATCTTATAAATGATAATGGGCCCTAATATCATCCCTGCTCTTGGTTTCGTCCCCCTAGGAGTCTCCGGTTTCCACAGTTGGTAAGAAATGTTTAACTGGGAGTCCATAGTTTTATTGAGAGCATCTGCTGTGTTCAGCGGGTTTAGCGTCATGTACGAGAGAATTTATCATTCTTACACTCAGGTGAGTTAGTGCAGCAGTCAAAAGTGTGCTATTCCTAGTGTCAGCACCGGTTTGTGTTCAGATATTGGGCGTTATTTCAGTCGCGTACTGCAGTTTCTGGCGTGTAATCGCTGTTGTCAACGATTGCTCTATCACCCATTACAATAAATCTGGGGATGTTCGTAATTTCGTCCCCCTTGCAGTTTATATTTTCGGCCTTGGGGTGAAATTTGGAACTGTTATTAATAGTTCATTTTATTCACTATTTAGGGAGATTATTATGTTTTTTCTTTTTGCTACTGAGGAGGACAACCAGAGAGAAATGGGTTCATTACACAAAATGATTCATTTGTTATCACGAAACATTCTCTTTATCTACCCAGACCCACAAGGCCGCATGTGACAAATATTAGAAAGATGAAAATAAATTGAAAAGCCGCACAGAGTGTCCGCGAGGTTTGGGCGCCATGTCACGGATTGTGCGGCCCTCCCGCAGGAGTTTGGAATCCTCCCTCGGATATAGGTTCAAAAATGGCTCTGAGTACTATGGGACTTCGGGTATAGGTGTGTGTTTTGTTCTTAGCATAAGTTCGTTTAAGTAGTGTGTAAATCCAGGGACCGATGGCCTCAGCAGTTTGGTCCCTCAGGTATTCGCACACATTTGAACATATTTTTAAATTGAAAACATTGTCCATTCATGGCCTTCAAGTGATTTATAATAGCGAAAGTGTTCGGCAGTGTCATAATGGAAAGATACATTTACATTAATTGTATTTTTGATAATTTTTATAGAAGATAAGATAGCGAACACTTCTTTTGTATTTCTATTTATTCAGCATTAACGTTTATGTCAGATACTGGCTTTAGTATGTCGTCTGCAAATGGAGAATAAATTGAGGAATATATATACCAACTTTAGCTTTTTCCATAATCTTCCGGGGCTTATACAGGTGACGACATTTGTGACCCCTACCTAATCCGATCGTTTATCCTTGTCCTGCCTAGTTCATCTTCAAACAGATTTATCCAACTGTACATTGTGAAGGTTCTGAGTATATTAACGCCCAAGGGTTGAACGTTACGTTGGGTGGCGGTTCATGTCAGGTTGAGGTCAGGTTGCCGCGGACCACAACCCCTGGATGCGGTTGAATAGCGGCGTTGGACGTTAATAAAACGCTACACACAGGTGATGCGATGGCGACCCAGTCTGCCCACGGCAGCAAGGCAGAGCAGAGCACGCCCTGCTGGAACGCGCAGACGCCAGGGTGCGGCCTGCGTGGACGCTGCTGTGACGACAGCGGCTACTCCAGACTATTGAGTACTGACATACCGTGCTGGCTCCGGGCGTCTCGTCAGCTGCGCTACCAGCTGCAGCCAGCAGCTGCCCGTGACTGCGTACGGTGTGTGGAGTCATGCTGAGTCGCGCTGCGGCTTCTCGGCAGCACAGAGGCCAGCAACATTGGGATCTGCCCTTTGGAACACGAGGCGGGCAACCGAGACTGAATGCCCCGTGAAGAAGGAAGAACGGCTGTACGTCGCCGGACGGGAACCAGAGACCTAAAGAGTGGAAGGCCGCAGTAGGGTCCCCAAGTGGTCCGCTGATCGAAGGCCTACCGATCAAATTCGACGCGGATGGCTGTGCTGCGGCTAACGGCATCTAAGTCCTTAGGTTGAGCCTTGCTGTTCCATAGACGTTTGTGGACAGATAAAGGTGCAGACGGTGGAACGAGATAGGTCCCTCCTCCAGGCTGGTCACCTGCAGACAAACATATCTCCACTGAAAAACGGGCAGTATTTATACGAGACTGGCTCGTGCTTGTTGCTCTACTGTGCTGGTTCTTCGCCACAAGTCACAACATCGCTGCATCCTGGAGATAGTGAAATGAGGCCATCCGAGTCGCAGCGGCTCGGCCAATTTGCTCTGTCCACAGTCTGGTGCCTCAGACTGCTCAGCTCAACTACAGGGTGAGATAACCAGCTAGCGGTGCCTGGATAATACTGCCGTAATAGCGGACTCCCATGTAGAATTTCTGCTTGACCATTTATGGCTTGACCTGCTTCCCTCTGTGTAGCCAAAGAAGAAGCCTGAATTTTTTCTGGGCTGCACCAAATACACACATTAAAAAAAGGTTTGCCATCATCCCAGTTCCCAGAACTCCTTAAGATGGACGTTGACCGTGGATACTGTATCACACATACAGTCTCTTTCACTGTACAAAGATGTCACTAAACCCGCCCAAATATGTAAATAACCATGCGTCTCTTTGACGGAGGGGGTCTGACAGCCGATCAGTTCCAGTCATTCCACCACGAAGGAGCCATGCCTTTCGTGTTCTCTGTAGTTCAACAATGCCTAGACGGTCAGTACCGCGCTTCGATCGCGCCCGCGTTGTTACTTTGTACCAGGAAGGGCTCGCAACAAGGGAAGTGTCCAGGCGTCTCGAAGAGAACCAAAGCGATGTTGTTCAGACATGGAGGAGATACAGAGAGACAGGAACTGTCGATGACACGCCTCGCTTACGCCACCCAAGTGCTACTACAGCAGTGGATGACCGCTATCTACGGATTATCGCTCGGAGGAACCCTGACAGCAACGCCACCATGTTGAATAACGCTTTTCGTGCAGCAACAGGACGTCGTGTTACGACTCAAACTGTGCACAATAGGCTGCATGATGCGCAACTTCACTCCCGACTTCCATGGCGATGTCCATCTCTGCAACCACGACAGCATGCAGCGCGGTACAGATGGGTCCAACAAAATGCCGACTGGATCTCTCAGGATTGGCATGAGTGTCGCATAAGCCTTCAACCAGAAAATTGTCGGAGACGTGTTTGGAGGCAACCCGGTCACACTGAACGCCTTAGACACACTGTCCAGCGAATGCATCAAGGTGGAGGTTCCCTGCTGTTTTGGGGTGGCGTTATGTGGGGCCGACGTACGCCGCTGGTGGTCATAGAAGGCGCCGTAACGGCTGTAAAACACGTGAATGCCCTCCTCCGAGCGGTAGTGCAAACATATCGGCAGGATATTGGCGAGGCATTCGTCTCCATGGACGACAATTCGTGCACATCGTGTGAATGATTTCCTTCAAGATAACGAAATCGCTCGACTAGAGTGGCCAGCATGTTCTCCAGACATGAACATTATCGAACATGGCTGGGATCGATTGAAAAGGGCTGTTTATAACGACGTGACCCACCAACAACCCTGAGGGACCTACGCCGGATCGCCGTTGAGGAGTGGGACAATCTGAATCAACAGTGCCTTGCTGAACTTGTGGATAGTATGCCACGACAAATACAGGCATGCATGAATGCAAGAGGACGTTCTACTAGGTATTAGAGTTACTGGTGTGTACAGCAGTCTGGACCACAACCTCTGAAGGTCTCGCTGTATCGTGGTACAACAAGCAATGTGTGATTTTCATGAATAATAAAAAGGGCGGAAATAATGTTTATGCTGATCTTTGTACCAGTGTTTTCTGTACGGGTTCTGAAACTCTCGGAATCGAGGTGATGCGAAACTTTTTTTGATGTGAGTATATTATTTCGCGGTTCAACAATATGTAAATGGTTTCCATACAGTATAGAGTACCATTCCATACCTGGGGTAGATAGCGGGTGGGGTTGCTACACTGATGCGTAACAATGTGTCTCCCTTTCTGTCGAGGCTGCCTTCCTTAGCTGAAAGGTTCTGGGTCTAAGGCGCGAGTGACCTGCCCTTTGTCCTCTCCCACCTACTACTGTCTGAGTGCACTGCTCAAATGGTTCAAATGGCTCTAAGCACTATGGAATTTAACATCTGAGGTCATCAGTCCCCCAGACTTAGAACTACTTAAACCTAACTAACCTAAGGAAAACACACACATCCATGCCCGAGGCAGGATTCGAACCTGCGAACGTAGCAGCCGCGCGCCTCCGGCTGAGTGCCTGCGATGTGAGCGTGAGAGTAGGTTTTGTTGGCAGAGCTGTTTACTAGCTGTAGAGAATTACTCGATTATTTAACGCCCTGACTTATTCAGCATTATCTAGAACACTTGATACCTTAGCAGCCTTTAACCCCACAAACTAATATTTAAATCTTCAATATCTTAAGATAGTTCCCTTAATACAATGGAACTCTTGCAGATGCGTTGCTTGTCCCATAGTTCAAACTTGGAATAGGCAATGCAAACCCCTGATGAAGCTAAAAAATGTGTTCCTCACCTGACTGCACATCAGATGCATCTCGTGTGGAGACCCACAGAATGCATGCCACTCTTCTCAGTGCAGCTTAAATCCCCAGTGGCGCACTGCCACGACCTGCCAACATAGGACCATTTCCAGCACTAAGGGTTCGGATCAGAATAATGCAGGACTCTGAAAATCCAGGCCGTACAAGCCCAGAAATAATGCGTTACAGTTTATGAAATGATAGTAGAGTACCAAGTATTGCCCAGTCGCTAACAGATCCCTGTCATCCGGTATACAGTAAAAAGGAATCAAACTTTTTCACTTAGATGTTTCTAGAGTTTTAAGTTCGGGACCTAAATTATAATAAAGATCAAACCCTTTCATTTACAAGTTTTTCGAAGTATAAAGCCTGGATGTTAATTATAAAGCAGAATCCTACCACCTCCTTGCCAATTATAGGTGTGCTAGACGTGCCTTAATTCTGTAGTATTTGTTTACAACTAGTAAGTTGTATGTGCACCAAGACTGGCTGAAATTTCTTCAGGAGTCTCAGCTGTACCATTCACATTTCCACCCCCAGGAGCACTTAGAGCTTTTTTCCTTAGGCAAGTAGTCAAATCTGAGGCAAGTTACTTTCAATGTTTCTGGGAAAAGAGCATCAGTCAAACATTATAGAGTGACGTATTCTCTGACCTCCGTAGGCGTTGCTGATTATCTGCTGTTAAGTTGTTGCGTGCGAATAATGTTCTACCACTGGAGAAGGACAGGAGGGGAGGATAGAAATTAACTTTTTTCCCAAAAGGCAGAATACAAACTCATCTTAACTCGTGTCACTGAGTCGGAAGCTAGCACAGAGTCTTCACAAGGATCCTCCCGGTGTTCGATTACTGTTATTTAGATAAGTCATGGGGAGTCAAAACCACGATAGCTTCTACTGAAAGAAAGGTACTCTCTACATGCCATGGCAAACTTGTCTTCTCCTTAAGTTCTAAATGCATTTATTGTTCTAATGTTTAAAGAAATCGTTTAATCCTCTAGTTCTTTCACTTTTAATATTTATTGTCGTTGTGGTCTTCAGTCCAGAGACTAGTTTGATGCAGCTCTCCGTGCTACTCTATACTGTGCAAGCTTCTTCACCTCCAAGTACCTACTGCAACCTACATCCTTCTCAATCTGTTTAGTGTATTCATCTCTTGGTCTCCCTCTACGATTTTTACCCTGCACGCTGCCCTCCAGTACTAAATTGGTGATCCCTTGATGCCTCAGAATATGTCCTACCAACCGATCCCTTGTTCTAGTCAACATATGCCACAAATTTCTTTTCTCCCCAATTCTATTCAATACCTCCTCTTTAGTTACGTGATCTACCCATATAATCTTCAGCATTCTTCTGTAGCACCACATTTCGAAAGCTTCTATTCTCTTCTTGTCTAAACTATTTACCGTCCACGTTTCACTTCCATACATGGCTACACTCCATACAAGTACTTTCAGAAACGACTTCCTGACACTTAAATCTATACTCGACGTTAACAAATTTCTCTTCTTCAGAAACGCTTTCCTTGCCATTGCCAGTCTAATATTTATTATGAAACACAATAAGATCCATCAAGCAGGTAAAAAATGTCATAGGTGATTAGAAGGCTGTCACTCATACAAAACGGATCTCTTGTCCATTTTTATATGTCAAATAAAATTAGTAATACAGTGTCTTTGAGTTCAAATTAATGATCAGCTTAATGATGGGGCCGACCGCGTGTGGCCACGCGGTTCTAGGCGCTGCAGTCCGGAGCTGCGCGACTGCTACGGTCGCAGGTTCGAATCCTGCCTCTGGCATGGATGTGTGTGTTTTCCTTAGGTTAGTTAGGTTTAAGTAGTTCTAAATTCTAGGGTACTGATGACCTCAGATGTTCATTCCGAAAGTGCTCAGAGCCATTTGAACTTAATGATGGACGGCGCGCTTGGCCTTGTGCGCCCCCTACACACCTGGCACTCAGCAGGTATGGCCGCCTATGCCTTCCAGCATTTATTCGAAATGACGATCATCAACATGGAGACACGCAGTACATAGATACATGCGATTCTGCCGCAATCTGTCAAGCGCTCCTTATGCTAATCGAGTCTCAACTATATGCCAGGCACGGAGACAAAATTTCAGTAGGATGGCTTCTGCTAAGGGAATCCGGGGTAAAATCGGTTTGATACAAGACGGAAAAAAATCATAACACTAAGAAGGAATTGTGCGACTTAAATGAAAGTTGGTAGGTGTGTTTGAACACCTGAAAGATGACGCCAATTCCAATTTCGCGCCAGTCGCATAGTAGTGGCGCTAGTAGAGACACCATTAGGATGTAAATCAGATTTGCTTCAAATACACTCTGTGTTGGTCTTGACCATTAGTTACCTTTGAGATAAGACGCGGTGAGTCGATGTTAGTCAAGAATGCCTTTAAGGTGACAAAGACGCCGTCATCACCACCTCACTGAGTTTGAACTAGGTCGTGCAACAGGCTACGAGAAGCTGAATGTTCCTTCCGATATTGCAGAAAGACTTGGCAGGAAGGTAGCCACTATACACGATTGCCCGCAGCTGTGGCCACGAGAAAGTACCATCGCAAGAAGACCGGTCTGCGGACGGCCACGTGGCACTGCCGAAAGGAACGACCATCCTCTTCGGCTTAGGTTCGAATGGTCCAAATGGCTCTGAACACTATGGGACCTAACTGCAGTGGTCATCTGTCCCCTAGAACTTAGAACTACTTAAACCTAACTAACCTAAGGACATCACACACATCCATGCCCGAGGCAGGACTCGAACCTGCGACCGCAGCGGTCGCGCTGTTCCAGACTGTAGCGCCTAGAACCGCTCGGCCATCCCGGCCGGCTGTTCGGCTTAGGACTATGGCGCATCGTACAGCATCTTCAACAGCAATCTGATCAGCAGTTGACACCACAGTGTCATAACGAAATGCTACAAACCTGTTACTTCAAGGACTGCTCTGACCCAGACGCCGTGTTCAGCGTATTCCATTGACCCCAAACCACCACCACTGACGATCACTTCAGGGGTGTCAAGCGAGAGCACACTGGAGGGCAGATTTGAGGTCCGTTGTGCCTTGTGACAAAAGATGGTTCTGTCTCGGTGCCAGTGATGGTCGTGTGTTGGTTAGAAAAAAGGCCAGTTGAGGGCTCGAAAGCAGCCTGTCACACTGGACCTACACCTAGAGTTATGGTTGGGTTGTGATTTCGTATAACACCAGCAGCACTCTCGTGGCTAACCCACATACTCTGGCTGCAGATTTGTACGTCAGTCTGGTGATTCGACCTGTTGTTCTGTTATTCATGAATAACATTCCAGGCAGTACGTTCAAACAGGATAACCGTCCCCCACACACCGCTGTTGTAACCCATAATGCTGGACAGAGTGTCAATATGTGGCCTCGGCCTGCTCGAACATCAGCTCTGTCTCCAATCTACCGTACCTCATTAATCTTTGTGCATTTCACATTTGCAATGGCTTATCTCGCGCTTACATTAACCTGTGAACTTGCAATGTTAATTACTTAAATGTGTTGTCACTAAAATATATTACCTAGACAAATCTATTGCCGAAATTTTAGTACTCTACATAAATTAATTTTTGGTGTTGCGATTTTTCCGTGAGTGTATTTTGAAACCGTATTTAGATTATAAATTTTCATGCTTTAGTGTACTGAGGTAATTTTATCAGCGTCAGTTTTCCTTGATACTTGGCACTGTGTGAAACTAGCATGTAGTTGTACCCAGTGTGTGAGGTATCGCGTTTCTGAAGAGACACACACACACACAGAGAGAGAGAGAGAGAGAGAGAGAGAGAGAGAAAGGGTGAGAGAGTATCGTGTGTCCAAGGCCACAGTCAGCTCTTCAGCCCCCTTAACTGCGCACTTAGTACACGTACGTAGCTGAGTTACACTGGAAGAAACTAACCACACGAATGTGGAATCTCATTCTTAGACGTGCTGTCCGAGGACACGTCCTATGACAGACTTACCACTTTCATAATCGGGCAAAGAAGTATTTGCCGGCCGTTGTGGCCGAGCGGTTCTAGACGGTTCAGTCCGGAACCGCGCGACTGCTAAGGTTGCAGGTTCGAATCCTGCCTCGGGCATGGATGTGTATGATGTCCTTAGGTTACTTAGGTTTAAGTAGTTCTAGGTTCTAGGGGACTGATGACCTCAGACGTTAAGTCCCATATTGCTCACAGTCATTTTTTCGAAGTATTTACAAATCTACACAACTATCATTAGTGCAACAAAAAGTTGCATTCAGTCGCAGAAAAGATGAACAACGATGTACAGAGTAACGAGTCAGCTTATAACATAGTGCAAAATGCGTTCAGTTTTTTTGATGCCGCAACCGTTCGTAAATTGAAGCGGGATATACGCTAGTCACTTTGAGACTACAGAGACATTTTCCAGTGCATTCGACAGAAAATGCAAGCGTGACATGGAGTTTTGCTTCGGACCACCGAACTTGGCGGCATCACAGTGATCTCAATCTACAGGCATATGCCTCCGGACGTGTCCAACGAAAATAGAAAATCGGTACGAAATTTAGACCTCTGTATTCAGTGACCGAAATGTAAATTTCACCTGGAGCTGTCTTATTGAGGTCACTGATTACGCTGTTTTGCTTGGTAAGAATGGTTCGTTCGCATAGTCATTCTGACTCGTAGTATAATTCGTGAATGAAATGTTCGAGAATTTCAGTGATATTCCACAACTCGTTCGTCAATACGATTTGACCGAATCTTTTGTCCTCTGAGTAGGCATTTTGCAACCAATAATTTCCTGGCACTCTTCCTTTCTCCGAGATTCGAGAGTTGCCCTCTAACACTAAGTTTGGTTTTTCACATTTTAGGAGATAGTTCGGTGTTTCAAGGTTGCATTTATTTCTTCGGCTGGCTTCGATCTCGGAATAACGCAGCTTTTCACGAAAATCAACCAGTAATGTTAGCGGGGCACTTCCCGTATGTCCTGGAGCGTTTAATTCAGTACCCCGAAAGATTTTCTGTTGGTCACTGTGAATTCGTCTTACATGAAGACTGTACTGTTTTAATATTTACCCATTGCCGACGATCTTGTGATGTCACATACCGGAAATTGATGTTCACCTACATTTAAGGACAATTTTAGTCTGGAGTGTTTTGTTCATTCGTGAACTGTAAGTGTACCAGCTATTTCCAGTGGTAGTAGAGCGAGTGAAATCATTATCTTATTTGCGCGCATTGCGATCAGAATGAAGTCGATTAAGAATGCTTTTCCTGCCCTGCCCAGTGTATCCAAAACTGTTACTCTGTCTTGTTTTCGACTTACTACATTATCATGTCATACGCCTGTTTTTTACTCTGGGTTAGTAAGCGTTGGTTGTATTGGACGTGCCGTTGCAACACGTCCACAAGTTTTTGTTTCTTTTTTTCCCCTTAATGATACGCTAACTGTGATGTCACATTCCACATTCACTTGGCTGTGTTGGAGGGATTCCCAGTTCTGTTTGCGTTAGTCATCGCTAAACATTAATTTTCCGACAATTACGGGATATCCTTGAAAGTTACCTTTTCGAAACTTATTAGCGTATCCGGGTTTTGTTGTAACCCACACAGGTTTTCGTTGCTCATACTTTCCTTATTACTATTACATACAGTTAAGATTTGATGTTTGTTAGTTTCATGTCCCACGGCTTATTTGTACGATTCATCGTAATGATGTGGAGCGAGTCCTTTTACATTCACATTAAACATTCATTTGTAAATGTGGCTACATGCTAACCATTTACAATTTTTAATCCATATATGAGTTAGTAATTCCTGTCCACCATCTTCTACGGATTATAAAAATAGAAATTCTTCTACGGAACCGAAGGAGATATCAAGGAGAAACTGCTTCAGTTTGATTTCAAGTTTTACTTTGCTCTCTTCAGACATTTTTATCACTGGGTAAGTGGCCAAACATTTTGGTTGTGGCGCTGTGCACCCCTTTTAGCGCTGATAACAACCTTAATGTTGAGTAACGAATGTCACCTTTTCTTCTGTTGTTATAATTATGTACATCATTGTTCCCTCTTAATTGCACAGGATTATTTACAGCAAACTTTATGAAGCAATAAATATACTATGCAGTAGTAGTCAAAATGCCTATCTCCTTAAACAAATGTCTACAAGACGATTGTTGGTGAGCATCAGATATTATTCTTTCTGCACGTTTATGAAGACTTTTGTGTTAAAGATGAGTTAATCCTTCCATATGATGTTATTGAATGAAAATACGCAAAATATGTCAGGTTACTAATTGCTCTCTCCCCAAGATCTGCAATGATTGGATGTGCAAATATGACAGAACTAAGTGTTTTAGGAGATTAAATATGTTTTTTTTCTAGTTAAGGTGGCCATAAATAGGGACACTTAGAAATTTTAAAATTTCCACCTTAGTTACTGCTTCTTTAGCATGTGAGACACTTATCATAGGTGTAGTACCTCCAGACGTTCAGAACTGAATATGTCATGTCTTTTTGACGTTGAGAGTGAAAGCATTCGTAAGAAAACCAGTCAACAATACTTTTAAGAACATTACTTACCATTTCTTCCGTATGAATCACATTTCGTTAGTATAACCTCAAATATTTCCCGAATTTGATCTGGTGCTTCATTTCCCATTGCCTCTCTCATTACATCTCTTGCGGCTGTCATTCTCTACCACATGTAATCGCCGAAATTTATCTCGTGACAAATTTACGTCATCTCCTCTCCCCATATACAGCCACCGCTACTAAACATTCTTATTATCGATGGAATACGAACGACTGTCCACCACCACAGCTACGAGTGCATGGGTGATAGTGAAGAGGAGTGAGTGTTCAAATGGTTTAAATGGCTCTGAGCCCTATGGGACTTAACTACTTTGGTGATCAGTCCCCTAGAACTTAGAACTACTTAAACCTAGCTAACCTAAAGACATCACACACATCCATGCCGAGGTAGGATTCGAACCTGCGACCGTAGCGGTCGCGCGGTTGCAGACTAGCGCCTAGAACCGCGAGACCACCGCGGCCGGCAGTGAGTGTTCACAACGCAAGAAAATCTCGTACTATCATACACATAATACGCAAAAAACAGTTAAAAACAAGATATAAAAGTTAACAGTCCTGTAAAAACAAAAGTACATGCACCATACGTCTCATAGGAATAGTAATACTTTTGCATTCAATAGGATCTTGGGTCACTATCCAGCAGTGTAACAGCTAACCAGAGTAAAAGAATAAAGAGCATTCTGCTCTGCTGTAGTTGATGGTTTGTCTGTTGGACTACATTGACGTTCTCGTGAAGCTGCCTTTCACCAAAGGTGTAACGAGTCTAAACATCTGCTACTTTGTTTTCATCAATATTTCAGGTGCAAGTCGGAGTATGTAGGATTTTCTGTAACAAACAGAATCTTGCAGACACATACTGGCGAGGGCATTTGTCATTATTCTGCGACGCTTCGGTGATACTAAAATTGTCGGCATGGAGAAAAACACCGTTTTACTGCGGTCCTGCTGCTTCATGATAAAGCACGTCCCCGTATCGTAAACGTCGTAACGCAGAAGCTACGTCAACTCAAGTGGGAGACAGCACCCTCCCTATCATCCTCATCTCTCCCCATTGATTATCACACCTTTGGCCCCTGAAAAAAAGGCCTTTAAGGGTCGACAACTCCTGTCGGATGAGGATGTGCAGCAAGGAGTCACGGAATTCTTCAGACAGAAGGACACAGTGTTTTACGAAACGTGCATCTACAACTAAATGCGCAGGTGGGATGATTGCCTCAATCTATCTATCAATCTAAGTATATCCGAATCCCGCTCCAGCTACTGCCGGGTCTGGGTGCTGACGAGTCCTCTCCATTTGGCTCGGTCCTCCCACCACTTTTCTTCTTCCACTTGCTGCCAGATCACACCTCTCCTTTCAACAGATATTCTCACTCCCATTTTCCACCGTGTTCTTGGGTGCCCTCTAGGTCTTTTCCCATCCATCTTTAGTTCTTCCATAATTTTGGGGAGTCTCTGCCCATGCATCCTCTTAACATGCACATACCATCTTCATCTCTTTCTTTCAATTTCTTCTCTCATACTTTCTTGCTTGAGGTCCTTTCTAATCTCTACATTCCTTACTCTGTCCATTCTTGTTTTTCCCTTAACTACTCTGAGAAATTGCATTTCCCCTGCTTGCAGTCTTCTCCAGTCCCTTTCTGTCATTGTCCGTGTTTCTCCACCATAGGTGACAATAGGGATGTAATAAGGAGTTTTGCTCTTTTTGAAACCTCATTATTCCAAATCAGATGTTTTATTGTTTGGTAGAAATTGCCTCCCTTCTGTAACCTCCTATTAATTGCGTTAGTTATTCTTCCATCCCTAGATATTTCACTCCCTAAATAAGTGAAACTTTCTACCACTTTGAGGGGTTCTCCATTCAAGGTAATATTTCCATTGATTCCTTTCTCTCCTCCAAATACCATTACTTCACTCTTATCTTTATTTATTTTTAATTCATACCTTTTCATTATTTGCCTCAATGCTCAAGCCAATATTGCTAACTGTCATACCGATTCTGGAACTACCATCGAATGGAAACTTTTTTATTGCCCCTTATATTTTGCTGGCTTTTAAGTATGGCGGTGCGCTGCAGTGAATTCTGTCCGTTTCCACACTTTCAGACAGCTAGTGAACTTGGAACACAGAATTACTTGAAATTTTGGTTTATTCTCTGAAAAGAGCATAGCACGACGTATTTGGATGTGTGGATGCGGCTGAGCATAGGGAGCCAGTAGGTGATTGTAGACATGTCATTTCAGATATTATTCACTTCGTTCTGATTGGTTCTACGTCTACCGTTACAAGGGCACCATTAAAGTACACTGGTGTGCTATATTCGGCAGCAGACTACAGCAGACTCAGAGCTGAAATTCGGAGAGTTGAGAACGAGGATCCCTGTATGGTTGTAAAGATATTTTTCAGAAGATACTTCCTGGCTCCGCAGTTTCGTGGCGCTCTTCGTTAGCTGTTGTATACAGCTTCAATGTTATGTATAACTTCACGCTTAGGTACGTTGAAGTTTCAGGTTAGGGAGAATATGTTTACAAAATATATTGTACATTTGCTGCCTCTCAATCTGTTGTTTAAGAGAAATCATAGAACCTCTGTTTCGGTTAGTCTGGTTTGAAGCCTCCGTTCGCTAATGAATTGTCCATGAGTGTTTAAATTTTTAATGATACTTCCTCTGCTCTTTCCATGCCTTATATCGGATAGTTATTGCCTAGTCACTGCTTTATCCCAGTTTTATAAACTCTGACGCAAGCTATGCGACAAAGCTACTTCCAATTCCAAGTCAGACGATAGAATCCCGTATGTTAAATCTCAGCGCAGAATCACCCATGATGAACAACCCGGTATTCTTTCTAAAGAAGACTCAAAATCCGGTATCTTAATCTACCTCAAACTTTCCCCCTTCTTCTCCCCATAGAGAATGTCTTTCAAACTTGACATGAGAACTAGAACATATCTCACTTATTCAAGGGAAAATATGATGTCCATATTCCATCAGTATTCCAAACAGATTCTCGTTTTACTTGTGACGTTCATCCACCCAGACGGCTAATACCCACTCCCTGCAGCACGATATACAAGTAGGGAAGTGCCCCTATAACACCTGCACAGCGTTGGCAAAAATTCATCTTGATTCTGTGGCTGCACCATCACTACTCAAGGAGACAACAATCGCATCCTCCTTGCATGGCAAAATGATAGAGGAACAACAATTACGTCGTCTGAAAGCAGACTTTTCCATCAAAAACGCCATTCAACTCTCTTTGAGCAATCTGCGCAAAATAAAGAGCTTTCTTAAAATTTTACTCGCTTCTGAGATATCTTTGTAGTAATAATGAAGAGCTGGAAGCTATGTTAACAATGGTTTCACGTTAACATTCATTTTATAAGTGAAGTTATTTTTATGTGGGCATCTAACAATTGCTTTTGTTCTTATCCTCTTCCTTTTATTTCTTAAGTCTATGTGATAGAAGAACAACTATGTTTGTCAAATTGCCGTGTGAAATTTTACACAGAATGTCAAAAAACTTTTGTTAAATATGGATATCTACATATAAATTTATGAAACAACACAATCGTTAATATTGGTCCTCTATCTTTTCCTCTAAACTAAACTTATTGTCCGTTATCTTACACACATGTCAATCAGGAATATAAATTGTCATAAAACAAGTCACATCGGTCTCGAAACATTACTATACCATAAGAAAACACCGAGGGGTCACAGTGGCATGCGACTCTAGATCGGAATGCCTGAGACTTGAATGCTATCACTTATGATGAGATATGGGCTACCGAATATGATTCATGACATAGTTCTACGAAGACACTTGAAAAGCGTCCTGCGGTTGAAACTAACTGGTTTTGTTTGTGAAGAGCAATGACAAATAGTTTTAGCATCCGAAGTGGATTTGTTTATCAGATTTTCTGGCTTCAGTTTAGGATGTGGTTTTCCGACGTACATGTGTGAACCTAACGAATGCTTGGTGAACATTTTCATGGATGTGTTATGGTGACAATTATATTTATCGAAGGTAGTGTCATGATTCAAGGTTTTCTTTTCCTGGTTTTGGGCACATAACTTATTTTTATCTAGGGTTTATGAGCTTAGATGTTAAATGAAACATTTGAAAGAATAAAAAACTTCCCCTTGGTTGGCAACGGTTTGAATCTGAGTTTTTCTCTTTCAGCTTTAATGGTCCTGTCCTCAGAACCAAGACTATTGATTAATTCCCGAAAAAAATCAGATGGACTCGCTTAAGGGACCATCTTAATGCCCCATCTGAACCACACTGAACGTCTTCGGGGTGAACTAGAGCTAAGATTGCGTGCCAAGCAAATCAGTCAGAAAATGCTGCAACAAATATTCGCTTTTCTTAATGACGAAACAAATTAATTCCACTTTCATTGTATCAGAAATTAATGGAATATACTTCTCTTTCTACTCGGAAATAGAAGTAAAATTAACTTCTTCATGCTCTTAATGAAGTGTCTGGCGTCTTTTGAATAAACACCTGTGGATTTAGCCACTTAGTTGTGGTGTCTTACATCAGGACTCGAACTCAAACATTTTTCATTAGAGGGGTCTGATGTTACCTTCTGCGTGTAGCTCCTCTCCTACTCTGCGAACACACAAACGTTCCATTCGGAAACTATGTCTTGGTTTGAGTCACGGCATGACACACAGTTTTGTTCTGTCTTCACCGCACAGTAAAATTTCCTTTCCAGGGTTTGTGAAAATAATTGTTTATCGTGTCATATAAGGAGGTATGTAGCACAGTGAACACGGAACGCTAAACTAATAATGGCTGGCCGTTAACATATTTGCTGGAGACCTCCCTTCGAATAACGTTGTTTGGCAAATTTCTTCGTTTTCAGTTAGTTGTTTAAATTCGCGATTTTCCGACATTGGTTCCTGTTTTCTTAAATTATTGTGATAATTTTTTCCTTGATCTTTTAGAGCCTGACTGTGGCCCTAATGAGGATTACACCTCACTGATGTTTCAAAAGTGTAGCGCAACAAAAAAATAACTGATGTGTGGGCACTTTGCTTCCTTCTGTATTCCCGCTGCGCGCTGGGCTTTACTCTCTGCCAGAGCGCTAATGGTAGGCTAGTATTTTGATGTAAGCAACGTCTTTCATTTGCTACTCCTCAGACGTGCTCCTTGAATCCTTCAAAGATCGTGTCTCTATCTATCTCCCTTCGTGCTGCCATCGTAACTACAGGGAACAGTTCAATGTGATGAAAAGTTCTAAAGCAACTACCAACTTTACATTGTGTGTACCTAATCATTTACGCAGTTCGCGACGTCATTCGAAAGTCTTATTTATAATTCACGGTAGATAAATAGTAAGGTTCAGACCAGAAAACTGGAAATATTATCTTGCTGAAAGCTTTAATGCAGAGGCAAGAAGCAACGCGCCAGGTATGAAGGTGAGTTAAGCCTTGCGAGATATATGGTTGTATACGCGTGAGAGACATATTGATAGAGAGGGGAGAAGGGGGGGGAGCTTGGAGGGTGAATTACCAAGCATCAGTTACCAACTACTAAGCACAAAACTTTCAGATTCATTAGCCATTACACCTCATCGATCTGCATAAGCTAGTGCGAGGGAATATAAGAAAACTAACCACCGCCTACGAAGTACTGTATTAGTATCGCCTATAGTCACCATCCTACGATAGTGATACTGGAGTTTATTTACGAAGCCGCCACACTGTAGAAGGAAATTAAAAGGAGTTTTACGTTTTACCGACGCCGAGATCATTAAGGACGCAGCATTAGCTCAGTTGCAGAAGACTTACAAAGGCGTCCCCTTTGGCGCAATTCTATCATGCCGCCTTTTCGTGCGCACAACGATGCTCATTTGTCTGCTTCAAAGATCTGCAGTCACTTATCTGTCTGCTACAGCACTACGTCTCTAGGAGGGAATCATAAGGTTTTACTTGGCGGGTCGGGCGAGTTTCGACAGGAGCCGGGCAATAGAAATGCTGCCTGTTGTTGTTGTAGCCTTCAATCTAGAGATTGGTTTGATGCAGCTTTCCATGCTACTCTATCCTGTGCAATCCTCTTCATTTCCAAATAACTACTGCAACCTACATTCTTCTCAATCTACTTACTGCATTCATCTCTTGCTCTCTCTCTAGGATTTTTACTCTCCATGCTTTCCTCCAGTACTAAATTGGTGATCCATTGATGCCTCAGAAAGTGTTCTTCCAACCGATCCCTTCTTATTTTCAAGTTGTGCCACAATTAACTCGTCTCCCCAATTATGTTCATTACCTCCTCATTAGTTACCTGATCTACTCATCTAATCTTCAGCATTCTTCTGTAGCACCACATTTCGAAAGCTTCTATTCTCTTCTTGTGTAAATTGTTTATTGGCCATGTTTCACTTCCATACATGGCAGCACTCCATACAAATACTTCCAGAAAAGACCTCCTGACACTTAAATCAACACTCGATGTTAACAAGTTTCTCTTCTTCAGCAATGCTTTCCTTGCCATAGGCAGTCTACATTTTATATCCTCTCTACTTCGACTATCATCAGTTATTTTACTCCCCAAATGGCAAAACTTATTTACTTTAAGTATGTCATTTTCTAATCTAATTCCATCAGCATCACCCGATTTAATTCGATTACATTCCATTATCCTCGTTTTGCTTTTGTGGGTGTTCATCTTATATCCTCATTTCAAGACACTGTTCATTCCGTTCAGTTGCTCTTCTATGTCCTTTGCTGTCTCTGATAGAATTACAACGTCATCAGCAAACCTCAAAGTTTTTATTTCTTTTCCACGGATTTTAATTCCTACTCCATTTTTTTCCTTTACTGCTTGTTCAATATACAGATTGAATTACATCGGGGATAGGCTACAACTCTATCTCACTCCCCTCTCAACCACTGCTTCCCTTTCATGCCCCCCCCCCCCCCCCCCCCGACTCTTATAACTGCCATCTGGTGTCTGTACAAATAGTAAATAGCCTTTCGCTCCCTGCATTTGCTCCCTGCCACCTTCAGAATTTGAAAGAAAGTATTCCAGTCAACATTGTCAAAAGCTTTCTCTAAATCTACAAATGCTAGAAACGTAGGTTTGCTACCTTCTAAGATAATTCGTAGGGTCAGTATTGCCTTACGTGTTCCAACATTTCTATGGAATCCAAACTGATCATCCTTGAGGTTGGCTTCAACCAGTTTCTCAATCGTCTGTAAAGAATTCGTGCCGGTATTTTGCAACTGTGACTTATTTAGCTCATAGTTGGGTAATTTTCACACCTGTCAACACCTGCTGTCTTTGGGATTGGAATTATTATATTCTTCTTGAAGTCTGAGTGTATTTCGCCTGTCTCATACATCTTGCTCACCAGATAGTACAGTTTTGTCAGGACTGGCTCTCCCAAGGCCGTCAGTAGTTCCAATGGAATGTTGTCTACTCCTGGGGCCTTGTTTCGACTCAGGTCTTTCAGTGCTCTGTCAAACTCTTCACGCAGTGTCATATCTCCCATTTCATCTTCATCCACGTCGTCTTCCATTTCCACAATATTGCCCTCAAGTACATCGCTTCTCTATAGACCCTCTATATACCCCTTCCACCTTTCTGCTTTCCTTCTTTGCTTAGGAAGGGTTTTCGAACTGAGCTCTTTATATTCATACAGCTGGTTCTCTCTTCTCCAGAGATCTCTTTAATTTTCCTGTACGCATTATATATCTACCCTTATTGATATATGCTTCTACATCTTTACATTTGTCCTCTTACCATCTCTGCTTATCAGTTTTGCAATTCTTGTCGATCTCATTTTTGAGACGTTTATATTCCTTTCCACCTGCTTCATTTACTGCGTTTTTATATTTTCTAGTTTCAACAGTTAAATTCAATATCTCTTCTGTTACCTAAGGATTTTAATACTAGCCCTTGTCTTTTAACCTACTTGATCCTCTGCTGCCGTCACTATTTCATATCTCAAAGCTGCCCATTTTTCTTCTACTGTATTTCTTTCCCCTGTTCTTGTCAATCGTTTGGTAACACTCTCTCTGAAACTCTATACAACCTCTGGTTCTTTCAATTTATCCAGGTTCTATCTCCTTAAATTCCCACCTTTTTGCAGTTTTTTTTTTGTTTTAACCTACTGTTCATAACCAATAAATTGTGGTCAGAGTCCACATCTGCTTGTGGAAATGTCTTACAATTTAAAACCTTGTTCCTAAATCTCTGTCTTAACAGTAAATAACCTTTCTGAAACCTTCCCGTGTCTCCAGGACTCTTCCTCGTATACAACCTTCTTTAATGATTCTTAAACCAAGTGTTAGCTATGATTAGGTTATGCTCTGTGCAAAATTCTACCAGTCAGTTTCCTCTTTCATTCCTTACCCCAGTCCATTTCACCTACTACTTTTCCTTCTCTTTGTTTTCCTACTATAGAATTCCAGTCACCTATGACTATTAAATGTTCATCTCCCTTAACTATCTGAAAAATTTCTTTTATCGCATCATACATATCTTCAATCTCTTCATCATCTGTGGAGCTAGTTGGCATGTTAACTTTTAATACCGTGGTAGGCTCGAGCTTCATGTCAATCTTGTCTCCAATAGTGCGTTCACTATGCTGTTCGTAATAGCTTATCTGCGTACCTATTTTTTTTATTCATTATTAAACCTACTCCTGCATTACCCCTATTTGATTTTGTATTAAAACCCTGTATTCACCTAACCAGAAGTCTTGTTCCTCATGCCACCGAACTTCACTAATTCTCACTAACCTATCCATTTCCCTTTTTAAATTTTGTAATCTACCTGACTGATTAAGGGATCTGGCATTCCAAGCTCCGTTCCGTAGAACGTCAGCTTTGTTTTTTCTGACGACGTCCTCCTAAGTAGTCCCCACCCGTAGGTCCGAATGGGGAATATTTTACCTACGGAATATTTTACCCAAGAGGACGCCACCATCATTTAACCATACAGTAAAGCAGCACACCCTCAGGAAAAATTAGGGCTGTAGTTACCCCTTGCCTTCAGCTGATCGCAGTACCAGCACAGCAAGGCCGTTTTGTTTGATGTTACAAGGCCAGATCAGTCAGTCATCCAGACTGTTGCCCCTGCAACAACTGAAAAGGCTGCTGCCCCTCTTCAGGAACCACACGTTCGTCTGACTTTCAACAGATAACCCCTCCGTTGTGGTCGCACCTATGGTACATTTTTGGGGAGCGTGTGGCTGCTCGCACAAAGCACTCTGCTATTCTTCTTGCTGTCGTGATGGCTGTGTAACTAGGCCTATAAGTAGGCTGTTTAGGTTCTTATATTGGTAACGCCACCGCCACGTAGCGCTCTGTATGAAAATCACTGGCTGTGCTGTGTGCAGTCTGTGGCTGGTTTGCGTTGTTGTCTGCCATTGTAGTGTTGGGCAGCGGCAGCTGGATGTGAACAGCGCGTAGCGTTGCGCAGTTGGAGGTGAGCCGCCAGCAGTGGTGGATGTGAGGAGAGAAATGGCGGAGTTTTGAAATTTGTAATACTGGATGTCATGAACTGATATATATATATATATATATATATATATATATATATATATATATATATATATATATATATATATATATATATATATATTATGACTTTTGAACACTATTAAGGTAAATACATTGTCTGTTCTGTATTAAAATCTTTCATTTGCTAACTATGCCTGTCAGTAGTTAGTGCCTTGAGTAGTTTGAATATTTTATTTAGCTGGCAGTAGTGGCGCTCGCTGTATTGCATTAGTTAGAGTAACCAAGATTTTTGTGAGGTAAGCGATTTGTGAAACGTATAGGTTAATGTTAGTCAGTGCCATTCTTTTGTAGGGATTTTTGAAAGTCAGATGGCGTTGCGCTAAAATTATTGTGTGTCAGTTTAAGCACAATCTTGTATAACTGTTCAATGGGGACGTTTCAACTGGACATGCTAATTTGCTTCGTAGTATAGTGATAGTGAAAGGGGCACATTGTAAATTACCTGGTTTCAGATCAGGGACGATTACATTTCTGACGGTGATACATTGTACATTGCCATTTACCATCGGAAATGTTAACCATTATTTGCATTTTCAACTTCTGTAGAAATCATCGGGATCCATACCCACCTTTTATTCAGTCATCCGAGGTTTCAAGAGAATTATATCAAGACTGTTCTTCTCACAAATTAAAGTTTCAGATATTAATAATGATATGCTGCAATTTTCTTTTATCTATTATATCCGTTGGGAATGCAGAGGGTACAGTCGTCTGTTACATTAATCACTAAGGGAAATAAATTGCAACACCAAAAAATAGCCGGCCGCTGGTGGCCGAGCGGTTCTAGGCGCTTCAGTTCGGCATGGATGTGTATGATGTCCTTAGGTAAGTTAGGTTTAAGTAGTTCTAAGTGTAGGGGACTGATGACCTCAGATGTTAAGTCCCATAGTGTTTACAGCCATTTGAACCATTTGAACCAAAAAATAATTACTGCAGAGTAACAAAATTTCTGGGATACCTTTGCATAGGTAACATTTTAAGTGATTAAGACTGCAAGATCACAGGTTATTGTAAACACGAGATAAGCCATTGCAAATGTGAAGTTGTTGGTACATTAATAATTTGTGAAATCGCCAGAATGTTGCATGCAAGCATTTAACGTGCACGCATTTCGTTGTACGGGAACAGAACGTCAGTTTGTGGGATGCAGTTCCATGCATGTTGCACTTGGTCGGTCAGTACAGGAACTGTTAATGTTGTTTGTGGATGACGCTGGAGTTGTTGTCCGATGATTTCCCGTATGTGCTTGATTGGAGAATGATCTGCTGATCGAGGAGGCCAAGGCAACATGTCGACACTCCGTAGAGCATATTAAATTACAACAGCAGAATGTGGGCGAGCGTTATCCTGTTGAAAAATACCGCAGGCTTGCTGTTCATGAATGGCACCAAAACAGGCTGATCACCAGAGTGACATACAACTTTACAGTCAGGGTGCATGGAACATCCACAAGGGCGCTGCCGTCATACGAAATAGTATTCCAAACCATATCTCCAAGTGTAGGTGTGTCTAGCGCGCAGACAAGTTGCTTGCAGGCCCTCAATTGGCCCCCTAACCGACACACTCCCATCGCTGGAACCGAGGCACAACCGGGTTTCATCAGAAAACAACACAGACCTCCATCCTGCCCTCCAATGGGCTCTTGCTTGGCCCACTGAAGTTGGTGGTTTGGGGTCAGTCGAACGCACTCTA
This sequence comes from Schistocerca gregaria, assembly GCF_023897955.1. NCBI lineage: Eukaryota > Metazoa > Arthropoda > Insecta > Orthoptera > Acrididae > Schistocerca > Schistocerca gregaria. The sequence continues at coordinate 942,853,962 of NC_064921.1, read as the reverse complement.
CACGACGGAGCTGTCCTTGAAGTAAACGATTTGTAACCGTTCGTTGTGTCACTGAGGTGTCAACTGCTGCTCAATTGCTACTACAGCTGCAGTACGATGCGCCACAGCCAAACGCTGAACACGATAGGCTTCCCTCTCATAGTGACATGTGGCCGTCCGGAGCCCGGTCTTTTTGCGACCGTACATTCTCGGGACTACCGCTGCCAACATTCATGTACAATGGCTAGGTTCCTGCCGAGTTTGTCTGCAATATCGCAGAAGGAACATTCAGCTTTTCGCACACCTATTACACGGCCTCGCTCAGTGAGGTGCTGATAATGGTAGCTTTGTTGCCTTAAAGGCATTCTAGACAAACTTCAACCCATCACGTCCAGTTTCAAAGGTAAACAATACTCACGACCGTTATAGCATTTGAAGCAAACCTGATTTGCATCCTCATAGTGGCCTTACTAACACTACTCTTTTCCGACTGGAGCGTAATTTGAATCAACATCACCTTTCAGATGTGCAGACACGCTTACCAACTTTCATTAATGCCGCACACCGCGTTCTTGGTGTTGCGATTTTTTATGTCAGTATATTTGTACATGAATTCTGTTGTCTTGTGTTGAAATATTGATCATTATATTAAGTTTGTATAGCTGTGATTTTTGCGAAAGAAAGGTAGGAAAGCAAGTTTTACGTGTGATTTAAAATCATTTCTCCTGGATAATTCCTTCTACACCACTGGCCATTAAAATTGCTACACCACGAAGATGACGCGATACAGACGCGAAATTTAACCGACAGGAAGAAGATGCTGTGATATGCAAATGATTAGCTTTTCAGAGCATTCACAAAAGGTTGGCGCCGGTGGCGACACCTACAAAGTGCTGACACGAGGAAAGTTTCCAACCGATTTCTCATACACAAACAGCAATTGATCGGCGTTGCCTTTTGAAACGTTGTTCTGATGAGATCCAATGACTGTTAGCGGAATATGGAAACGGTGGGTTCAGGAGGGTAATATGGAACGCTGTGCTGGATCCCAACGGCCTCGTATCACTAGCAGTCGAGATGACAGGCATCTTATCCGCATGCCTGTAACGGTTCGTGCAGCCACGTCTTGACCCCTGAGGCAACAGATGGGGACGTTTGCAAGACAACAACCATCTGCACGAACAGTTCGACGACGTTTGCAGCAGCATGGACTATCAGCTCGGAGAAAACGGCTGCGGTTACCTTTGACGCTGCATCACAGACAGGAGCGCCTGCGATGGTGTACTCAACGACGAACCTGGGTGCACGAATGGCAAAACGTCCATTTTTCGGATGAATCCAGGTTCTGCTTACACCATCAAGATGGTCGCATATGTGTTTGGCGGCATCGCGGTGAACGCACATTCGAAGCATGTATTCGTCATCGCCATACTGGCATATCACCCGGCGTGATGGTATAGGGTGCCATTGGTTACACGTCTCGATCACCTCTTGTTCGCATTGACGGCACTTTGAACAGTGGACGTTACGTTTCAGATGTGTTACGACCCGTGGCTGTACCCTTCATTCCATCCCTGCAGAACCCTACATTTCAGCAGGATAAAGCGCGACCGCATGTTGCAGGTCCTGTACGGACCTTTCTGGATACAGAAAATGTTCGACTGCTGCTCTGGCCAGCACATTCTCCAGATCTCTCACCAATTTAAATCGTCTGGTCAACGGTGGCCGAGCAACTGGCTCGTCACAATACGCCAGTGACGTCACTACTCTTGATGAACTGTGGTATCGTGTTGAAGCTGCATGGGCAGCTGTACCTGTACACGCCATTCAAGCTCTGTTTGACTCAATGCCCAGGCGTATCAACGCCGTTATTACGGCCAGAGGTGGTTGTTCTGAGTACTGATTTCTCAGGATCTATGCACCGAAATTGCGTGAAAATGTAATCAGATGTCAGTTCTAGTACAATATATTTGTCCAATGATTAACGGTTTATCATCTGTATTTCTTCTCGGTGTAGCAATTTTAATGACCAGTAGTATATTAAAAAATATAACAATAATAATGATAATACTAACAGAAGAAACTTGTTTTATGTGTTGTTGCATGAGTAGGACAATCAATGTTTTCATTAATATTAACACTAATCATGTGTACATGTCCTGTAAGCTGACTCGTTCCACAGCATTTCGATAAAAAAAAATTTAATGATCTATGAAACATGTAACTAACTCTCAGCCTGGTCTTCGTTTAATCAGTATTTACATGTGCTCCGTACTCTCGCCAGTAGTCACTGAAAATCCATGTTCTCGGAACGCACCCTGTTCACTTTCATTGTACTCAAAGCTGCGGTGAGCGGCCTGCCTTAGCAGAGATTACAGAGTTGTTTAATAGAATTTTCAGCTATAAGTGTGAGTGATTGTCGCTGTCGGACAGCGGAGATGGAGGCATCGAGACAATTTCTGCTACCACACTAGCTTAGGGTTTTCTGAATTTTAGGTGTTGTATGACCCAGAGGCAAAAAAATTTTCGTTGCACAAACTGTATCCATAAAATACAATTTCTTTAGATACATAATTAGTAAATGCATCATACTCAGTGAGGCTTATAATTTCAGTTTGGTCTTGCCTAACTCCGGTTAATCCACTTTTTTATTTCGTTGCACTTTTCGACAGTCCTTTCCACACTGTCAGTCAGTCAGACTGCATTTACTTGCCTGTAGGTGAGATATGATGTAAAGGGATACCATTTCAGGGTATAAAATGAGGGTCATAGTCTCCAGTGATCTCTCAGGTTAAAGTAAGAATCAGGAGGCCAGCCTTTCAAACTGTAGAAGGAAATGAACAACGTCTGTCTGAAAAATATCATGGTAGCCACTTGAAACAAGGTAACGCAATTTGTCGTTAAAAGCAGGTATGATTTTACATGTTTTAAGCTTGAGGCGGAATGGACATATCGAAATCACGATATCTATTAGACACATATGCTAGGTTGATGTTCGGTGGCCTGATGTTATTTAAGGGGCAGTCAAATGAAAACGAGGCAGGTGGGAAGAAGCAAGTACACAGTTACTTCAAAAGTACATCTACATACATACTCCGCAATCCACCACACGGTGCGTGGCGGAGGGTACCTCGTACCACAACTAGCATCTTCTCTCCCTGTTCCACTCCCAAACAGAACGAGGGAAAAATGACTGCCTATATGCCTCTGTACGAGCCCTAATCTCTCTTATTTTATCTTTGTGGTCTTTCCGCGAAATGTAAGTTGGCGGCAGTAAAATTGTACTGCATTCAGCCTCAAATGCTGGTTCTCTAAATTTCCTCAGTAGCGATTCACGAAAATAACGCCTCCTTTCCTCTAGAGACTTCCACCCGAGTTCTTGAAGCATTTCCGTAACACTCGTGCGATGATCAAACCTACCAGTAACAAATCTAGCAACCCGCTTCTGAATTGCTTCTATGGCCTCCCTCAATCCGACCTGATAGGGATCCCAAACGCTCGAGCAGTACTCAAGAATAGGTCGTATTGGTGTTCTATTAACGGTCTCCTTTACAGATGAACCACATCTTCCCAAAATTCCACAAATGAACCGAAGACGACTATCCGCCTTCCCCACAACTGCCATTACATGCTTGTCCCACTTCGTATCGCTCTGCTATGTTACGCCCAAATATTTAATCGACGTGACTGTGTCAAGCGCCACACTATTAATGGAGTATTCAAACATTACAGGATTCTTTTTCCTATTCATCTGCATTAATTTACATTTATCTATATTCACAGTTAGCTGCCATTCTTTACACCAATCAAAAAGCCTGTCCAAGTCATCTTGTATCCTCCTACAGTCACTAAAGGACGACACCTTCCCGTACACCACAGCATCATCAGCAAACAGGCGCACATTGCTATCCACCCTATCGAAAAGATCATTTATGTAGATAGAAAACGACAGCGGACCTACCACACTTCCCTGGAGCACTCCAGATGATACCCTGACCTCCGATGAACACTCACCATCGAGGACAACGTACTGGGCTCTATTACTTAAGAAGTCTTCGAGCTACTCACAAACTTGGGAACCAGTCCCATATGCTCGTACCTTAGTTAGGAGTCTGCAGTGGGGCACCGAGTCAAACGCTTTCCGGAAGTCAAGGAATATGGCATCCGTGTGATACCCTTCATCCATGGTTCGCAAGATATCATGCGAAAAAAGGGCGAGTTGCGTTTCGCAGTAGCGATGCTTTCTAAAGCCGTGCTGATGCATGGTCAGCAACTTCTCTGTCTCAAGTAAATTTATTATATTCGAACTGAGAATATGGTTCCAATGGTTCAAATGGCTCTGAGCACTATGGGACTTAACATCTATGGTCATCAGTCCCCTAGAACTTAGAACTACTTAAACCTAACTAATCTAAGGACAGCACACAACACACAGCCATCACGAGGCAGAGAAAATCCCTGACCCCGCCGGGAAACGAACCCGGGAACCCGGGCGTGAGAAGCGAGAACGCTACCGCACGACTACGAGATGCGGGCACTGAGAATATGTTCGAGAATCCTGCAACCGATGTTAACGATATTGGTCTGTAATTTCGAGGATCCGTCCTTCTATCCTTCTTATATACAGGCGTCACCTGCGCTTTTTTCCAATCGCTCGGAACTTTACGTTGGGCAAGAGATTCGCGATAAATGCGAGCTAAATAAGAAGCCGATGCAGTACTTTCTGTTAAACTGAATTGGAATCCCATCAGGACCTGGCGATTTATTTATTTTCAACCCATTCAGCTGCTTCACAACCCCAGTGATGTCTATCACTTTGTCCTCCTTACGGGAATCTGTAAGAGACTCAAACGGCAGTATATTTGTACGATCCTTCTGCGTGCAAGATTTCTCAAATGCTAAATTTAAAATTTCAGCTTTAGTTTTGCTGTCTTCCGTTGCCAGGCCAGACTGATCGTTGAGTGACTGGATGGAAGCCTTCGACCTGCTTACCGATTTTACGTAAGACCAGAATTTCCTTGGGTTTTCAGCGAGATCTTTTGCTAAGGTATGATGGTGGTAGTGGTTGAATGCTTCGCGCGTCGCTCTTTTTACAGCAGCACGAATCTCTACTAACTTTTGCCTGTCCTCATTCTCCCGATTTGTCTTGTACCGCGAGTGAAACTGTCTTTGATCCTGAACATTCTCCGAATTGTGCTGTTAAACCACGGTGGGTCTTTTCCGTCCGTAACCCACTTTTTCGGCACATACTTGTCCAGTGCGTGATTTACAATGTGTTTAAAATTTGCCCATAATTCTTCCACGTCCATAGTACCGGAAGTAAATGGAGTCGATTCATTTACTAAGTGGGATGCTAACAACTGCTTATCTGCTCTTTTTAGTCAGAATACTCTCCTAGCCTTCTTGACCGACTTTTTAACTTTCGTAACCATAGTCGTAATGACATTATCATGATCACTAATCCCTGTCTCAACACTGACACCGTCCATGAGGTCTGGTCTGTTCGTGGCTACCAGATCTAAAATATTTCCAGTACGCGTTGGCTGTCGATTTAGCTGCTCAAGGCATTTTTCGGATAATGTTTTCAAAAGTAATTCACACGACGGCTTGTCTGTACCACCTGTAATGAATCCATAGACATTCCCGTCTGTACTAGGTAGGTTGAAGTCGCCTCCGACTAGTATTGCATGATCCGGGTACTTCTGCGATACAGTGTGTAGACTCCCTTTGAATGATTCTAGAACTGTCACGGTGGAACCTGGTGGCCGGTAATAACACCCCACAATTAACTTTATTTCTCCTAGCCCTGTTAAACGTGTCCAGATAACTTCACAATCACACTCAACTTCGATCTCAGTAGACACAACATTTTTGTCAACTGCAATGAAGACACCACCTCCTACGTTGTCTAATTTGTCTTTCCGGTACACGTTCCAACCCTCACTAAATATTTCAGAACTTTCTATCTCAGGGTTCAGCCAGGTCTCAGTCCCGAGAATAATTTGCGCGCCACACGCTTCCTGGAGGGCAGTAAATTCAGGAACTTTTTTCCGAACACTCTGAAAATTTACTGCTAATATCTTGATAGCCGAAGTGTCTTTACACTGAGCGCGCGTCGACTGGTGAGTGTTCATCAGGACACCTCGCACTACTGCCTAGCCTAAAAAAAAACCCATGTGCACGCCACAAGTACTCTGCTACTCGAGTAGCCGCTTCCTTTGTGTAGTAATCATTGTAACTGTTAATACACTATCACAGCTTATACAAGGCGATAAATGTCTTCATGGAAAAATGTTTGGTGTCGAATCCACGATTTTGGGAGGAGGGCTGAGTTTTGTGTCACCATGCCATCTCCAAGTTCTCTAGAGTAAACGAAGGTGTTTTCTCAGTCTATTATAATACTAACTACAATAGCGAGAAAGTTTTCGAGACAGTTAAGTCTGAAAGCTAGTTTCAAAAGAAAAAGGTGTAGTTATGAGGGAAGGGGGGAGGGGGAGTTACTGCCCCCATAGCCTCGTCCCTCGTTTATTCGCCTCTGGAAGAGATGGGGACTCTATGGTGAATGTGTAAGGTTCTCCTGGCAAAACCCCTGCAGCGTTGCCGACACAACCTTGGCAACATGGGAGACCGCCCTTAAACATCTCTCTTACACGCCCGATCTCTCACCGTGCGATTTCCATATTTTTGGAGCTCTAGAAAAAGAAATTCATGGCCGTCGATTTGCTTTGGGTCAAGAGGTGTAAATATTTTGCCACGATGGCACTGACCGTTTTGTCTCACAGTAGAATAAATTTGTTAATTGCTACGGTGATTACTTTTGGAATAACAAGCAGTTTACTTACTTTTTTCCATCTGAGCTGTTTTCATTTGACTACCCCTTATAGATAGAAACTGCCCCTTAAGGGGACATGGAATCGACAGCTTCGTAATAAGGTACCTTTTTCTTAGAAGCTATATTACCAAGAGCGTTAACTATTTATACAGTTTGTGCTCATATGTATACTGCCAGTGTTGAAACTATGATATTGTAAAATATTGTTCTAAGTCTCGAACAATGATTTTTTTATCTATGAGCTACATTATTCAAAACAATTCTTCATATTACTACCCGTATTTTTTCTTATTTTGCAAGTAATGGACATAATACTGTATCAGTACATACACATTAGCTGTCTAATAATTCACAGAAAATATGACAGTTGTATTTTCAGTAGAAATCAAGAAAAGGTACATTAATGGTGGTAAAATGAAACTTTTGGGAAACTGGCTTCGAAGTTAGAACAGCACTGGTGCACAGCTACAGTTTTCAAAAAAAAAAAAAAAAAAAAAAAAAAAAAAAAAAATGGCTCTGAGCACTATAGGACTTAACTTCTAAGGTCATCAGTCCTCTAGAACTTAGAACTACTTAAACCTAACTAACCTAAGGACATCTCACACACCCGTGCCCGAAGCAGGATTCGAACCTGCGACCGTAGCGGTCGCGCGGTTCCAGACTGTAGCGACTAGAACCGTTCGGCCACCCCGGCCGGCACAGTTTTCATCTTCCAGTGCATCCTGAAATCTTTTCACGAAGCCTCTTTTCATTTACCATGCTTTCTTTACTAAACTTTTGAGAGAGTTGTCTCACATCCAAGCCTGATCTAAGACAAACATGGCACTGCCCATCTGGGAGTCAACAGGAATTCATAGCAGCTCAATAACCTGGCATTTTGTGATGTTACCTTGATTAAATGATGCCACAGCATCATATACACCAAAATGAAACGTGTTACTACCCACAGACTCAGTTTTTGGGAGCCGATGCCATATTACACAGTTCCCACTTTCATTTAGGTTCTGTGTTCTCCCGTGAAGACATTTCTTCAGGAGGTAATTTCCTCCATTACTGCTGCTAGTAAAACTGTAGTGATGATAGTAATTATCTCCCGTTGTTTTTCCGCTATTATATTTACATCAACTGTTCTGATCATCAGGACGTCACCCGTACCTAATGTGTTCATTAGTAGAGGCAATGTGGAAAAACAGTGTTCATCAGCTTTCCTCATAGGTTGCACATAATTCGTATTTTGTCTCATTGCTAGACCATAACAGCTCTGAATATAGTCTACTGCAGCATTAGTCAGCCTCCCTTTACCATCAAATTTTTTCCCATCACCTAAGACTTTTCCTTTCATCGTCGTCTTCAGATGTTTAAGTCTAGTTTCCATTCTTTTCTGAACGCGTCCCACATACTCGAGCTTCTGTATCTCTACATTGTTTTCATATGATTTGTTTTCCCTAAGATGTTTGAAGGCTTTTGAATCACCATCCCCCAAATAATGAAAATAATATACATTATAACACTGAAAAGAGTATTTGCTTCAGCAACCTCCGTATCACCAGTGTTGCCTGAGTAATTTGCTATGCATTTATCATTGTGTTCGTTATTCAGTTAATTAGCACAGCAACAGTATTTTAACGTTATAGCCACGGCAACCACCTTTTCAGTGTCATCACTTGTAGCTGTAACAACGCCATTGTTGGAGGTACGATCCCGTTTGTGCCAAGTACTATCGAAAGGTACTGTGAGGTACGGAATTTTCATTTTCTTTGACTGGTTCTTCTACGGCTCCATGAACAGTTTTGTTGGCTACATCCTCAGCTGCAGAGCCTAATGCATAGTTGTACATGTCATATTCTGAACGTGGTGGAGGAAGATTCGTTACACCATACAGCGTAGCTCTGTTGCTCTTCCTTTACCGACAGCTCGCAACCCATGCACTAATCTAATATACACATTACAAGCTTCAGTGTTATTGATTTTCACTGAATCACAGCTAGAAAATTTGCAACTGTCATCACACTCACTGCAGGTTAGTACAAACTTAGCAACCACGCCGATATGGCGTTCAACATGTATAAAGGGTGTTACAAAAAGGTACGGCTATACTTTCAGGAAACATTCCTCACACACAAATAAAGAAAAGATGTTATGTGAACATGTGTCCGGAAACGTTTAATTTCCATGTTAGAGCTCATTTTAGTTTCCAACGTGATCAGATTGTAAATTTTCACAATCAACATGTGTGGGCTGACGAGAATCCGCACGCAATTGTGCCATCACGTCATCAACACAGATTTTCTGTGAACGTTTGGGCAGGCATTGTTGGTGATGTCTTGATTGGGCCCCATGTTCTTCCACCTACGCTCAATGGAGCACGTTATCATGATTTCAAACGGGATACTCTACCTATGCTGCTAGAACATGTGCCTTTACGAGTACGACACAACATGTGGTTCATGCTCGATGGAGCCCCTGCACATTTCAGTCGAAGTGTTGGTACACTTCTCAACAACAGATTCGGTGACCGATGGATTGGTAGAGGCGGACCAATTCCATGGCCTCCACGCTCTCCTGACCTCAACCCTCTTGACTTTCATTTATGGGGGCATTTGAAACCTCTTGTCTACGCCAAACGTAGAGACTCTTCGTGCTCGTATTGTGGACGGCTGTGATACAATACGCCATTCTCCAGCGCATGAGGGAGTCCATGCGACGGAGGGTGGATGCATGTATCCTCGCTAACGGAGGACATTTTGAACATTTGCTGTAACCAAGTGTTTGAAATCACGCTGGTACGTTCTGTTCCTGTGTGTTTCCATTCTATGATTAATGTGATTTGAAGAGAAGTAACAAAATGAGCTCTAACATGGAAAGTAAGCGTTTCCGGACACATGTCCACATAACGTATTTTCTTTCTTTGTGTGTGAGGAATGTTTCCTGAAAGTTTGGCCGTACCTTTTTGTAACACCCTGTAGAAACGTTTCCCTTATAACACTTCTTGCAACACAGATTCTATTCAAGAACTAGATAATTTGATGCTGATTTCAAAAACTTCCTTGCCCTTTTCAAGCATTTTCTACATATTTCCAGTGTCTTTGACCTTCCTACTGGACGCACTAGAAGCAGGGGAAGGTGCACAACATTCGCTGGTATTTTTGTGGAGCAGCTGCGTTGCCACACCACCGTTGAAGACATTGAAACACTGTTTCCTATTGAGCGTAACCTGTTCTTCACTTTCTTCTGCCAGTTCAAACGTTTTTGAACACTTTTCCACTAACCCTTGCGACCTTCACACAAAAATACCAACGATACACGAGAATTTTCTACGTCTATTCACCAAACGTAAATAAACACTGAAGTCAAACATATAAACAGAAAACAAGGGAGCATATTTTAGAAGCTGGCAAACAGTGAAGTTGCGAAAATGTTCCATAAAGCAAATTAATCACTGGAAACTAGCAGTTTTGAAACCGCGATGAAAGACTGGCTGATCACCAGTTGGCCATGACAAGAAGACAAACTGAGCGCACCACTTCGGAAAACTGGTAAATTAACATGGTTAAAGAAGAAGTCTGTAGAATATTTTAAGACAGTAAAAAAAATCGCTATTTTCTTCTAAAATACGACTGCGTCTCCCCGTTAAGGAGATTCACTCACCATAATCAATGTTTGTGTGTAGATTGAAAGTTCCTGGCACATTAAAACTGTGTGCGGACCGGGACTCCAACAACGTGGGGCGATGGAGGTAGGAGAAAGTTACGGCGGAAACGAAGTTGAGAGTTCGGGAGTGAGTCGTCCTTGGATAGCTGAGTGGGTAGAGCAGTTGCCACCTAAAAGGTACAGGTCCTGAGGTTTGAGCCCCGCACCGGCTCAATGGTTCAAGTTGCAGAATGTTTGACGTTCACTTAGCAGCTGCCTATGGAGTTCCTAACACGACTTACAAAACTAGTATTTTTGTGAGAGTATCGGGTTATTTGTTCTTGTCTGCTCTAATTAGAGTAACAAACAGACTTAAAAAAAGATGCCAATACGTGTAAGTTCCATTTTTTAGGTGTGCTGGTGTTCACGAAAGTAACGTATTCCCTATATTGTGTTTTATTCCAGTCGGTTTATTATGATGCGGTATCCCACAAACAGTAGACATTATAACTTCTTTATTCTTGTCGGAAGTGTCGCTTTACGAATTAAAAGAAGAAAAGGGAGTACACGTTTTGCGGTCAGAGCAGACAAGCAGTGTGACGTCGTCTGCATATAAAAAATAATTCGAGTGGAAATTACCGCTAATCTTAATTCCCCCGTTAAAAATCTCTTTGCATTTCCGAAATGCATCATCTAAATAAATGTTAAAAAGTGTGGGTGAAATTCTACACACTTGCCTTACTCTTCTCGTTGTGGCTATAGGCTGTAATAAAGTGCCATTCATATCTACAGTTACAGTCGTGTGTTTGTACAGACTTTGTAAAACACTTTTTACGTGTTTTGGGTATCCTCTTTACCGCATAAGTCTACACAGTTCCTTTCTATCAACATTATAGAAGTCCTGAATAAAATTAGTGAACGCTGAATGGGTTTCCTCCCTAAACACTCTCTGTTTCTCGATTATTTCTTTTATTATAAATACAGTGTCTGTTATCGATCTGTCCTTCCGAAGTCCTATTTGTTCTTCCCCTAATAAACTCTCAGCTGCAATCTTGAACCTCTTGTTCACTATTCTTAAACAAACTTTTTACGCGGCGTCCAGTAAGCTGATTCCTCTACAGTCCTCGCAGCTGCTGCGGGCTCATTTTTTAAAAAGTGGTATCACTTTTGCTTGTGACCATGCTTCTGAGATAAAACCCTTTCTCCAGCACATATTAAATTGATGTAGTAAACTCTTCTGTTGTAGGGTGCCTCCATATTTTAGCAATTCAGTGGTTATATCATCCATACCAGTAGCTTTTGTGTTTTTCATGGAGTTGAGGACTTCTCTTGATTTATCCATACGTAAGTCGTCTACACATCCGTTTTCAATTTCAGCCTCTACATTTTCTGTGGAGCATGTTTCTTCATACCGCAAGTTCTTGTAAAGTTCTATACATTTTGCTTGTTGGATGTTGTTTATTTGTGCAACTTCTTTTTCTGTTTGATTTAACATTTTCATTGTTTTATAAACTATCATTTGCCTTCCGTAAATATCGTAATATAAGACAGTCAGGTGGTGTATATTTGTAATGTCCCAACAAGTAAGCCGGCCGCGGTGGCCGAGCGGTTCTAGGCGCTTCAGTCTGGAACCTCGCGACTGCTACGGTCGCAGGTTCGAATTCTGCGTTGGGCATGGATGTGTGTGATGTCCTTAGGTTAGTTAGGTTTAAGTAGTTCTAAGTTCTATGGGACTGATGACCTCAGATGTTAAGTCCCATAGTGCTCAGAGCCATTTGAACCCAACAAGTAATCTTGTGTTTTTAAAAATTTGAGGGAATTGTTTCTGAGAAATTTTCTGTTTAATGTGATTGTTTGACATTATCAGTGGGGGGAGATATGCGATCTGTTCATTTAAAACATGAGTGGATATAAATCCTGCGTCGAGATCGCAAATTTTCTTTACTGATTACCGGTTTCGGTTCACTACCGAGCCATCTTCAGATCAATCTAAAATGTTGTTCAGTGTGTGACACTCAATACACATCGCTCTATTTTTTTAAAGCTAAGTCGCCCTAGTTAAATTTAATCCTAAAGTGGTAATCTTACTTGGTTACGGAAATTGACAACGTTAATCACTTTGGGACCTAATTTAATTAGGGCGACTTGTTGTTGTGGTCTTCAGTCCTGAGACTGGTCTGATGCAGCTCTCCATGCTACTCTATCTTGTGCAAGCTTCTTCATCTCTCAGTACCTACTGCAACCTACATCCTTCTGAATCTGCTTAGTGTAGTCATCTCTTGGTCTCCCTCTACTATTTTTACCCTCCACGTTGCCCCCCAAATGCTAAATTTATGATCCCCTGATGCCTCAGAACATGTCCTACCAATCGGTCCCTTCTTCTTGTCAAATCCTCTTCTCCCCAATTGTTAGCTCTAAAGGAATACGACAACTGGTAATGAATGTCACACATTAAACAACATTTTAGAGTGATCTGAAGATAACTCGGTAATGAGCCGAAATCAGTAATGAAAATTTTCGTTCTTGACGTGGGATATTTTTATCCACACGTTTTGTTTCCTTTAAGTTTTTTATTTTTAGAATTATGAGAGATAACAGTTTTCAGTGTGGCAGTCCCACTAACCAACAGTCCAGGTACTGAAACGTGCACCTGCTTCCAGTCACTTTCGTGGCCCGACTCCAGGGTCAGCATCACGGGAGAACGGCGCGCCAGGCGGCTCACACAGCGTGATCGGTTCGGCGCCGCGGGCGGCGCGCATCCAGATGCTATTGATTCGCTCCGCCGCGGCGCGGCAGCCTTGGCGCATTCTTACCTGGGGCAACGGCCTCCCATCGCCAAGTGACGTCACGCCGACGCGATAGCCCTAGCGTAATATCTCGCCACGCAGGGCGCAGTACACGCCACCGTTTCCGCTTCTGCTCGGTCAAGGGCGTCTCAAACTGCTGTCTTCTGACGCAGAACTTCGGTGTGGTTTGACCTAGCAAGGCCGTGAGCTATAAAATATTTGTAACGTATAAAAGTACGCACATATTTTTGATCAAACATGTGCTGCAGATGAGGCAAACGAGGCAATAAACATAATCACTGGTGGGTAGCGGATTACTCATTTAGCTGTCCAAGATAGTCTGACTGCATACCATACGGGTGCCTTCACCCTAGAAATTCTTCGGCGCTTGCTGAATGAAGGCAGGACAACAACTGGGAAAATATGATTTTAAAATGTAAAAATCTATTGCACAGCAGTTGCAAAGAACGTCCAAACCGTCAAACAGCGTCGCGTCTGGAGAATAAAGTATATAGGTACACTACTGGCCACTAAAATTGCTACACCACGAACATGACGTGCTACAGACGCGAAATTTAACCGACAGGAAGAAGATGCCGTGATAAGCAAATGATTAGCTTTTCAGAGCATTCACAGAAGGTTGGCGTCGGTGGCGACACCTGCAACGTGCCGACATGAGGAAAGTTTCAAACAGCAGTTGACCGGAGTTGCTTGGTGAAACGTTGTTGTGATGCCTCCTGTAAGGAGGAGAAATGCGCACCATCACGTTTCCGACTTTGATAAAGGTCAGATTGTAGCCTATCGCGATTGCGGTTTATCGTATCGCGACATTGCTGCTCGCGTTGGTCGAGATCCAATGACTGTTAGCAGAATATGGAATCGGTGGGTTGTGGAGGGTAATACGGAACGCCGTGATGGATCCCAACGGCCTCGTATCACTAGTAGTCGAGATGACTGGCATCTTATCCGAATGGCTGTAACGGGTCCAGCAGCCACGTCTCGATCCCTGAGTCAATAGATGGGGACGTTTGCAAGACAACCATCTGCACGAAAAGTTCGACCACGGTGGCAGCAGCACGGACTATCAGCTCGGAGACCGTGGCTCAGGTTACCCTTGTCGGTGCATCACAGACAGGAGCGCCTGCGGTGGTGTACTCAACAACGAACCTGGGTGCACGAATGGCAAAACGTCATTTTTTCGGATGAATCCAGGTTCTCATATCAGCGCACACTCCGCTGCAGAGTGAAAATCTCATTCTGGAAAAATCCAGGTTCTGTTCACACCATCATGATGGTGGCATCCCTGTTTGGCGACATCGCGGTGAACGCACATTGGAAGCGAGTTTTCGTCATCGCCATACTGGCGAATCACCTGGCGTGATGGTATGGGGTGCCATTGGTTACACGTCTCGGTCACCTCTTGTTCGCGTTGAAGGCACTTTGAACAGTGGACGTTACATTTCAGATGTATTGCGACCCGTGGCCCTACACTTCATTCGATCCATACGAAACCCTACATTGCAGCAAGATAATGCACGACCGCATGTTGCAGATCCTGTACGGGCCTTTCTGGATACAGAAAATGTTCGACTGCTGCCCTGGCCAGCACATTTTCCAGACCTCTCACCAATTGGAAACGTCTGGCCAATGGTGGCCGACCAAATGGCTCATCACAATACGCCAGCCACTACTCTTGATGAACTGTGGTAACGTATTGAATCTGCATGGGCAGCTGTACCTGTACACGCCATCCAAGCTCTGTTTGACTCAATGCCCAGGCGTATCAAGGCCGCGAGGAGCGAGGTGGCGCAGTGGTTAGCACACTGGACTCGCATTCGGGAGGACGACGGTTCAATCCCGTCTCCAGCCATCCTGATTTAGGTTTTCCGTGATTTCCCTACATCGTTTCAGGCAAATGCCGGAACGGTTCCTTTGAAAAGGGCACGGCCGATATCCTTCCCCATCGTTCCCAACCCCGAGCTTGCGCTCCGTCTCTAATCACCTCGTTGTCGACGGGACGTTAAACAACACTAACCTAACCTAACCGTATCAAGGCCGTTATTACGTTGTTCTGGGTACTGATTTCTCAGGATCTATGCACTCAAATTGCGTGAAAATGTAATCACATGTTAGTTCTAGTATAATATATTTGTCCAATGAATACCCGTTTATCATCTGCATTTCTTCTTGGTGTAACAATTTCAATGGACAGTAGTGTAACTACACTGAAGTGACAAAAGTGGTGTGATAACTCTTAAATCGTGTGGTAGCTCCTCTTGCCCGGCGTAGTGCCGCAATTCGATGTGACATGGGCTCGACAACTCGTTGGAAGCTCCCTGCAGAAATACTGAGCCATGCTGCCTCTGCAGACGTCCATAGCTGCGAAATCGTTGCCCAAGAGAGAGTCTCCATTCCTTCCAAGCTAATTATGTAATTGCAGACCAGATATGGCTCAAATTCAAACATACAGTATCGACAGCAATAGATAGGTTCATACCTCTTGATGCAGCCTTGTCTAGTACTAATTTTATCTTATTTTATTAGTTTTGTTTATTAATAAAAACTATTATGTAGGCATGCTATTCCTATTTTGTGCTAAAGGTTTTCTTGTCAACTCCATTGTTATTTATGTACTGTTCAGTTTTTACTATTTCATTGCAAAGATGTTACTCACTGTATGTTTCTACTTGACTCTAGATGTGTTACTTCTCTTCCAATGTTGTCTGCTAACATTTAACTTCTTTGGTGATAATACACCGTAAATGTCTGAAGATGGCCTATAAGCCGAAAACCGGTTAGCAATAAAAATAATATTGTAGAACAAAAGCAAACTGGTGCTTTTCATTTATTCTCATACCGCATAAGTTAATAAGAGACGGGACTGATCCATCGTGGTACACAAAAAGTCAGAACACTGTTGCACAAGCAACGATAAAAGTATGCTAAATTCAGAAGAACGCAAAATCCCTAAGACTGGCTAAGTTTCACGGAAGCTCAAAATTTAGTGCGAACGCCAATGCGAGATGCTTTTAATACACTCCTGGAAATTGAAATAAGAACACCGTGAATTCATTGTCCCAGGAAGGGGAAACTTTATTGACACATTCCTGGGGTCAGATACATCACATGATCACACTGACAGAACCACAGGCACATAGACACAGGCAACAGAGCATGCACAATGTCGGCACTAGTACAGTGTATATCCACCTTTCGCAGCAATGCAGGCTGCTATTCTCCCATGGAGGCGATCGTAGAGATGCTGGATGTAGTCCTGTGGAACGGCTTCCCATGCCATTTCCACCTGGCGCCTCAGTTGGACCAGAGTTCGTGCTGGACGTGCAGACCGCGTGAGACGACGCTTCATCCAGTCCCAAACATGCTCAATGGGGGACAGATCTGGAGATCTTGCTGGCCAGGATAGTTGACTTACACCTTCTAGAGCACGTTGGGTGGCACGGGATACATGCGGACGTGCATTGTCCTGTTGGAACAGCAAGTTCCCTTGCCGGTCTACGAATGGTAGAACGATGGGTTCGATGACGGTTTGGATGTACCGTGCACTATTCAGTGTCCCCTCGACGATCACCAGAGTTGTACGGCCAGTGTAGAAGATCGCTCCTCACACCATGATGCCAGGTGTTGGCCCTGTGTGCCTCGGTCGTATGCAGTGCTGATTGTGGCGCTCACCTGCACGGCGCAAACACGCATACGACCATCATTGGCACCAAGGCAGAAGCGACTCTCATCGCTGAAGACGACACGTCTCCATTCGTCCCTCCATTCACGCCTGTCGCCACACCACTGGAGGCGGGCTGCACGATGTTGGGGCGTGAGCGGAAGACGGTTGCGAATGGTCCTCGCCGATACCCCAGGAGCAACAGTGTCCCTAATTTGCTGGGAAGTGGCGGTGCGGTCCCCTACGGCACTACGTAGGATCCTACGGTCTTGGCGTGCATCCGTGCGTCGCTGCGGTCCGGACCCAGGTCGACGGGCACGTGCACCTTCCGCCGACCACAGGCGACAACATCGATGTACTGTGGAGACCTCACGCCCCACGTGTTGAGCAATTCGGCGGTACGTCCACCCGGCCTCCCGCATGCCCACTATACGCCCTCGCTCAAAGTCCATCAACTGCACATACGGTTCACGTCCACGCTGTCGCGGCATGCTACCAGTGTTAAAGACTGCGATGGAGCTCCGTATGCCACGGCAAACTGGCTGACACTGACGGCGGCGGTGCACAAATGCTGCGCAGCTAGCGCCATTCGACGGCCAAAACCGCGGTTCCTGGTGTGTCCGCTGTGCCGTGCGTGTGATCATTGCTTGTACAGCCCTCTCGCAGTGTCCGGAGCAAGTATGGTGGGTCTGACACACCGGTGTCAGTGTTTTCTTTTTTCCATTTCCAGGAGTGTAGTTTACACAATGAAATATTGTCTCAAAATATGGTAGAAAACCCAAAGAGATTCTGGTCGTATGTAAAGTACACCAGTGCCAAAAAACAGTCAATATCATCACTGCGCGATAGCGATGGCAATGTTACCGATGATGGTGCCACTAAAGCGGAGTTACTAAATAGTTTTCCGTAATTCCTTGACGAAAGAAGACGAAGTAAATATTCCAGAATTCGAAATCAGAACAGCTGTTAGCGTGAGTGACATAAAAGTAGATATCTTAGGTGTTGCCAAACAACTCAAATCACTTAAGAAAGTCAAGTCTTCCGGTCTAGATGGTATACCAATCAGGTTCCTCTCAGAGTATGCAGACACAATAGCGCCTTTCTTAGCAATCATATACAACCGTTCACTTGACGAAAGTTCTGTTCCTAAACACTGGAAAGTAGCAGAGGTCACACCTATATTCCAGAAAGTAAATAGGAGTAACCCATTGCGTTACAGACCGATATCACTGACCTCAATTTGCAGTATGATTTTGAAGCATATACTGTACTCGCACATTATGAATCACCTTGAAGACAATCACTTATTGATACATATCCAACATGAATTCAGAAAATATCTTTCTTGTGCAACACAGCTAGCTCTTTATTCATATGAAGTAATGAGTGCTGTCGGCATGGGATCTCAGATCGATTCCATATTCCTAGATTTGCAGAAGGCTTTTGATACCGTTCCTCACAAGCGACTATTAATCAAATTGCGTGCATATGGAGTATCGTCTCAGTTGTGTGACTGGATTCGTGATTTCCTCTCAGAGAGGTCACAGTACATAGTGATAGACGGTAAATCATCGAGTAGAACAGAAGCGATATCTGGCGTTCCGCAAGGTAGTGTCATAGGCCATATGCTGTTCCTGGTTTATTACGAGCAACTTAAATTGGCAAGACCACATAGATAATATTGTGCGGGAGGCGAAACAAAGACTATGCTTTGTTGGTTTGCCCGCGAAAGGCAAAGGTCCCGAGTTCGAGTCTCGGTCGGGCACACAGTTTTAATCTGCCAGGAAGTTTCATATCAGCGCACACTCAGCTGCAGAGTGAAAATCTCATTCTGGAATAAAACAGTTGTTATATTAACTTAATTATGTCATGTATTGGAAAATTTGACTCGTTCCACATCATTACGAAATATCGTATTCATGATCCATGGAACTAGTATTAATCTAATCTAATCTAACCGCCACCAGCTTGAAAAGTGTCTTGTTGACAACTTGGGTCTGCCCACACTCAAACCCTACGATCAGCTCTTACCAACTGAAAACAGGAATCATCTGACTAGACCTCAGTTTTCTAGTTGTTTATCGTCAAACCGATATGATCACGAACCCAGGAGAGGCACTGCAATTGAAGTCGTACTGTTAGCAAAGGTACTCGTGTCTCGCGCCTGCTTCCATAGCTCATTACCACAAAAATTTTGCGCACTGCCCTGTAAACACGTTCATCGTACGTCCCACGTTGTTTTTGCGGTTATTTCACACAGTGTTGCTAGTCTGTTAGTACTGACAACTCCATGCAGACGCGGCTGCTTTCGGTCGTTAAGTGAAGGCTGTCGGCAACTGTGTTGTCCGTGTAATACCAGAAATTTGATATTTTCTGTACACTCTTGTCACTGTGGATCTCGGAATATAGATTTCCCTAACGATTTTTGAAATGAAATGTTTCCATGCGTCTAGCCCCAACTACCGTCCGGCGTTCAAAGTCTGTTAATTTCCGTCTTGCGGCCATAATAACGTCGACAACCTTTCCACGTGACTCACTTCCGTAGAAACGACAGCTCCGCTAAGGCAGTGCCGTTTTATACGCGATACAACCGCCATCTGTACAAGTGCCTATCACTGTCCCATGACTTTAGATGCCGGGCACAGCCCACTTGTGGATTTTTTTTTTTAAGAGGAGAGAGTTAAGACTTGACAGTAAAATAGTCAGTCCTTATTTCCTGTTTAACTTAGACTGACACGTTAGAAATTTTCGCCACGACACTGTAGTTATAACTGATTAAAACAGAAAAAAACGCGTAGATCAATCGAAAACTAGCTGCATTTCGGCACAGTATGTAGACACGCGGATGTTATACACTGCGACCTCTCCTCTGTGTCCCTCTCTTCCTTTTCTTTTCTCTCTTCTCCTCTTCCTTCTTCCTTCGTCGTACCGCGCCTATATCTCAGGGTTTTCAACACAAAATGGGAGGCAGAAACGGGGCACATGTGAGTGGTTGATCACGATGACGTAGTGCAATGTATGAGTGTCACCCTTATCTCCGTTTTGAGAAGATTGATTGCTAAAGCAGAAACATTTCTCTAAAAGAAAAGGTAAATGCTCTCTTTTTGAAAAAAAAAGGTAAATAGTGTAGACAAACTGAAGGAACACGACACTGTTTGTAAAATTTCAATTTCGGATGAATTTGGTTGATTCCAAGGAGCTGAAACAAAACTCATCCGTTCCAAATGCCATTCATAACGAGAGTAGTTAGTTTTCTGGTGTGTGTGTGTGTGTGTGTATATCCACCTTTCGCCGCAATGCAGGCTGCTATTCTCCCATGGAGACGATCGTAGAGATGCTGGATGTAGTCCTGTGGAACGGCTTGCCATGCCATTTCCACCTGGCGCCTCAGTTGGACCAGCGTTCGTGCTGGACGTGCAGATCGCGTGAGACGACGCTTCATCCAGTCCCAAACATGCTCAATGGGGGACAGATCCGGAGATCTTGCTGGCCAGGGTAGTTGACTTACACCTTCTAGAGCACGTTGGGTGGTACGGGATACATGCGGACGTGCATTGTCCTGTTGGAACAGCAAGTTCCCTTGCCGGTCTAGGAATGGTAGAACGATGGGTTCGATGACAGTTTGGATGTACCGTGCACTATTCAGTGTCCCCTCGACGATCACCAGAGGTGTACGGCCAGTGTAGGAGATCGTTCCCCACACCATGATGCCGGGTGTTGGCCCTGTGTGCCTCCGTCGTATGCAGTCCTGATTGTGGCGCTCACCTGCACGGCGCCAAACACGCATACGACCATCATTGGCACCAAGGCAGAAGCGACTCTCATCGCTGAAGACGACATGTCTCCATTCGTCCCTCCATTCACGCCTGTCGCGACACCACTGGAGGCGGGCTGCACGATGTTGGGGCGTGAGCGGAAGACGGCCTAACGGTGTGCGGGACCGTAGCCCAGCTTCATGGAGACGGTTGAGAATGGTCCTCGCCGATACCCCAGGAGCAACAGTGTCCCTAATTTGCTGGGAAGTGGCGGTGCGGTCCCCTACGGCACTGCGTAGGATCCTACGGTCTTGGCGTGCATCCGTGCGTCGCTGCGGTCCGGTCCCAGGTCGACGGGCACGTGCACCTTCCGCCGACCACTGGCGACAACGTCGATGTACTGTGGAGACCTCACGCCCCACGTGTTGAGCAATTCGGCGGTACGTCCACCCGGCCTCCCGCATGGCCACTATACGCCCTCGCTCAAAGTCCGTCAACTGCACATACGGTTCACGTCCACGCTGTCGCGGCATGCTACCAGTGTTAAAGACTGCGATGGAGCTCCGTATGCCACGGCAAACTGGCTGACACTGACGGCGGCGGTGCACAAATGCTGCGCAGCTAGCGCCATTCGACGGCCAACACCGCGGTTCCTGGTGTGTCCGCTGTGCCGTGCGTGTGATCATTGCTTGTACAGCCCTCTCGCAGTGTCCGGAGCAAGTATGGTGGGTCTG
The DNA here is from genome assembly GCF_023897955.1 of Schistocerca gregaria. Taxonomy (NCBI): domain Eukaryota; kingdom Metazoa; phylum Arthropoda; class Insecta; order Orthoptera; family Acrididae; genus Schistocerca; species Schistocerca gregaria. The sequence continues at coordinate 942,832,567 of NC_064921.1, read as the reverse complement.
ACACACCTGTGTCAATGTGTTCTTTTTTCCATTTCCAGGAGTGTATTTGTCGTATTCAAAGAGTAAACCAACTCACACTTGCTTTAAGCATCAAGAACACTTACTATCGCTTCCGAAAGATCTTTGATAATTATTATTAAGTCGATTTCATTAAATTACGGTCAGTGTCACTGAATCCTTCTCGGGACTATAACACGCGATAGCCTACCGCGTATCTCAAACTTCGCCCCGGTATTTCAAAGTCCGCGCGCGATTTGTTTGTAACAAAGTTCGGCCGGGGTTCTCTAGAATATTTTCTAAACCCACTCCGGGTCGTGAATTATCAGTTCTATGTCCATCCATACAAATTACAGAGGACCCGCACTCGATTACGACTTGTCCGCGCACTCGAGCAACTCAGAGGGTATCATCCTCCTCAAAGAGAAAAAACATCACGCATAACGCAGTACTGCGATCTGCTTTGTCAAAATACATTTATATCTATCTCATAAAGACTCATTACCTATTGTTACTAAAACATATTGTACTTAATTTTATTCTTTATTTCATAAATAGCTAATAAAATTTGAAGTGATTTACATGTATACTGTATCAATCACTCAGCAAAGATTTTACAACAAAAAAATCTCGACTTGAGACATGTCTTTGACTCTACTAGTCTCACGTGACACAAGGTATATCAGACTGTAACGGACATCCCCACAAGATTATTTCTTAAAGTTTTCGAGGGCTACATGGACGATTACCCGTGTAATGCAACACCACCTGTGCTCCAACAACAGTGTCCTTCATTCAGTTTGTACTAGTTAGTTATGTGTTCAATAGAACAGACTCGTCATAAACGTCGTGATGTGGAACGTGTCTCTAATACAAGCACACATACCGTTTGATAAGTACACTTAACGCATCCAGCGACGTTCTTGAACACAATGCTTAGGTACTCCAGACATGATGGTGTGGAGAGCCATAATGTCGCATGGGCGTACTGACCTCCAGATCTTTGAAGACGGTACATCGACCGGTCAACGCTATTGTGTCCCTGCACTCATTCTCCATGCGCGCCTTTTCAGAGGTGCATTTGGCCCTGACATTTTCATGGATGACAATGCACAACCGCATCTAACAGCGCAGGTGGAGTAACTCTTGGAACGAGATGGTGCTTGGTTAATGGCCTGGCCTGCCCTTTCCACCGACTTAAATCCCATTGAGCACTTGTGGGATGCATTGGAAAGACGTATTGTGGACACATGCACTACGACCATCCAACAGTTGTCAGTCGCGCTAGTGTAGGAACGGAATGCCTTACCACGAGAGCTCCTTACCAACTTTACGGCGAGCATGGAAGCACGTGGCTGAGTAAGCACTGATTGCTCTCCGCGATGATCACACACAGTACTGAGAACCATGTCCCGTCTTTTGCAGGTTTCTAGGGGACCATCGTAAACCGCGGCGACTTCAGTGTATCGAGGTATGTTACGTATGAGGTAAAGCATCATGCGAAAGTTGCTTTCGTATGCTCACATACTGGCTTTTTACGTGTTTTTCTGTGCGAATGACTATATGACATCTCCCTTACTCTATGAATGTATATTATTTATTTACCGGTGCTTTAATACAATTACTTATATATTTGCACCTGGAGTGGACGTAAGTAAGGGCGATGTATAACAAAGTATTTTTGCTGTACTTATCCTGTAATTTTCCTGAGTCGGGTAGCAGGTGATTCCTTCTAATTAAAACTCGAGGTCATACAATTTGCGGAGGTTTATTTGTTGATGATCACATTTTTCCAAAGTCATTGCAGAATATATCAAACTTCACATATAGTTTCTTTGACAATCCAACAGCTGACAAACTGACCTACTGACCGAAAAGACTTGACTACCAAGTGAACCCCTAGGCGAACTGACGCTGCATTGCCGCGTTTTCTTATATATATTCCAAACAATGAAAGTTCATTACTTCAATTATTACACCATCGTTAAATTAATAGTTACAATTAAAAGTTACAAATATACAAAAGGTTGACAATCAGATTACTTACAGCGTAAAATATTAGTTCATTAAAGACAAGTTTTAGGTTAGAAATTGAATAATTTAAGATTGAAAATTAAATATGACTTTTTAACAATAATGCGTTTCGTTAATTTTATAAATACAAATCAATTATCGATCGGAAAATATTACTAACATTTACATAATATATACACTTGTTGTTTAACCTCTTTAATGGCTCATAACTTGGAAATATGCATCCAAACGTAAGTAATGGAGTTAATTACATGTGGTAATAATGACAAATTAATTATTTTAGTAATGGTATTAGTTCTGGTTAACAAATTTGGGTTTGAAATTACATATCTCTTAAAATTACATGAATCTAAATTTGGTTCTTGCTTTTTGATCGATTTACAATAACGTTTTCCAAACTGAACTTTCGAGATCTAACTGCAGTTAATTAACGAAAGTAATAACGACGCTAACATTTATAACTACTTCTAATCAAATGAATTACATACTGATTATTATAGTTCTGGGTAAATGTTGATGGTTCATAGTGATTATTATGTTACATATAAACATATTATTTAATTATTCGTTAATTGTGTTTAAATATCATTCTTAATATTATACAGTACAATTACATAACTGGAAAAGGTGCCATAGTGGCATGATTTTTACTCTTTGTGTAACAGAAAGTACCGATACACAGCTACAAATTCCGGGTATCGAATATTATAGCAATGCTGGGAGGGGGGGGGGTTATGTAACAATTAAATATTTCAGTTCACGTATTCCTCTATGATATAGATCATCGTTAACCTACATCCGAAATATCTTCATGGGTAGATTGTCAAAGAGTTTTATACCTGTATATTTCACTCCTTTTCTGTACCGAAGTTATATTTGTAGGCGACTTGCCTACAACAAATAATTGCATAGCCGTCCGGTATAATGTGTTAACGAAAAAATATTTATTCGCAAAAACTCACAATGAGAAGAAACTAAAAAAACAACAGAGAAGTAACAAAACTAGGAGACTCTATAATCTTAAGGCAAAGATAAAAAAACAACACATGACCAGAAAAAAACTCTAGCGCACTTTTGACATCACTTTGCACCAGACATGAAAAATATCACTGCCACACAGCCCCCCATAAAGTGCGGAGCGCCAGGGATATCTTGATACTTGAATCTTATTCGACATCCAGCTCTGGTGTGCGTCTGGTGTCTCAGAGGCGGTGACGTTGTTGTTTGTGGTAGTGATTCACCTGTCTGGGACGATGTACTGAGCGGTCTTTCGGTATGCTATGCGTCCGTCATGTGTTGATGCACAGGCGTGGTGTCAGAGGTCGGAGAGGGTAAAACCCATGCTGGCTTGACACGTTCAATCGATACCTTTGTCAGAACACCGTTGCACGTTATGTCCACGGTATGCTTATTTCTACTCAACACCTGAAATGGGCCCATATGTGGTGGTTGTAAAGGCGATTTGACTGAGTCTGTTCGCAACATTACTTGAGAGCAATCGTATAAGTCTTTGTGTACAAACACCTTGCGGCTGCCATGGCGAGAAGGTGGCAGGCAACGTATATTTGTGCAGTGACATTTCAGATGCTGCACTCAGTGTGTGAGGCCCTCTGATCCAGATAGTGAGGTTGGTACTAAATAATCTGCAGGAATCCGTAGCGGCTCGCCGTAAACCATCTCGGCAACTGATGCACCAATATCGGGTTTGTGAGCTGTCCGCAGGCCTAACAACACCAATGGTAATGCTTCTGTCCATCTCTCTTGATGACTTATCAATGCTGCTTTGAGTGTTCTGTGCCATCGTTCGACCATACCATTACTGGCAGGGAGATAGGCATTCGTGTGGTGGCGTTGGAAACAGCACATTTTGGATAGCTCGAGGAACAACGTAGATTCAAACTGACGTCCTTGGTCAGTTGTGACATGAAGGGGGTCATGAAAAACGGGCAACACACGTACACAGAAACGTCTTCGCAGTACTTTCGGCCGAAATATCGACTATTGGAGTTGCTTCTGCCTATCTTGTGCACCTACGAGGTGCAATCAAGTTCTAAGGCCTCCGATTTTTTTTCTAATTAACTACTCACTCGAAATCGATGAAACTGGCGTTACTTCTCGACGTAATCGCCCTGCAGACGTACACATTTTTCACAACACTGACGCCATGACTTCTTGGCAGCGGCGAAGGCTTCTATAGGACTCTGTTTTGACCACTGGAAAATCGCTGAGGCAATAGCAGCACGGCTGGTGAGTGTGCGGCCACGGAGAGTGTCTTTCATTGTTGGAAAAAGCCAAAAGTGACTAGGAGCCAAGTCAGGTGAGTAAGGAGCATGAGGAATCACTTCAAAGTTGTTATCACGAAGAAACTGTTGCGTAACATTAGCTTGATGTGCGGGTGCGTTGTCTTGGTGAAACAGCACGCGTGCAGCCCTTCCCAGACGTTTTTGTTGCAGTGCAGGAAGGAATTTGTTCTTCAAAACATTTTCGTAGCATGCATCTGTTACCGTAGTGCCCTTTGGAACGCAATGGGTAAGGATTACGCCCTCGCTGTCCCAGAACATGGACACCATCATATTTTCAGCACTGGTGGTTACTCGAAATTTTTTTGGTGGCGGTGAATCTGTGTGCTTCCATTGAGCTGACTGGCGCTTTGTTTCTGGATTGAAAAATGGCATCCACGTCTCATCCATTCCCACAACCGACGAAAAGAAAGTCCCATTCATGCTGTCGTTGCGCGTCAACATTGCTTTGCAACATGCCACACGGGCAGCCATGTGGTCGTCTTTCAGCATTTGTGGCACCCACCTGGTTGACACTTTTCGCATTTTCAGGTCGTCATGCAGGATTGTGTGCACAGAACCCACAGAAATGCCAACTCTGGAGGCGATCTGTTCAACAGTCATTCGGCGATCCCCCAAAACAATTCTCTCCACTTTCTCGCTCATGTCGTCAGACCGGCTTGTGCGAGCCCGAGGTTGTTTCGGTTTGTTGTCACACGATGTTCTGCTTTCATTAAACTGTCGCATCCACGAACGCACTTTCGACACATCCATAACTCCATCACCACATGTCTCCTTCAACTGTCGATGAATTTCAGTTGGTTTCACACCAAGGAAATTCAGAAAAAGAATGATTGCACGCTGTTCAAGTAAGGAAAACGTCGCCATTTTAAGTATTTAAAACAGTTCTCATTCTCGCCACTGGCGGTAAAATTCCATCTGTCGTACGGTGCTGCCATCTCTGGGACGTATTGACAATGAACGCGGCCTCATTTTAAAACAATGCGCATGTTTCTATCTCTTTCCATTCCGGAGAAAAAGAAATCGGAGGCCTTAGAACTTGAATGCACCTCGTATCTATGGGCGTAAACAAATATCTATGAACCTCTGACTGTGGGAGAGGTCCAACCAGGTCCACGTGAACGTGTGCGAATCTAGCAGACGTACCTTGAAAATCTCCAATATCAACACGCACATGTCGTCCTACTTTACTTTGTTGACAAGGAATGCAGAAACGTACCCAAAGGCGCGCGTCTCTTTTCATAGAAGTCCACACATAGCGGTCTGTCAGCAGCTTGATTGTAGCGTTGGCTCCAGGGTGCGATAATGTGTGGACACTCTCGAATGGTGTCTTGCGCAATATTTCTGAAATGAGTGGTCTCGGTCTGCCTTGAGAAAAGTCGCACCACAGCTTCAGCTTGGAGTTAGGCACCAGAATTTGCTCGAACTTCAGACCTGTAGACGGGTCGTTTAACAGCTGTCGTAGCTCTGCATCCTTGGTCTGTTCCACAGCAAGTTTATTATAGTCTATAATTTCTGAAACCCCGCAAATACGTGAAAAATAGTCAGCCACTAAATTTTCTGCGCCTCTTAAATGGCGTATATCTGTCGTGAACTGACTTATGAACTCAATATAACGGAACTGTCTTGGTGAGCACTTACCACTGGTGTTTTTAAAAGCCGATTTTATGGGTTTGTGGTCTGTAAACACAGTCACTGGTCTAGCCTCTATTTGTGGACGGAAGTATCGAATTGCTTCGTAGATCGCGGACAATTCTCTGTCATACGCGCTCCACTTCTGTTGTGCAGTCTGTAACTTTTTAGAGAAAAACCCTAGTGGTTGCCATTGCCACTCTACACGCCGCCCCTATTGCTGACTAGCTCGCGTCTACAACAATAGCTAGCTGTGCGTAGCGAACTGGGTGAGCGAGCAACACTGCTTTGCTGAGGCTTGCTTGAAGATCATTAAATCCTTTGTCCATTTCTTGTGTCCACTTAATTATTCGTCGACCTTTGGCGTCGTGTCCCTTGAGTGCATCAGTGAGTGGTGCTTGCACCGTAGCCGTTGCTGGCAGATGACGTCTATAAAAATTCATTACTCCCCTGTATGGGAGCTCTTGGTAGTTTGTCGGTTTCGGAAGGGCCTGTACCGCCGCGATCTTCTCTGACAGAGGCAATATACCTTCTGATGACACAGCATGGCCGAGGAAAGCGACTTGGTTCTTGTGCATGACGCATTTATTTTCGTTTAAAACGACTCCGTAGTCAGATAGCCGCTTGCGAAGTTGACGCAGATGCTGTTCATGTGTTTGACTATCCGGAGAGAAAACCAAGATGTCATCAAGATAAGCAAAGCAAAATGTTAATCCCTTTATCACTTCGTCGATAAAACGCCGCCAGGTCTGTGCTGCGTTCTTAAGGCCAAAAGGCATAAATAAAAATAATCCAAATGGTGTAATCACTGCTGTCTTCTGAACATCTCTTGCAGCCACCGGTATCTGCTTCTATGCTTTCTTGCAATCGAGGACGCTAAAAATTTTCGCACCGGCCAAAGCACATGTGAAGTCCTGTGGTAGGATTAATGCCTTCATCATTCATTTATGTTTAGATTGTAATTTATAGAATTAAGCGAGCCTAAGATCTGCTTCAGGGGGTAGTCAGACAAGGCCAAATCTTCATTTTAGGGTTTACTATTTTCCGTTGCACACATTCATTTTATACCCGCCTGGAGTAGCATCTTGGGTTATGTTGAAAACGCAAGAAAGTGATGTACAAATGTTTTATTACCTACAAATCCTCATAATCTTCACTTGGCAATTTTGCATGAATAAACGGTTATTGATAGTATTTTTAAATTCTTAGCAATCTTTTGCTCGTTATGAAGATGACTGCAAGTTATATTTGGAGGGGGGAGGAGGAGGGGTGGATTCAGCAGTAGACTGTGAGCCTCTGCCGCCCCCCTCAGAACCGAACCCTAGACTTGCTCCTAGGCAGCCGCCGGCTAGCAGCGTGGCTGCACCCGGCTAAGGGGGCAGTCTAGGAGTCTGTCCGTACTGCTTTAGAGTGACGTATTATCTTTTTTTTTCTTTTTCTAATTTCTATCAAACACTTGTACCACTTCACAGAATCATGTTTCTTCAGAAATTTCCAGTTTTTCTAACATCGTGGTCAGTGAGGATAGATTTTTCCGCGATTTCAAACTGAAGTCAGACCGGCCTGTTAACTATAACCAGCTCATCTACCAGGTGTGTCTGATAATTAATTATAGAGAAATTCAATATTTAGCAAACAAAAACTCGAGATTTTACCTTATAAAATAGGGTACAGCTTCACAGTGTGGGTCTTTACCTCATTTGAGATAAACATGGACAAAAAAGGAAAACGGCATAATACAACACTTGAAACGAAATGAGTTTTTGGTTTGTCTCTGCACTTTTACTAAAACGAAGTCATTCAGTGATTGAGAAATCTGATTCTACCTTGAAGTCCCAAGCTCTTATTCTTTTCGCTTCGCCAAATAGTAGGTCCTTATCTGGGCTACTGTCATGATGAGAGAATTCTGAATATAACTGAAGAATAATCAACTGGCTGTTTGAACTGCTTTCTTTCTTTTCTCGTCATTTGTGTAGTTAAATTCGTTGTTTATTGGTTGTTGACGTTCAGCGCCTCGCTAGAACGTCTCCCCTATGTCTTTTTTTGGCAATGGTATTATATTTGCAGGGATAATCTCACGCAGTGTGGGATGTATGTCATCTATTGCGCGGGTTGTCGTTGAAGAATTGGTGTCACTTTATTGGACCTGCGTGATCTACCACAAAACACCTGCGGAGATTTGCGCCATTTGGCCATTTTCTGATAAATGCGCCATTGTTTATTTTGGGTACGAACTGGAAAAATTATTTCCACGACAAAGAGAAGCTTAAATCCAGCAGTGTAAACATGTAATTCGTTGATTATCCTTTTCAAACGCTACATTATACAATGTTCAAGTAAAATATCAGAAAAGTTACGTGTAAGTAGTAAAAAACATACCTCATTTGCTCACATCTGGAGCAACCAGCCTCAAACTATAAATTAAAGTGAGATAAACTTACTACCTGGGGGTCAGTTCATGAAAGGATAGCGGTCACTACAGAAACCCGGCGCGGGCTTTTACACCATATGGGCTTTACCACCATCTACCGTAATAATCGTGATAATCCTAGTGATACATTCATCACGAAATATGGTCGAGTTATTACAGATTTTAGTACTCTTGACCACAATACAATCCAATAGTAACTGGGTAACAGGGTTCCGCTGATAAATAACCATCCTTAGCTATTCGAATGACAGTAATTACTGCACGCCCATAAAACGAACGTCTGGAAATACCGAGACTTAAGAGCAAATTAAAATGCTAGGAATGAAATGACAGCACCACTTGCACTTTTATCTTTATTTCTGTATACCACTACCTGCATCAACCACCAAGTCCGCAGCTCGTGGTCGTGCGGTAGCGTTCTCGCTTCCCACGCCCGGGTTCGATTCCCGGCGGGGTCAGGGATTTTCTCTGCCTCGTGACGACTGGGTGTTGTGTGCTGTCCTTAGGTTAGTTAGGTTTAAGTAGTTCTAAGTTCTAGGGGACTGATGACCATAGCTGTTAAGTCCCATAGTGCTCAGAGCCATTTGAACCATCAACCACCAAGACCATTTTCCGGTGGTTATGTCCCTTCCAACGTGAGAGAATACAGACAGACTGCGTTCTGCCGCGCCGATAGAGGTATAACCACCGGAAAATGGCCTTGCTAGTCTATACCGGTGGTGGTAAATAAAAATAAAGACAAAAGTGCAGCTGCAACCGCAATTTTATCCCAAGTAACACTGCAGCTGCTGGACAAGAAATTAACACAGAATTTATTATTAAAACGTTTAATCAATAATACCGATAGCAGAGTATCCTGCACCTGAAGGTGTCAGGTTTTGTGCATAATCATGGTGTAATAAGGAATCGCATTGAGACAAACATATTTTCATGCGTGTATTTCAAATACAGTGTACGCTATTCTAAGTGGGTACAGATATTTATCTATTTATTTGCTACTTTCTTTTAGTCTGTTATCTAGGTACAGGAACAGACTAAACGTTGCACATGAACGGGCATGAATATAGCGCATAGCATTTTAACGTAATTTCAAATGTGTTAGTATAACTAAACATTATGGTGTTGAAAAGAATAAAAAGATCTACATAAAAAATAACAGTTACAAAAAGTCGAATGCTCCACTTGGAGTACTAGACTTCATGTTCATCCAGAATCCAGAAGGCACGAGTTGTCTGCTACACCATGCTTCACAGCTGGCTAACAATTTTTGTGATTTATAATTCTGGACTACATCGCTATTCAACACTACACTACATTAGACTACTGTACTTGGTAAGAGAACCAAGGTAGATTCCTCATTAGTCTGGATGGTTAGCCCCCGGCACACTGAAGTGCAGCTCAGGATTCACAGTGGTTGCGCTGCTGTGCCATCCAAGGTGTAGAGATTGGAAGATCGCTGTCAGGGTCTCAGGAAAGCCTTCGAAGCTCATCTCCTCGCCGCATCCGGGAGTTTATTGCAGATGGATGTTCTGTCATGGCTCCTCTCGTTATCATGATGCATAACCTCTTCTTGCTTGTCTCTCAGCTATGCAGGTTTGCAGTTCTTAAGCTGACATTTTAACTGTCAGCGAGTTCAGATTATGCCACAGTTCCTCATTCCTTATTACGTTATACACTGTTGTATTTCCAAAGTCGTTCGTGTCCTGATCTGTAACATCTTGTGTAATGGCACATTCCGAGACGATATGCTCCGGGCTAACGATAGCTCCACATTGGCAAGTTCCTGTGTTGAGTTGTATTTTCATTAATAGCTGGGATATGGACCCATGTCCCGCCAGGTAGGGTATGAAATTCTTCATCTTTAATATTAGGAAGAAAGTGATAAGTTCTTCTCCCCATTTCTGTCCTGTCCCAAATTTCTTTCCATTCTGTATCAGTGCATGCCTATTTCCTCATTCGATACGGTTTTTATGCCCAGTATCTTCTTTACCTTATCACACTCGCCCTTTTTGAGCCAGTATTGTGCACCTCTCTTTCTTTCGGCCAAGTCTATAGGAAACAAAGTACAATTAAATCAATACAATGAAATTAAGACCCTTAGCTGCATACAGGCGTCGATATACGTGAACGGGGACAGTTGAAAATGTTTGCCCCGCCCGGAACTCGAACCCGGGATCTCCTGCTCACATGGCACACGCTTTATCCATATGAGCCACCGAGGACACAGAGGATAGTGCAACTGCAGGGACTTATCTCTGATTCGCCTCCCGTGAGACCCACATTTCCAACTTATTGTTCGGCGCTATATTCGTAGTGCCCTGCCCATTGCACTCATTACGCGTGGCTTTACTGATTCCCGTAAGAGTTCGGGCACTATTTGTGAATCCGCACAGAAGATGGTCAAATGGCCGGTGAGTCTTAACTATGTATATGAAGATGGTATCTGTTCTTTCGGTCATCAGACATGTCCGAAAGAACAGATACCATCTGCATATATATATATATATATATATATATATATATATATATATATATATATATATATATATGAAGAAAGCCAGTACCAACAGCAGTACTTCAGTCGGTGTTGTTCTATAGACAGGCACGATTTCACTGTGATATTAGCAGGCGTGTCTAGGTAAATAAATTCCCGATTCCTGATTATGTCACGACTATACGCCACAAATGTTCCAAAGTAATTGTAATTATAATTATTATCACTGTTGTGAATGAAATTTTCACTTTACAGCGGAGTGAGCGCTGATATGAAACTTCCTGGCAGATTGAAACTGTGTGCTGGACCGAGACTCGAACTCGGGACCTTTGCCTTTCGCGGGCAAGTGCTCTACCGACTGAGCTACCAAAGCACGACTCACGCCGCGTCGTCACACCTTTAATTCCGCCAGTACCTCGTCTCCTACCTTCCAAGCTTCTCCGAGTTCGAGTCTCGGTCCGGCACACAGTTTTAATCTGCCAGGAAGTTTCATTATCACTGTTGTTTCGCAAAAACGCGATTCGTTGTGACGAACAAGTGGTTGGTGGAAGATAAAATATTTCGTTCCTACAGTGCAGTACGAGCAGACTTCTACACCGCTGCATTAGCCTGGTTGCGTAAACGCCACTGCTCGGCGGCTGGAGCTCTCATATGGTATTCGACAGGCTCATTAAACTTTGAACACCGATTTCTCGGAAACGCCGTAAAGCGCATCGTGCTAGAGCTACGTTTGTTACAACCAAGTACGTAATACAGTAGTGCGAAAGATGAACAAACTCGGCGAGCCGTCGGGTGCGCTCTTCCCCTGTCAGTTATTGACGTCGAGAATATATAGTCGGCTTCATATCGGGAGGCGGCAGTGGGAATGGATGTCTTCTGCAGCATGGGGGGAACGCCCGGTGCCAGGATGCGGTGGCCTGGGTGGGGTGTGGCTGCTGCTGCGGCAAGAGGGGTGGAGGGGGAGGGGGGGGGGGGCGGTGCTCCAGATCGATGCACCCTCCTTGGCCCTTCCCCCTCCCCCGCCTCGGCCATGCCTCGTCCGCCGTGCGGGGTCGAGACGGCGGGCACAGCCACCACGTGGCACGCTGCCAGTACCTCGTACCATTCCGTTAAATGGGCTCGTAATGTGGACACTGAAACTCCAGGCAGGGATGCCGGTTGTCGCTCAAACAAACTGTTTTCGGCTACATCCATTTTTTTCAACGCCTGTTGTAAGGTGTCAGGCAAATCCAACACCTTCCATGAAAACCCTGACATGATAAGCAAATCCAATGGTATGTCACATAGCTACGAATAAATCGTCACATTAAATTAACCAAAGTAAAACGAGTAACGAGTGAGCAAATGGAATACCACAGACTAACACAAGAATGCCTTACCTTCCCACTGTGAGACAGACGCAGTTCCGAGGGGAGAAACGAGAACAGAAGCCGAGAGCAGCACCGTGTTAAGCTAGAAGGCCCTACGATAAGGGACGGACACCCACGTCGCGAGCTAACCACCAGCTAACCTCCCAGCTCATGTTAAAAGCTAGAGCCCTCCAGAAGAACAGTATAGACCTTATGATAACACTAAAAGGACCACACCAGCCGCAAGTTTTAGCGCGAGACTTTTTCGCGTCTCTGTTATGTTTCAAACGTTAAAATCATTTCCCCACCACGAAAAGTAACCGCCAGGACCACCCCCAGCCCATGTTAAAAGATAGATCCCTCCAGAAGAACAGTATAGATCTTATGATAACACTAAAAGGGCCATACCAGCTGCAAGTTTTAACGTGAGACTTTTTCACGTCTCTGTTACGTTTCAAACGTTAAAATCATTGCCCCTCCACGAAAGGTATAACATTTCTCATTGGATAGACAGAATTTTTGTAGGCGGAGCTTAAGGTTAACATTGAGACCCTGGTTGGTCAGATGAAAACACAGCCAGATAGTTTTTTTTAAAAAAACCAACTTCGATCAATTGTAGTAAGGAGAAGTTAGGAGAGAGTTGCTTCCGAGGCGGCGAGCTGTATAGAGCTGCGCCGGCCACCGCCCCCTGACGAACACCGACAAGGTAATGAACGCACACAATGCCACATTTTTGAGCGCAGAAGGCTTCATTCAGAACTGCAGAAGTCTCATCTGTTACACCCTCTTTTTGCGTAATGCTAGTGTCGATGATCAATTAAAGCTCATGGTATTCACATTTGCTACGTAAGTTAAAATCTGAAATGCCCTGATTTTTCTGTTATATAATTATTGAGAAGCCACATCAGCCACTGTAATTTACGACAAGTTAGATAAGTAATTAAAGATAATTGAGGGTCACTGTAGACCATTTTGATAGTTCTCTCTTTTGTGAAACTTAATTTAAACCTAAATTATAGATATGATATGGCATAGGTCATCCTTCGATCCATTTAGAACTTGGAAACCCATTCAGGGAATATTCGTTCACATTTTTGTTGAACGCAGTTTGTTTTTATCATCCTGTATTAAAACATTTCCTTTTATCAATAGTGCAATTTATAAACAATGTTTTGTGAGTAGAATAAAGTTTCCAGTGGTAAACTTAACTGCTTTTCAGACGTTATTTTACCAGCTAACTAAAAATAGGAAAGCGTTGAACCCCTTCCACTAAATTTAGTTAGTATTAAGATTCTTTTACAGGGAGTGCAGTGAAGCTGACGCTGAAATCATTAAGTATTTGATTATTTCATCGCTAGTCTCACTGAACTCTTCTGAACTCTACATGTCATGTGTGGTCTGGCGTCACCTTACCACCAACAGGTCCCAGGTTCAAACTAGTCAATTCCCTAAAAAAAACACGCTCAGAGCGTCGTTGCGCGAAAGTGGTAGGGAGACACGACTTAGAACAGACAGACACCACGCAGAATGTTAGACTGTTTAACTAGACTGGCAAAACCGCTCAAAAAACCGATTTCTGAAATAACCGATTTTTGATCTTTGTTCCTGTTATTTCCTGTAATATACGTAGAAACCGAACAAAGATTGAATAATTTAGACTTCCTCAGTTTAAAGATACATACAATTAAATTATTAAATTGAACAGGGAAAGAAAAGAAAACTTTATCCGTCCACTGTTCTCTTCTTTTCTCGAAAACTGGTAACTGGTTGCCTACTACGAAAATTACTAGTATTCTCCTATTGATTCTAATTTTTTTTTAAACGCTGCTCAAAAATCATTTTTTAATCGGCGATCATACCTCTGTTTGGACACTACGATTAATCAGTGCTAACAGGAGAAAACTGAGGTTGAAGAACTCTATTTTTCACGATAATTTGTCCGTTTCCAAGAGTTACAAGCAGATAAGGGCACGTTATGTAGAAACAGACAGTAGATCAGCTGGCTCCTTTTTCTGTTTGTAAACTATGAATGAACTGTGAATTTTTAGGTCTTCTCCTTATATTATATCACAATCTTGTTCTGGATCCTCCCGTTTTTTAACGTTATGTTTCATTGATACTTAGCCGGCCGCGGTGGTCTCACGGTTCTAGGCGCGCAGTCCGGAACCGTGATACTGCTACGGTCGCAGGTTCGAATCCTGCCTCGGGCATGGATGTATGTGATGTCCTTAGGTTAGTTAGGTTTAAGTAGTTCTAAGTTCTAGGGGACTAATGACCACAGCAGTTGAGTCCCATAGTGCTCAGAGCCATTTGAACCATTTTGAACCATTGATACTTTGTCACATATTTCAAGGCTAGGAATGGTGTCGTTTTGTAATACAACTGATGTTCAACAACAGCTAGAAACTGCAATATAGGCCAGATGGGACAAGTCTTGCACGTACCATCTTACAGGCCACACCACATGGTAACAAGTAAAATATTGCCTCACTAATGCTGCACCAATGCTGATGCCATGTGTTTGTTGCTCGTTTCTGTCGGCATCGTTATTAAAACAGCAACGATCGCTTTTCCCTTTTTCTGTAATAATTTAATATTTCAAAGCAATGTAAATTTTATGAATGAAAATTACTTGTTCTTTAAAAAGGTTTTATTTAAGACCGAAAATTTTTAGCACTGCTGCCTTGGCTAATTGACATTTCGTTTCTTAACCCGGTTATTAGTAAAAAATAAAAACACCTATTATAACCGAGGCCAAACAAACACCGAAAAATTCCGGTTATTCAGAACTAAGATACCGTTAACCGTTTTAACCGGTCGGTTTCTCGAATCCCTAACTTAGGGACAGCATACCTTACGAAATGAGCTAGCCGGACTGCCTAGTAAGTTGCCCTATTCGGTTTAAAGCGCTGTAGGTATAGAACTCGTACGAAACAATCGTGTTACTTTCCATTGCTGACGTAATTTATGCCAGTGAATTGGTGGGTATGTACCAGTAGGTCGTATAGAACCACCACAATAAGACAGGTCGACTTGGAGACGTTACAGAAATCGGAAAGAAGCTTTCGTATTTCAGCGTGCCCACTTCCACACTGTGAATGAAGTTACCCAGTTTGTCGTTATATCAACGTGGACTGTCCAATGTGTCTACAATGAATGGTGCATCACCGATAGCGATGTAGCACGGGCGTATTAATAATGGTCGTAAGAAGATCCTAACCGACTGGGACTGTAGATGGGTATCATATCTTGTCCGTGGCAAACTGTTTCAAAACCGACAGGAGCTATTTCAGAATAAAAACAATCTTGATTGCGAAATTGCTTAATGTCAATGACGCTTTTGGGGCATCGTCAGACTGCCAATAAAAACAAGAAACCAATAAATTAGTAACAGATAAAGGAAGGGCCATGGTCCCATCATGCGCGACTATGCAGGTAAAATAAACTGGAAGTAATAGAAAAAAATGGCTCTGAGCACTATGGGACTTAACTTCTGAGGTCATCAGTGCCCTAGAAATTAGAACTACTTAAACCTAACTAACCTAAGGACATCACACGCATCCATGCCCGAGGCAGGCAGACTGTAGCGCCTAGAACCGCTCGGCCACCCTGGCCGGCGAAATAACAGAAACTTACGTAAAAGTAGATGGGTATGAAACCCATCCATCATATAGCCATATAAAATGGAAAATGGACGAAATAGTAACTGGATATACAGAGTGTTTCCGTAAGAACGAGCAAAACTGTAACAGGACATAGAGGATGCTCCAATGAACAATTTGAGGTGGGGAACCTGGGGTCGAAGAAGCCAGCTTAAGTATATAATAGAAAGAACGACACATTACTGTGTACTTTTTTATTTACCTTAGTTACAGTTAATTGCAAATACCATCACCGACACAATGAAAGTACTATTTGTACTGTATCTTACAAAATGTGCTGAAACTGACGGCCATCAATCTCAATGCAAGCGTGACATCGGCGAATATGATTCCGACGCACCCTGACAAATATCCCTGGCTTGTTTCGAAGCACATCAGAGACATCTACAATTCTGGCAACTAATTCCATCTCCGTATCCACTGCGGACTCACACACAGGTGACTTCAGACATCCCCATAGGAAATAATCAAGGGGATTCAGGTCAGGTGGCCTCGCAGCCCATGGAACGGGGCCTCCCCTTCCAATCCAGCGACCAGGAACGACAGGGTGTCCGAAAAGTCTTTCCCTGATAACATAAATTGATAACTCAGGCTAGAAGTAAGATACAAATATGAAACTTGTGTCGAATTGTTTACAACTATCAAAGTTTTTTTCTGTTTTAGGTTCACAGTACATAAGTAGTGGATGAGGTGCAGTGCCCGGTTGCTGACGTTCCGAGGTGTGGTCGACCGAGAACCTCAGCAGACAGGGTGGAAGCTGTAAGGCAGTGTTTTCTGCGAAGTCCGAAGAAATCGGTGCGCAGGGCCTCACGTGAATTACGGATGCCAAAAAGCTCTCTCCATGACATTTCACACATACGTTTATTGTTTCGTCCATACAAAGTGCAAATCGTTCAGGCCTTGTTGCCCAATGACAGGACACGTCGATATGACTTCGCGGTCGAAATGCTATCACGTATTGAGGAAGATGATGGTTATCTCAGACGAATTGCCTTTCCGACGAAGTGACCTTTTTTGTCAGTGGAGTACTGAATCGCCATAATGTGCGCATTTGGGGCTCACAACCCCCTGGCGAGGTCATGAAGTGCACCAGAGGCAGTCCAAAGGTGAATGTTTGGTGCGCGCTATTGCACGATCGAATTATCGGGCCATTCTTCTTCGCTGAGGCTACCATCACATCTGCAGCGTATCTGGACATGTTGCAACTGTATGCTGTTCCTCAGCCGCTTCAGTGTCACCCCTATGTCTTGTTCCAGCAAGGCGGTGCACAGCCTCATTGGGGTTTGGACGTCCGTGCCTATCTCGATATGACCTTTCCTGGGCGATGGATTGGTCGTGATGGGCCAACGGTTTGGCCTTCATGCTCTCCTGACATAACCCAATTAGACTTCATTTTATGGGGTTATGTCAAGGACGAGGTCTACCGAACACATGTATCAGATCTTGAAACCCTGTGGCAACGGATATCCACAGTCGTTGAATCGAACCCTCCAGTGATATTGGCTAATGTGTGGATGGAAATTGAATATCGCCTAGATGTGCTACGTGCTACCAAGGGTGCTCACGTGGATGTTTACTGATGTGTGAAAAAAACTTTGATAGTTTGTAAACAATTAGACACAAGTTTCATATTTGTATCTTACTTGTAGCCTGAGTAATCAGTTTATGTAATCACGGAAAGACTTTTCGGACACCCTGTACACCACTGAGATGGTTGGGGACATCTACATCTACATTTATACTCCGCAAGCCACCAACGGTGTGTGTGGCGGAGGACAACACTGATGTGAGGCAGTGAATCGTCTTGTTGTATCCACATCTTCTCACGAACAGCCAAGGCTACGTTCTGCAACAATTTAAGCAGAGCTCTTTGCACGGATCTCAAGTACAGATGGCAATTCAGGCGGCCAGGAAGAAGATATGACCCAATGAGATTGTTGTCTACAATGCCGGCCCAGATATCCACAGCTAAACGTACTTGACGGTATGACTCTACTACAGCGTGAGAGTTTTCCTCGTCCCACACATGGCTACTCATGCTGTTCGAAATACCATCGCGATCAAATGAGGCATCGTCAGTAAACAACACGATTTGGAGGAAATCTGGTCGATCAATCCATTCTTGGAGCAACCACTGACACAATGCTACCCGTGATGCTAAGTCAGTCACAACCATTGCATGGACGCGTTGTGGGTGATACGGGTGTAATTATTGTTCGTGGAGTACTCGCCACATGCTATATTGTGTAGGGCCTATTTCACGAGCAACACGACGAGTACTTGTAGTGGGGTCCGCTGCAATACGTTCCAGCACCTCCTCTTCAAAATCGGGTGTGCGTGTGGTCCTCATGTTGCCATGTCCCTCGTTTCTTCTTCATAGAGAAAAATAAACACTGGTTGTTATAGACGATGCCTGTTAGAAAATCGTTCCCTCTCCATCTGCATTTACATATATACTCCGCTAGCCACCAAGCGGTTTGTGGCGGAGGGGACAATTCACGCCAAAGCCATAGTCCCCCCCCCCCCCCCCCCCTCAGTTCCACACGTAGACTGCGCGAGGGAAAAACGACTGTCTGAACGCCTCAGTACGAGCTCTAATTTCCCTCAGAATTTAGTGAGCAGCCCCTTCCGTTTAGCACGCCGTCTGTCTGCAAGTATGTCCCACTTCAAACTTTCTATGAGTTTTTTAACGCTCTCGCGATGGCTAAATGTACCAGTCACGAACCTTGCCGCTCTTCTTTGGACCTTCCCAATCTCTTGAATGAGACCCAACTGGTAAGGGTCCCATACAGACGAACAATAAGACCGGACGAACTAATATATTGTAAACTATTTCCTTTGTTGAAGGATTGCATCGCTTCTGGATTCTACCAATATACCGCAGGCTAAGGGTTCGCTTTACCCGTTACTTGTGTAATCTGCTCATTCCATTTGAGATCATTTCGAACAGTCACATCCAGATACTTGACGGATGACCGAGCGAGGTGGCGCAGTGGTTAGCACACTGGACTCGTATTCGGGAGGACGACGGTTCAATCCCGCGTCCGGCCATCCTGATTTAGGTTTTCCGTGATTTCCCTAAATCGCTCGCCCGCATCTCGTGGTTGTGCGGTTGCATTATCGTTTCCCATGCCCGGGTTCTCGGGTTCGATTCCCGGCGGGATCAGGAACTTTCTTTGCCTCGTGATGGCTGGGTGTTGTGTGCTGTCCTTAGGTTAGTTAGGTTTAAGTAGTTCTAAGTTCTAGGGGACTGATGACCATAGATGTTAAGTCCCATTGTGCTCAGAGCCATTTGAACCATTTGAACCCTAAATCGCTCCAGGCAAATGCCGGGATGGTTCCTTTGAAAGGGCACGGCCAATTTCCTTCCCTAATCCGATGAGACCGATGACCTCGCTGTCTGGTCTCCTTCCCTAAACAACCCAACCCAACAGTCAACAGTCAACTTAACGGATGTTACCGCTTCCAACGATTGGGCATTTATTTTTTACTCGTACATTAATCGGGATTTTCGCCTTTTTATACGCAGTAGGTTACACTTACTAATACTGAGAGATAACTGCCAGTCATTACACCACGCATTTATTTTCTGCAAATCCTCATTGATATGTTCACAACTTTCGTGTGATACTACTTTCTTGTAGACTACAGTATTATCGGCAAACAGTCTAATGCCGCCGTCAATACCATCAACCAGATCGTTTGTGTAAATCATAAAAAGCAGCGTACCGCATATGTCATGGGATAGACCGTAAGCGCGCACTTTTTGGAGCAAGCGACAGTGCGGAACTGATTCGAACGCCTTTCGAAAGTCGAGAAATATGGCATCAACCTGGGAGCCGGTATCTAGTGCCTTTCAACAGCGAAAGCAGTGAGTTCGCCGAAATTGTACCAGTACTGTTGCAACGTATTGTACTGTACGTCTCCGAACAGCACTAAGTAACGAATGGGCCTGTCGCTAATTCATAGTACATACTTGTATAAAGGCGATACAACACAGCCACCTTATGGACAAGTAAAGTAAGCAAAACCTGCATCATGATTTCTCAGTAATCATGCTCATCCTCCTTGGTTCCTTGCAGGAAATAAAGAATGCACATGTAAATAAACACCACAGTACGTGTAAACTTATGGGTATGTTAGTTGTAAATTCGCTGACGGCGCTTCACCTAATCCACAAGACGCGTACCTACCAAGATTGCTTCCGGACGTGGAAACAGCGTTGGAAGCGGCTTATAAATTGTGGAGGAGAGTATTACGAAGGCGAACATGCGCAATAAGTAAAGGGAAGAGTAGAAAAATTTTGTGGACAAAGTTCCGGAATTCTTTTAACAGGGCTCGTACGTCCAATTTCAAAGGTAACTAAATCTGATGGCCGTTGCAGCGTCACTCTTGCGCGAAATTTGAACAGATATCGTCTTTCAGATGCAGACAAATGCCTATCAACTTTTGTTTAATCTCTGTTGAACAATCGTGGATACGAGACAGCGGCCGGTCACATATTTACCAAAGAAAATCACCAAACTGCCGCATGTTATCAAAAGTCATTTTATTTAGACGACCAGTTTCGGCATCTCATTGTAATGTGCTACTGCTGTAGGTCTCAAGTTTTAATGTGTGGCTCGAGACTCCTGGCGTACGTGCTACTACACTGTTTGTTTTATTGATGTGATTTTCTTCCTATTTAGAAGGCTTTGATTTAGTTTTGTTCCACTCTATGATAGGTTTATAGTATGATATCATTTAACAACTACTTTTGCGTTCACAAATGCTGCCCTTTTTGTGCCAGTATGTTCCTTAATTAGTGATCTTAAATTTTGGTATGTTGTTGGTTTTTGCGCACGTATCTTACTTTCAATCTGTTCCGACCCCACACTAGCTATTGTGATACAGCTTGCTACATGTAAGTTCTTATTTGGATGAATTCGTCATTTTATAAACAGGTCGATAGTATTATATCTTGTCTTCCCAAGGGAATAGTAATTACATAGTCAACTAAGATTTTGGAGGGCCCCCGTTAGTTAATTTGGATCCGGGGTCCTTGTTCACTCCACCCCAATATTTTCCCACCTATTGACTGACGTAAGGGACACTACTTATATTTTTTTTATTTTTCGATTTGCGGTATTAGCCAAGCGGTCTTGGGTGCTGCAGTCATGGACTCCCTCGGGCATTGGTGTGTGTGTTTGTCCTTAGGATAATTTAGGTTAAGTAGTGTGTAAGCTTTGGGACTGATGACCTTAGCAGTTAAATCCCATAAATTTCACACACATTTGAACATTTTTTTTCGGTTAGGTGTATAACATTATGCTCTCTAGATACTTTATGGGTATTCCTGACAAGTTCCATGCATGTCGTTATACACCTAATATTTCGTCGGTCGTTGGGTTTTACCTCTGGTTGCGTTTCTGATATATCAGTAGCAGTGATAAATACTTAGGCGATAGATATGCACACTATTACGTACTTCATAGGTTATATGGTGACATTTTACTTTGAATGAGGATAGGTTTTCCCGATAACTAGGATGTTTCTCGCCTATAAAAATTATGTAGGTTGTATATAAAGAAATAATAAGATAAATAAAAATAATAATAAAGGACAGAAAATCTAAAAAAACTAGACAAGCTTTATTCGTTTGTGCTTCTGATTCTGTATACTGTTATTTTTGGTCTTTTGTAAAAGTTGGCATGTTCTAACTCTGTGATGTCAAGTAGCTATTTTCGATGCTAATCAGTATTTGTACATTTTCTGCTTTGTTGTGCTGTATGTGCACGGTACTTTTCTTAATGCTGAAAATTGCATTTTGTAGGTTTCAAGGACTTTTAGTAATTCGCTCCATTTCCTGTAATGTCAGCTGTGGTATACCTTGATATACACTATATGTATACTTAATTTTAACAAGCAGAGGCCAGAAGATGGCATTAATGAGATGCCGAAACTGGTCATCTAAATAAATTAACTTCTTTGATAAAAACTTCCTCTATGTCGCACAACTCCTTCTTGGTGTTGAGATTTTTTTCCTTCGGTAAATTTTTATATGAAATCTTCCCTTGAAGTGATTTCTCTATTAGTCTTTAGCAATCCGAAGGCATTTTGAATTTCTTATCGTGAAAATTTCAACCTGCCTGTAAAAATAAACATCACAGGTTTGGCAATGCGAAAACATTTGTTTGGGATAATTTTTGCGGTGCAAGTATATGCTTGTCTTTCATCTGAAAATGTACAAAAATTTGATCGTAAAGTGTCTGATTAGTCTGCCCTCCCCACGTAACACTAATGTAAAGAAATTTTTCATGTCGGAAGATTTTAAAAACTCTTCGTGCAGCATTTTCGTGAATGTCTCTGATTTCTTGCAGGTCACAATTACATTTTTTTTAATTTATGAGTCAAATCGTCAACTCCTTTTTGAATAATCCAATTGAATTTCCCTGATGGTTCACGCATACACAGGAAAACGTAAATGTGTATCTTCCCTGATATAGTTATAGTATACTGTGCTTCGAAGGGATGACTAATCTTGTTCAAATTGGTTTTCGCTCCTGGTTCTGCAAGTGGCTATTACTGTATAAGCCTATTAGTATTGACGTCAAAATTAGGGGGAAGTACTTTCGTCTGTGTCTGGAATTCTTCTGCTACTGCTAATACTTTGTCCATCGGTGTGAACTCTTAGCAGCTCTCCAAATATTTGGAATTTTAGCTACGAACCACAAACGGAATACACATTTGGAGGAAGTGTGCTTTAATGATTCATTTATTAATGAGATGGCTACAGTGAAAATTATTTGTGAATGACTTTTCATGATGTACTGTTTAATGATATTCTGTACGACATATCTAAACAAGGTACACAGGCAAGGTTTGAGACCTTACCGCCACGTGTTGGCCGTCAACCTTTGCCCCTGCAGTACGCTCGCTGCTTACGGACATAGGAGGTACGCATAAAATTTGAACACCGATTTTCTCCAAAACTAAGGGCGGCCATGTGAAAAGCTGCTAGCCAGGTTCTCAGGACAGGTCCCCTAGAACATACCGAAGAAAATGTTGATGGTGTTGAGACCGCAACCAGTCATACATTTATTTTCAGCTCCTTTATTCAAAGGATGCCGTTACCGGTTTCGAATCCTTATGATTCATCATCATCAGACGGTTTTCATGCTTCATTACAACGCTTTTTTTTACAGATTAATTGTCCTAAAATATAAATAATACATGATTATCTGTAACGCTCCCATCTGTGTGGCATGCTTATAATTTTGTATTATTTATGTTTTAGGACAATTAATATGTAAAAAAAATGTTTATAATGAAAGCATGAAAACCGTCTGAAGTTGAATCATAACGATTCGAAACCGGTAACGGTACCCTTTGAATAAAGGAACTGAAAATAAATTTGTGGCTGGTTGCTGTCTCAACACCATCAACATTTGCCTTCAAACAACAGCCACGGTCTCCAACCATGTCATCATACGACAAAATTGCACATACCAAAGACTCATGAAAATCCATAATTAAGAGATCCTTCGGCCCTCTTATCAGATGTTTTGTGGAAGATTACTGTCGAAGCAGATCCGGTCATCAGCTGAGTAACATCTATACTCTGTATCCCATCTTTTGGTGTGTGGCGGAGGGTATCTTGTGTACTATTGTTGATTGTAAAAAAAATCGGAGGTTGCAGCTTTGTTGTAATTTATTTTCCAGTTTTCTAAGTTATTTACTACGCAATTCGCTCGGGTAGGGCTTCGTCATGTAATGCTGAAATTATTGTCATGGGCATATCTCACGGTAAAACTGATGTCAACAACATATTTCACATTGACAGGAAAACCAGAACGAAATGTACTCGTACTTAGGTACGACGATAAAAGAAATCAAAGTAGTAGAGAATACGACAGAGCCTACATGAATATATGTGGCGCCGACACAAGGCGGTGGCGCCGCTCTTTTTACTGTCGCTTCCTCCTTTCCTCCCCTCGTCTCCCTTCCCCTCATCACCCCCCCCTCCCCTCGCCGTCACCGCTCTTCTCTCCCTCTCCACCCTTGCTTGCATAACTTCATGGGCTTTACGCGGATACACGTAGCAGAAAGCAATATATCGATTAACTCTTCCAGGAACATATGCTCTCGGAATTTCAACAGTAAATCATACGAAGACCCAAAACGACTCTTCTGTAGCGCCTGCCGCTGGAAATCGATGAGCACCTCGGTGACACAATCGCGCTTACTAAATAAATCGTGTTTTTCTTTGGATGTTCTCTATTTGCTTTATCAGTCTTATCGGCAAGAGTCCCTACTAACTAGCAAAACTCAAATATCGGTCGAACGACAGTTGCGTAAGCTGCTTCCCTCGTGGGTGGACTACACTTATTGCTAATTCTGCCGAGGAATCTCAATCTGGCATCCGCCTTTCTTACAATTAGTTGTACGCGGTTGTCCAACTTGAACCGGTCCGTGCTCACACATCCAGTCATTTAATGAATGTGACTGCTTCCACCGATTGTTTGGCACTCCTGTAGTTTGATCATTAGGCGACAGTGGGGAACTGGACTGAATGCCTGCCGTACGTCGAAATACGGCATCCTGGGCGCCGGTATCTGTGCCATGTGGGTCTCTTGGACAAGCAGAGTGAGCAGGAATCATACGACTGTTGTTTCCGGAATCTGTGTTGATTTCTACAGAAGAGATTTTCGGTCTTCAAAAGGATCTTAATAAACGAACATAAAATGTATTCGAAAGCTCTGCAACGTTAACAAAAGCACTCCGTCTTCAGGCCACGAGTGGACTACCGGGACCATCCGACCGCCGTGTCATCCACAGTGGACGATGCGGATAGGAGGGGCGTGGGGTCAGCACACCGCTCTCCCGGTCGTTATGATGGTATTCTTGAGCGAAGCCGCTACTATTCGGTCGAGTTGCTACCCAATTGGCATCACGAAGCTGAGTGTACCCCGAAAAACTGCAACAGCGCATGGCGGCCTGGATGGTCACCCATCCAAGTGCCGACCACGCCCGTCAGCGCTTAACTTTCGGTGATCTCACGGGAACCAGTGTATCCACTGCGGCAAGGCCGTCGCCCGAGGTGTTAACAATATATTCCTATAATTGTGTATCAACGGCAATTGTGTTTACACGTTTAACAGCATAAGCATTGAATGTGAACTAACAACAAAATATTCCCGTCCACTTCCATACATTCTGCAGTGCGATAGATAGAATGTTAAACATCCGAAAACGTGCTGGGACGTGACTACCGTTATCAGCGTATGAAGCGATGGATGTTCCCTAAGTAGAGGGAAGGAAGAAAGGAAGATTGGGATCATTAGAAATGTAGCACAAGGTGGAATTGTAGAAGGAAATTGATCGTGTCCTTTTCAAAGAAGGCCTTCCAAAAAAAAATTTAACCCATGAGGGAAATTTACAGAAAACCTAAATTTGGCAAGCCGGACAGGTATTTGATCCACCATACTCTTGAAAGCGAGTGCACTGTCTCCGTTGCGTTGTCTCGCTAGTCCATGAATACATGTAATCGCATTCCATCTTACATTTCCTACAGTCATTCCTAGCAACACACGAAGGACGCATTGTGTATGGTTACTTTGCCGCTGGCTTGTGTTTCACTGACGCCAAAGCATTACGTGTTATAATTTGTTCAAGCCGCTGTCGTTTCTCATACAGAAAATTAAAGTTCTACAGATATTTCTGTTTACAGGTCACGTATATTTATTTAGGTCTTTGAAAGACAATATTGGCTTGAGAACAGGGTACATTCAGTTCGGCGTTTCACTGAAATGTGCTAGTTAACATGGTGTTCTAAGTAATTTAAGTAGCATCTTTTGTCATTTCATTTTCTCGTGTCTACAGAGTAAAGTTCTGTGTTAGGTATTTGTAGTGTTCACGTTTTGCTTACTACTGTAATTTTGTAGGCCTGGCGGTTCTTAGTAACCATCCAATTTTTGAAGAAAATGTTATTGACTAGCTTTTGCTATTACTGATAGAGAACGTATTGCAGTGCAGTGATCTTGTAAATATTAGATATTATTCAATTTAACTTAACATGTTCATTGAGCCCTTTGCTTATGAAGTACATGTCTCGCAATTTTTATCAAGGAAAATTAATAATATGAGGAGGAAGATTATGAAAACTGGCTTATTTTTGTGCAAACTGACATTGCCCTATGTCTTCAAACAAAACCTCTTTTACAACTGCACCTAAATCTATAAAGAGGAATACCTGTAGAGCTATGACATTCTTTATAAACGAGTCTGAAGCTTGATAAAGTACTATCTTTTGTATTGGCATCAGCAAACAACAGGCCACAAACTATCGGTAATTAACTTTCCCATAGTATTGTTTGTGCAACAGAAACATTAACATATATCACTGAAGAGAAAAACTGCAACTATTCACAGTTTTTTGTGAATGCTTTATTTCGGCCTAACTAGTTTTGGCCTTGAGCTGATAGTCGAACGGCAGCGGGGATTTCTGATACAAATTTCACAGTCTTGAGGAAAGGCTCTTCTTTTTACATTACAGACATCGGTCTCCATCCGAGTGGTGAAGAATGCTGAACATGTGAAGTTCGCTAAAGTAATCACCTATGCTGTTTGACGATGAGCTCAATCCGAAAATAGTTGGGGCCAAATAATGCATTCATCAAAAAAAGTGTGGCCGGTGGCAGTTTTTCTCTTCAATGATATTTACGGAAACAGTCGCGGTTTTCTCAACGCTTTGCTGATAGAGTAATGATATTAATATATATCGTAGAATGTGGACGAAATACCACTCTTCTATATGTGGAATATTCACAAGAAGCGTTTAGTAAACCATGTTCTTCAACATTTCCATTTGTTCTATGACACTGCAATGTACATGTATATCTACATACACATATATACTCTGTGATGGAGAGTAATTTTGGTATCAACGCCATTTCCCCTCTTTCTTGTTCCATTCGCAAATTATACACGCATAGAACAAGTTACTGTTGGAAAGCAATCATATGAAGTCTAATTTCACTGATATTCCTATCTTGGCCACTGTACGACAAGATTTTGTGAGGAAGGTAATATTAAGCTCTTCTTGGAACGCACACAGTCGTAATTTTAATAGCAGTTACAGTTCTCCGTGATGCACGTCACTCTTACACTGCCTGCCATTGGATTTTTATAGCCCCGTCCTACATGTAAATTCCCTTGTATACTGAAGAAACCATCTCATATGAAGATCAGTTTTTTCTGCTCTAAACTGGTAACGACAAAAATAAATGTTCTAGAAAGTGACTGTTTACTGTTCTTAGTCATCAGTAATTTCGTTTTCCGTATAGTCTCTGACAAAATCCATTACGGGTAAATTTACACTCTACATCTACAGGTTGTTGCAAAAAGGTACAGCCAAACTTTCAGGAAACATTCCTCACCCACAAATAAAGAAAAGATGTTATGTGGGCATGTGTCCAGAAACGCTTAATTTCCATGTTAGAGCTCATTTTAGTTTCGTCAGTATGTACTGTACTTCCTCGATTCTGATGATCAGATTGTAAATTTTCACAATCAACATGTGTGGGCTGACGAGAATCCGCACGCAATTGTGCCATCACGTCATCAACACAGATTTTCTGTGAACGTTTGGGCAGGCATTGTTGGTGGTGTCTTGATTGGGCCCCATGTTCTTCCACCTACGCTCAATGGAGCACGTTATCATTATTTCAAACGGGATACTCTACCTGTGCTGCTAGGACATGAGTCTTTACAAGTACGACACAACATGTGGTTCATGCACGATGGAGCCTCTGCACATTTCAGTCGAAGTGTTCATATGCTTCTCAACAACAGATTCGGTGACCGATGGATTGGTAGAGGCGGACCAATTCCATGGCCTCCACGCTCTCCTGACCTCAACTCTCTTGACTTTCATTTATGGGGGCATTTTAAAGCTCTTGTCTACGCAACCCCGGTACCAAATGTAGAGACTCTTCGTGCTCGGATTGTGGACGGCTGTGACACAATACGCCATTCTCCAGGGCTGCATCAGCGCATCAGGGATTCCATGCGACGGAGGGGGGACGCATGTATCCTCGCTAACGGAGGACATTTTGAACATTTCCTGTAACAGAGTGTTTGAAGTCACGCTGGTTCGTTCTGTTGCTGTGTGTTTTCATTCCATGATTAATGTGATTTGAAGAGAAGTAATAAAATGAGCTCTAACATGGAAAGTAAGCATTTCCGGACACATGTCTTCTTTGTGTGTGAGGAATGTTTCCTGAAAGTTTGGCTGTTCCTTTTTGTAACACCCTGTATATCTTTGTTGCATCTATAACCCACAAACCAACGTATAGTATGAGGCGTGGCGTATTTTGTGTACAACTATCACCTGCTACCTTTCCTTATAGAGCAATGACTATTTGATATTTTTTAAACAAAACTTCCATTGCTTTGTGGTCTTCAGTCCTAAGACTGGTTTGATGCAGCTTCCCATCCAAGGCGCTTCATCTCTGCGTAACTACATCCATTTGAAACCGTTTGGTGTATTCATGCGTTGGTGTTCCTCTAGAAAAAGTGGTTCAAATGGCTCTGAGCACTATGGGAGTTAACATCTGTGGTCATCAGTCCCCTAGAACTTAGAACTACTTAAACCTAACTAATCTAAGGACATCACAGACATCCATTCCCGAGGCAGGATTCGAACCTGCGACCGTAGCAGTCGCGCGGTTCCGGACTGAGCGCCTAGAACCGCAAGACCACTGCGGCCGGCTGTTCCTCTACAATTTTAGCCCCTCCCTACTATCCTTCATTACCTATCGACTTTTCCTTGATGCCATAGGATGTATCCTATCAATCAATCCCTACTTTTAGACTAGTTATGCCATAAATTTCCTTTTCCTTTATTAACATCTCATTAACTCTGTTAATATGTCACAAAACAACTACGTCGTAAAATCTCTTCACATGCTAGAGACCACTTACGCACTTTTTTTTAAAAACTTGAGAGTCCAAGTTAAACAGCAACACTCCTCCCCCCCCCCCCCCCCCCCCTCCTCTACAGCTGGCTTGGGGGGGTCAGGAATGCAACGATGTACCACCTCCAACAGGACGACTCTTAGTATACCAATGTGGAGGTGAAACACACCTTCATTATCATCGATAACAGCTTTACGGTATTCACTTTTTAGTTGCTGTAAGCAGCCAAAACGGAAGTTACAGCGTGAATGTCGTTTCGCTGCATTTTCATACCAGCGACTTATTACTCGCAAACAACTTATCCAATGTTGTACATGGTCATAATTATACAGTAGCTGGTAATGCTGGGGCATGATATTGATCCCAGTAATACGCAATACACGGACTGTATCCAACATCTGTCCGGCCTTTCGCCTCTGATGCAGATCTATACCAAATGGCAACAGGGTTGGCACGAAATGGCAACAGGGTGCCGAACGCACAGGTTGCCTATCTAACAGCTTCCAGGGGCAAAAAAATTGGTTTTCTAAATTCCGTATAGTTGCTGACCGAATTTAAAAAAGTAAAACGCTTTCATAATCTTCTCATTGGGAGATATAATCTTACTTTAGCTGTCCAGCCTCGATCCGCCTTCAGCAACTTGCTGACCAGAGCTCAAAAGTGCCAAGAGGTGAATGGTGGTCACTTTCAACAGCTGCTATAGCCAGGTTAGTATTGCATTTCCTTTCCTCTGCAATGTTTCTTAGTACCCTGGAACTATATTCTCCATACCACTTTTATTTGCCCCATCCCTTATACTTTTGAGAATACAACATGTTTCTTGACTCGTATTGCAACTTGAGAACTCTGAATTTGAGACTGATGTTCTCCACAGTACACAAAGCTTTTGTTACAGTATCTCCATCTGGAATTGGTTCATAATTCCTATGATGCTCTCGTGGCGACTAAAAAATTGCCAGACAAATCGTTCCACTCTTCTTTGAATCGCATCTGTCTCATCTGTTAAACAAAACCCACACCGAAAAAGAACAATGAGGAAATGATCGAACGAAGCTCTGTAAGCGAACTCCTTCGTGTATGGATTACGTATCCTAAGAGCTCTTCCGTTTACTTGCCGTCTGTCGCCTGCCTTCCACAAAGGTAGATTTATGATATCAATCACAAATTTTTCGAGACAAATTATGCTTTGAGTTTGGCGAATACCTGGAGAACGTTACCTGCCATCATGTACAGTGCCAACGATACAGTAGGCCTATGGCGGAGGTGGTGTTGCAAACCGTCACTTGCTTGAATCATAAACATGTCTGAGTGAAGCTAAATGTTATAACCTTTACATAGAGAAAAATATTATCTTGGCAATAACCTTCAGACTGTGTACTACACCCTTTACTTCTGTATATGATTTAGTGAATTTACTCATGGCACTTTTGTTGCCTGTAATCACTTTCATAATTCAAATTAATAATCGAACAAGATTCAACCTCAAATTTCTGGTGCACCTATGTACCAACACAATAAATAAAAACAGTGAGTAGTAGAGGAAGTACGGACACGAACTATGGTGTATTTATGTTTACAAAATAATGACAATTTTTATTACACCTTCACTAACTTTAACTTTCTGGAGAACCATCTGATAAATCTTACACGAAAATGACAAACACAAATCAGTTAAGCATTGGTGTTTGACAGGCAGGCGTACATTTGATTGGAAGCTATACTACTTCTCCCCTGAATTAATCCCTTTTACAAATCAATCTGACTTTGTTTACATCACACCACTGTGCGGCCCAACTCTATTGAAATGGAATCAACTACTATCAAGTATACCACAAACTATGGTTCACATGAGAACAGGGAGCTGCGAATACCATTTAACAACCCTACATCGGTGCAGCAATATTTTGCTCTTTCTTATCGATTCAGGTTGCAGCAGGAAATGGCTCACTGTGGGCGAGGAGCGGTGCACTGCGGTAGCTGTATGTTATGAAGTATCCGCGAAAATTTGCAAACTACGTGGATTAGCGTTCCGATTATCAGAACGCGGGAAACTTCCCTATTAGAACCAACCCTGAAATCCTGGCAAATTTCAGTGTGAGGCGCACCTGTTCACATGTCTCCCCGAACCAAATTGACTCACAGGCACGATGGTGCGTGCTGGAATTGTCAAACGTCCGATGGCCGACTAGAGACAAATAGATCACCCTTTCGACACATGATGTGTCCAGGACGATATGCATTTACACTGTCGGAACAGTTGAAAACTGCCGCTGGCTGTTAGTCCACCAGAAGATACAGACCACAAGTCTCAGCAACTAGGGAAAGACCTGAAGTTCTCCATCAGGGGAGACCCAGAAGACGAAGAAACCAAGAATCACAACTTATTTCCACCAATTATCAGTACGGGAGCCGAATTAGGAAAATTAAAACTTCCCTCACACTACAAAAACCAATCGAATTATCCTCTACTCATTGAATCTCCCCTCTTGACTGTTCTGTTGGCCTCCTAGCCAATCCAGACACAGCACCAGACTTCCTACGCTGGAGGAGCAAGCCTCTACTTAGCATATCCTGAGAGGAGCTAATTAGCTGCTCCCAATCTCTCTTCTCTGAAAAAAAGAAGGTTTTTAGTTAGGGAGGCATCGTTCTCCTGGTAAGCATGGCCGTGTTTTGAAAAAAAAAAAGTCTACCTAGATGGGACCACAGTCCTTCATTTATGGAGTGATCTAATCTTTCCAGGCTGATCATGTCCAGTTTCAGAAAGAAGGCTTTAAGCATCCCAGACACTCGTGCCTGTGAAATATGTTTTTGCCACTCGAGAACCTGGCGACCTCCTAGCGTCGGAGGGGTGGGGGTTAAAGTCTTGCCTCCACTAAACATGTACCAGCTGCTTTGTCCGTATCATTCCAACTTCTAAAATGAGCATGTATGGAGTTTTACGACCTTCCCACTGTTTGCACAAAAGCTGAGTTTACAGCAGTCTCTCTTAAATGGCTGCCTCCACCCACTTTCGCCTTTCGGCTGTCTTCACCACAGACTGCCACCTGATCCACGTAAAATGTTTTGTGACCCTTCTGTCTGATCATAAGCAGAAGGAGGAGAGAGCTTCGGCCAGAAGTCCTCTGCAGGTAAGATCCACTGAGTGCTGCTTCCCAAAATCACTCACATGACCAGGTCACTGCATTCAGCATTTATGGCCTCCAATTCATCTCGCTCCCCGTTCCCTGTCGCCTCCCCTATGGTCCCTTGGGTAAAAGTTCTTTATGGGTTACACATGCAATTATAAGACCCTTCTGCCCACAATTTTCCCATGTAAGAAAGTTATTAACCACACCTCATAAATGCAGCACTGGGAAACCCCAATATCATGACCTAAAATATGAATGTTAATCTAACTGAGAGTGTCGTTAAAGTGAGAGAGTGGTAAACCACCTCTCAGTGTTATGGTACGGGTGGAAGTCAAAATGGTTCAAATGGGTCTAAGCACTATGGGACATAACATCTGAGGTCATCAGTGCCCTAAACTTAGAACTACTTAAACCTGACTAACCTAAGTACATCACACACATCCATGCCCGAGGCAGGATTCAAACCTGCGACCATAGCACCAGCGCGGTTCCGGACTGAAGCGCCTAGCACTGCTCGGCCACAGCGGCCGGCAGGTGGATGTCCATTAATGGGTGTCTGGACACTTTTGATCAGATGTATCCTGTCCAGTGAGCTTACATCACCATATTTTTAGCAATGCTCACAACGGTACAAACTCGCTACCGTAGACGGGCACCGGACAGCAACAGAACACAAACAAAACCTACGAGCGCTTTGCACTGAGTGGCAGTCGTTGCAAGGGGTGTGCTAGAAGCCAATTAGCCACCCCAGGCAGGCGTTGGCGTGCACTGCTCTCTTCCCGCTGTGCGCGCACACCACTCCTCTCTCAGCACAAGGCGCTTGCTAATTGCCGCAGCGGCTGTTTACTCTGGCGCACGCCTCATCGGTTACTCACAGATGAAGAGGGACTGTGAGTCGCCGGTAAAAGCACCGCTAAACTACGCTAGTGTCTGCAGCTAAGCACAGTCAAAAAGCAAGAGCATATTTACTGCAACAAAAACCCTTTAACAGCGTTGACTGGACTACACTGTTTGGAATTCTGAGCTTATAAGGAGCGAAAAGTTTTCTACAATTTGTAAAGAAACCAAATTATAGTTAGATGATTCGAAAGACATGAAAGGTAGATGATAACTGAGATGCGAGAGAGAGAAGGTTATTTTTCAGCTCCCACATTAGTCAGTCTGTATTATAACCTTCCCGTACATATATAAAAATATACAATAATCAAAACTGGATAATTAATTTCTGACGTACGAAAACTGATAAATCTTAGTTCATGAAAAACTGATAAATTTTGACGTAAGCAGCGCTACGCCATGGCCCTGTGAAATCAATCTGAATCTGTCATTGAGAAATAAACTGAAAAATTCTTACCTCGTGATGGTGCCGGATAACGCTATTTTTTATACTGGTAAAAGCAATTATATTCTCAAAATTTGTTTACGTTATTGATACAGATCTACAATCCATTACACGTGAAAATTGAATATATTGCAAATCTGGGTCAACTGGTGCTGACGAATCACAAAAGAAAAGATTGGAACACATTCATATTAACATCTCGGACAAGTGACTTAACTACGCGCATGCCAATAAAAATAATAAAATGACCTTGCAATAGATGGTTGACTTAATTACACTGTTGATTTCTCATTACACTAACAATTATTCATTTGTTCATCATCATCTCATTCCATGGTATCATTTAGCTCTGCGGCTGACCACAATTATTATTCAGTTCCATATAATGAAATTTTACAATTTGTTCTGCACTGTGACTTTAACAGCTACTAACTATAAACTGCGTTGTACCAGCGACAGACTAAAACTACACTGCAGCAGCGAGCGACTGCAATTACCTCAGAGACCGCTCTGACCTGCGACTCTATTGCAGCTTTCTTTTAACAGGGGCAAGGATATTTTATGTGTCAGATTAGATTAGATTAATACTTGTTCCATAGATCATGAATACGACACTTCGTAATGATGTGGAACGTGTCAGGTTAATAAGAGATGTCTGTACAAGAAATTACATTGCACAAAATATTGCATGACACTAATGCTTAAGTTAGTTTTTTTTCACCTCCCTTAATTTATATCCAAAAATTCAGCCAATGAGTAGAAGGAGTTGTCATCTAGAAATTCTTTTAATTTATTTTTAAATGTTAGTTGGCTATCTGTCAGGCTTTTGATGCTGTTTGGTAGGTGCCCAAAGACTTTTGTAGCAGCATAATTTACCCCTTTCTGTGCCAAAGTCAGATTTAACCCTGCATAGTGAAGATCATCCTTTCTCCTGGTGTTATAGGTATGCACACTGCTATTACTTTTGAATTGGGTTGGATTATTATCAACAAATTTCATAAGGGAATATATATACTGTGAGGTTACTGTGAGGATCCCTAGATCCTTAAATAGATGTCTGCAGGATGACCGTGGGTGGGCTCCAGCAATTATTCTGATTACACGTTTTTGTGCAATGAATACTTTTCTACTCAACGATGAATTACCCCAGAATATGATGCCATACGAAAGCAGTGAATGAAAGTAGGCATAGTAAGCTAATTTACTGAGATTCTTATCACCAAAATTTGCAATAACCCTAATAGCATACGTAGCTGAACTCAGATGTTTCAGCAGACCATCAATGTGTTGCTTCCAGTTTAACCTCTCATCAATGGACACACCTAAAATTTTTGAAAATTCTACCTTAGCTACAGACTTCTGTTCAAATTCTATATTTATTACTGGAGTTGTGCCATTTACTGTACAGAACTGCATATACTGTGTTTTATCAAAATTTAAAGAGAGTCCGTTTGCTGAGAACCACTTAATAATTTTGTGAAAAACATCATTTACAATTACATCACTTAGTTCTTGGTTTTTGGATGTTATTACTATACTTGTATCATCAGCAAAAAGAACTAACTTTGCATCTTCATCAATGTGGAATGGTAAGTCATTAATGTATATCAAGAACAGTAAAGGACCTAAGACCGAACCCTGTGGGACCCCGTGCTTGATAGCACCCCAGTTTGAGGAATCAGCTGTTGTTTTAACATTACACGAACCACTTATTTCAACTTTCTGCATTCTTCCAGTTAAGTATGAATTAAACCATTTGTGCACTGCCCCACTCAAACCATAATGATTTAGCTTATCTAAAAGAATTCCATGATTTACACAATCAAAGGCCTTTGAGAGATCACAAAAAATACCAATGGGTGATGTCCGGTTATTCAGAGCATTTAATATTTGATCAGTGAAAGCATATATAGCATTTTCTGTTGAAAAGCCTTTCTGAAAACCAAACTGACATTTTGTTAGTACTTTATTTTTACAAATATGGGAGGCTACTCTTGAATACATTACTTTCTCAAAAATTTTTGATAGAGCTGTCAGAAGAGAGATTGGGCGGTAGTTGTTGACATCCGACGTATCCCCCTTTTTATGCAATGGTTTTACAATGGCATATTTCAGTCTATCAGGGAAAACACCCTGCTCCAAAGAGCTATTACATACGTGGCTGAGAATCCTACTTATCTGTGGGGAACAATCTTTAAGTACTTTGCTGGAAATGCCATCAATTCCGTAAGAGCTTTTACTTTTCAGTGAGTTTATTATTTTACTGATTTCAGAGGGAGAGGTTGGTGGAATTACAGTTGTTTCAAACTGCACAGGTATGGCCTCTTCTATTAATAGCCTTGCCTCTTCTAGTGAAGATCTAGATCCTATTTTCTCCACAACATTTAAAAAATGATTATTCAAAATATTTTCAATTTCTGATTGTTTGTTAGTGCACTTGTCATTCAGTTTTATTGCACTAAAGTCTTCCTGTGCTCTTGGTTGCCCTGTTTCCCTTTCAATAATATTCCAAATTGCTTTAATTTTATTATCAGAGTTACTGATCTCAGACATGATACACATGCTTCTGGACTTTTTAATAACTTTTCTTAGTACCGCACAATAGTTTTTATAATATTGAACAATTTCGGGGTCAGTACTCCCTCTTGCTGTTAGATACAGTTCTCTTTTACGGTTGCAAGATATTCTTATTCCTTTAGTTAGCCAAGGTTTTTTATATGTTTTCTTGGAATTATGTTTAACTATTTTCTTGGGAAAACAATTTTCAAATACCCTTAAAAATGTATTGTGAAATAAGTTATATTTCAAGTTTGCATCGGGTTCCTTATACACTTCATCCCAGTCTAGCTGCTGTAGGCTTTCCCTAAAGTTTGCAATATTTATATTGTTAATTGAACGCACTGCTTTGAAAGTCTGATTTATTATACTGCATGGAGCTATGTCATGTACTGTAACAAGCTGTGCACTATGATCTGAAAGACCATTCTCAACAGGATAAGCATTTATGTCCTTAAACTTATCTTGGTCTATAAAAAAGTTATCTATCAATGTACTGCTGTTCCTTGTTATCCGAGTAGGAAAATCAATGACGGAGCTCAAATTGAAAGAACTGAATAATACTAAAAGGTCATTCTTCCTATTACACTCTTTCAGGGAATCAACATTGAAATCCCCACAAATGATAATTTGCTTCCCCCTGTCTGACAGATAGCACAACAAAGCATCCAAGTTTTCTAGAAATAGCTGGAAATTCCCTGAGGGGGACCTATACACTGTTACAATTATGAAAGTGCCATCATTTAGTTTAAGTTCAGTGGCACATGCTTCCATATGTTGCTCTACACAAAATTTTTTAGTTTCTAAATTTTTTGCACTGTGGAAGCTTTTGACATATATGGCAACTCCTCCTCTCATCATATTATCTCTACTTACATGTGCAGCTAATTTGTACCCATTGATGCTAACCTTTTGCATATTAGTGACAATGTGATGATCAGACAGGCATAGTATATCTATTACATTCTTGGTTTCTATATCTTCTAAACAAAGCAGAAGCTCATCAATTTTATTCTTCAATCCCCCAATATTTTGATGAAATATACTAACAGTATTTTTCACTTTACTTTTGTGAGTATCTTGAACTTTTTTAACATCTTTAGTACTTTTATTCTTCAATCCCCCAATATTTTGATGAAATATACTAACATTATTTTTCACTTTACTTTTGTGAGTATCTTGAACTTTTTTAACATCTTTAGTACTTGCCTGGCTGAGTTTCCCACTGGACACTGATCTTACACTAAAAAAGAGTTTCCACCATGAGATGTAGTTCCTCCCCCCTTTAAATTTCCTGCTATCAGCCCAGCAAGTTTACCCTTCCCTTTCCTGTTGAGGTGTAGGCCATGTCTAGTATAGTCCCACCTACAGAGTGAATCAACAGGAACCACACCAATGTGTGACCCTGCACCAGATCCAAGTAGCCGTTCCAACTCCAAATTAACTCTCCTGACAGAAGAGGTCAAATGAGGTCGGTCGTGGCGCTCCAGAACCGACACAAACCCAACACTGGTATGACTCGATGCCGATGCAATATTTGCCAGGTCACACTCTATGCTGTACCCCGGATCTCTGTCAATACTGTTGCCTGGCCCACCCACAATAACCACGGTATCTTCCTTAGTAAAGCCTCTACGTAGTGAACCTAAATCCTCTGTAACCTGCCCCAGTCCAGCACTAGGTTTGAAAAAACTTGTGACCTGGTAATCCAACCCTAATTCATCCTGCAGAAGTTGGCCCACACCCCTAGCATGCGAACTACCTAGCAACAAGACTTTCTTTCTCTTTGCAGACTTCCCTACATTCTTAATCAATTTGCTGCTGAAAGCTTGTTGAGCCCTGTCTACATCTACTTCTGTGAGAGGCTCATCAGTTTCTGACTGAGGCAACAGGTCAAACCTATTTTGTACATTAATAACAAAGCTGTCAGAAGAATTTCTTGGCCTGTTCCTCATGCCTGTTGCCACTTCCCACCCCTGTTTACCCTTCTCCCCCCTTAACCTGCCCAGTTCTCGCCTAGCCTCATCTAACTCAGCCTGAAGGGCAACAATTTTCCCCTCCTGTTCCACAATCTTCCTATCTCTACTGCATAGCCTACAGAACCACTGATGAGTCTCGCTCATTTTCCCAATTCCCACGCCACTACAGTCGCCCCAATGAAAAAAGTTACTACATCCATCACACCAGACCCCGGAGCTAACGATCCTACGGCACGTCAGGCACTTTACACTCATGGTAAAAATCGATTTTAGTGACAGAAAGACAATTAAGTTACCGGAAAACAATGAAAATACGTGTACGAAAAATTAGGCCTACTCGCGACTATGTAAACAGTGGTTCAGAAGTTTTTTACTGGAAATTACTTAAGAGATGACGATACTCTACAGATATAAAGGGGCAGCACCTGTGAATTGTCATTCTATTAAGTGAGCGATACATCGAGATTACATTTGCTCCTGCAGGGTGGTGAACCCCTTACAGTATAGTGGGCAAGCAGTGAAGCAAAACTAAAGGAAATTTTGGAAAGGGAATCAATTTCAAGGAGAAGAAATAAAAACGTCAAGGGTTACCGGTGACATTTTGATTATATCATAGTCGGCAAAAGACTTTGAATATCTGTTGAATGGCTGGTGTCCAAAAAAGACATGACCATCAACAAAAGTGAAATAAGAGCTATTCTGAAAGTAAAGGCCAGACGGACAAGAAATGGAAACCACAGTCGAAACCCGATGAAGCTTTCCACAGACGTGATGGGCAGTGTCTCTAGCAATAAAGATGCCTAGAAAATTTTGTCTCCCACCAAGTCTGGGTGCCTGCCGTAAGATTTCGCCTGATTTCAAGCAGCCCACGTAACGTAACTGTCATGCATTTCCTTCTTCATGACAATTCTTGGCAGAGCACTGCAGGGGCAACGAGAATGCCCCTACAGCGTTTTCAGTGGGAAGTCTTTGGTTGCCCACCATACATCCCAGACATGGCTCCCTCTGATTTTCATCTTCGCATCAAGCGCTGGCTATCAAGACAACACTTTAGCACAGACAACGAGCTGCAGACCGGCGTAGAGAATGGGCGCAAAACACAGGTGGCTGCTTCCTGTCATGCGGGTATTAGAAACTTGGTAAAACACTATGACGATGTCCAAATTGGAGCGGGACTAAGTAGAGAAGTAGCTGGAAGGTGTAGCTAACTACTGCAAATAAAACATGTTTTATTTGCACTGTGGTTTCCATTTCGCGACCGATCAGACCTTAATTTCCGAATAGTTCTCGTATACCACAATGAGGAAATCAGATTAGGATATAAGGCCTTAAAAGTAACAAGTATATTTTTACGTTTGGACCGCAAAGCGATGATAGCTTAAGAAAATAGGACATAAAGTGTGATTCTTGAAGTTTTCCTGCATGATGAGTATTCCATGAAGCTTTGAGATTGTAACCAGATGACGTCGACATCTTACCACAATATTTCTGCTGGCAACCATTCAGCCATCTTCTGGAGAATGTTTTACAATGGACACTGCTGGTGCATGTCACTAACTTTATGCCAAAATTGGCGCTGAGGTGTACGCGTCTATGTTACCGCTGCATGAACGCCTCTTCTCGAGTTTAGTGCCCTCTTCGAGAATTGCTCCATCTGAAGCGTGCAGCCACATTGCATGTATGCGTCGGACAGGCAGTTGGCCCACAGAGTTAAAATTCAGGTGTCAATATAATAAAATTAATTTTCCCTAGATGTGTCATTATGCATATAAAATGATCCCTTTCTGAAGATCTCAGTCGGTCCAGTTCAGAGCCGTCATCACGATTAATAACATCTACTGTCAGATCTATTTCCAGAGATTCCTTAACAACTGAATCCCAGAAGGATTTCATCGGGCCCAAGATTACCCATGACAGAATAATCCATAGAACGTTCTGTAAATATACAATGATCGGCTATGGCTGACGTATTGGGCTGCGAAAGGCGAGTGTGACGATCATATTCAACGCACTTTTCTTGTACTGGGCGTATGGTCTGACCAATGTAGGCCTTGCGTGGTATTCTTATACTCCAGTCTTCCACAAACCCAGAGCATCCGCCGGCTGGAGTGGCCGAGCGGTTCTAGGCGCTACAGGCTGGAACCGAGCGACTGCTACGGTCACAGGTTCGAATCCCGCCTCGGACATGGATGTGTGTGACGTCCTTAGGTTAGTTAGGTTTAAGTAGTTCTAAGTTCTAGGGGACTGCTGACCTCAGAAGTCAAGTCCCATAGTGCTCAGAACCATTTTTTGAACCCAGAGCATCCGTTACTGAACCAAGAAGTGCACAGGTCTTTGTAGGCGGCCGAAAGATTTCTTTAACACAGTGTTTCTTCAGGATTCTGACAAATTTAGATGAAATATTCTCAAAATATGGGAGGAATGCCCTGAACTTGAACAGCTCCATCACCTCTTGATCTTGTGAGTGGTCATGTTTCTTCCTCCATAAAGCTGTACTAATCTGATATGGAGAATATCTATTACCTTTGAACACAGACAGTAGGTGTTCCAGCACCTTTGCAAAATGTCTCTTATCAGACACATGACGTGCCCAGTGCAACAACGTTTGAAGGACGCCCATAGTTCGGGAAAGTTGGTGGCAAGTAGGCTCCTTCAAATCTAGGTCTGTATGTGTGGGCATACGGTGAATGGAATGCACCAATGACCCATACACTATTCGACTAAGACATCTAGAAACGACCTTTTTGCACTTTCATCTTAAATTCGATATTCTTGTGGATTGAATTCAGATGCTGTACAAATCGTGATAGCTCTTTGTTACCGTAGTGCCACACCTAAAAAGTATTATCTACATGTTGCCAGAAGACGGTTTAATTTCCGCAGAATCGAGAGCCATCTCATCAGACTGTTTCATAAAACGGTTTGCTACTGGAGGGGAGAGAAGGCTACTAATGGCACTACCATCAATTTGCTCAAAATTTTCACTCTGAATATAAAATTAGTTCCGGAAATGGCATGAAGAAACAGTGCTGTTATATTGGTTTTGAATTTTCTTTTGATTAATGGCAACAAATCCATGAGAGGTACCCCAGTGAAAAGTGAAACAACATCGAAACTTGCTAACATGTCCAATTCATCGAGTCGTAATGACCTCAGTCTATTAATAAAATCAGTATTAATATGATGTGAGCATTTTCCTACAAAAATAATGAAGTAAGATATCTAATAATAGCAATAAGCATTACTTCAGGTGTGTCCCAGGGCAGCGTAACAGGTCTGCTGTTTTTTTACGATTTACATAAACGATATGGTTGATGGTATTGACAGTTGCATTAGACTGTTTGCCGATGATGCTGTAGTCTACAGGAAAGTAGTATCACATGAAAGTTGTGAACAAATCGATGAGGATTTATAGAAAATAAATGCGTGATGTAATGACTGGCAGTTATCTCTCAATATTAGTAAGTGTTAACTACTGCGTGTAACAAGGCGAAAATCCCCATTAATGTACGAGTATGAAATAAATGCCCAGTATTTGGAAGCGGTAACGTCCGTCAAGTATCTGGATGTGACTATTCGAAATGATCTCAAATGGAATGATCAGATTACCCAAGTAACGGGCAAGGCGAACTCTAGATTGCGGTTAATTGGTAGAATCCAGAAGCGATACAGTCCTTCAACAAAGGAAATTGCTTATAATACGTTAGTTCGTCCAGTCTTACAGTATTGTTCGTCGGTATGGGACACTTACCAGTTGGGTTTGATTCAAGAGATTCAGAGGATCCAAAAAGAGCGGCAAGTTTCGTGACAGGTACATTTAGCCTGGCAAGAGCGTTACAAATCTCATAGAAAGTTTGAAGTGGGACACACTTGCATATAGACGACGTACTAAACGGAAGGGGCTGCTCACTAAATTCCGAAATCCGATCTTCGCCGAGGATGTAGAGCATATATTATTACCACCAACTTTCAAATCGCGCAATGATCACCAATCACCATTCAAAGATAAGGGAAATTAGAGCTCGAACTGAGGTGTTCAGACAGTCGTTTTTCCCTCGCCCGATCTGCGAGTGGAACAGAGGGGGGGCGGGGGGGGGGGGGGGCGGAAATATGAATGTGGCGTGAATTGTGCCCTCCGCCGCACATCGCTTGGTGGCAAGCGGAGTATATATGTAGATGTAGGTTAATCATACGAAGCCGGCCTGTGTGACCGAGCGGTTCTATGCGCTTCAGTCTGGAACCGCGCGACCGCTACGGTCGCAGGTTCGACTCCTGCCTCGGTCATGGATGTGTGTGACGTCCTTAGGTTAGTTAGGTTTAAGTAGTTCTAAATTCTAGGGGACTGATGACCTCAGAAGTTAAGTCCCATAGTGCTCAGAGCTATTTGAACCATTTTTAATCATACGTCAATGCGCCGATGCTGCTCACAGAAGGACGTACTGGTAGATCTTATTTGTGAATTCTTGAAAGACCATATAATTTTATTATGTTGACACCTGAGTCTTAACTCCATGGACACACAATGCAACATAGAGTGTGCATGATGTCTCTCCATTACGCATCTACCTGATCGTCTCAGATGTAGCAATATTCAAAGAGGGCGCTAAACTCTCTCCTGAAGTTGTAACTTATG
Source organism: Schistocerca gregaria (assembly GCF_023897955.1). Lineage (NCBI taxonomy): Eukaryota > Metazoa > Arthropoda > Insecta > Orthoptera > Acrididae > Schistocerca > Schistocerca gregaria. The sequence continues at coordinate 942,790,073 of NC_064921.1, read as the reverse complement.
TACTTGTATCTCTGCGTCAGTTTTTGGTATAAACTTAGTGGTATGTAAGAGCAAACACTCACCTGAAGATTGCTGATTGGTTGCCAGCCGAAATATCGAGGCAAAATGTTGACGTCAGCAGCTTCAATCCCGAAACATCTGGAATAGGATATGAAGTATCGACTAAAAACAGAAAGAAATACGTTTCTGAAAAAGAGAAACGTTAACATCCAGCATATGGCTGAATGGTTGTCAGACGAAATATCGTGACGAGATGTCGTATAGGGTATTAAGTATCGACTGCTAATAGGAAGAAACTCTTTTATGGAAAAGAGCAATCTTAACATCCAACATATGCTAAAGTGTTAGGAAATTATTTACTGAAAGTGTAACATTGTAAGGAAATGAAATGTGGACGATACAAAGTATAGTGAAGAAGAGTATAGAAGTTTTTGAAATGTGACGATGCAGAAGGATGTTAAGATTTGGTGCGTAGCCAATAAAGAGGCGCTGAATGGCACAGGAGAGAAAAGAGCTTTATGATGGACCTTAACTGAAAAAGATGCTTAGGTTACTGACACACATCCTGGGGTGTGAAGGAATAGTTAATTTGGTAACGATTGCAGTTACGTAGGGGAAATGTAGAGGAACATCAAGGCTTGAATAGTATATCTAGGTTCAAATAAATGTAGGTTGCAGTAGTCATTAAAGGAATTGCACACGATTATCAAACGAACCTTCGCACTGGTGACTGCAAGAACACGGTCGTGGGAAGTTTACAAAACCAAGTAATGCTCGATCACAATAATTTTTTACCGAAAACATGTAACTTTAAATTAACGTCTTTGAACGTTTTAATACACGTATATCTGTATCTACTGCCTCACTATATAAACAACGACCGAAAACATGGCAGTGGGTACTTCCCATTGTACCAATTATTGCGGTTTCTTCCACTTCCATTCACATGTAGGACGTAGAGAATGACTTTAAGCGCCTCCGTCCGCTCTGTAATTAATCTTGTTCTCGCGATCTCTACGGAAGTGAAACGTGGAGGGTTGTAGCATATTCCTAGATGCGTCGTTTAAAGCTAGCTCTTGAAACTCTATTAAGTAGGTCTTCTGCGCCTGTATTCAAGTCTTTGCGTATTCGGCATCCCCATCACAATCTGCCACTGGTCAGAAAAACATGTGATCATTCGTGCTGCAGTTCCGTGTAGACGTTCAATATCCCCTGTTAGTCGTATTTGGTGTGGGTCCCACACAGTTCAGCAGCATTCTAGGATGGGCCGCATGAGGTTTTTTTTGGAAGCAGATTCCTTTCTTCAAATGTGTGTGAAACCCTTATGGGACTTAACTGCTAAGGTCATCAGTTCCTAAGCTTACACACTACTTAACCTAAATTATCCTAAGGACAAACACACACACCCATGCCCGAGGGAGGACTCGAACCTCCGCCGGGACCAGCCGCACAGTCCATGACTCCAGCGCCTCAGACCGCTCGGCAGATTCCTTTGTAGACTCGCTGCAAATTCCTAGTATTCTACTAATGAACGGACGTCTGCCACCTACTTTACCTATCACTGAGCCCAGAGAGAATGTTATAAATGAGGTGTAATTTGGAGGACGTGTATATCAGTACAGAGCTGGGCAATTCTAGAACCTATAAGGTTTCGCTTCCAACATCGTGTCGTTAATCTCGAAGTCCTATGTCGAGTATTGGAATACAACAACAGACAAGAAGACATTACGTTTCCAGTTGCGACCGTACATGAGGGCAGAACGGTTCTCTGGTTTATTCTTGCTTCCGTTCGGCAGCTGATGGCCTTTATTACGGGACTTCCAGTAACGGCTATTACACCAGTGGATTAGAGTCCCATAGCTGTATTTGAAGTCGAAATACAGTGTATCCGTTATGCTGTGTTTACCGTTGTGTTTCCCGTGTGTCAGCGCCCGCCGTCATCATGCGCTTGTCGTCGCCTCCCTTCGTTCGTCGCAGCACCAGAGCCGCTTCCGCCGTCTCCGCCTGTTGCTGTCCTCACCTAGACTTGTCGCCTCTTCCATAACACATCTCAACTTTTCGGTCATCGCTGTTGTTATTTCCTGCCGCCTCGACTACAGTTCTTCTCTGTCCAAGACGTTATTTATCGTTTAGGCGCAGTAATATTCAAAAATACTATTACGCGCTAAGTGGTACATAAAGTACTAACGCAGCGTAGATGATACACCACAAGTGGTAACTACTGACGCAGGTGAATCCTTTATACGAGGGTGGTTTGACAAGTCTGGTAAACTTCCATGAAAGAATGGAACATTTTTGTCGCTCCTCCATGGCTGGGAAGCCAGATTGTTCAAAGAATCGTGCAGTTTCAACAATGTACAGCATTCAGTTCATTTATTGACATCTGTCTGGATTGGTCAGTGTGTCGACTGCGACTGAGAATGGAGAAAATGGCTCTGAGCACTATGGGACTTAACATATGAGGTCATCAGTCCCCTAGAACTTAGAACTACTTAAACCTAACTAACCTAAGGACATCACACACATCCATGACCCAGGCATGCATGACCCTCATCTATCCTACTCCGCCGGCTGTGTTGACCGAGCGGTTCTAGGCGCTACAGTTGAAACCGCGTGACCGCTACGATCGCAGGTTGGAATCCTGCCTCGGGCATGGATGTGTGTGATGTCCTTAGGTTAGTTAGGTTTAAGTAGTTCTAAGTTCTAGGGAACTGATGAACTCAGAAGTTAAGCCCCATAGTGCTCAGAGCCATTTGAACCATTTCTTATCCAATTCCCCTGACTTCCTGTTTCCTAACTTGAAACTCTGGCTTGCTACGAAGAAATTATCATCAAATGAAGAAGTGATAGTTGCAATCAACGAGTATTTTGTCGAATTTGACAGAAGCTATTTTTCCGGTGGGATGAAAAAGCTGGAGGATCGCTGCACCAAGTGTATGTCCCTCAAGGGAGACTTTGTCGAGAGGTAAGGTTAGTTGTTTGCGAAACAAACATTTTTTCTCTCTTTTTTTACCAGAATTAACGAACCACCCTCGTACAGTGCTTAAGACGATACTGACTGCTACATTATGCAAGACACAACATACACAAACACACTCACACACACGGTAGAAGTTCAACAAGTCTACAACTGTAAGGCTATAAATACAATTATAATACATCTTGCCCAGAATTGTTACCAGAGTCGTAAAAAAAAAAAAAGGTACAGTAGACAGTAAGATTACATTGTGAGACAAGTGTAGAAATACAGAACAGAACACAATGACCTGTACGTTAGATACAACAATGGAACCTGTTTCGGCATCACATCAAGCGCCGGCACGTCGGCCTGGAACTTAAGCGCAGAGAAGGCCGTGAGACGACGTCACTCGATAGAACACTGACAAGGACGAAACCACGGCAGGAGCGGCACCTCTGCGAACAGAATACACTACTGGCCATTAAAATTGCTACACCACGAAGATCACATGCTACAGACGCGAAATTTAACCGACAGGAAGAAGATGCTGTGATATGCAAATGACTAGCTTTTCAGAGCATTCACAGGTTGGCGCCAGTGGCGACACCTACAACGTGCTCACACGAGGAAAGTTTCCAACCGATTTCTCATACACAAACAGCAGTTGACCGGCGTTGCCTAGTGAAACGTTGTTGTGATGCCTCGTGGAAGGAGGAGAAATGCGTACCATCACGTTTCCGGCTTTGATAAAGGTCGGATTGTAGCCTATCGCGATTGCGGTTTATCGTATCGCGAGATTGCTGCTCGCGTTGGTCGAGATCCAATGACTGTTAGCAGAATATGGAATCGGTGGGTTCAGGAGGGTAATACGGAACGCCGTCCTGGATCCCAACGGCCTCGTATCACTAGCCGTCGAGATGACAGGCATCTAATTCGCATGGCTGTAAGGGATCATGGAGCCACGTCTCGATCTCTGAGGCAACAGATGGGGACGTTTGCAAAAAAAACAACCACCAGCACGAACAGTTCGACGACGTTTGCAGCAGCATGGACTATCAGCTCGGAGACCGTGGCTGCGGTTACCCTTGACGCTGCATCACAGACAGGAGCGCCTGCGATGATGTACTCAACGACGAACCTATGGCCGGCCAAGGTGGTCTAGCGGTTCAAGCGCTCAGTCCGGAACCGCGGGACTGCTACGGTCGCAGGTTCGAATCCTGCCTCGGGCATGGATGTGTGTGATGTCCTTAGGTTAGTTAGGTTTAAGTAGTTCTAAGTTCTAGGGGACTGATGAGCACAGATGTTAAGTCCCATAGTGCTCAGTGCCATTTGAACCATTTTGAACGAACCTGGGTGAACGAATGGTAAAACGTCATTTTTTCGGATGAATTCAGGTTATGTTTACAGTATTATGATGGTCGCATCCGTGTTTGGCGACATCGCGGTGAACGCACATTGGAAGCGTGTATTCGTCATCGCCATACTGGCGAATCACCCGGCGTGATGGTATGGGGTGCCATTGGTTACACGTCTCGGTCACCTCTCGTTCGCATTGAGGGCACTTTGAACAGTGGACGTTACATTTCAGATGTGTTACGACCCGTAGCTCTACCCTTCATTCGATCCCTGCGAAACCCTACATTTCAGCAGGATAATGCACGACCGCATGTTGCAAGTCCTGTACGGGCCTTTCTGGATATCTTTATTTGTGACTTGTGTTTTGCTTGCATGGAAATTGTATATATCGAAGGACATTGATTATTTGCATGTCGCCCATTGCTTGCACGCGGGTTTGAGAAAAGGCAAAGTTAAGGATCGTCAACTCAATTTACCGTGAAAAACTCCATTAATAACATTTGCTTGAATGTCGTCTAGCCATCCGAGAAAACAGCTTCCTAGGCACTCTACATTAGGCAGGATCCCACAGAACCTAACCGATATGTAGGAACACGCCATTTTAGGACGAAAGACTCAAAGTACTGCTGACACCCTCGCTCTCAGATGATGAGTTGTAGAAATACGATTACTATTACTATTACTACCACTACTAGTAGTAGTAGCACATTTCTTGGCGATTGCTAAGGAACAGAGACATAGTTGCACAGGAATTATCACAGGCAATGATGAACGACATAAAACCTAGCACATATGTAATACCGGCAGAGTGGTATATTTATAACGTAAAATCGTACGTATTAGCCTGCCGGAGTGGCCATGCTGTTCTAGGCGCTACAGTCTGGAACCGCGCAACCGCTACGCTCGCAGGTTCGAATCCTGATTCGGGCATGGATGTGTGTAATGTCCTTAGGTTAGTTAGGTTTAAGTAGTTCTAAGTTCTAGGGGACTGATGAGCACAGATGTTAAGTCCCATAGTGCTCAGAGCCATTTGAACCATTTTTCGTACTATTACACCACTTGGGAAAGCAAGATAACAGACGTGAATGACGTTCTTGTTTGACACAGATCAGCCTCCCAAAATAAAAGTCGATATCGGATTCTCAGTTAGTAATACGTTCTCCTCAGGCAGTAATGAACTGTTGAGGAGTCATTGGAGGATATTGTCGCACTCCTCTCTCAAGGCGATTTTCAGTTCTTGCAGTGGGGGAAGTTAGTGTTCGTTGAGAAACATGTCTGCCAAGAGAAAATCTGTTGGATTTGCATCCGGGGAGTATACATATTCAGTAAATTAATATACATGTTCAGTAAATTAATATTCCCTCATTAGTGTATTAATACTACAGGTTATAGTAGATAATTTTTTACCCTCATTTGTCTGCTTGATCCCAGTTATAACATCTGTTAACATTTGCCAATGTCTGTAGTGCAACTGATTCCGAATGTGCACGTGCGCTGCGTTATATCGGGACTGTCCCGACACAATGTAGGACTGTTCGTAATGCTTAATTTCGGTTGGAAAAGTACTCCAGCACCTCCAACGGTATTTTTTTACCACACTGGAACAAGTCGGCACTGGAGTTTTAAAATAATACACGTGTATTAAATCGCAAAGCAACTATAATCTGCCGCTGCGTTGCTAGCCGTGAATGTGACGGTGGATGAACAACGTGGTGAGGTGGGCAGGGGAGTGTGTCGAGGTACTCTGTGTGTGTGTGTGTGTGTGTGTGTGTGTGTGTGTGTGTGTGTGTTTCTGTGTGTTCAGTATACCCAAGATAAATTCCCCAGCTACGACCCAACTGCTTGAATTTTGCGGCTTCAGTGTTGATATTTATCGAGCAGGACTAGGGAGCTACGGGGACAGACTGTAGCACCTGCTGTTTGCATTTAATCTTTTGGTTTTAATTGTTCTGATAATAAGGAATTATATTTTAGAAACGTTACTTTCAGAATAGTGTTCCGTAAAAACAGATTTCTCTTTGTAAGTTTTCAAAAATCGAAACTTGTGGTTGTTATGGTTGCGGAAAGGGTGGGGTTGAGGTTATGCATGGTTGAAGAGGTGCATCCCGACATCTAACATTTAAAAAATTAAGTACCGAGTATTTCGGTGTACAATATCGCGCTACTTTGTCGCTAGGTGTGTTCGAGGCTTCACTTCCTCTTTCTGACGCCGACAGCACTGCGGTACCGAGTCACGAAATCTGAGTGGTGAGACAACATAATTTCGCTTCAGTTCGAAAGATGACGTTCGTACGTAGAAGCACTTGGTTTCATTGTAGGCTGCATGAATGTAGAAGTGGGCGAACGAGAGAAGCATCAATTTCATATATGTGATACGTATCTACCAGAGCTTTTAACACGTTCAGTTATACAGGTGTGCAAAGATCGCGATCTGAAAAAGAACATATTCTCGCTGCCACCGTCATAACAGATTTGCGCTTATGAGCCATAATTATATTCTACACGGGTTTTTCGGATTTATAAACTGTTTTGAAGTTTCGTTACATGTATTTCTGCGCTCATGGAGAACAACTTCCCAACTGTCCTTTTCCTTATTACGCTCTTTGTCTTAACAATTTACAACGCGATCGTCGGGATTTGTTATTTAATTAGTCTAAGTTATTAAAATCACCATCATGAATGCATCAAACTACCCAACGCAGTGTTATAACAAAGTTTCATGAGTACGCGGAAACAATATTTCACTTTCACGTGCACATGCTTTTACAGTTGGATTTCAAATTTTCCGTTGCTGCCTCTTAGACATTTTATATCACTTAGTAAGTGGTCAAAAACTTTTGTTGCAGAATTGTGCACCTCTTTTTGTGCCGAGTCTACCTTAATGTAGAGTAATGAATCTCATTTTACCTTCTCCTACTGTAATTACATCCATCATCGTTGCCTTTGAACTGTAAAGAATGTTTACAACACACTTCATGAGGGACTAAATATCTACTATAAAGCAGTAATCAAAATGCCCAACTCCTTAAACAGATATTTACAAGACGATCGTGGGGAGCACCACATATTATTCTTGTAGCACGTTTTTACGCAATGAAGACTTTGTTTCACAAAGATGACTTCCCCGGAACATTAATCCACATGACGTTATTGAATGCAAATATGTCAACTTACTGTTTTGTCTCTCCCCCAAGGACTGCAATGAGTCTAAGTCCAAATGTGGCTGAACTTAGTTGTTTTAACAGTTCCAGATGTGCTTTTTCCAATTTAAATTCTCATCTGTATTGACACCAATGAATTTTCAAGTTCCCACCTTATTTATTATTTCCTCATCTTGTGTTACATTTATCATTGGTGTAGTGCCCCTAGATGTGCAGAACTGAATATGTTGAGTCTTTTAAAATTGAGGGTGAGACAATTTGCAGAAAAGCGGTCAATGCTACGTTTAAGAGGTTTGTTTACCATTTCTTCTGTTTCTGTAGGTATGCTTGGATTTATAACAATACTAATGTTACTACTGAGCCTTGGGGAAAACAATACATAGTTTCTCTCTAGTCAGAATTAGGTCCCCAGACTATAATGGTTGATTTACTAAGAACGACTTTGTGCATTCTTTTGGTTAGACATTAACCTATTCATTGCTTGGCTATACCACCAGTCCCATTAAACTTTAATTTATCTAGGAGAATATTGTGATACACACAATGAAATGCCTTCGATAAGTCGAAGAAACTACCAACTGGTGCTATTTTTTTATTTAATGCTTGTACAATCTGGTGAGTGAACATGTAAATAACATTCTCAATAGAGCAAACCTGAAATCCAAATTGTGATTTGCTGAAGATATTTTATTGCTAATGTGAGATATTATTCTAGAATACGTCACCTTCTCAAAAATTTTGGAAAATGATGCAGCGGCGAAACAGAGAATTAGTTAGTGACATCTCTCTTATCACCTTGCTTAAAAAAGGGTTTAATAACGGCATATTTCAGTCCATCTGTAAAAATGCATTGAATTAGTGGTGCGTTACGTATTATACGGAAACAAATCTATAGTATTCCATTGGACACGCCATAAAAACCAGACTAACTTTTATTTCTGACAAAATGTGTAATTTTCTTGATTTCAGTAGGAGATCTATGCGTCTTCACGTCCTCCTTGACATCTTTTAGCAGTTCTTCATTAACCTTGTACTGACGTTGAGCCACTGTTCTCCATAATGAGCTGGCTGTCGTGTTAACGTCTGGGTTTCTTGATGACCATTTAAATGGAACCAAAGACGTTGAACCACGCCCAATCTAGCGGTCCAGAAATTGTTCATCATGGAACTTACGCACCTGAATAGAAATGTGTACTGGAGGTTCGTCCTGCTGTAGCCACACATGATCCGTGATTCCCTTGTCTTCGAGCTGACACAGGTCGAAATGAAATGCGAATTTATGTTCACGAACATTAAAAAAAAATTGGTTAGTGTAGGTATAATGATGACATACCGGTCCATATCACACCATAAAGTGGGTTCCTTTTCATCCTTGCACATAACGGGGATTTTCCTTAGACTGGAAAACGGCATTCCTCCTGTATAAATTGCGATATATCTGTCATTTATCGTGAAATAACACTCTCGAAAGAGATACGGCGTTTGGGAATCGTGCCAGCAAAGCATGGCAGACTACAACTCTCTGCTCCACAACGTTTTCCAATAGTTCATTCACACACTTAAGTCTAAATCCTTCCATTTCCAATATTTTTTGTTTGGTCATACACAGGTGACCGCACAACTTGATTTTCAGCTGTTCATTTCCGAACGGGTTTCGTTGGAGCCTGCTCAATTGATTGAGTGACGTCAGCACACGATCCCTCTCGCGTTTTCTTACGTCTACTACGCGGCCTGTTTTTAACACTGCCTGTAAGAAAAGCACGTTTCTCTCAATCACGTAGGGTTGCTTTACGAGGTGATGCCTTGCTAAACACACTCAGTACAGTATATCTCTCATTGTCTGCCCTCGCTGTTGAGGTTCGTGCACCCATACATATAACATTTATCCCTCCTCAATAGCATAACAGCCAATGTCTGCTTGTATCAGTCATGGCTTCATAACTGGAACAATGCAATTACTGAAACAAAACAGTGCAGTTCAGAATGAATTTGAGCTCTGAAGCTGCGTGTGCGCTGATTTGAAACTTCCTGGCAGATTAAATCTATGTGCCAGACCGGAACTCGAACCTAACCTGGGACCTTGTCTTTCGGCAGGAGGTGCTCCACCGACTGAGTTTTTCCAGGCACGATAAGTTTATATCTCTGCCGCCACAGTCACTAATTTATTGAAGGGCGATTCCATTTTTCATCTTGGCTGTTACATAATCACTGTTATTTACATGACTACCGGGTGATTTCGGCCTTTAGCCATTTTCAAGTGAATACTCCTATATTCTTTAAGACGCGGCAAGAACAACGTTCTATGCTTCTCAACGCTTTAATAACTATTACCGTAGTACCATACACAAAAAAACTCACCACACTACTCGCACCTAATATCGCCCTCTCCGTGTAAATTCGACAGTGGCCATTTACCAGTCAGCAATTGTTCAATGATGCATTGACAGACAGACACCACTGCCCAAATGCTCATGACTGTGGACACACGCGGAGGATATGGTGCCTCACTATTACATCCTTTGTCAATGTGTTTAAATTATTGTAGATACACTACTGGCCATTAAAATTGCTACACCACGAAGATCACATGCTACAGGCGCGCAATTTAACCGACAGGAAGAAGATACTGTGATATGCAAATAATTAGCTTTTCAGAGCATTCACACAAGGTTGGCGCCGGTGGCGACACCTACAACGTGCTCACATGAGGAAAGTTTCCAACCGATTTCTCATACAAAAACAGCAGTTGACTGGCGTTGCCTGGTGAAACGTTGTTGTGATGCCTCGTGTAAGGAGGAGAAATGCGTACCATCACGTTTCCGACTTTGATAAAGGTCGGATTGTAGCCTATCGCGATTGCGGTTTATCATGTCGCGACATTGCTGCTCGCGTTGGTCGAGATCCAATGACTGTTAGCAGAATATGGAATCGATGGGTTCAGAAGGGTAATACGTTCCGCCGTGCTGGATCCCAACGGCTTCGTATCACTAGCCGTCGAGATGACAGGCATCTTATCCGCATGGCTGTAACGGATCGTGCAGCCACGTCTCGATCTCTGAGTCAACAGATGGGGACTTTGCAAGACAATAACCATCTGCACCAACCGTTCGACAACGTTAGCAGCAGCATGGACTATCACCTCGGAGACCATGGCTGCGGTTACCCTTGATGCTGCATCACAGACAGGAGAGCCTGCGATGGTGTACTCAACGACAAACCTGGGTGCACGAATGCTAAAACGTCATTTTTTCGGATGAATCCAGGTTCTGTTTACAGCATCATGATGGTCGAATCCGTGTTTGGTGACATCGCGGTGAACGCACATTGGAAGCGTGTATTCGTCATCGCCATACTGGCGTATCACCCGGCGTGATGGTATGGGGTGCCATTGGTTACACGTATTGGTCACCTCTTGTTCGCATTGACGGCACTTTGAACAGTGGGCGTTACATTTCAGATGTGTTACGACCCGTGGCTCTACCTTCATTCGATCCCTGCGAAACCCTACACTTCAGCAGGATAATGCACGATCTCATGTTGCAAGTCCTGTACGGGCCTTTCTGGATACAGAAGATGTTCGACTGCTGCCAAGGCCAGCACGTTCTCCAGATTTCTCACCGATTGAAAACGTCTCGTCAATGGTGGTCGAGGAACTGGTTCGTCACAATACGCCAGTCACTACTCTTGATGAACCGTGGTATAGTGATGAAGCTGCATGGGCAACTGTACCCGTACACGCCATCCAAGCTCTGTTTGACTCAATGCCCAGGCGTATCAAGGCCGTTATTAGGGCCAGAGGTGGTTGTTCTGGGTACTGATTTCTCATGATCTATGCACCCCCAGTTGCGTGAAAATGTAATCACATGTCAGTTGTAGTGTAATATATTTGTCCAATGATTAACGGTTTATCATCTGCATTTCTTCTTGGTGTAGCAATTTTAAAGGCCAGTAGTGTATTTATTCCACCTCGTATATAAAAATATGTTACAGCGTGGCTCACGATTCGCCCTCACACCTTTACTTGCGCCAGTAACTCGTCTCATATTTTCCACAGACAAAGGCACCAGGTTCTAGTCTTGATCCGGCACACAGTTTTAACATGGCAGGCGTGACACTCCGTCTCGTTTTCGTTACCCTCTTCGATAGTCGCGCGGGAAACGGGCAGCAAGCTACACTTCTTAATACGATATCGGATGAGTGCGGATAGTGTGATTTACATTGATTTGTAACATAGCTTTTAGATAGCGCGCATATGTAGAGCCATAAAAATCGACAATAACGAAGAAATAGGACATGTTGTCTTTCTTTAGTTTCCTACGAGGTATGAGACGGTACATTTAATTTACGATTCTCTTAAAACGTATAGATCTTTACGAAGAATGTCGTTTTAAGAACAAACATCCGGAGACCTGACATTTTGCAGAAAGATGTATATGTACCCGACAACGCGTAATTTTCTTCGCTACACTTCCAGCCAAATCAGTGAATGCGAAACGTAGGGCAGTTGTATGGAATGTGATATGTGTCTGCATTTTTCAACGTAACAAAAACGTTACCACAGCTGCAGTGGAACGCAAAACCACACAGACGTGATATTAAAACATCAAAAGCAATAAAACTGTTCCCCAACACAGACGAAATAAATTTTACAATTGTTGCTACACCTGAGGCACAAACGGCAAGGATCTCCAAACACATTCGCTTTTGAAGCAAAGGTAATTACATTTACCAAAATATTCGGGTACTTGAAAGTCGAGTGAACCGTAAGAATGGGCGAATCGTTAGACTAAGCAACTTTTTAGGTGTCAAGGAAAGGAAGAACAGATAACAACCGTAATTTCTGCTTCTCATGCATGAAATATGTTTATATTCTCATGTTTCAGCCGAGTAAGCTGCAGTTATCTACATATTAGAGTGTATTTTTTCATGAATAAATTGAATCGCAAATTGTTGAAACCAAATGTCAAAATTTTCAATTTTCGTTTTTTCACTGAGTACCACATTTAAGAGTATAGCCTATCGTTTGGTGCTGAAATGAAATGAAACAAATGGTAGAAAAAGTGGTACACTTCACGCTGTTTATTGTTGAAACCAAATAAGTCACTGGTTTCTTTCAACAGATGCTGCTCGTCCTCGCGTAGAATCTGCTTTCCTCCAATACTACACATCTTTGATAAAGGTATCCACTTCCTTTGTTGTGGCACTAACAGTCACTGTTAATTTTCATTGGTTGTATTACTATGGCACCAAAAAGGAAGAACAGTAGTACAGATTATCATAGGAATAAGGTAAAGACAGCTCGAACCAAAGGACTGCCTTATCGAAATTACAGAGGAGATTATGTTCCAGGCAATCATGCACGTAAATATCAATCTTTCTCGGGACAACCGTGACGGCCAGTGTGGCCGAGTGGTTCGAGGCGCTTCAGTCTGGAACAGCGCAGCCGCTACGGTCGCAGGTTCGAATCCTGCCTCGGGCATGGATGTGTGTGTGATGTCCTTAGGTTAGTTAGGTCTAAGTCGCTCCAAGTTCTAGGGGACTGATGACCTCAGATGTTAAGTCCCATAGTGCTCAGAGCCATTTGAACCATTTTTGGGACAACCGTAGGAAACTGTATGGATGTAAATAATATCCATATTACCGCCAATGCCAACTTATGTTATTAATTTCCTTCCAGTTGCAGAATGAAATGTTATGACTCCATTGACGTAGTTCAACGTAATAATATTTTGGCAAGATTTCTTGATCTTCCTACCAAAGATGCCCAGGCCTTACATCTGGAGCACCTTTTAAAGCAAAGAAAGAAAAGCAGAGGGGTCCTTGGAAATCTGATCCAGAATGTTGTGAAAACTGTAGGTATGCAAAGTTTCTTTGCAATATAATGCTTGGAAGTGAAAGGAATGAGGTTCGGAAGAAAGCGTTCCTGAACATACATGCAGTGAGGTTTCGAATGTGTGTATCGATGGGTTAGTAAGACATACTTTTCACTGAAGGAAAAGACTTGAGCCTGTCATTCCAGGATTAACGGACAGCATTCCAATGGCCTATCCAACATACCAAGTACCTATTTCCAGAATGAAGATGGGGTATGTGAAGAAAGTCGTTGAATATGTGCCTGCTACACAGAGATCATTCTATGAAGAAGTGCTTTCTTGGGCGGTGATTGACTAAAATAATAGCTAACGTACAGTAAATCATTATTGCTGTTAAAATAATTCAGTTTGTTCTATTTTGTCAGACCACGCTCATGCATTACGAAGCGTTCATACAATTAAATCCTAAAAAGGAAAAAATATGTTTGTAAATCGTTGAAACCAAATTAGTCAAAAAACTTTGATATCGTTAAATATTGAAATGATGTACTCCAAGTTAGTTATTTCTCTCTCAATAAAAGCAGAATGAAGTCACTTTCACTTCTGAAAAATTCCAGTAATGTAGCAGTAATACATATAGCAGTATTCAGTTTTTTGTTTGTCTTGAAAAGTGTAAAAAAATGACTTATTTGGTTTCAACGATTGGCGTTTCAATTGTAACTTACATAATTGAATCATTGAGATTCGGATGTTTCTACATTTATTTCGCCATAATTCATGTCTCTGGTAATTAACTAATGCATGTAACTTAAAAATATAATAACTATTTCGTTCATTAAGTAGAAAAATAATTAAAAACGAGCATTATCTGACGTAACATGTGACTGCTTTCGCACTGCTTGGAGCGTTATTGTCTACTGCTTTCAAACGGTAACAGCATTCGCAGAAGAGTGTGTCGCGACTGTATATGTTAGACTGTGGTTTTAATCTGCCAGGAAGTTTAAAATTAGCACACACAGCGCAGCAGAGAGAGAATCCATTCTGGTTTGCACTGTTTAGTTTCGGTATTGCGCTGTGAAGCCGTGACAGATGTGGGCGGACTAGATTTCTCTTTCGATAAAATCTTCGGCACAACGTCACACCTGAGTTGTGGACGTTCAGTATTATCACGGTTACGGAACAAACTTGGACAGTGCGTATGAAAACCAGTTTGCTCGGATGTGATTCGTGTGGGCGAGGTAGACGCAACAGGAAGCAGCTGGTTGGCGACCGCCCACGAGAGGAGTCACGTATTGGCCGGCGGTGTGTGCCGCCAGGAGCGGCCCATCAATCAATAAATGCGCCGGACGGCCCGGGAGCGACGCGTTGGCTGAGCCTGCGGCGCCTGGGCAGCCCCATTCACCTGAGCTGGCCTACTCAGCTCGCACTGGCTCTCGGGGCGAGCGAGGCACGCCTTCAGGACCGTCTCTCGCAAGGGGAGGACACCGTAATGTGCAAATAGTAAGGCGTACTACGTACGCAATTCCAAGACAATCGCAAGAGAAGTTCTACCTATCGAATACGTGCTGGTGCTTTGGTATGCTCAGGGTGATGTGGTGGCGGTCAAGCAGTTACCATTAAGGGGGGGGGGGGGGGGTAGGACGTCAAACGGGCCGACCTGGAGCAGAAGAGGCACCAGGCACCACAGGACATTTCAATTTCTACTGTCTGTACTTTTACAAATAAATTCATAACATTTTGTCAGCATGACCAAGAAGGATTGAGGACTCACACTCATAGCAGTGGAAGTTCAAAAACGTAGCAAAATACCTTTTCTTTACATGTGAAATTTCATCATTTTTTCACTTACTACTGGCTGCATTTGTTTATGTAGGTACACTTTACTCCCTAAGTAAGAGAGATTCTTCGATAAATTTTGCACAGAATACAAGCAGTACTTACAGGTGTATGAAACTCCAGAATTTTCCAAATCTATTAAAAACTGTGGTAAAAATTGAGATAATTAACTATAAAATTTGAGTTTTTTCTAAACATGAAGTTTAAAACGTAACAGCTCATTCATTTTTTCACAATTTAAATAAACTCTAGAGTTTCATACACATGTAACTATAGTTTGTATGCTGTGCAAAATTCATCGAAGAATCTCTCTTACTTAGGAAGAAAAGTGTATATATAGCAACAAATGCAGCCAGAAATTTCACATGTAAAAAAATGTATTTTGTTACCTTTTTGAGCTTCCACTGATATGAGTATGAATCCTGAATCCTTCTCGATCATGCTTTCAAAGTTTTATGAATTTATTTGTAAAAGTATAGAAAGTGGAAATTAAAATGTCCTGTGGTGCCTCTCCTGCTCCAAGTCGGCCCGCTTGACGTCCCACCTCCCTTAAAGCTCAGTAATCACTGGGTCTCTGGATCGAATCCCGCTCATTTTTTCTCTTTCAATTTCAGTTTTTTCAACGCTTATCATATTATTTCATATTTATGACAATTGAAAGATCATGTAATGGAAAAACATGTATTTTTCCATGAACTTTTGTTGAGTTTCCATGTTAGTTGGCCGTCTAGTAATTTTCATTACTAAAACAAATATTAAATATATTCAAGATGCTACTCCAGGCGGGTGTAAACTGACTGTGCGGAACGGAAAATAATAAAGGCTAAATGAAGATTTGGCCCTGTCTGACTGCCCCCTGAAGCAGATCTTGGGATCTCTTAATGCTCTTTAACATATAAATTCCAACCTAAACAGAAATGAATGATTGAGGGAACTAATTTTACTAAATAATAAACGTTGTTGCTGCTTATACATTTATTTTATATTAAAAACAATCTTTATTACAAATCTTAATATTTCCTAACTAAAATTACTGATCCATTGAACAACTCTACCCTTTTATTATGACTGCGGGATCTAATAAAAATAACGCGAAATGACTGACATCATCTATGTACCAAACACAAGAAGACACTATTTTTAAAGATGATCTACAATGGAGTGCAACGTCAGTGGAAATAAATCCTACGTGATCGCAGCTGTTCGGCCATATAGCCCCTAATAAGCCAAAGCAATTAGCAATATCATCGCATGTACTGCGTCCAGTGCGTCGAAGTGATAGTTCTCGTACACGTCTGCGACGATGGAAGAACTCCAGCCACAAAACAAACTCTTTCAAACACTAGGACGTCTGAAGGCGGTCCTCTGACTACTATACTCTAATACTGTCTTCTCCTACCTGTGTTCTACAGACGAGAAACGCGAACTCCCAGCCACGAGGACAGAGTTCAGATAATGTCTCAACGTGAGTATAGGCAGAAGGAGTAATCTCAATCACTGCGTACTCAACGACGACTTCCAACCCGAAGGCGAAGTTCAGAATCGTATAAGTTTACAACAGTACGGTGCCTAACCGCTCTAACTGTAAAATCTCGTGAGAGCAAAGACAGCAAGTCCGCCCGTACCAACAAGAATCTGATACTGAGCGACCGTCACACAAAGGAGCTCTAAACGGGAGACCGCATTTCTCCAGCGCTGGCTTCTCAGCAAGGCTTGGCTCCCCACCACCGTAATTCCGAAAACGAATCATATTCCCGAAACCACGGAATATTCTCCCTCTCTACAGATTCTTCGCAACGCTGACCAACCATATTTTAGTCTTTTGTCGTCCAGCGCGGAAAGTTTGCGAGGAAAAACCTATAATCGTACAGTGGTACGCTTCTGAGTAAAAATCCTTGGAAATAACCTAGCATACGTGGTTTCCGAGGTGCCGCTTCTTCATTCGTCTCACCTGCGTCCAAGATTTTCTTAGTTTCCGAAGTATAATGCTTCCAGTTCGGCTACAAAACCGGCCGGTCGCGACTCTATTGTGCTCCAGCGCTTAGGTGCTACGACGTCCGTCTTGCTATTCCCTGTGTTTAAGCAGGACCCACACACCTGTGTGTGCCTTCCACCGAGGGCTTCAGTTCCGCCAGCCGTTTCATTTCCACTGGCGTTCCAACCTCTAGTAATGTAGGCAATCATTCATTACGCCAGTTTATAAAAAAGACACTCCATCACCTTTCATGTAATAAGCGTTAACAATTATTTACAAGACGTAAGTGACGTTGTCAGTCTCCTTTATATATGATGTACAACCTATCACATGATACAGAGACAGGCCCCATTTGGCAGTTAACTTTCGTATCAGTGAGACCTTGCTAATGTAACAAGAGTGAATAGTGCACGAAATATATATATATATTTTTGAATAGTTCATGCAAATACGCGCGTTTCCTTATTATACAGAGTGTATCAAAAAGAATCATCCGATTTTTAAAAAATCATATCTGTTTTGTTATTCGGGAGATGTGCGTGAACAACCTACTATTGGAAAGAGCAAACTCTTGAGTTTTACATGGTTCCTGCTAGGTAGCAGCAGTGTGCGCCCACTTCATTCTAGTAAAAATGGTGTCAGCACAACAGAAAGCGTTGAAATGAACAGCCGAGAACGCATTAATATTTCTCTATTGACCGGTTTCGGCTTATATACAAGCCATGTTCAAAATTTCTTGGCCCCCTATGGCTGTTGCTGACGGCCCGTCGGATTTCTCGAGGTAATCACTATCGTGGCTTCCACGAGAAAGCCGAAACCGGCCAATGAAGAAATATTAATGCGATCCCGACTGTTCACTTTTAAGGTAAATATAACATCAGGTCGCTGCTCTCCGCAGACTTTGTCGTCAAAGTTTATCAATTGAAAGCGTTTTGTGATCAACGTTTTGCACAATGCGGCTCAGTAATAACTGTTCAGCGTGACTTTCGTAGCAGGTATGGTGTGGATACTCCTACAGAACAGAGCATTAGACGTTGGCATGAACAATTCCGAGAAACAGGTTGTTTGTGTAAAGGCAAATCATAGGACCGTGCCTGAGTGTGTGACACAGACGTCGAACGCATCCGCCATAGTTTCACAAGGAGTCCGCAGAAAGCCGTTTGACGTGCAGCTCGACAGCTCAACATGCTTCCGATGTCCGTCTGGCGAGTACGCTCCAGAAAAGGGAGAGATATAGCGTGCCCTTCGTGGCTCGGTACAGAATAATCATACAGATATAATCTATTCAGTCTCTTACCGCAATTACCTTCGTTTCCGTGAAGACACCTTCACAAAAGTGGAAAATCTTGTAACATGTGGTCACCTAAGCGTAGAACGCAAAACGCAAGAGTAACCCACCCTCCCGTTGCATTCAGTGATTCCTCACACTAGGTGCATGTTGGCCAAATCCTTAACAGTTAACCTCTACATAATGCTGTCTATAACAGATGAAGTACAACTAATACTGCCGGTAAAACAAACCCGAGACTGAACCGAGCTGTAATGAATGCAAGATTGAGGTCGCACAGACATCAAGGAATTTCACGATACTTATAGCGCGGGTGAAATTTTAATCATTCGGAGTTCAACAAATATCTCTGCCCGCTAAACCTAAGCGCCACTCCTCTCTGTGTCTGCGGAGAGGAAGAAGATCAAAATCATTATTTCTACATCTTTGCCACACGTCAAATAAATGTACTTGCAAGTAATATTCGCGCTATTGCTGATCAGTTCCCCAGCGGCCTCCAAACCCTGTTAGCTTCAAACGATACATCTACGTATGAACTACGGTACGAGTTCGTCAACAGTTCCAACATCATGATATAACTCCATGGACTGCTAATCTGCTGCTCTGGGTAATCAGAATACAGGGAGAAAATCAAATCTCAATTAGCTGACTATATCCCCACGTGCTGCTGCAAGCTTGTTACTCTCTTTTAGAATCTGGACTTTAATAAAAATGGCAAGGTAATGTTAATCAGAACACAGGGAGAAGTTGTGATCTAAATGACAATAGATTTATTCATCCTTAACATCACAAGACAACAAAAATGACTAAAGAAACGCCACAGAAACAGTTTTATTTGACAAACGTTTTCACTAACATGGGGTCTATGGTAGACAAAGTGATCAGCTGGGGATCGACACACAGCACTAACCGGAACACTAATCACTTTATCTGAAATCATACACGTGAATCCGGGTTATGGCACAAAACCTACGCCACAATCAAGCATCTATACTCTGCTATTCCAAAAAAAGAAAAATACGGTTCGAGAGAACAGGGCGCTCAGAAACATATAGGGTGTCCGAAAAGTCTTTCCCTGATTACATAAATTGATAACTCAAGCTAGAAGTAAGATACAAATATGAAACTGGTGTCTGTTTACAAACTATCAAAGTTTTTTTCACACATCAGTAAACCTCCACATGAGCACCCTTGGTAGCACGTAGCACATCTAGGCGATATTCAATTTCCGTCCACACATTAGCCAACATCACTGGAGGGATCGATTCAACGACTGTGGTTATCCGTTGCCACAGGGTCTGAAGGTCTGGTACACGTTTTCGGTAGACCTCGTCCTTGACATAACCCCATAAAAAGAAGTCTAATGAGGGTTATGTCCGGAGAGCATGGAGGCCAAACCGTTGGCCCATCACGACCAATCCATCGCCCAGGAAAGGTCATATCGAGATAGGCACGGACGCCCAGACCCCAATTAGGCGGTGCACCGTCTTCCTGAAACAAGACATCGGGGTGATACTGAAGTAGCTGAGGAACAGCATACAGTTGCAACATGTCCAGATACACTGCAGATGTGATGGTAGCCTCAGCAAAGAAGAGTGGCCCTATAATTCGATCGTGCAATAGCGCGCACCAAACATTCGCCTTTGGACTGCCTCTGGTGCACTCCATGACCTCGCCAGGGGGTTGTGAACCCCAAATGCGCACATTATGGCGGTTCACTACTCCACTGACAAAAAAGGTCGATTCGTCGGAAAACGCAATTCGTCTGAGATAACCATCATCGTCTTCAATATGTGATAGCATTTCGACCGCAAAGTCATATCGACGTGTCCTGTCATTGGGCAACAAGGCCTGAACGATTTGCACTTTGTATGCATGAAACAATACATGTTTGGCTAAAATGTCATGGAGAGAGCTTCTTGGCATCTGTAATTCACGTGAGGCCGTGCGCACTGATTTCTTCTGACTTCGAGAAAACACTGCCTTACAGCTTCCACCCTGTCTGCTGAGGTTCTTGGTCGACCATACCTCGGAAAGTCAGCAACCGATCCTGTGTTCTTGAACTTCTCATACCAGGCTTTAAAGCTCTTTACATCAGGTGGATTCCTTCCAAATGTTGTCTGGAAGTGTCTCTGCACTGTGGTTGGTGATCGTGTCTCATGGTACCACAGGACACACTGTGCCTTCTCCTGATTGGTTAAAATGGCCTCTTGGGCACTGCACCTCATCCACTACTTACGTACTGCGAACCTAAAACAGAAAAAAAACTTTGATGGTTGTAAACAATTCGACTCGAGTTTCATATTTGCCTGAGTTATCAATTTATGTAATGAGGGAAAGACTTTTCGGACACCCTGTATATTGGAGCCCTACGCCATAGCAGCGTATACTTTACCCTTCTGCTGGTTGGGGCGTCACACATCGATGCGTTCGGCGACTGAAGTTACGATCGGCCGCAATCTGTTACCAATGGCACGCTCCCGAAAGATGCAAGTAGGCGGTCTCGTGTTCAGGTAATTTGGAACGCAGGTACATTCCTATGAGACTCTGAAACCCCGGTGGATTCCAGTGTGCAAGTGGACCTGTTTGTTTGTCTGCCAAACCAATTTGACTCCTTGCCACGACTATACGTGACGGAATGTGTCAAATGTTTAGACGGCCGACTCAAGAAAAATAAGTACACCCATGCATCACCCGTTGTGTGCGTGATGCTAGAAGCAGTACCTCTGACGGTTCACAAGGTGACTGGCACATGTTCTAAGTGGCACACTAGCAAAGGACACAAGTCTCACCGTTTAAGTAGAGACCTGCAGCTCTTTACTAGCAAAGTGCCAGTACAAGAGTGATCTTCTCTCTCTGTCCGCTTTCCTCCTCAGCTCGGTAGCAAAAGCCCATTTACATCTTAGACATCCCCCACTTTATCACAAGCCAATCACGAGCTGGAGTGCGGCATTCGAAGCTCGGAGAACGCCCCTTGCTCTGCATACACCGATTTGACCAATCAGAGACTTTAAAGTTAATTGGGAGAAAAGGAAAAAAGATTCAGCTTCGCAGCCTCATTCCCATGTGTTTACGCTGTGTCTTTTGCTAACAACATGACCACGATGGAACGACACCCCTACATAAAAAGCTTGTTATCTCCCCTGTTGCGTCCATTTCGAAGTTTCCAAATAACGGCCATAAACTCGCTAAAAGCCTCGTGCTTTCACAAATATGTTCTGTAACAGAGTCTGGACGTCTGGGTGCCAGTGACCTGTCCCATGGAAATTCGCAGAACGCTCACAGTTGTCTTGCAGCCTTCTGCATAGCAAGAGCCCACAGCCCACCCTCTGCTCTATGGCTGGTCTGATGTGCGCTGGCCATTGCAGCGGCGACTTCTCGGCGCTAATCAGTCTACCTGGACGCGGCTGGCTGCTGACTGGCGCCAAGCAACATGTCTGCCCAATGAGACTGCACAATTCGGCAGTCCAGAAATGTTTCCACCCAGAAAAAAGAGCTTTCCTCAGCCCACTGTCGCCATGCTTTTACTGCAGTCGTTTAAATCGGCAACCTATACCTTTGAACGCAGGTAAAGTTTATCGTTATTCCTTTCCAAAAGCGTGCAAGCAAGAGCATTAGCTACTGCCCACCATTTCATCATGATGAATCAAGTCAAACTGCAATAAAGAGCATATTCCCTAAGAACATGAAGAGGCATAACACCAAATCAGAAGTGAGAGTGCCCTGCAGTTTCTCACGGCTCAGCAGAATATGGAATGCTGAACCTCTAAATGTGTGTCACTATGTACCTCCTACACTTATATGTCCGAATACTGGTGTTGCGAGGTGCCGGGGCTAGCAGTGCGATGGCTGGTTGCTTCGACGTCCAGTCGTGGTGATGATAATGTCACGAGTATAGTCTGAAACTAATTATCCTGGTCTGGTTGTTCCAGACTAAAGACTTCCTACCAATACAAACGCGCCTCTGAGGGAGACGAAGAAGGCTCGCCACACAATCACTGATGGTACAGTGATCGATTTTAACAAGCGAAGTCACACAGTAACTCCGATACAGTCAAATTTAGCCAAAACTACTCAAGACGGACAACATAGGCCACTTGTACGCAGAACACTCTATTGCCAACCGTACTCGGAAAGTTACGCAGAAATCGAAACTTCAGCAACTTCGTAAAAGAGTTACAATTAAATGAAGGTATATTAGACAGCCAACGGAAGGCAGGTTGTCCAGAGCAGCGAGAGCTCAGTCTTACAAACCGAACACAGAACATTCCCGCCCCCACGACAGTGGCCGTGGTTAAACGTTCCAATTAGCAACTTGAAAACCGGCGGAAAATTCCACTCTACTGCCGAAGCACTACCATTCCACCAATGGAGATTCTTGGCGCCAATTTCTGCACCGATTTTGCTACGTCACGGAGCTATACCCTGAACAAGCCAATCACAGTTACGATTTTGCAGAAAATGCGGGAATTTTCCCGCCAAGACTGCCTGGAAACACAAGTCATTCCCATGCCTCGCTGGTAGCCCACCAGAAAGTGTTTTCACTAAGTTTGTGCGAAGTAACGGAATCTCTAGCCCAGCTGTCCCTTCTGGCCCTTCTGGGAGTGTCGCTCCCGCTCTTATGACTATGTCGGCGTCTGGAAAGCATCCACTCGCCCTCTCAGACCTGTTGGCTTAACCCTTTCAAGCTCAGCAGAACTCGCCTGTCACCGGACCACCCGGGTGATTAGAGACTCTGCGTGGGAAGTCCGCGTGGGAAAGAATAGCAACTTTTTACCACATGCAATTACATAGGAAAATCGAATTACTCAGAGTAAGATAGAAATATGAGAGGGGGCTCATGCCACCTCTCAGTGTAACTATATGTATGACTGTAGTACCAAAATCAGTTTCTTGTAAAATGTTCTCTGTTCTATCTAGTTGGAACTTATACACTCAAGCGCCAAAGAAACTGGTATAGGCGCGCTTATTCAAACACAGAGATATGTAAACAGGCAGAATACGGCGCTACGGTGGGCAAAGCCTATATAAAACGACAAGTGTCAGGCGCATTGGATAGATCTGTTACTGCTGCTACAATGGCAGGTTATCAAGATTCAAATGCGTTTGAAAGTGGTTTTACAGTCAGCATACGAGTGATAGGACATGCGAGTATCCCATCAATATCAATAATCCAGTATAACATCAAATCTCCAACATTGCTGCATCCGGAGGAAGATCCTGCAAAAACGGGACCAGCGACGACTGAAGAGAACCGTTCAACATGACAGAAATGCAACTCTTCCTCAAATTGCTGCAGATTTCTGCTCTGGAGCATCAACATGTGTCAGTATGCGAACCATTATACGAAACATCATCAATATGGGCTTTCAGAGCAGATAAGTGTACAGGTATGGAGATAACCTCATGAATCCATGGACCTGCATGTCACCAGGAGCCTGATCAAGCTGGTGGAGGCTCTGTAATGGTGTGGGGCGTGTGCAGTTGGAGTGGTATGGGACCCCTGATACGTGTAGATACGATTCTGACAGATGACTCGTACGTAAGTATCCTTTCTCATCACTTGCATCCATTCATGTCCATTGTGCATTCTGACAGACTTCGGCAATTCCAGCAGGACAATGAGACACTCCAAACGTCCGGAATTACTACAGAGTGGCTCCAGAAACACTCTTCTGAGTTTAAACACTTCCTCTGGCCGCCAAACTCTCCAGACATAAACATTATTGAGTATATATGGGATGCCCTGCAACGTGCTGTTCAGAAGAGATCTCCATTCCCTCGTACTCTTACGTACTTATGATGTCAATTCCCTCCAGCACAACTTCAGACTTTAGTCAGGTCCATTTCACGTCGTGTTGCGGTATTTCTGCATGATCGCTGGGACCCTAAACGATATCAGACAGGTGTACCAGTTTCCTTG
The DNA here is from genome assembly GCF_023897955.1 of Schistocerca gregaria. Lineage (NCBI taxonomy): Eukaryota > Metazoa > Arthropoda > Insecta > Orthoptera > Acrididae > Schistocerca > Schistocerca gregaria. Next base: position 942,765,762 of record NC_064921.1, on the reverse strand, counting down.
CCTCTTCATTGTATGTAGACTGCACAGTATTCAGTTCTCTATCGGTAACTTTTGAAACAATTCTTGCAGGACATACAAAAGAACATTTTATTGTTGATTTAAATATACGGCCTTATTCAGCAGCCCCTAATTATGTCGTTACATGCAGTCTCACGTGACAGAGCAATGCTGTTAGCAACCTCACTCTAGAGATGAGAAGCACATTTTCAAAATTTCACTGAATAACTGGTTAATATTCGAATACGTCTTAGACCTATTGCAGAAATTTTGTTTATGAATACACTTTAGCACATTAACGCAGCTTATATCTTTTCAGTGGGTTATACGAAGTCTATTCAAGAAATTAAAGAACTTTCTATGCTTACCTTCTACTTTTGCATGGTCTCCTTCGAAATAGTCTACTCCACAGCTGATACACCGCTCCCAACGCCGATTCCACTTCCGGAAGCTGTCTTGGTATGGCTCTTGTTCGATCCTGGGAGGCTTGCAAATCTTCTTCCTTTCAATGGGCTTTTGATCTTTGGAAATAAAAAAAAAAGTTCGCATGGGCTAGGTCTGGAGAGTATGAAGGATGAGGTAGGGTAGTGATATAGGTTTTGTGTTTATTTTATTTATTTACACCTACGGCGTACACGCAGTTTAAAATTACAGATGTATAACACTAGTAATACTATATATATATAACAGGAATATTAAAATACAAAACTACATGTAAAACTAACTAAATGTCAATATCTAGGTTCCTAACCCATATAACAACCGTATCATCAGCTTTCATGAGATCGCTCCAGTTCCCCTGGTAGGAACACAAAAGGCATTCATCAGTAATTTGCTTCATCGTCTGTTTTGGAGACCCACAATAAAAAACAGGAGACTCTGTAACACCTCAATTGTAAAGAGAGTCTGTGCATCGTCCACGTACAGTGCGAACTCTGTTCAATTTGACCCACAGTTTCCTGTCGAGTTCTGTGCCAGCAGTATCACAGTTATACTTTCTGAACCACTCACGCTCTTCAGGATTTTCAATATGTTGACAGCTTTCGTTCCACAGGTCTCTCATACCAGTATTACTGGCATCTAACCCTTCTGCTTGCCGTAATGGTACTTTCTTGAACGTAGTCTATTTCGTTGTAAACTTGGTATGTCTTCCTGTATAGGTGATTCCAGGTTCTCCTGTATCTTGCGGTATTCCTGAAGCAAGGCCTCGCTTCTGCGGATTGCGGATGGATAGATGTTACTCAGCACAGGAAGCAAATAAGTCGGTTTTGGTCGGATTGCCCCAGTTATTAACCGCGTAGTTTGGCTCAACTGGACGCCGATCTAGTTGGTGTTGCAGCTGTTTAGCCACACTGGAGCAAAATGCTCGGCTGCTGAGAATACCAGCGCACTGGATGATGTGCGCAAGGCATCTGCTGAAGCTCCCGACGTCATTCCACACAATTTTTGAATAAGATTGTCACGAGTTTTTATCTTGGGAGCAGTATTTTCAAGATGTTTTCTATATGAAAGGGTGCAGCCAAGGGTGGCACCAAGGTACTTGGAGTACTTGTTATGGCAAAGAGTGTTTCCAATGAATTTCACTCTGAGCTCCAGATTAGCTTGTTTGTTTGTTAGATGTACATAAGATTTACTTATACTGGGTTTTAACCGCCACTTTCTAAAATAGGCGCTCATAATGGCTAGATGAGCTGTGAGAATTGTCGCCGTTCGTCCTAGATCCTTGATTTTACAAGCAAGAGCGATATCGTCCGCCTAGCAGAATTTTGTTGACATTGTACTGGGGAGATCGGAGATATATAGGTTGAATAATAGGGGGGCTAAGACGGAGCCCTGTGGTAGACCATTACTTAATGTCCTCTGCTTGTTCACAGTTTCTCCCTAGTAAACACGGAAATGTCTATCGTTTATCATGGTGTTGATGAGCGTTACAGATTTTCGGCATCAGATCGTTTTCAGCAATTTGTATGCCATCCCTTCTCTCCAGACTGTGTCATATGCCGCTGTTAGGTCTATGAACGCGACAGATGTCTTCACCTTTTCTTGGAAAGCAGCCTCTATGAAAGTCGTTAAGGCCAGTACCTGGTCGCAGCAACTTCTCTGTTTCTTGCAACCCGATTGCTCGGCTGGAATATGTTCCAGAATGAAGCCACTAATTCTGTTATAAGTGAGCCTCTCCAAGAGTTTATAAGTACAGCTCAAAAGGGAAATTGCGGGTGGTCAGCTGGTTTACTTGGTTTCATAATTGCCACTATTTTTGTTCTCTTTAGCTCGTTGGGCAGTGATCCACTATCTAGAATGTTGGAGAAGAACAAGATTAGCCCTTTTTTTCCCCCTTACCCATGTTTCTCAGATATTCCGGGTATATATTATTCAGACCTGGTGCTTTACTATGTTTCAAGGCCTCATCCAATTCAGCCAGTGTAAATGTTGAACAGAAAATGGATTCGTTTGGGCACTGAGCTTTTAGAGAGGTGAGTTCTTGTTTTATTTTAGGAGTATGGTTCTTTTTGTCACGGGACGATCCAGATGTTTCAACTATATGGTTAGCGATTTGGTTATCTGAAATACCAGGTTTTTCTCTGGGTTTATTGGAGACTCCGCCAAGCTTACGCAGACGGCTCCATGTCTTTCCACTTGAATGTCTGAAGTTTACATTCTCTACCGTCTCACACCATCGTACTCTTCTAGCAGCGTCAAGACTTTGGAGAAGGTCATTTGCAATATCGCTGTCGACAGTTTCGCTATACGGTTCACAAAGTTGTTCACAATGTTCAGTCCGCAGCTCGTGGTCGTGCGGTAGCGTTGTCGCTTCCCACGCCCTGGTTCCCAGGTTCGATTCCCGGCGGGGTCAGGGATATTCTCTGCCTCGTGATGACTGGGTGTTGTGTGCTGTCCTTAGGTTAGTTAGGTTTAAGTAGTTCTAAGTTCTAAGGGACTGCTGACCATAGATGTTAAGCCCCATAGTGCTCACGGCCATTTGAACCACAATGTTCATTCCAGCCTGGTATATATTCCTTTCTGGACCCATGAGGGATGAAATTCTTAGCAGCAGTAAGAACAGCCCCGACGAATTGAGGGTAGTTTTTTAGGTTCTGGTGGAATGAAAGAGATATATTTATCTAGGTCGTCAGCAAAACTCTGCCAATCAGCCCTACGTCTACACCTACGTGATTACTCTGCTATTCATTATAAAGTGCTTGGCAGTGGGTTCAATGAACGACCTTCAAGCTGTCTCTAACGTTCCACTCTCGAACGGCGCTCGGGAAAAACGAGCTCTTAAATTTTTCTGCAAGAGCCGTGATTTCTCTTATTTTATCGTGATGACCATTTCTCCCTATGTAGGTGGGTGCCAACAGAATGTTTTCTCAATCGGAGGAGAAATCTGGTGATTTTAGACAATAGATTAAGGAAAAGCAAACCTACATATCTAGCATTTGTAGACTTAGAGAAAGCTTTTGACAATGTTGACTGGAATACTCTCTTTCAAATTCTAAAGGTGGCAGGGGTAAAATGCAGGGAGCGAAAGCCTATTTACAATTTGTACAGAAACCAGATGGCAGTTATAAGAGTCGAGAGGCTTGAAAGAGAAGCAGCGGTTGGGAAGGGAGTGAGACAGGGTTGTAGCCTCTCCCCGATGTTATTCAATCTGTCTATTGAGCAAGCAGTAAAGGAAGCAAAAGAAAAATTTGGAGTAGGTATTAAAATCCATGGAGACGAAATAAAAACGTTGAGGTTAGCCGATGACATTGTAATTCTGTCAGAGACAGCAAAGGACTTGGAAGAGCAGTTGAACGGAATGGGTAGTGTCTTGAAAGGGGGATATAAGATGAACATCAACAAAAGCAAAACGAGAAGAATGGAATGTAGTCGAATTAAGTCGGGTGATGTTGAGGGTATTAGATTAGGAAATGAGACACTTAAAGTAGTAAAGGAGTTTTGCTATTTGGGGAGCAAAGTAACTGATGATGGTCGAAGTAGAGAGGATATAAAATGTAGACTGGCAATGGCAAGGAAAACGTTTCTGAAGAAGAGAAATTTGTTAACATCGAGTATAGATTTAAGTGTCTGGAAGTCATTTCTGAAAGTATTTGTATGGAGTGTAGCCATGTATGGAAGTGAGACATGGACAATAAATAGTTTGGACAAGAAGAGAATAGAAGCTTTCGAAATGTGGTGCCACAGAAGAATGCTGAAGATTAGATGGGTAGATCACATAACTAATGAGGGGGTATTGAATAGAATTGGGGAGAAGAGACGTTTGTGGCACAACTTGACAAGAAGAAGGGACCGGTTGGTGGGACATGTTCTGAGGCATCAAGGGGTCACAAATTTAGCATTGGAGGGCAGTGTGGAGGGTAAAAATCGTAGAGGGAGACCAAGAGATGAATACACTAAGCAGATTCAGAAGGACATAGGATGCAGTAAGTACTGGGAGATGAAGAAGCTTGCACAGGATAGAGTAGCATGGAGAGCTGCATCAAATCAGTCTCAGGACTGAAGACAACAACAACAACAACTGTCAGTTCCAACCTGATGTGGACCCCACACCACACAGCAATACTCCAGAATAGGGCGGACAAGCCCTGCGGAAATTCCATCTGGGTCATGGTACAGATCTCCTGTTCGCACAGAGAGCCCCATATCGAGGATTACTGGCCTGTGCTGGCGGTGTGAGAAATTAGGTATGACTTCTCTGGATATAGGCACTGTGCGCCCTCTGCAGTCCCAGGACACAAAGCAGAGATCCGGGTTGTAATCTCTTCATCAAGCGGCCGATCTGAATGTTCCCAAATCCCTGGCATCATAAACGAGGTATAGATTTTCGTTTTCGGCCCAGTCGTTGAGTGCAACACCACACTCATTGGCACGTGCATAGTTCCAGTGACCGTGGCGACTGTTAAAATTCCAGCATAAATCGATGGATGGGCAGTAATTGGCAGAACATCCAGAGGCCATGGCACATTTTGTGGCTTGTAAATTTTATTTATAATGGTCTCCTCCACTTGCATAGAGACGTAATGAATCTAATTTTCTGTTTTTGTCGAAATTAGTCGTGCATGCTCGATATCGCTCATTGCATAGGTGGTAACACCATTCACACTGTGATATGCAGCACCCATAAGATCATAGCCATGGATCCTACCTCTTCTACGCAGGTCTTCCATAGTTGGAGCATGTGTTTCCTGGGCTAGATCTACGTCAATATCATTATCTACAAGGATGAGAGGTGGCATGAGCCCCCCCTCATATTTCTATCATACTCTGAGTAATTCGATTTTCCTCTCTAATTGCATGCAGTGAAAAGTTGCTATTCCTTCCCACGCGGACTTCCCACGCAGCGTATCTCGTCATCCGGGTGGTCCGGTAACAGGCGGGTTCTGTTGATCTTGTAAAGGTTAAGCCGACAGGTGTGAGAGAGTCGAGTGGATGCTTTCCATACGTCAACATTGTCATAAGAGCGGGAGGGACACGCCCAGAAGGGGCAGCTGGGTTAGAGATTCCGTTACTTAGCAGAAACTTAGTGAAAACACTTTCTGGTGGGCTACCAGCGAGGCACGGGAGTGACTTGTGTTCCCAGGCAGTCTTGGCGGGCAAATTTCCGCGTTTTCTGTAAAATCATAACTGTGATTGGCTTGCTCAGGGGATAGCTCCGTGACGTAGCAAAATCGGCGCAGAAATTGGCTCCAAGTATCTCCATTGGTGGAATAGTAGTGCTTCGGCAGTAGAGTGGAATTTTCCGCCGGTTTTCAAGTTGCTGATTGGAACGTTTAACCATGGCCACTGTCGTAGGGGCGGGAATGTTCTGTGATCAGCTTGTATGGGTGCTCTTGAGAGGTCGGCTCTCGCCTTTCGGTCTGAGTAGGTTATAAGACTGAGCTCTCGGTGCTCTGGACAGCCTGCCTTCCGTTGGCTGTCTAGTATGCTTTCATTTAATTGTAACTGTTTGACGAAGTTGCTGAAGTTTCGACTTCAACGTAACTTCCCGAGTACTGTTGGCAATTGAGCGTTCTGCGTTCAAGCGGCCTATGTTGTCTGTCTCGAGCACTTTTGGCTAAAGTTGACTGTATCGGAGTTACTGTGTGACTTCGCTTGTTAAAATCGCTCACTGTACCGCCAGTAATTGTGTAGCGAACCTTCTTAGTCTCCCTCAGAGGCGTTTTGTATTGCTAGGAAGTCTTTAGTCTGGAACAACTAGACCAGGAGAATTTGTTTCGGGCTATACTCGCGATATTATCATCACCGCGACGGGACGTCAAAGCAATCAGCCATCGCCTCCGGTATGTCAGATCGTGTCCTTGCAGTTGAGAAGACAACTTGGTAATGTATATCCGCAGCACCGGCAAATCAGGGAATTTTGCTATGTGACAATCAGAGCTCAACAGAGTGCGCCTGTTCCCGTCATGTCTAACGTGGTTCTGTCTTGGGTGTTCATTGTCTGAGTTCTCACTACTGTAGCAGCAATTAATGTTAAGTTGGCTGGGTGTTTCTCTTAAGATCTGAGTTGCAAGGAATTGGCTCCACATACCACTTGGTCATAAATGTCACAATCTAGTTTATGGACAACTTCACCTTCACAGAATTTTTTCGAGTATCCAATTTGACGCATTGTAAATGTTTCATGTGTTTTGTTTATTATTTTGAGTTTAGTCATAATAAATCAAATTGTTATTTTGCACAAAACTTTCATTCTGTGGATCACTAAGGCGACCGTTTCATTTCTCACTACGTTAATGAAACTTCCCTTTATCAAATTAAGTCCTATCAAATTAAATTATTGCAGGAGCCAAACCCTTTTCTACTCCACTTGCAGGGTCGATTACAGTCAGTTCGCGTTTCTTCTTAATCCATGTGCAACAGCAAAAGTCGGAGTTAGAAAAGGGGGGCTTAGAGCATCATTTCTGTATAACGATTCTATAAGAATTTAGTGTTAGATACACTGCTAGCCCCGCCATCTCGCAAGGAGTTTAGATAGGTACTCGCTTTTAGCTCGGCTAATACCTTCTATGTTTAAATGGCATTCTCGAATTGAAGGGCCAAGTCTTTTATCAGTTGGTCCTGAAAAGATCCATTGTTCAAAGCTTTTTGATTTTGATTTGTCTGCATGTCTGTAGCCAGGAAACCCAATATCTGGTCTGTCTGCCTATTCGTTCTAGCTCATTTAGCGTTACCCGGGATGCTCGATGTATTCCACGACGGACGCGAACTAGCTTACGCCCCGGTTTTTGATGATACTCACGCACCAACAGGGATGAATGTGCGGGTGCGCTGTCATGGTGCAAGAGCCATGAATTGTCTCGCCGCATTTAAGGCCATTTCCTTCTCACATTTTCTTGCAGGCATCGCAACATGTCCCGATAGTACCAACGATTAACAGTTTGTCCCTGCGGCACGAATTCATGATGTACTACTCCTTTGTTTAAAAAAAAAAAAAAAAGCTATCAGCATTGGCTTTGCCATTTGACCTGACCTGACGAGCTTGTTTGGTTTTTAGAACCTTTCCCGACCCATTGTGAAGACTGAACGTTGGTCTTATCATCATAACCATAGACCCACATCTCATCACCAGTTATGATTCTCTTAAGGAACATCTCGTACTCATTTGCGTGACCCAAAAGCACTTAACAGACTGCGAACCGAAGCTCTTTCTAATCTTGAATCATGAGCCTTGAGACGAACTTCGCGGCAACACGATGTCCTGTGTCAGGGTTTCATGATAGGAGCCAAGTGAAATGTTACATTCTTCTGCAATCTCTCGGACAGTCAGTCTTCGATTGGCACGCACAGTTTCGATAACGTTCCTGACATAGTAATCATCGGTATGCGTCGAAGGGCTTCCTGAACGAGGGTCATCTACAACTTCCGTCCGTCCATTTTTAAACCGTGTGAACCATTCGTAAGACCGTAGCAAACGCGTTGCTCCTCTAACTCTGCCACCTCGAAATTCGCAAACTGTGCGACACAGCTCTCTACTCAATACAGCACTGAACAATAACTAACACACACAACAATAAAACTTCCGGCAGCTACACATTAAACACAGACGTGTACAGGGATGCCAACCGCCTTTCTCTCGAACACACCATTAACGCGGAATCGCAAATGTTCCAGAATTTTTTGAACAGATCTCATATACCGGAAAGTTGTTACTTCCACAGTTCCCATTTTGATACCCCCTGTTAATTTCGTTGTTTCCGATGGTGAAATACACTTTAGAAGGCAACGTTTCTGAACCGTTTACGAAAGATTAAGTACTAAAACGGAATAAAACAGTAAAGACATCCAAAATCTGTATGACCTCATTGTTAGTTGCACAAAAAAAGGTTGGAGACACTTGGATAAGTATAGCAGAAATTCCTAATTTATGGTCTTAACAACATCTTAAGTAGTGCACCCTGCTTTTAAGTGTGTAGAACAACCTGAACATAGATGGCGAGAAAGAAAGGCGAAATGTGGGAGCGAAGTAATAGTAGTAATGGAAATGAGTGTTTGGCGTCATTGGCCGGGAGGCCCTTTACGGGGCAGGTCCGACGGCCTTGGTGCAGGTCTTATTACATTCGACGCCACATTGGGCGGACCAGCTGCGCCGGATGGGGATGAAATGATGATGAAGACAGCACAACACCAGTCCTTGAAAGGAGAGAATTCCGACCCAGCCGGGAATCGAACCAGGGCCCGTAGGACGGAAATCCGTCACGCTGACCAGTAAGCTATCGGGACGGACGTAATAGTAATCGGTGTTATTAATATCGTCGGAAACGGGAAAATATCCATAGGGTTTGAGTTATTATTCAGAAACAAAAATATAGTAGCCTGTTTGTTAGTCCAAAATGCGAGTCTTAAAGGGGCAAAAGGAATCAAATGGTTCAAATGGCTCTGAGCACTATGACACTTAACTTCTGAGGTCATCAGTCCCCTAGAACTTAGAACTACTTAAACCTAACCAACCTAAGGACATCACACATATCCCTGCCCGAGACAGGATTCGAACCAGCGACCGTAGCGGTCGCGCGGTTCCATACTGAAGCGCCTAGAACCGCTCGGCCACCCTGGCCGGCCGAAAAGGAATCATAGATGCATTTTTCCAAAGTACGTTCAATCACGTAGTCTAGTTGGGAGCCTGCCAGGCCGAGATTCAGATTGAGCTAATGAAACACGCTGTAGGACCGTTAAGCTGGTGTCAAATGAAAAGGCCACGCGCTGCCGAAAACCATTACTGTCGCTGTAACGGATGATAGGAAGATTCTCAGCTCCGCAGTTTCGCAGATGTAGCTCCCGACGACCAAAACCCGTTGAGTTTGAAGCGACTCGTGAGATTTGATGTGCATCAGGCGCCAAAAACGTTATTATACTGCGTCATTCTCTAAGTCAGTCCCCCAGACCCTTTGGGCAGTTCGATGTGATCTTTTATCTCAATGAAATCTTTTCATTTGCGTATACTATGTGTAACAGAAGTTGTTAGCATTCTACGTCAGATGAGCCCGTGTCCCGTAAGTTTTAATTAACATTGTGCCACTATTCCAGACGTAACCTCTTTCCTTCATTGAATAATCGGAAAAAGCTGTCTACTTCCGACCACACAATCTGGTTTCCACTATGACATATACGTTTGGTGGCGCAAGCAGCGTATGGTCTTCCGGTAGTCTAAAATAACGGTTTCCAAACTGTGCGGCACGGTTCCCAGGAGCTTCGCAGCCTTACAGCAAGGGCGTAGCGGTGGTTCCGGAAAAAATAAACAAATAAGTAAATGTGGTTTATGTGCTTTCTGACGTGAATAAAGAAGCAACGTATTGGCTAGTAGTGATATCTTGCGGGCCGACAAATAAATGTTGTTACAGTGGCATCGTAGTAGGTGCCAGTCTAATCGTACTGCGTAACGCAACGTACGTCACTAATACGATTTTATTCAGTGACAACCAGTTTGCAAGTTATTAGGTTAGTGCATCCACTTAGCGTTTTTCCATAAGTAAAATAAACACAACAGATAGACATAACGGAAACTTTAGTCATAAATAATATATTCCCCATCACTATTTACAACAGGCTGCCAACGCTGGGGTAACTTTTCGGTTCTATGACTAGAAATCTCGTGGTTTTGAGGTGAAGAACTCGCCGAGCCATGTTCGGAGCTCATTTTCATTCAGAAAAGAAGCTCCTTGAAGGCTGCTCGATAGAGAGTGGAGGAGGTGAAAATCTGAGTGCGTAAGACAAGGTGATTAAGGTAGGTGCGAAATGAGTACCCACTCGGAGTGCTGTATAGTGTTTTCTGCAGTCTAGCAGAATGCGAGCAGGCGTTGACGTGAGGTAGCATCGCTTCACGCAGTCTTCCTGGTCGTTGTTCTTGGACTGCGTCTGCAAGATGTCTCAGTTGTTGACAATAAATGTCAGCAGTGGTGACTGCAGTTCGGGGAAGCAATTCGTAGTTCACCACACGGCCACTGTTCCACCAGATGCCTAACATTATCTTTTGTGGATGCACGCAGGTCATCGTCCGGGCAACTGGTGCTTCGTTTGGCTGATCCGTTCCTTTCTTTTCCCTATGATAGCATAAAGACTCCATTTCTCGCCACCATTTACGATACAGAATATGAATGGTCGGCGGTGTTTACGAGCCAATTGATGTCGAACAAGCAGAGATGAACATGTGTCAACCGCTGATTTTTGTGATTCTGGCTTAGAACATGCGACACCCATACATCCGATTTTTGAACCTTCCGCATTACACGCAAATGTTGCACGATGGTGGAATGATCACAGTTCATCACATTTCCCAGTTTTCGGGTACGCTGACGTGGATTATTGTGTATTAATGCGTTTAAACGATATACACCAAATCCCGAAAGTCTTCCTGAACATGGAGAGTCACTAATGTCAAAACAATCCTCATTAAAACGAGAAAATCATTTTCTTGTCGTGCTCGGGCCAACGGCAATATCCCCATACACGGTGCAAATGTTTCTGGCTGCCTCCGCTGCTGTTACCCCACAGCTGAACTCACACAGAAGAATATGTCGGAAATGTTCCGATTTCTCTACTTGGCACCCTCTTTTGTAGCATCCACAATTACATTTACTATCTCCAGATGACAAAATGGCAATATGTAGACTCAAATAGCAACAGTGAACTACAAACAAAAAATGACAATCGTTAAATAAACTCATAGCAACCGAAAAACCCATGCAAAACAAAAGCGCTACGAATTTATTCACCAACCTAATGGTTCTGCAAATGCAGATGGTTATTAACTGTTGTTTGTCTTCTGCGATTTGTTTTTCTTTGTCAGCATGAACTACGTTTTAAATGTAAGCACAAAACGTGATATTTGAAATGTATCTGCAGTTCTAAGGACAAGTTACTTGAACGTCGATTTTACGTGTACAGTACTACTTTTGGAAATGAAGGACGACCATAATGTGTCGTTTGTTTCATAGTCCTAGCAACTGAAGACATGCTTCCTAATAAAATGAAACGATGTCTGCAGTCAAATCTAGTTTGATAAACAAAACACTAGAATACTTTTCCCAGGAGTTGAAAGAAATGACACAACAGACAAAAAACTTCCTCTAAACAAGTTATGACTCCTACAAAACGCTAGGGTTGCCGTATGACCCGTTTTTGCCAGGGACTACACGTTTTTGAGGCCATTACCCGACCCCCATTGTTTCGGAATTTTTTGTAAAACCATCCGTTTTTAGTATACAATTTAGAGGTATGTTGGATGAGGATGGACTGTCAGGATGCACTGTATTAAAACTCGCCCCAGTTTCCCAAGTGATTTATTATTTCCAGCTACAGTGCCCCCATTCCTCTTGGTCTACCTCACCAGGTCCCGCAATGCTGAGGACACCACTTCGCTGCGTGCGAAACGACTTGGCTCGGAATGGCAGCCGCAGCGACCCTTGCAGCGCACTGCTGTGTGTCGGCCTTGTATGGCCGCGGGGTTGCGAAGAAGTCAGGCCCCACCGGCAGTAGACTCAGCGCCACCCGTTGGGAGTTACAAGGCGACCCACGGCGCGCTTCCTTGCCGGCGTGGCTAAGATCACGGTGACAACAAGTGCCCGTGATCCGGCATCAGAATCTGCAGCCCTCACCTCGGGTGCCTCCGGCGTGTGTTGGGAGCCAACAAGACTGCCCGCAGTAGTGAGCCGTGGCATGGCCCACTGCTGGCTGGCTGCGCACCCTGCATTGGCCTCAGGGGGTCGAACCAGCAACCTGCCATGGACTGGAATGCTGGCACCCCACCTGCTGGTGTGTGTAGCCATAGATGTGACACGCCTCGCCGTCCAGGAGAGCTGCCAGTGAATGCCTTATTAGTGTACTGGCGCCTATTTATATGTGGCTGTGTGCCTCTGTTTTGCTAACGCGCTGCTCCGAGTCATGTACTGATAACACCTGGGTTAGGCAAGTGGGCCCCTTCTGCCTGTAACTTGCGCCATGCCAACAGCTGAATTTACTATTTTCAGCACGGCTACAGCCCTGTGGCCTCCACTCTACTTCACAACCGCTGGTAGCGTAACTTACTGTCAACAGGCCCTTGCCTGGCTGTAACTTGTGCACTCTGAAATATTGCGCCGATGCTGACCTTTTCCCATCTTAAACAGTGATGCCACTACAAGAATCAATATGTATTATTTATTTATCAATTCTGTTTCTATTTAATCCTGGTTCTGGTAACAGTCACCCAGGAATTTTATCGCATTTATTTTGTAAATGTATGTTGCAATGATTTTTTCTCTCTCTGGCAGGCCTTCGCTGAACTCTGCTTAAAGTTCACAGTACTATGTATGACAGTAACATTTTACTGAATTGCTGAAAGTGGTACAGTACTATTTTGCCATACCTGCACTCAATGCAGATGTAAAGAGAATATTTTCTCTGCTAAATATTCAGTGGACGGACGTGTAGAATAAGCTCACTGTCGATAATATGAAGCTGTTGTTGATTGTACTGCACAAAATGAAAAATGAACATGTATTCAGTGCCATGACAGAATTGTCTGTAAAAAATATTTCCTAAGGAAGGCCCAAATAAATGAAAGATACGTGAAATAAATCATGTTTCTGGTTTCCGCCAGTTTTTGAACATCTTTTGTCTTACAAAGTTCGACATCGTGTAGCGATGAGCAAGAAATCTCACACCATAGTGGAAGAAATTATTTGACCAGCTGTTCTGGACACGGTACCTATTAAGACAGGTGAGTCAGCTGCTAAGCAACAAGTAAGTGTGCCTTTTCCAGACAACACTACTAACCGTTGAATACCCGATATGGCTGACAGTATTAATGATCAGTTGGATGAAAAACTCAAATGTAACGGTGATTTCAGTACCCAGTAGGATGAAGCTGCAGGCAGCCACAATGATGCGTCTCTAATTTGTTACATAACACGAAATATAGACCGGAAATGAATGTGGAGAAAGGGATGCAAGTCGGAATTTTCTTGTGCCAAGATTTGAAGAATGATGGTGAAAAAGCTACTCATCGTTCCCATTGATTGATTACATTGTGAGAGTAATATGCAATAAAAATAACATTTGATGAAAATTTGTTATATCACCATTTAGTAAGGAAGTAACTACTCTTATTCACCTTTTGGAGAATTTAAGATTTTTACCCCACATTTTGAGTCAGAAGTCACGTGTGAAAGGAGCTGTAAGTGTTTGTGTTCAGGTCAATGGAGCTGTGGATCCAAAATGTTTGAAAACCACTGGTCTAAAACATTATCATCCTCGTAATGATGATGGGAAGAGCACCTTTATAGTCTGGGGCAATTCTCAATGTGAAGCTGATTAGAATGTCATAAACAAAAATATGAAGAAAAACTAAAATATACAACACAATAAAACTTGATGACAGGTTAATGCTTTGGAATAAATTGGTGGACCTATTAGGAGTTCTTGTCTATAACGTGCATCTAGGTTTACACTTTCATAAAGCTCAAAATAAATAAATAAAAGAATTAAGGGCACTCATGTGACTTGAAGAGCTTCGATTTGTCTGATCAGAAACCTGCTTATCAAGATCCTTTTTATTACAGGAAACCATGGTGAGCTACAACCTATGTAAAGGAAGTAAATGTGTGGTTCAGTAGAGTGCACTGTGTCTCCAATAGTGAAATGACCAATGTTGCTTGTTCACAGTATTCAGCCTGACAGCATGTCTCGAATAATCATTATTTCAAGCTTGGACCCTGTGCACATTGTCAGTTAACAATAAGAAGAGTTATCAGCATAGCAGCCGCCCACAGAACTGATATATACTATAATATTACCCAAACACTAAACCACTGTTGTAAAATACAAACCATTTAAAATTTGCCTTGTAGTGGTTGACCATGGTTAACAACACCATCTGAAGATAGCTATCTACAAATTACAGCTTGCAGATACTCCGAGGAGAAATGCATCACAGTTGCGCACTGACGTTTTTGAGGAATCTGGTAGGGCTGTGTCGACCCAGGAAAAACGCAACTTTATGTACTTCATCAATTTGGGTTCTAGTCGTCCACAACGAAAACAAATACAAACCATTGCAGTGAACAAACAGTGGGCAGGGCAACACCTGGAAGTGAACCTGCATCAATGGTTTCGAGTAATCTTCATATACAGAAGCCAATTTTACCTGGCATCTGATAATCTTTGTAGGACTGTGGATCTGGCGAGGTACCCACATGTTTCACAGGAGTGGGGTAAGTCATGTTTTGGACCGGTAACAGGTATGAATGAATATCGAAGACTCTCTTCACTAGGGAAGGTAATTTATGGACTAGGTGGTATTGATACAGAATCCTCCAGACTATTGTCCAGATATCTACATCTATGTCTATACTCCGCAAGCCATCTTATGATGTGTGGAGGAGAGTACTTTGTGAACCAGTCGGTTTTTTTCTCCTTTTCATTTTCCAGTCACGAATGGTTCTTGTCAAGAACGATTGCTGATAACCGTTTGTGTGGGCACGAATGTCTCTAATTTCATCTTCATAGACTTTTCACGATATATACGTAGGAGCAAGCAATATATTGGTTGGCTCTTCTAGGAACGAACTCTCTTGAAACTTAAACAATAGATCATACCATTATGCAAACTTTTCTCTTGCAGCGACTGCCACTGGAGTAGCTGAACATTTTTGTGACTCTTTCGTGCTTACTAAATGAACCTGGAGCGAACCGTCTTGTTCTTCTTTGGATCTTCTCTATTTCCTCTGTCAATCCTATCTGCTACGGATCCCACACTGATGAGCAGTATCCTAGTACTGATCGAAGGACGGTTTTCTAAGCTACCTCCTTTGTGGGTCGTCTGCACCTCCTGAGAATTTTTCCAGTGAATCTCAGTCTGGAATCTGCCTTGTCCACCATTAATTTTACATGGTTGTTCCACTTCAAATCGCTCCGTACGCATACTCAGATATTCTGTGGAAGTAACTGCCTTCAGTGATTGTTGTACCATACAAAAGTACACACGCCGGCACAATGATGAGTTCTTTGGTTCACTCTAGAGGTAAATGGGCCAACGGCCTTGCCGCATTGGTAACAACAGTTTCCGTCAGATCACAGAAGTTAAGCACTGTCGGGCTGGGCTAGTACTTGGATGGGTGACCATCCGGTTTACCTTGCACTGTTGGCAAGCAGGGTGCACTCAGCCCTTGTGAGGCAAGCTGAGTAGCTACTTGTTGAGAAGTAGTGGCTCCAGTCTCGGAAACTGACATACGGCTGGGAGAGCAGTGTGCTAACCACATGCGCCTCCATATCCACATCCAGTGATGCCTATGGGCTGAGGATGACACAGCAGCTGGCCGGTAATGCTGGGCTTCCTGTTCAGGAGGAGTTCAGTTCAGTTCAGAGGTAAACAGAGTGGAACTGTAACATATAAAATATTAGTTCAGTTTATTACAATATGCACTCTAAGACAGAAAACAAACAACGACCCACCATGAAGGAATTATCCGAATAGGATGGAAATAGGCAGATGTGATGAGTATGTACAGATAAACAAATGTTTACAATTTCAGAAATATGCGATGAGTAATTCAAGACAAACGGCTTCACAAATTGAGCAAATTAATGAAGCGTTGGTTCGCCTCTGGCCCTTACGCATTGATTGACAGAGTTGTTGGATGTCCTCCTGAAAGACATAGTGCCAAGTTCTGACCAAAATTGGCAACTTAGATCGTCAAAATACCGAGCTGGTGGGAGGGCCCTGCCCATAATGCTACAAAAAACGTTCTCAAGTGGGGAGAGATGCAGCAATCTTGATGGCCCAGGTAGGGTTTGGGGAGTATGAAGACAAGTAGTAAAAACTTTCGCCGTATGTGGGAGGGCAAAGTCTTGCTCAGGAGTAAGGCTAGTGTGGTTTACCACGGAGGGCAACAAAATGTTGAGTATAATATCGTCGACATATCATTGTGCTGTAAGGATGTCGCCCATGACAAGCGAAGGGGTTCCGCTGTGAAAAAAAATGGCACCCCTAGACCACCAGTCTTGGTTGTCAGGTCATATGGTGGGCGACAGTGGCAGGCGACAGTCAGGTCGCTACCCCGCCGCTGTCTGGGGCATCTCCAGACACGTCTTCGGCCTGGAATATCATTGACTGGAGCAGAATTTTCTTCAGTGATGAGTCCCCTTCGAACTTAGCCCCGATGACCTTCGAAGCTGTATCTGGAGACGCAACAGGCAATGGTGGGATACCAACCTGCAACCTGACTGTCGCTCGCCAAAACTTGCTCGCACATGGTCAACAGCATGCTCACTCAGTGCAGGCTGGCCCGTTGATCATACTATCGATAATATGTGTAGGTGTGATGCTGAGACAAACAAGCTTTGGAATTGAACAAATACTGTATCTGCCTTACTGCTGCCTTCAGGGTGTCATAAGAGAAAACTGCGAGTTGAGTTTCACATTAGTTGTATTTATTTATTGATTTATCTTTTGATTGCAGTTTTAAGCGTTATTGGATATGTTAGTATATTCACACAGTCACATTTGCAGAGACAGGGCAACTTACAATTTGAGCACATACATTATTTTACAACATAGGCAAAACAAAAACTTTAATACTAATGTAACTTACTAGAGTTGGGCACCAAATTTCAATTTCTGCTGCAGCACTAGAGTATTAATGAAACATAAGAAACATTTCATGTTTACTTTTTCATTGACGAATTACATGTAGCATATTTCTCAGGATGTTGCATTAATACTTTCTAATTGTTCTGGACTAATCTCGAAATATTCCTTAACACTGTACAAACATCTGTTTTAAAGTACTCCCTTAGTTTCACTTTGAAAACTGGTAGTTCTTTATATTTTTTAAACTGCTTGGTAGTGTGTAATATTTCTAGCACCCAGCTTTAGTAGTCTTTAACAACCAGTTGTAGTTGGGCTGGAGTAGCCGAGCGGTTCTAGGCGCTACAGTCTGGAACTGCACGACCACGACAGTCGCAGGTTCGAATCTTGCCTCTGGCATGGATGTGTGTGATGTCCTTAGTTTAGTTAGGTTTAAGTAGTTCTAAGTTCTAGGGGACTGATGAGCTCAGAAGTTGTTCCATACTGCTCAGAGCCATTTGAACCATTCTGTAATTGGGAACTTTTGATGTGATGGTCACCTTTGGTTCTTGTCTTGTAATTGTTCATTTCTCTGTTTAGAATTGCTGTACAATTTAGTTTCAAATGTATATGATTGATGTTTCCAGAAACAATGGTGCTGAGATTGCCATCTGTCATTCTATTTGAGATACCTCACACATTTCAGCTCAGAGTAAGTTCAGGTTCTGCTGCCCTTTTTGCAGTCAGGTTTGACCTGTGCTTTCTTCCAAACAGTGGGCAAATTTTATTATTTGAGTGATCCACATCATATTATGTTTAAAAGAGGGGCTAACTCAGCTGCAAATTCGGTATAGAAGCTGATATGGATTTCATTGAGCCCTTGAGCTTTGTACACCTTTAACTAATTCAGCTGTTTCCTAGTTTCACTGACATTAATATCTATTTCACTGACCTTTGCAGTGGTAGAAGAATTAAACTGTACTAATATTTCAGATTTTACTTTACAAAGGAACATTTGAAAATCAAGTTTAACCTTTCTGCTTTTGTTTCAATACGGACAGTTCTGGTCACTGCATCAACATTGTGTGTCTGGACGCTATCTTTGATGCCACTTTCAACATTTACAAATAATTAGTCTTTGGGTTTTGCAAGAGGCCTTTCAGTAAGATTCTGCTCCAGCAGTCATTAAAGGGTTAACATATTGCCCTTTTGACAGCTAAATGCATTTTGTTTCGAATTTCTCTGTTATTTTTTAAACATGTTGTGCATCTGTCTCCATTCCTTTAGAAATTTCTTTGCAATGAATGTATACCAAGGATGGTATACAGTCTGATTTGGCAGAAGAAGATAGCAAAACCAAGGCTAAAGTTTTAATTTCCATGTATAAGAAATCGTTCATGCAGGAGAAGGAGAGTAGTGTGCTGACCACATGCCCCTCCTATCTGCATCCTCATCTGAGGATGACACGACGGTCGGATGGTCCCGATGAGCCACTTGTGGCCTGAAGATGGAGTGCTCATGCAGGAGAAGCGCACCACTGTACAGTCGTTTGACCATTGCACGCAGTCCCTTATGGACGACATAGTAATAAGCATCCCTTGTGTAGAAAAACAATTGAAAGAGTTAAAAAACAAACAAGTTGCCAGGTCCAGATGAAATCCCATTTCTATTTTACAAATGTCTATGTCACTAGTCCCTTACTTAGTTTGCATATATCACGAATTTCTCGACCAGCGAAAGTGCCAAGAGACTGGTAAAAAGCACAGGTGACTACTGTATATAAGAAGGGTAAAAGAACAGATGCCCAGATTTAGGGATCAATATCCTTAACATTGGTTAGCTGCAAAATTCTAGAGCATATTCTGGGTTTCAATATAATAAAGTGTAAGTAGGCTGTTTAGGTTTTTTTATTGATAACGCCACGTAGCGCTCTGTATGAAAATCACTGGCTGTGCTGTGTGCAGTCTGTGGCTGATTTGCATTGTTGTTTGCTATTGTAGTGTTGGGCAGCTGGATGTGAACAGCGTGTAGCGTTGCGGTAGGGAAGGCAAATGGTCGACGCTAGTGCGACCTATTCTTGAATACTGCTCGAGTGTTTGGGATCAGCACCAGATTAGATTGAAAGAATACATCAAAGCAATTCAGAGGCGAGCTGCTAGATTTGTTACCAGTAGGTGTTACAGATACGCTTTGGGAGCTCACATGGGAATCCCTGGAGGAACGAAGATATTCATTTCGAAAAACACTTCTGAGAACGTTTAGAGAAGCTGCATTTGAAGCTGACTGCACAACTATCCTTCTGCCGCCAACAGACATTTTGCGTAGGCACCATGAAGATAACAATCTGACTCCTTCAGTTCACTGTCATTGATCATTCTCCATAGAGTCCCAACTTGGCCCATCCGATTTTCATCTGTTCCCAAACCTTAAAGACCACCTTCGAAGATTTTGATAGTGATAAAGCAGTACAAGCAGAAGTGACGTTGTAGCACTGTCAACAGGGTCAAATATTCTACAATGACAGTATCAACAAACTTTCTTGGGAGAAATGTGTTCGTCACCTGCTGACTATGTTAAGAAATAAATATGTACACATGAAGAATAAATATGTAGAATATTAATAAAGTTTGTTTTATTTGAAAAGCTTTCAGAGTTTCACATAAAAAATTTCAACGCATTATTTTTCAGCATGCCCTCGTACATATCTATTCAGCGTGTGGTAATCTATTCTTTTAAGCAAGAACCAATTCCAAATTTATGCTCATCCCTAATGCAGAATTTTGCCCAAACAATCTCACTTGCAGCTTCAGTTCCTATCTCAGTGGATATAAGTTTCTTTCCTGCTGCTATAAATTTATCACTTCGTTCTTCCATTAGCCTATCCTTTCGATATACACTTGAATTTTTTTCCAAAACTCTCACTGTAACCAATTTTGGATTTTAACCAGACTCTTGTACCTAGTACTACGTGTGCACCACTGCTTTTAAGGATAACTCTAAACTCTGGCATTTTATTGCAATTGTTTCATCAATTAACCACTAGGATTTAAATGTTCTCACATGTAGGAGGAATTTTTTTGGAGCTTCCACTGATGCTTTTCGGTCTCCTGCTACTATCATCATCTGAAATGGATGGAGAGTCGCCTAATTTCAAATAACTTTGCATGCACTCTGCCCACTATCTGTTTTCTTTGATGTGCAGCCCAAACTTCACCTATTTAGGAGCACCCTATGGTTCTTGGCCTATAGCTCATGTGTAGGAAGTCACATCCTAGCTTGTCACAGATGCTATGAAGTCTCTAGTCCAAGCCTTTCACGCGACTCAGAAGAAAGGCACCATGATCAGTTTTGGGGACAATGTTGCAGATTGTGAGCTACATTCAAATTCCATGACCAGCACTGGGTTCCTAAATCTTCTCTGTCAGTTATTGGAATTATCAAATATGGAATCTGTGCCCTGACGAAAGGCATCTTTTGTTCCATTGTATGCCACAATCTGCAGTTGATTGCACCCAGTTCATCAATGGCTGCCAAAGCAGCATCTTCACCATGTTCAATGAGACCCCCAAGCATTTACACTGAGTGCATCTGGTGTTCCGTCCCATCAGCCAGCTGTTGTGGCCGAGCAGTTCTAGGGGCTTCAGTCCAGAACCACGCTGCTGCTATAGTTGCAGGTTCAAATCCTGCCTCAAGCATGGGTGTGTGTGATGTCCTTAGGTTAGTTAGGTTTAAGTAGTTCTAAGTCTAGGAGACTGATGACCTCAGATGTTAAGTCCCATAGTGCTCAGAGCCATTTGAACCATTTTTTTGTTCCCTCCCAACCCTTACTGCCACTTCCCTGGGGGGTACCATTATTCACCAAAAATTTCAAGCGCCAACAATTAATAGAACCTACCCTTCTGCTTTTACCTCTCTTTAACACAGGACACAGCATGTTTCCCAACAGGTAAAATGGCTCTCGCTGGCTCAGTTTCTGTTTCAGTGGAACACAGCGCCTAGAACTTGTCTGTTAGAAGGGTGAGTGTAAGATCGCAATTTCTCCCTAGTCTCTGATTTCCCCTACTGTTCACATGTCACTCACAGTCTAGTCAACAACTAGTGATAGAGGTACCTTTAGTACCTCTCATACATGACTATTGGTTGCCCTCACTACACAGCCATTCGCAGCAGCTTCCAATCGCTTGACAGTATTTAGGACAATTTCCAGGTGCTTCTGAACATCAACTGTTTCACCCCAAGCCCAAGAGCAGCATATATAGGTGAACTGACTTTTGGCTAATCAGTATTTTACAGAGCAGTAAACAAATAACTCTAAAAAAAAGCTTGCTGATTAGGCTTTAATTTATGTGCCTGATAGGCAGCAAGTATTCCTGAAATGTTTCTGAGATTACAGTAACAAAAAAATTGGAAAATAGTGTCTGTTTATAAAAAAATGCAGAAAATATATATTACTGTTAAGAGAGAGATCTAAATGTGATACGATATATTAGTTATAATGCATGCTATGGTAAATGTAAATCACAAAAGCCAATTTACTGTGTAATATATTGTGCACAATACTCGTAATTTCCGAAAATTCTCAGTTATATATGCCTTTTTCCAACAAGATATGTGCTGAAATTTCAGCTTAACGATTCTTTTGTAATTAGGATACAGCTGCGAAAATTGTATAAGGCACTAACACTCTCAAGTGCTCGAAAATTCGGAGAAAAATACTTTTTTTCACACTCCATAAGCGTTTGGTGAAGTCTGTTAAGGATCGTTTTTGATGGAGCTTACTGTTATTCAAAATTTCTAAAAAGCAGAAATTAATTTTACCTTTAACGATACATTACGAGCTTTTGTGGCACTTGCAAACACTCAAAATTATGCACTACATCATGATACATATAGGTCTGAACACAATCAATGAAAGATTATGTGAAAACGACACAAACAATGAAATATTAGAATCTAGAATTTGATTTACATATCCAGCCAAGACAAGGCAGTGCAATTCAACCATTCTTGAGATAATTTATGTTATTTTTTAGAATTTGCCCATTTTCCTCAAGACTCTTGAATGAAACAAATGCCTATCCCTAATGCTTGCAGTGTTATGAAAAGCATGATCTTCAAGTTTTATGTGAAATGCTACCTGCTATTTATAATAGCTTGAGGGTATTTGGGAAACTAAGGCTCTTACCTCATTAGTTGTGCTTTGTTTCGATTCTTACATGGTTCTGACAGGTTGCAGTACTATAAATATAACGTTTCTGTTCTTCATTTTGTAACCAAAGTTTTGTATCATAAAATTCATAGTGAAAACTTCAGCTGTCATTTATTTCGCACAGTTCACTGCTATTTCCGGTCAATGACCATTACCAAGCTTGGCTGGCGTAAATTGCAGGAAAGTTATAACATAGTTTAAACAAAAGTAGTTTGCTCTTTTAAGCCCACCATAATACATAAAAAATTCTCTCTTGCTTCTTGACTAAAATTATTATACACAGTTATTACTGTGACAATTTTTATGCACTATTGTGCACTTAAAAGGGCAAATTACTTTTGTTGAGACCATGGTATAACTTTCCTGCCATTTACGCCAGATAAGCTTGATAATGGTCATTGATCGAACCAGGTAGCGAATTGTTCTAAATAAATAACATCTGAAGGTTTCATCTTGAATTTTAACAATTATTTTTGTCAGATGAATATCCCCATCTGTAGACATACACAAATTTTGTATCATTTTGTTGAACCAGTCATCATTCAGTGACTGTACCAATAAGAAAACTGTTGATTTTATGTATAATTTTATTTCAGAACAAGAGCACCTTTACTTCTCTGAAGGCACAAAAGAATTTTCTAATTCTTCTTCATTATAATTTTTACACTAGATGACTAAAGCAAACATTCATTATAGCTGTGCTGAAATCAAAACACCTTCAAAGTACTGACAACTCTGTAGTAACATGAACCTGTTGTTCCACATATATGTAAATAAACTTGTGTCTAATATACAACAAGCAAAATTATTTCTTTTTTCACATGATACTACCATTGTAATCATTACAAATATACATACACAAACAGAAGAAATGGGAAAACAATGTTCTTAAAAGTGTCATTGACTGACTTTCTGCAAATGGTCTCACCCTCAATTAAAAATAAAAACACAAAACATAGTCAGTTCTGCATATCGAGGGGTACTGCACCAATGATAAGTGTAACAGATGGTGAGGAAATAATAACTAGGGTGGAACTTCAAAATACTTAGGTGTCCATATTGAAGAGAATTGAAAGTGGAAAAGACAAATTTTGGAACTCCTAAAACAACTTAGCTCAGCCACATTTGCTTTTAGAATCATTGCAGATCTTGTGGAGACACAAATCAGTAAGTTAATGTATTTACTAGGTTTTTACTCAATAATGCCATGTGGAATATTTTTCAGGGGTAACTGAGCTTTCAGAAAGAAAGTCTTCATTGCTCAAAAACGTGCTTTAAGGTTGTCCTTAGTACAAAAAGCGGTGCACAGTGTTGCAACAAAAATTTTTGATCACTTACCTTGTTTTATAAAGTGTCTGACTGACAGCAAAGTAAAATTTGAAAACTAACTGAAATCGTTTCTTCTGGAACACTCTTTCTATCCTGTAAAAGAATTTCTGTTGTTGCAGTATCTACAAGGTGGTGGAAATGAATTACTAACTCACACCTGTACATATTTTTTTTTTTAAAAAAAAAGGCCACTTAAAGGTGTTCAGTGTGTAGCCACATTTACAAATTAATTTGTTATGTGACTGTAAAATGACTCAATCCACATCATTAGAATCTATAGTGGGGAATGATCCACGGAACATGAAACAAACTATCTGATCTGTACACAAAATTACAAAAATCCTAGAATAAGCTATATTACTTCAAATGATGCTATATTGCTGCAAATCACAGACGAGTTTATCACAAGCCAGAGTCATGAGAACGCAATGTTGTCAAGATGGTCTACAGCTAATGCAATGCTATACTCAAGGAAATGCGAATTGTGAACATTTTGAGCTCGATTATTGTAAGATGTGCAACATATGACAGACTATTTCCCCCAGATGTCCAATGACTGCTGTCTGTAAAGGAAAGTTTTGTTACTAATCTATTGTTATGTGACTGGTATTTAAAGACAGTGTAAAAATGTGAAGCCACACAAAAATTGCATTGGGATAACAAGTTAGTAAAATGTTATACGTTATTTGTAGGAAATATGTAATATTGTTAATTTAAAAAAATTCAGATCACAGATAAATACTGTCCCAGGATGTGCAAGCAGTTTTCGTCACAATGCTGATAAGAGTTACACCACAGAATTCTAGTTCACTACAGATAAGGACACACGCAGAACAATTCCTAGGAAAGCCTGAATACTTTCCAAGAGATCCGTGGTCAATGCAAAACATTTTGAAGAAAAGGACCTCGTAATAATTTAAACTTTTAAAGATCTGCAAGAAATTAAGGAGAGGCATCAATGAGCTCGACCAAAATTAAATAAAGATGCGATTCAAAGAACTTTTCCGAATCCACCACATTATTTAACTAAATCTACTAATTCTGAATCTGGGAAAGACCCAAATGAAATAAAAATGAAGCGAAAGAAATGTCTTCAGAGGAGAAATGAAGACTGGTAGTCAGAAAATGCAATCAGAAACTTTACAGATGTGCGTGTAAATGTTGGTAGGACAATCGATTCATATGTTTACACAGGTTATCAGTGGGAAAAATCGAAAAATTCTTCTAGGTTTAAGATTGACACTCATAAACTTAGTGTGCTCTTACACATTTCAGTTTAAAATAAGTCATGTAAAATATGTGCAAGTAATCTCACATTTTGTTCTCATATATCTGATTCCAGTTTTTATGTATTGGTTTTTCTATTTAAGAAATTGTGGTGGTACACAGTATCATGTAAAGAGTATAACAATTTCAAACAATTTTACGCAAAATGTTATCTTACCATAAAACTTTGAAAACTTTTGCTTAAAGGAAAGTTGTGTTATAATGCATTCCCTATTTTTTTACGTTTCCCGTTGCATAACTGCTTCTGGACATATATACATTTATCAAAATAAGTCATGGGAAGTATGTTGTTCATCAAATCGGGATCTATGATTTACTGTGTACACTAAAGAAACTGCTAACAGAATTCCTTTGAATTAAGAGAATATATAATAAAATAAAAAAAGCTTGATGCATTTGCATTTAATTCATGATAGCAAGTTGCTATCATATTTTGGAGTTATTGTGGAAAAATTGTTTTTTTTTTTCAGAATCACCATCATTTGTTGAAGTTCCATACTTGGTTGTTTGTATGGAAATAGTTCTACTAATTCGTTCTTCTGTACGTATGTTAATCGTAGAATAGCGCTTATATATGTGTATGCGGTACATCCTGCCATATACTTGACTTTTGCACAATGTTGCTTTTTCATGTTTCGTAATATTCCACATATGTTAAAATCTCGTTTGTGGCTGTTTAAATGGGAAAATGTTGGTAAGTCGTTCTTTTGTATAGGTTCTAAAAGTAAAATTACACATGGTAGAGAATAAAACAGGGTGTGCAATGAGCCCGGCCGTTTATTTGATGTTGTCATATTGAAGGCTCCGGTTGGTATAGAGCACGCTATGCTGCAGATGATGCTGTAATGAATACAAATCGATGATTAAAAGGAATTTCTATTTTAACCCTCACATCATCCCAACCAGCACGACAGTGATCGAATGGTGAATTTCCACAGGCCAGTTGGTTAGCCTATCCGATGTGGTGTTGCGCCAGTGCAATTTTCCGTTGACTGTGCAACTTTTCATTGCCTGTGAACGACTTCAACGACATGGATGAAGTATCTTTGACATCAGTGGGCGATGTGCGTGAAAAATGGCTAATTTGAATAGAGTAGGAACCGCATTATTCCGAATTGCGAACAGTTTTTTTGACAGCTATAAATCTGGGGTAAATACATCAAGTTTAACATTCAGGAAATCATGTACACGTTATCGAAAGTATTGAGAAGTATGACAATAATCCAGGTTATAATGGAAGTATAAGTAAGAAGTTTTCTCTGTTAGTCCAGTGACAGAAAAAATTGGTGGCTCAAGTAAATTGAATCTGAAATGAATTCATTCTTGTATCATTGTGTTAGCGTGTGATAATGCCTCCTCGAGATCTTGTTCATCGTGATACGTGTTTGTTTTGGAAAGAAAAACCACCCTTGTTGCAGTAGTATTTTATTACTCCCAGATAGGTTTCACCTTTTTCACTTAAAGGGCACGCAGACAAACTCGTTGTACTAACGCTATTTAACGCAGGTCATAACACACTATTACCATTGTAATATCCCCCTACTTGTAGCTTGCCGACCTAGGATGCATTTATCCAGTCGTCACACATCCCTTCCTGTCATCCACTGCATTTTAACTAAATTTCAGCTCTATACAGGAACAAAAACTATTCAATCCCAAAGGAAAAGAAAACTCGTTTTATTGAAGTTAAATCGATAAAAAAAAGTTTAACTTGTGCTATGTAAATGAAAAGCGCTTCAGAGTAACGTTGTAAAATGATTAAAAAAATTTTGAATCCACAAATGATTGACTTAAAGAAAGTAAAAATACTTATTATGCTTTTGATGCTGTAAATTGTTCAATCAATCCATCTAAATTATAGTTTTCTGTCCTATCACTAGTAAGATCAAGTTTGTTGAGCCCAGGCCCTTGTCAAAATCATAGTGCCGCTCTCTTGTGTTGCAAAGAAATCAACTTTTTGTACATTTCGTTGAATGAGAAACCAGTTTATTTCAAACTACTTCTTGGCCCTCTGCTTCACTTTCCAACTCTTTTCATTTACATTTACTTATTTTCTTCACCCTTAACTAAACTTTGCACCTACAGAAACAGTAGGTAGTGCATTTGTCCCAGCTGCCACACCAAATTGACCGAGCGAGGTGGCGCAGTGGTTAGACACTAGATTCGCATTCGAGAGGACAACGGTTCAATCCCGCGTCCGGTCATCCTGATATAGATTTTCAGTGATTTCCCTAAATCGCTCCAGGCAAATGCCGGGATGGTTCCTTTGAAAGGGCACTGCCGACTTGCTTCCCCATCCTTCCCTAATCCGATGAGACCGATGACCTCGCTGTCTGGTCTTCCCCAAAACAAACCCCCCCCCCCCCCCCCCCCCCAACCACACCAAATTGGTTCATCGGGTTGAGTTTATCCCTTCTTTTAGTCAGTTCATGATAAAAAGTTTTTTTCCAATTTGATGCATGATGAAGTCCAATTACATTATCCAAATGATTTGCCCATCTAATATTCTTCTGTAGCTCGACAGTTCAAAACCTTCGATGCTCTTCTTTGTCTGTACTGTTGGCCATCCACATTTAACTTCTTGTATAAGGCAGTGCTGCAGTCATACACTTCCAGAAGAGACTCCGTGAAACTTAAATTTATATTCAGTGTTAACAAGTTTCTCTTTTTCAGGCACATGGTTCTTGCCAGTCTGAATATGATATCCTCTCTACTTGAACCATTTCTAATGTATCTCCCTCATCATTGCCTGATTTAATTGAACACTATTTCATTACTATTGTTTTGCTTTTGTTGATGTTTATCATATAACCTCATGTCACCTGTTCTTCCAGGTCCCTTTCCGACTCTGAAAAAATAAACATTTCATTGGCAAACCTTAAATTTAGGTAACTCTCATTCGCTGTACGGGTTGCTCAATATACATACTGAATAAAATTGAGGAGATGCTACACCCCTGTCTCATTTCCTCCTCAGATGATATTTCCATTACGTGTCCCTTTACATAACAGCAGTCTGATTTCTGTAATAGTTGGGGATAACTTTTCGCTCACTGTCATTTATCCATACTACTGTCAGAATTTGAAAGACTGCAGTCGAGTCAGTATTGTTAAAAGAGTTATTCCATGTCAGTCCAACCAGGGGCTCCAGCTTGTAGTCTCAGATTTGTCTGAAATTTAGCACACAAATGCTACCATGTGTGAAATGATTATGTACATACTATTAGGTTCCCCTGAGAATTAGTTCCAGATTTATAGTTTGTGAAACAAGGCAGTGTGACCCGGAAAATGTAACACACTTTTGGCAATTAATCATCAAAGCCAACTTCAGGGCTTAATAACTTAGTAGCTATTCCTCACAGTGCAGTGAAATTTTTATCACCTAGTAACATCTACTTAGGGAACACAATGTATCAAAATACCAACAGGCTTCTGAGGGAAAATAAAAAATGTCAAAATGTGATAAAAAAGGCAACTTGTTAAAAGATACATATTGTAGCTTCCCTCTTCTTCTTATTCTTGTTCTTCCTCAGTAGTGCTACAGCCCTTGGTGAGCCTTGGCTTCTTCAACAATCTTCCTCCACATTTGTCAGTTATTTGCTGCTCGTTTCCACTCATCAGATTCCCATATTGTGTCATCAGTCCATCTTCTTCCAGGTCTCCCTTTTTGCCAAGCTGAATGGATCACACCTTTCATCATTTTCTTTCGAATTCTATCCTCTGCCATTCTCTCCATGTATCCTAGCCATCATATTCGGTGTGATTTCACAAATTTTACTATGACCCTACTTTGTATTGACACTTATAATTCGGCTTTGTAGTGTTTTCACCAGCCTTGTTCCTCCCTTCTTGGACCAAAGATTTTGCACAGTATTTTCTGCTCAAAAGTTCTTTGTGCATTTTTTATCACGTTCTGTCAACATCCATACCTCTGACACACATGTGATAACTGGGCAGACTAGGGAGTGATATACTAGCAGTTTTGTTTTTCTTGTAACAAGGATACATCTGAAAAGTTGCATATTTGTAAAGTAAGCTGTTTCTTCCTTGTATTCTTTCCCTTTTGGCTTCTCCAATACTGTTATCTTTTATTATTAGGTCTCCCAAGTAATTAAAAGAGGACACCCCTTTGAAGCATTTCCCATTGATGTTAGGTCTTTAGTGGTTCTTCTGGCCTCAGATTGTGACATTACCATATATTTTGTTTTGTTTTCATTTACTATGAGGTCAACTTTTAAGGCTTCTGTGTCCATTGCCTGGTTTGTTTTTTGCAGTGTATTGCTATTTCTTCCCACTATAACATGCCTCTTTTTGTTGATTTCAATTACTACACTATACAGAGCTATATTGAATAGGACAGTGGAGAGACTATCACCTTGCTTCATGCTTTTATTAGAGTCAAAGCTTTCGCTTTTTCAGTCAAGGATCTTTACTTTTGCTCTTCTCTCTGTCATTGTCATTCTGATTAGCCTTATTAGGTTAGCACTTATACCACTTTTTCCAGTACTTTGTATAGTTCTTGTCGGTTTATGCTGTCAAAGGCTTGTTTGAAGTCATTGAATAGAAAATGCAGAACTATATCATATTCATAGAACTTTTCCATCATTTCCCCTGTCTGGTCGAAAGCCACATTGATGTTCCCCTAGTATGTCTTCTGCACACTTCTGTATCCTTTTGTTTAATATACTTGTGGAGATTTTATAAGCTGTGCTTAGGAGTGTTATATATCTGATGTTTTCACATGCTGTTTTGTCCCCTTTCTTATAAATAGGGATTATTATTCCAGTTTTCCAGTTATCTGGCCTAGGTTCTGTTTCCCATTTATCTGTTATTAATGTGTGCAGTTTCTTTGTTACAGCCTCGCCACCAGTTTTTATTAATCTACATCCATACTCTGCAAGCCACCTGACGGTGTGTGGTGGAGGGTACCCTGAGCACCTCTATCGGTTCTCCCTTCTATTCCAGTCTCGTATTGTCCGTGGAAAGGAGGATTGTCGGTATGCTTCTGTGTGAGCTCTAATCTCTCTGATTTTATCCTCATGGTTTCTTCGCGAGATATACGTAGGAGGGAGCAATATACTGCTTGACTCTTTGGTGAAGGTATGTTCTCGAAACTTTAACAAAAGCCCGTACCGAGCTGCTGAGCGTCTCTCCTGTAGAGTCTTCCACTGAAGTTTATCTATCATCTCCGTAACGCTTTCGCAATTACTAAATGATCCTGTAACGAAGCGCGCTGCTCTCCGTTGGATCTTCTCTATCTATTCTATCAACACTGTCTGGTACGGATCCCACACTGCTGAGCAGTATTAAAGCAGTGGGAGAACAAGCGTACTGTAACCTACTTCCTTTGTTTTCGGATTGCATTTTATTAGGATTCTTCCAATGAATCTCAGTCTGGTATCTGCTGTACCGACAATCAACTTTATATGATCATTCCATTTTAAATCACTCCTAATGCGTACTCCCAGATAATTTATGGAATTAACTGCTTCCAGTTGCTGACCTGCTATTTTGTAGCTAAATGATAAGGGATCTATCTTTCTATGTATTCGCAACACATTACACTTGTCTACATTGAGATTCAATTGCTAATTCCCTGCACCATGCGTCAATGCGCTGCAGATCCTCCTGCATTTCAGTACAATTTTCCATTGTTACAACCTCTCGATTCACCACAGCATCATCTGCAAAAAACCTCAGTGAACTTCCGATGTCATCCATCAGGTCATTTATGTATATTGTAAATAGCAACGGTCCTATGACACTCCCCTGCAGCACACCTGAAATCACTCTTACTTCGGAAGACTTCTCTCCATTGAGAATGACATGCTGTGTTCTGTTATCTATGAACTCCTCAATCCAATCACACAATTGGTCTGATAGTCCATATGCTCTTACTTTTTTCATTAAACGACTGTGGGGAACTGTATCAAACGCCTTGCGGAAGTCAAGAAACACGGCATCTACCTGGAACCCGTGTCTATGGCCCTCTGAGTCTCGTGGACGAATAGCGCGAGCTGGGTTTCACACAACCGTCTTTTTCGAAACCCATGCTGATTCCTAGAGAGTAGATTTCTAGTCTTCAGAAAAGTCCTGATGCTCGAACATAATATGTGTTCCAAAATTCTACAACTGATCAATGTTAGAGATATAGGTCTATAGTTCTGCACATCTGTTCGACGTCCCTTCTTGAAAACGGGGTGACCTGTGCCCTTTTCCAATCCTTTGGAACGCTACGCTCTTCTAGAGACCTACGGCACACTGCTGCAAGAAGGGGGGCAAGTTCCTTCGCGTACTCTGTGTAAAATTGAACTGGTATCCCATCAGGTCCAGCGGCCTTTCCTCTTTTGAGCGATTCTAATTGTTTGTCTATCCCTCTGTCGTCTATTTCGATATCTACCATTTTTTCATCTGTGTGACAATCTAGAGAAGGAACTACAGTGCAGTCTTCGTCTGTGAAACAACTTTGGAAAAAGAAATTTAGTATTTCGGCCTTTAGTCTGTCATCCTCTGTTTCAGTACCGTTTTGGTCACAGAGTGTCTGGACATTTTGTTTTGATCCACCTGCCGCTTTGACATAAGACCAAAATTTCTTAGGATTTTCTGCCAAGTCAGTACATAGAACTTTACTTTCGAATTCATTGAACACCTCTCGCATAGCCCTCCTCACACTACATTTCGCTTCGCGTAGCTTTTGTTTGTCTGCAAGGCTTTGGCTATGTTTATGTTTGCTGTGAAGTTCCCTTTGCTTCCGCAGCAGTTTTCTAACTCGGTTGAGGTACCACGGTGGCTCTTTTCCATCTCTTACGATCTTGCTTGGCACATACTCATCTAACGCATATTGTACGATGGTTTTGAACTTTGTCCACTGATCCTCAACACTATCTGTACTTGAGACAAAGCTTTTGTGTTGAGCTGTCAGGTACTCTGTAATCTGCTTTTTGTCACTTTTGCTAAACAGAAAAATCTTCCTACCTTTTTTAATATTTCTATTTAAGGCTGAAATCATCTATCCAGTAACCGCTTTATGATCGCTGATTCCCTGTTCTGCATTAACTGTTTCAAATAGTTCGGGTCTGTTTGTCACCAGAGTAACCGCTTTATGATCGCTGATTCCCTGTTCTGCATTAACTGTTTCAAATAGTTCGGGTCTGTTTGTCACCAGTAGGTCTAATATGTTATCGCCACGAGTCAGTTCTCTGTTTAACTGCTCAAGGTCATTTTCAGATAAAGCACTTAAAAATATTTCACTGGATTCCGTGTCCCTGCTATCTGTTATGAACGTTTGAGTCTCCCAGTCTATATCCGGGAGACTCAAATGTTCATAGTCCAGGAATTATGCTGTCTTCCCCAGGGTCTCGACTGTTTTGACTTGTGCAGAGCCTGGGAGACCTATTGTAGCATTGGCTTTCTTGCCTCATTGGCATCATTGTCTACTTCCAGCTCCACTCTTTGATCCTGTGCAGCTGTCTCTTCATCTACTAGGCTGGTACTTAATGTGTCTTTGAAATACTCTGCCCATCTTTCCGCTATCTGTTCTTCCTCCCTTATCATTTTCCCAACTTTACTGGAACATGCCATTATTTTTTCGGCTATAATATATTCTTTATTTTGCCTACAGCATGATAGAAGTTTCTTATTTCACTATTTTCCTTTAACTCTTCTAGTTCGTGGGATTTCTTCTTAATCCACCCTCTTTTCTTTTTCTCGCACAGTCTGTTAGCTCTTCTCCTTAATTCTCTATATTGTTCCTTATTATTTCTGGTTTCTCTCTGTAGCACTTTGTTCTTACCCTGTTCTTTTCCTCTATTGCTGACTTGCAATCCCCGTCAAACCATCCCTGGGTTCTCTGTTCCTTCTTATCTCTATTACTTCTTCTGCAGCATCTTTAATGGCTTTTTCAATCCTGCTCCACCTTTCATCTATTCGTATAGCAGTATCTTCATTGCTCAACTTTCTGCTTAATGTTACTCGTTATTTTTTTACTTCATCAATTATTTTCAGTAACTTATTCCATTTCATTATCATTGTGTTGCCATTTGTTGGTGTCAGTTTCTCTCTCAAGACTGATTTTATTACAAAGTGGTCCGAGTCACAGTTCGGTCGTCTACATCTTCGTACATCCATAACTGATGTGAAGTGGCATGCATTCCCTAAAATACGGTCAACCTGACTGACTACTCCATTGACTGCAGACTTCCAACTTCCCAGATGGATCTTTTTGTGTGGGAAGCAGGTCCAAATAATAATCGTATTATTTCTTGCAATTGGCATAGTAAGTCTCCATTCTCACTGTTTTCTCTATGTGTGGGATATTTTCCAAAAACTCCATATGGATGTTCATTCTTCCCTATTTTTGGATTAACATCTCCTATTACTCGGACTGCGCAGCATACTTTCTCCAAGTCGTAATAGAATTGTTCTTTAATTATATCATCTTTTTCCTCTGTTGGTGCATGTACATCCACTATTGATATATTCCTAAATTTCGCTCTTAGTCTGAGTCTGCACATTATTTAATTTATGGGTTCAAATTCTAATAGGCTTTTCCTAACTTCCCTAGTTATTATAAATCCTGTTCCAGGTTGGCCTGTTCTTTCTTGGGTCCACTATACACCAATGAGTACTACAGGTTTATCTATCTGCCCATTCCCTTGCCATCTTATTTCCTTTAGCTCTACAACATATTTGAAGCTTAAAATTTCATTGTCCTCACATTCCACGATGCTGCTGTCAGATGCTTTATACATTTTCTTTGCCGGAGTTGGGATGCATGTATTCCTCGCAGAGCATAGGCTTCTGTTGAATTTCCATAATATTCTCTCTCTGAAGATGCCTGCAATAAGGCGGTGTCCCCTGGGAGGGATTGTTGGTTCGCATCATGCTAAATATAACTCATTCAGGAAGGGGATAATATTTTTTGTAGTAGACCTGATATGGACTAAAACACACACACACACACACACACACACACACAAATCAAGTCTACATCTTTCACACATACTGAGTTACATGCACAGGAAAATACAGGAAACTGAAAAAAATTGCTGGAAAAACATGGATTTTCAAAGTATGGTAACACGAAAGGGACAAGTGATATCCAAACCAAATTTCGTACATTGCATAAGTGACCATTATGTAATATGTCTCAGAATTTCATGTTATTGAAAGCTATTTGTGTACAACGAACGTTGACAGGGAAGTATTTGGTGATGTGACCATTGTTGCAGAACACGATTTTGGAAAAACAACTTGTCTTAAACTTATGGGATTCTTCCTATTCCTTCCCCCCACCCCAGTTGTTTACTCAGTAAGCAATAACATACAGGTAAATTAACTCAACCTATCGTTAATGCACCTTAACTGCTAAAAACCAGTTACTTGTGCTTAGAGCAGAAGTTTTCCCTTCTTGTAGCTACTGATTCTGTACATTGAGTGGCAAATTGTGCTATCTTCCTGACACAGTAGTAGGATCTGTAACTGTTGTAAGAATATGTTCAAAACACTTCTGTCAAACAGGGCCAGTGAAATGATTTTGCTGTTTCTGTTAGTGCCATGAAGTTCACTAATACATTACCATTAATACTGTCAACACATCCTAAGTACCTTCTGTCGTCATAAATAACAACAATGTGGCGACTTAGTTATATGTTGCTATTTTTGCTTCTTAATCCAGGGTCAGACACACTGTGAAGACACATTTTGTGCATGAACCTTTAATTATAACCAAACAGTCTACTCATCTGCACTTTGGAGCAGATAGTTATTCATCTTTCATCATTGGTCTCTTTGCCATTTTGTGTTTTGTTTTCATTTCAGCTTCTTGTAGTTTTCTTCTGCCATAACTGAATCTCTCATTTTTCAACTCTCTTTATCTTCATGGAAGGCAAACCAAGAGTGGTCGCAGAAATATTTAATTGCTCAGCTGCTGTGGTGGAAGGCAGCTGACATTCTTTGTTACTATCATGTACATTATCAGAATATTCTTCAATTTTTAGTAGTGTCACACACTTGTATAATAACATTTGTCCTGGCTTCGTGTAAGTTCAACTTCTCGAAGGCTACATTTCACTGTCTTCTTATCGATGGGTCAAAACAACTTCTTTGTAGGAAAGAATACATATCCAAAAACACCTTCATATGATGATAACAAAACTCATGTTCCCCGAATCTGTACTTCTTGCACCCGTAGTGTGCATCCCAGATCTCCGTAGCAGCAAACCTTGGTCTGATTCTCCCAGATCATGTACAAAGCAAATGCCACATGTTGTTTTATGATATTCAGATTGTGCTTTACCAACACTGCAACATGTATGAACAAAAGCATCACCAGCATACTCCTCTGCCTCCGTATCACCTTTACCACAACAGCACTGACCAGTTTGAACTTGAATCTTGAAAGCATGAGTAACCTGTGATGCTCACAAGTATCCTTTGTTCTTCCTGCCCCACAATGCTTCTTCCTCTTCCTGAAATCGTCCATTGTTTAATTTTCAGTTGTCAAATGATCCTTGACACATGCTGCAGCTTTATCTGACACAAGAAATGAATCTCATCAGATAAAGGCGACCACAACTGTCTGCATCATCATAATTAATTGGTAAATCATGTTAAAACAAATGTAACAAAGTACATATTTGTCACCGTTCATTGTACACAAATGCCTTGTAATGACATGGTGAAATTCTAATAATATTACATTATGGGCTACTTATGCAGTGTATGAAATTTGGCTTGGATATCACATCCCTTTTGTGCTAACACGTTTTTCCAGTGATTTTTCAATTTTCTGTATTTTCATTGCACGTAACTCAGTAAGTGTGTGTGGACATGATGTGTTTTGTGTATTTAGCCAACATCAGGCTTATTACAAAAAATATTATCCCCTTCCTGAGTGAAATGTATTTGGCATGGGGGCACCTACAATATGTATCTTCTTACCCTTTTTTTAACCACATTTTGACATTTTTTGTTTTCCCCCAGAAGCATCTTGGTGTTTTGATTTATTGAGTGTGTTCCCTAAGTAGATGTTACTAGGTGATAAAAATTTCACTGGACTGTGAGGAATAGGTCGTAAGTCATTAAGCTGTGAAATTGGCTTTGAAGATTAATTGCCAGATTTTTCTGAGTCGCATCACCTTCTTTCACAAGCTACAATTCTGGAAATAATTCTCAGGGGAATCTGATAATTTCTGTTCTGTTAGCTACTGTGGGAGTCAGCACTGACACAAAAAAGGAAGGAGAGAAGTTGCGATGGCCAGTGGCAGGAATCCAAAAATGATCTTTACATTAAACTTTCAAATTGTTACACTACTTTATTTTTTTTAAATAAAATAAGTATATCTTGAGGTGGCGCTTGTGCCTCCTACAAGCAATTACTGTTCAGTATTACTGCTCGCACTGCACAATCGAAGTATCGTCTTCTTAATACTCAGTGCTGATGTGATCGAAGTCTGCGACCAAGCAGGGACAACCAACAATAGGCGGATGGTTAAATCAGCGCTGACATAGGGTCACTGAACGCTGTCTTCCAGGAGGTGTGGTACTGCCCACTCTTTTCATTGGCGAGCAGGTCAGCACCTTCTTGATGCCGTTTCACAATGCTGCTCTGGTCTGTGTGCAGTTGATGTTTTAGGACTGTGCACTTTGTAAATAAGAATTCCACATGTGGTAGCATTGATGCACTAAATTTCAGCCAAATCTGCTTTCTCTAAGTCTGCAAATTTATAAGTGTAGGTTTATCTTACTTAATCTACTTTTAAGATAAATTGTAAAGTCAGTATTGCCTTGCATATTATTAATATTATCATGTTTTCTAAGACCCAAATTGATCTTAGCCAAGGTTAGCCTCTACCAGTTTATTCCATTCTTGTGTAAATAATTTTTGTTGCTATTTTGCAATGACAATATATTAAACTGATAGTTCTGTAATAGGCCTGTTCACAGCTGTCAGCACCTGCCTTTTTTGGAATGGAATTTATTAGGTGCCTCTTGAAGTACGAGGATTTTACAACTGTTCCACACATCTTGTGCACCAGGAGGAATACCTTTGTAATGGCTGGTTCTCCCAAGAATCTCAATAATTCTGAGGGAATGTCATCCACTCCAGGAGCCAAGTTTCTTTCAACATAGATATTTCAGTGCTCTTTTAATGTCTTCAGCAATATCATACTTACCATCTCACCTTCATCTTATTCTTTTTCCCATCTTTAGTTATTAGTGGCTTTGCATCTGTTCTCTGGACATTCATGCAGTTGCATCTCTTTTCTCCAAAGGTTTTTTCAATAGGCTGCATGTGTCTTTCCCCTAGACATTAATGTTCCTCCACACTTGCATTTGTTCTCTATAACACTCGTGTGTAGACATTTTCCTCTTCATTGATATCAACTGGACATTAAACCCTAGTCTTTCTATCTTATTTTGCACTTAGAAAATTTCTATACTTACTGTCATTCTCAGTTTTTAGTCCTCTGCAGTCCTTTTGTCTGCTTCATTTTTATATTTTCTGCATTTAGCAGTTAAACTTAATGCCTCATGTGTTATCTAAGTATTTCAATGATTGCTTGTCTTTTTCCTTATTTGATCATCTACATCTACATTTATGCTCCGCAAGCCACCCAACGGTGTGTGCCTTCCCTATTTCATCTGTCAAAGCTACCCATTTGTCTTCTATTGTATTCCTTTTTCCCATCTCAGTCCATTGTTGCCTAATGCTTCATTGAAATTATCAACAGTTTCTGATCGTTTCTACATATCCAGTCCCCTCTCCTTAATTTCCAACCATTCTCCAATTACTTCAGCTGTAATGTGCAGTTAATAAGTTGACGTCGTTATCCACATATACTCGTGGAAATCTTTTGTACTTTAAAATCTGGTTTCAAATTCTCTAGCTCATCATTATAAATCTGTTAGAAAGGTTCCGGTGTCTCCAGGTCTCTTCCACATAGACAACCTTCTTTTTTGATTCTTTAACCAACTGTGGGCAATCATTAAATTGTGGTCTGTGCCAACTTCTACCATGCTGCTTCCCTTTTCATTCCTTTCCTCCAAGCCTTGTTCTCCCATTGTATTTCCTTTTCTTGTTGTTCCTACTTTGAATTCCAGCCACCCATCACAATTACATTTGCCTTCCTTAACTATCTGAGCAATTTCTTTTATCTCCCCGTATATGTTTTTGACTTCTTTATCGTCTGCGGAGTTAGTCAGCATATAAACTTGTAGTAAGGTGGTGGATGTTTTCATCATACCTGTCTTAGTTATTTTAGTGCGTTCACTCTGTTGTTAATATTAGCCTATTGGCATTTCTGTTTTGTTATTCATTATTAGATAAATTCACTAACCTGTCTAACAAATTAAGGGATCTAACATTCCACACTCAGACACATAGAACACCAGGTTTGGTGGATATAATGATGGCTGGTATTACAGAGCAGCTGTGCAAAGTCAGTAGGAGTAATTAAGGAAAACATTATGTGGTGAGTTTCTCAGGTAGAAATTGTATGTGAATGTCAGTTACTCGTGAGAAAAGTTTCCTCTATAGACTGCAACTTATTACCCTGTGCTGCTACTCATTTTGGTTGGGATCCCATGACCTGTCTTGTGGTATTCAAAAAGGCCACACCAGCACCATGCAGCATCACAGTCGCCTCATCTAACTGGTCCCCGAGAATATAGACATGTTGTTAGCTCAGCATTGCAGTGTTGTACAATCACAACACTTAGCTTGAGTCAGGAAATTGGCTTGTTTGCAACAAGATTGGCATCTGCTCTGACATGCAGCAACTTGTGGAGCACTGTGAACTGTCAGCTCAGAGACTGTTGTTGCTACTGACCTTGACACAGCAGTGTAGCAACAGTGGTGTGCCAGATGACAACACTGGACACAACAGTTGTACTACATCATTTTTATAGGCAAGTCTTGGTGGTGCTGCATGCAGTATCATGTGGGACATATTCATGTGATGAGGGAAAAAAAAATGCTAGCACACTGCTTTAGTCATTGTGTGGGCCAAGAAACAGGCATAATGTTATTACCTCTGGTTTGCTTAGCTGATAATTTGGAGCTGCCATTACATAGTGGCATTTTAACACTGGTGGCTGTGACCTATCTTCAAGGTATGTGTGACATTATATTCCAACAAGATAAAGTGAGAATACTTGTTGCCCCTGCTACCCTCACCTACCTCGGTACACAAGGAGTTCGTCTACAGCCCTGGCATGCACATTATCCAGATTTCTCACCCCTGGAAAACTTCTGGTCATGAGTTTCAAAAGAGTTCGTCTACAGCCCTGGCATGCACATTCTCCAGATTTCTCACCCCTGGAAAACTTCTGGTCATGAGTTTCAAAAGAGTTCGTCTACAGCCCTGGCATGCACATTCTCCAGATTTCTCACCCCTGGAAAACTTCTGGTCATGAGTTTCAAAAGAGTATAAGCAGCATGCAATGACATACATATATATGTCTCCATCCTCAGTTCAGCTGATGTCCAGCAGAGGTAGAGCCATTTTTGATGACAAAGACAGCTCTGTGTACCAAATATACCCCGTATCACCTGTAAATTAAGTCATCTTCTGCACACAATAAGCAAACTTTCTTTATTTGCTCTTCTTCCTCATTTTGCAATTTTAGCGCCTGGCAGTCTGAGACAATCTGTTTAATAATGACAAAATATGTGTCCCGTTGATTTTGGAGTTCAAGAAAACAATTAGTACTGTATTTCTGGCATGCACACTTGCAAAGAAAAACCTGTAAAAAATAAGCCATTGCCTAGGGAAGTTGCCCTTTTAGTACAAAAAACTTTTTTGGTTTCGTTCATAAAAATTATAATTGTGCTACAGTTGTAAAATATTTTTATATGGTGTTTAAAACTAGCATATTTAGCTTGAATACACACAATGCATCACCAAATCATTTTCACACAACCATTCATAATCTTTGTCATGGTATTGCTGTGTTGACAACAATAACATAACTAGCTTTATTGGACCACAAGATTATCAAATTCTTCATGCTTTTGTTTAATGCCTTTCTCAAGTTTTGCAGTCCATAGTCCTACATCAAATTATTTGTCACCAAATCTGATACAACACTACAGAGAATGTAAAATGTTAGCCAGTGGCACACTTACTTCTGTTTTACTTAAAAGTGATAGTGTATTTATTAAGTCAGCAGCTTCAGTTTGGTCTTTGGTACACTTGTGTCGCTCTTACTGTGTGGCCTAGTAATTGTTGCTTAGCATTTCTTGTTGCAAGTGAAGTACAATGGAATATATTAAAATCTTTTCTCAGCAAAATGATGACTATGGCTATAATTGAAAGCAGTCGTTTTCTGTTGGGAGAATATATGGGGAGAGATGGAACAGGTCACTATAGCAGTAAGAAACCATTTTATTTATTGTTGATGTGTTTTCTACACCCCTTCTTCCATAATTATTGTAATTAAGAAGTTCATTCATAGTGCTATGTAGATCCCGTCACATTCAGCAATGCAAGTCAAGGTTTATGTTGAGGAGCAAAAGCAACTGTAAAGAATATAATTAATAATTTAATGTATATCAAACTGAAAAGCCATGTGTTTTTCATTCAGTAAAGAAAGTAGAGTAAGTCCTAAATGAATTTATATTACTACAAGCTCATTTAGCACTTCCTTTTACTGACTGAAACACATTTTCCTTCTGGCATTTCATATTTGCAAAAGAGAATGTGTGCAAGTTGCCATTTTCTTTATGATCTGCACAGGAACAGATGCATGCGTAAATATATATACCATCCAGGTCAGCACCATTTCCTCTACATCCTGTACTGACTACACACTTTCCTCTAATACTTCTGTTTCAGCTTCTTCCAGCAACAAATAAAACAGCAAAGTAGGTATTAATGTTATATCTGGTTCATTAAGAATAGGTATCTGATTGTAGCTGAATTTTCTTTGTTTGTTTATTTGTTTGAGGCACACCGACTCTGAAGCATGAACAGAACCAATTTTCTTGTTTCGTATTCACACACTTTAAGTTGGTTTACAGGTTTTTAAATTGTATATTAATCTGTTTTTCGCCAATACAGAAATTCCTATGTTTTAGTTTTGTAATGAAAAAACTGGTGCAGTACATTTCATTAAATTCTGATTCATTTTCAGCCAAAACGAAATAAATACCAAAATTGCTGGATGATAAGAGATGTGAAAAGAAGGCAGTGTGTAAAGGAACATGCAGTTGAAAGGCTTAGGATAAACTCCTTGCGAAAGAATGATATACTTCCAGTTGAAATTAGGGTGAGTACTGCAACGCAATTAAAGTGTCCTTAGTGGTCTGTGCGTCAGATATTCCACCATTGTGTGTCTCTCACCTCGAAACATTCCATCATTATTGTTTCTCAAGATTCTGTGTTGATAATCTGATATATTTAAATACTGGAAAAATTCTTGATAACCTATTAACTTGTAGAAGGAAAGATATTTTTGAGGTATTAGTTTCATTTCAGTACACGAATTTCCATAGTTTCTTACTTGTGTGTCTCCCAAATATTAATTTATAATGTTCTTGTTTTCTACCCTTTATTGATTATTGTGGGCAAAAATGAACAGTATCACTCTACTCGAAAATGTTCGAAAGAGTTAATGACATTTGAATAATGATGAATAAGCTAAGTGAAAGGCCATCACTTAAAAATATAATGCAAGTTTTCTTTATGGGTAGAACGGTTGTGGATATCTTAGAATGGTAACAAAAAAGTAGCTGCTAGTTCCACTGCTCTGACCTGTTCAGTCATGAATGCCGTTTGCAGCAGTAATGACAGAAGAAGATTAGAGTTGAAATAAAATATCCAAAATCAAGTCAAAGATTTGGGATTCGCTGCTTGTCTAATCAGTTTAGTTTTATCATGTTTCGCTTTTAGGAGATCTTGGACAAAAGACACACAGAACCAAAAGAGATTAGATTGTAATGTCCTAACTATAAACATTATATAGTTTCCATAATGCAACAGGTTATGTGGAGGAATGTTGTGACTGATTATTTACCAGAGCCAAGCTCTTAGGATGAGCAGTCATTACCTCCTAAGCCTTGGTCTGTGCTAGCTCACTCCAGGCATCTCAACTGTGCTGTTGATATCCCTACTGCAGTTCTCACAGATACTGTATCTGAAAAATATTTTTTCAGCTGAGAAGTACATGCCCACAAAAAGTACCTTGAGATGCCGATTAAAAACATTGTTTCATGAAGCATGCATACCAAATCACAATTCTATCCTATACATGAAAAGCCCTTTACTTAGGTCACAAAATGTGGCTGTTTGGAAGAATGAGAATAAAAAATAGAACATACTTCTTGAAAGAGTTACTGTTCGACAACTGATCAGATCTTGGATCCTCAAGTGCATTCCTACTTTTCAGAGGCAGCTGCACATAAAAAAGAAACATGTGGTACAAACATGACAGGGAGCAATCATAGGTTAAAAATACAAAACATAACTTGAAATCATACAAGAAAAAAGACCAAACAGTTGCTGTAACTGCAGAGGTACAGAATTGTGTGGTACCTCATACCATGCGACCAGTATTTTTAAGTCGAGTACCTCTCTGGTTACTTCACTCATCTTTTGAATTACTTGGATGGGGATGTAAAAGAAAGGGCTACACATGGTCCCTGAGAATGTAGAATTAAACATCCTGGTTCATGTTCAAAGTATTTTAATGAGTGGGCCCAAGTTATGGAATGAAAAACACCCCCTGGACATCACAGAACCACTATCAGCCTGAACTACATCCTTCAGCTACTGCGGCTTAAATGCCTAATTGGGGCCATCGGTGCACTCGCCACTTTGTAGATTTTGAAAAGAGGTGAAATGGAGAGTTGGACCACACTACATGCCTCCAGTCTGCTACTGTCCAGTTTCTGTTGTGTTTGACCCATTCAAGACTGCAACTTTATGTGCTGCTGTGAGTAGTAACCTTTTGTGAAGTGTCTGACTCCAGATGGCCTGTGCATGCAGTTTCCTTCACAGTGTTTGCTTGGAAACTGGGTTGAGTTGTACCTGTGTTTATTGAGAGCAGCAGTTCTTGTGAAATTTCAAACTAATTGTCATTGAAAAGGCCTTACACAAGTCTCCTGTTTGTGTCAGTAAGGATTTTTTTTACAACCGTTGTTCTTACACCATGTTACATAGCTGCAGGAAGCACCATTTGTTGTTGACATATTAGACAGTCTGCTTTCATACACCAACAGATTGGCCAACCCCATTGACAATGTGATCATGGGCATGTCCCTGTCTATGATCTTTGTCACATCTCCACATTGACCTACCTTACTGTGCCAATTCCGTACAAGCAACTGGCACATACACATCACTTCATTGCCATGACTTACAGTGTGGAGAATCGCATGACTGTCTAGTACCAGTTCTACACCACTCCAAAGTGCTCAATGTGCTCTTTGTAAGGAGGTGATTAATATTTTGTACAGAGAGTTTATATTGGTTTTGGAGGTCAAAGATGAAATGAAATCATGTCAGAGATTAGGAAGTTGTTGTGTATTGTTCTATTTGCTTACTTTCACGTCGTTCCACCTTCCTCTTGTCTTGTGCTTGTGGTCTGATTAACTCCCAAAATTTTGACATGATTTGGTATGTTTCATCTTAACTCCAAGCTCCAAAACCAATCAGGACCAGCACAACTGCCC
Source organism: Schistocerca gregaria (assembly GCF_023897955.1). Taxonomy (NCBI): domain Eukaryota; kingdom Metazoa; phylum Arthropoda; class Insecta; order Orthoptera; family Acrididae; genus Schistocerca; species Schistocerca gregaria. The sequence continues at coordinate 942,722,224 of NC_064921.1, read as the reverse complement.
TTAGCTACTCATCAACATTTAAGAGCATCTACTAATACAGCCAAGTAACAGCTGTTCATTTCAAGGGTATATTGCTTGATGCATCCATAGTGTAACATACAGATGGCACACTTTATTATTATTATTATTATTATTATTATTTACTGGTTGTAAGCTGACTGCTCTGAGAAGAGGTGGTGGTCCTTGTTTTACCAGCCAATGTGCAATGAGCTGATTGCGGCATCCTCTCCTCAGGGTCCAAGTTGAAGTGTGCAATCCGTAAACTACTCTTGCCTCTTGGGGTTGCTAAATGGCAATCACCTTGTGGGGCTCAGTCTTTCTGGTTGAGTTCACTTTTACTGAATGTAGCATTCCAAAACTGTAGACTGGGCAGTACTGTCATTGTCTTTTGTTGCGGAGTGTAAACATTTTAGCAACCATTTGTTACTCACAGTAACAAAATGTTCTGTGATTTGAAGAGCAGGGATCATGATGTAACTAAAAAACACCCGATCCTTGTAGTGTGCTGTGCCCCAATGAGACTGTGGTCACTGAGATGCAAAATTAAACTGTTCACAATATCTGAGACACCTGCCATCATGAAACTCTTTTAGGATTTATGATATATGTGGTATTCCTTTGGTGTCAAATAATTAATTTTCTCGTGGAGCCTTTAGAGAATCACACAGTCTACTTTCAAGATTTCCAGTGGCTTTTGTGGACCAGTAGGTACTATTAAAACTGACGCAACAAAGGCTTCTCAGATATCTACATCTGCATATATACACTAAACAAGCCATTATACAGTGCACGGCAGAGGGTATTTGTATCTAAAACAGCAGCATATCGTGTAAAAGAAAAAAAAAAATCTGTATACATAGAAAAAAAAACTATCTGTATACATATACAGGGTGGTCCATTGATTGTGACCGGGCCAGATATCTGACGAAATAAGTGTCAAACGAAAAAAACTACAAAGAACGAAACTAGTCTAGCTTGAAGGGGGGAAATCAGATGGCGCTATGGTTGGCCCGCTAGATGGCGCTGCCATAGGTTAAAAGGATATCAATTGCGTTTTTTTAAATAGGAGCCCCCATTTTTTATTACATATTCATGTAGTATGTAAAGAAATATGAATGTTTTAGTTGGACCAATTTTTTTTCCCTTTGTGGTGGATACCACTGTAATTGTCACAAACATATGGCTCAATTTTAGACGAACAGTTGGTAACAGGTAGGTTTTTTAAATTAAAATACATAACATAGGTACACTTGCACATTTTATTTCGGTTGTTCCAATGTGATACATGTACCTTTGTGAACTTGTCATTTCTGAGAACCCATGCTTTTACAGCATGATTACCTGTAAATACCACATAAGTGCAATAAATGCTCAAAATGATGTCCGTCAACCTCAATAGATTTGGCAATACGTGTAACGACATTCATCTCAACAGCGAGTAGTTTGCCTTCCGTAATGTTCGCACATTCATTGACAATGCGCTGACGCATGTTGTCAGGCGTTGTCGGTGGATCATGATAGCAAATATCCTTCAACTTTCCCCACAGAAAGAAATCTGGGGACGTCAGATCCGGTGAACGTGCAGGCCATGATATGGTGCATCAACGACCCATCCACTTGTCATGATATGTGCTATTCAATACTGCTTCAACCGCATGCGAGCTATGTACCGGACATCCATTGTATTGGAGTTACATTGCTATTCTGTCACGCAGTGGAACATCTTGTAGTAACATTGGTAGAACATTAAATAGGAAATCAGCATACATTGCACCATTTAGATTGCCATCGATAAAATGGGTGCCAATTATCCTTCCTCCCATAATGCCGCACCATACATGAACCCGCCAGGGTCGCTGATGTTCCACTTGTCGCAGCTATTGTGGATTTTCCGTTGTCCAGTGGTGCATATTATCCCGGTTTACATTACCTCTGTTGGTGAATGACGCTTTGTCGCTAAATAGAACGCGTGCAAAAAATCTGTCATCGTCCCATAATTTCTCTTGTGCCCAGTGACAGAACTGTACATGACATTCAAAGTCGTCGCCATGCAATTCCTGGCACGTAGAAATATGATACGGGTGCAATCATGTTGCTGTAGCATTCTCAACACCGACGTTTTTGAGATTCCCGATTCTCGCGCAGTTTGTCTGCTCCTGATGTGCGGATTAGCCACGACAGCAGCTAAAGCACCTACTTGGGCATCATCATTTGTTGCAGGTTGTGGTTGACATTTGACATGTGGCTGAACACTTCCTGTTTTCTTAAGTAACGTAACTATCCGGCGAACGGTCCGGACACTTGGATGATGTTGTCCAGGATACCAAGCAGCATACATGGCACACGCTCGTTGGGCATTTTGATCACAATAGCCCTACATCAACACGATATTGACCTTTTCTGCAATTGGTAAACGGTCCATTTTAACATGGGTAATGTATCATGAAGCAAATACCATCCGCACTGGCGGAATGTTACATGGTACCATGTACTTACACATTTGTGACTATTACAGCGCCATCTATCACAAAGCATAAAAAGTGGTCCAACTAAAACATTCATATTTCTTTACGTACTACACGAATATGTAATAAAAATGGGGGTTCCTATTTTAAAAAAACGCAGTTGATATGCATTTGACCTATGGCAGCGCCATCTAGCGGGACAACCATAGCGCCATCTGGTTTCCCCCTTCAAGCCAGACGAGTTTTGTTCTTTGTACTTTTTTCGTGAGATATTTGGCCCAGTCATTATTAATGGACCACCCTGTCTATGCAACCTAAAGTCTCTTATCGTCTTCTCATGATCCCTATGTGAGATGTAAAATGGTGGAACCAAATTGGTGACACAATATTCTGTTAGAGAAACTCAAGTATTTTGCAGATGTCTTGCTGGTAACTAAAAGGATGCGCAGTATTGCATTAAGATGCTCAGAAAGTCTACAAAACGAAACATCTTAAGAAAGGGGATAATCACTACTGGTGTATGACAGGGATTGATGCTGGATTCGCTCTTGTTCGTTTTGTAAATTTTCCTTCATATATCCAAGAAGCAGAAATAGTTTACTCTGATGATGGTTCGAGTGTTATAATCAGGCCTAATGGAGGACCTTCAAGACTTACAAATATAAATGATATTTTCTAAACAAGTAAACTTTGCAACTTTTGCATTGCAGGTAATAGTAGATTGTGGGAATGAGAAAATCAAAAGTTGATATTGCTATTTTTGTTCACTGTTTCCATATGGCTGTCAGGTAATTTAGTATGTCTGTATTTCTGAAAAGCATTTGACTGATTACTACACGCATTCTTATTATCAAAAGTATGATTACCTGGCAGATGTGAAATTTGTGGCTAGATTGAGAATTTCTTGTTAGGTTGTACAAAGCACATTATCAGGAATTGAAAGTTATTGACAGATGTTGAACTGACTTCAGGTGTGTGCCCAAGGAAGTGTTTTCGGACACATGCTGTCCATTTTGTATAGTAGTGTATGGTGGTTCCATCTGATTTTTATTTATTTAGTTTGTTGTCCTCGGTGTCAACTTACTGCGTTGCTACACTGGCTGAAAAAATGGGTTGTGGATTCTGATACTGACTACTGTAAATCATATAGCCGACAGGTGCACAGTTGTGTTTAACAGTACTTTAATTTTCACTTTGCACAACCCCCAACATTACACTATTGTTTAACCTTCGATAAGCCTCATAATTAGTTTGCAGGCAAAACTCCACTCACTACTACTATAGTTTCTTGTTGAACATCTACGAGCAGTAAAGCCTAACCACAAAGTTCTCAGTTCTTGAAGAATAATCAGGTACATATGGAAACAGTCACTGTCATTATTTTTACACACAGTCTCTTATTTCAATGTTAAGTTAATCATTGTTGTCGTTCTAGCGAACACAAGTTCCTCGTCTGAAACTCGGCTGTGGACTGACTGTCTTGTGACCAAAAATCGGGCCCTTATATATCATCACAATAATAGCTGCTGAAACTACACATTGTTTAAAGTTAAATTTACAGAAATTACAATTAAAATTTAACTCTTTAAATTAACTGAATACATTGAAACATTGGTTATTTTAACAGTTCCTTCTACTGCAGGAGTTAGGCAAAATTATTTGTTTGAACCATGAAATTAACAAATATAGTTATGCAGACAATACTTTTGACAAAACTGTTAATTACTTTGGAATTAATGAAGGGCTTGTTTTGCTAACATGTTTCCAAATGGATCCAAATACATACTTTAAGAATACTATTAGTTCGTCTTCCAAATGTTTATAATTAGTATAGAATTTATATTTGTTTATATGTCAACAACCGAATTTAAGTCACAAAACAATCACTAATTTCACCCTATACTGAAAGATACTAACTAGGAATAATCGGAATAAATTAGAAAATCAATTACATACAGAATGGCGTTTCCCATAATAAAGCTAGAAGATGGAACATTTGAGAAGTTTATCATATTTAGAGACACAGTATCCCCGGGCAACTTCACGCATGCTATGTTTTTACTGTTCTTTCTCACTACATTAGCCGAGGCATCATTGAGGGAAGAAATTTCTCACAGCTCCACTTCCCTAAGTGCCCCACAAATGCAAAGTACTCAGCAGAAAAAATTGCCAAGAGCGTACAAGGTCTCGTTTCTGCACCAGAATAAAAAATATATAAAATTCTGTTTGGAAACTGACCAGGAAACATGGAGTTTCAGGAAATTAACAAGTAAGTGTAACAGCCATGAAGGCTACAAGGAATGTAACCATCTTGCAGATTGTTGACTGGATCTAGATTGGTGGTAAGGAAGAACAAACTGTGCTGAGTGACGCATGGGTAGTTGGAGTCACCCACGTGTAGCATACCTCATTTTAGTTATTCTGACAGGACATTGTCACTTAAATTCACAGCTTCATATCCAGGAAAGAGGAACTCCGACTGTTTTCTGCCCGCCAGCATTTAAGTCACTATAATCACATTTTAAGAGTGTGACTTTGTGCTTTGACAAAAGGGTAAAACTAAATTCAAATGGCAACCTGTCTTCCGTTTCAGGTAACAAATTTTTGTGTGTTTTCCAGACCCCCAGCTTAAGCTTTTAGGCTGGCGATTTTAATGTGTTGCAGAACAGTTGGTTATCCTTTTTTAGCCCAGTGATAAGCAGTCATGTCCTTTATGCTTGTTATTTCACATCCTCCATTAATTTTCTCTTTTGCTATTGCAGGTGTGTGTGTTAATGTTAGCAAAATATTATGATTTATTTCTAATTGACAATTTAATTATTTAACACACAAAACCACACTCACGTCATACAATTATGCTGTGGGAGTTAAAGACAAAACACTTGACCCCCATCTGTTTCAGTGTGGAATAATACTTTTAAGATAAATTTTGTCAACTTTCTTTTCCAGGGAATAAATTTTCAGAGAGTAAATAACATTCTTTTTTTCCCTGCAGGAAATTGCAGACAAAGAAATTGCAGCATTTCCACGAGACTCTAGTAAAGTTCGGTTGGTGAATCGGTGTGCTGTTACTTCCCGGCCACGTGGTGTCGTACAGAGATGGCGCTTAAGCAGAATTGTCTGGCGACATCTTGCAGACTATAATAAGTTATCTGGAGTACAGAGAGCTATGTGGTGAAGCTTGTGTCAGTAATTTTTGTATATAGTGTACTGTTGTTAGTGTGATACATTATGATAAAAATTCAATAAATGAGAATGTTTTTTCCCAAATTGGAGGTTTGTTCTTTTTTAATATTTATATTGGATTAATGCCATTGTCATAAATTACAGTGACGTTGTTTGTTATGGACTTAGTCAGTATGAGCTGCAGGAAGTCACAACGTGATATAACTAACCTCTGAACTAAATTGTATTGAATACATAGATGCTTTTGCTTTCTTTACTTTATTAACACTCTGATTTGATCATGTTACTTAATACTAAAGAAATGAGGCTTTTTTTAGCTGGTTTCTTGGAGTAGGAAAGAATATTTTATAAATGATCAAGAACTGAAACATTGACCATTTGTTTCTCCAGTGATTTCCATATAATATATACCCTGGACCATAACACGCCAAAATTTCATCCCAGTCATCTAATGCATATTACATCTTCCTTTGTCTCAAAATTCTTCTGATCCATGTTCAGTCATGTAAAATTAATAAACGTGTTCATAAACTAAGAACATTCAGTTCCAAAGTATTTTTCTTCAAATAACTTTTATCAAAATTTATTAATGTAGGAACTCGAAGACCTGACTTAATTGACTGGGTATGTGTTTAATGAACCCGAAGTTCCTAAACTGAAGACAGGTGAGTGCTACCAGTCCGATGTAGCCATAAACTCTGTGTGTGCTTCAGCCCGTGTTGTACAGTGGTGGAATGTTGCATGTCACAAGGGGCAGGGACCTTGACGTAACAGCCCAGATCTTTTGGAAGGTACAAACTTCAATTTTGTTCAAATATATTTAACAAAACCCCAGTCTAAGTTGTGTTGTGTGCCAATGACATGGATAGCTGGTCTGGTAAAACAGTCAATTATGAGCAAGCTGTGGGATACCTGCCTGTCTCAGTTGCACACTGCCTGACAAAAAAAGTGGAGCACCCTGAAGACGTGGTCAGATGTCAGTGTTACTTCATACATGTCCACACCATTGACGAGTGTGTAAATGATATGCAGTTCTCTGTGACGGGTAGAATGGCTACCAGAGTGCATTTACTGTTGCTTGTGTTCAGTGTCGTTACCAGGCCTGTTAGGGCATATAAACGGCATGAAAAGTGTCAGATGTTAATTGATCACTGTGGAGAACAGAGAGATGCTGCATGCTCATGTTAGACACTGTTATCAGCAGTTGAAAGAGTTTGTATTGTGCACAAGCATGTTGTAACTTTCACATCTGTGCATGCCATCTGAGGACAAGAAATGTACTCCATGCAACATTGTATGTCATCCAACACCATTTGTTCGAGTCTAGCAGCATCCAGGCTAATGAATTATTGTCCGCTGCGTAGGCTGCTGCTAACACCATAGCACAAACAGCTATGTTTGGAATGTTTGAATTGTTGCCATGACCAGAAAGCATGGGCTACTGTGTGTTCAATGAAGACTTGCAGTTCTGAACTGTCGTTGATGACCATTGTCAGGTAGTATGGAAGCAACTTTGGGGAAGATCTCATTCTTCCGATGTTTTGAGAGCCACAGCATTGTAACTCCTGTCATGATGATGTGGAGAACCAACATGTATGGCTTCAAGTCACAGCTGCTAGTGATACCGGAAACTCTTGACAGCACAGCAGTACATCACGGACATCCTGCATTCTCATTATTGCGATAGTATTGTGGTACTATTTTTCAACTGGACAGTGCTCGTCCACACATGGCACATCTCAGTCAACTCTGTGTGACGTTGAAATACTCTCATTGGCAGCAAGACACCCAGATCTGTCCCAACAGAGCATGTGTGGCACTAGCTCAGGCGGCAACTCTGTCCCTGTGTCAGAATTTAGGATACTGAGAATCAGTTGCAATAATTGTGGGACAGCTTGTCTCAGGACAGCATACAAAAGCCTTATGACATTCTTCCCAACATAATCAGTGCGTGCATGCAGGCCATAGGAGGTAAAGCATCATACTGATATGTGGACTCATACTGCCAAGTTCTTTGCTATTTTGACTCAATTATGTAATCACTGAAATAATATATACTCTTCCACACTGTGAAGTTTCATTCACTATTCTCCACCCCTACTTCGCGCTTCAATTTTTATGTAAGACACTGTGTAAAGCTTTGTCCACACCAGACATGTCACACCATTCCATCCACAGTGCAGAATATAGCAGAATGTTCATAGGTGTGCAGCATGGTTCCATTTTGTGTGCACATATGACTGTAAAGATTAAACTCTGATAATTGCAATTGTTGCTTTTGTAGTTATCTATCATCAGCTGAAGCTGGAAGAACGTGAAAACTCTGTATGTCCATCTTTTCAGATATGGTTGTGGGACTTGGCTGTTCGATACAGGGTGTCAAATCTATCACCTTTCAGTTGTGTAGTATCCAGACTTATTTCATTTGGCTACCAGTTTCGGTGATTTACTACTTGATCTTCAGGCCTCTGACCGACATGTAGGAAGATACCACTTTGGTTCTGGACAAAACAGGGGCCAACATTCGAATACTGGTATCTGTAGACTTCTGCATGCTGTATCAATCACTCCAACCATCATCTGCTGGCTATTAGATCTAACAGTCTGCAGATGATGGTTGAAATGATTGGTATAGTATGCAGACCTCTACAGATACCAATATTCGAATGCTGGCCCCTGTTTTGGCCAGAACCGAGCTGAAATTTTCCTACACATCAGTCTAGGGCCTCAGGCATAGTAAATCACCAAAATTGGTAAACAAATAAAATAAGTTTGGAAACAAGGTGGCTGAAAGGTGTTTGATTTGACATCCTGTAAATGTAAAAATAGTCATCAGTGCTTGACACAACTGCTAAAAAGTCTAAAGATAAATTTCAGAAATACTCTTTTAATGGATATACATATCAGTGGGATATCAATGATACGATTCACTTATGACATTGCCATCCTCTATTAAAGTGAGGCAGACATACTGGACTTGCTGAAAGGAATGATCAATCAGTCTACTGAATACAGTATACGGACTGGATTAAACTTAAGAAAGATGAAAGTAATGGCTTACAAAAACTGGGGACTCCAAAGTAGATGAAGATAAGGAATTCTGCTGCTTTGGAAGCAAAATAACATGACATACAAAGCAAGAAGGGCATAAAAAGCAGACTAGCACAGCCAGAGAAGGCATTCTGGGTGATAAGAAGTGTACCAGTATCAAACATAAACCCTAATTTGAGAAAGAAATTTCTGAACGACAATTTACATTTGGAGCACAACATTGTATGGAAGTGGATCATAACCTGTAGGGAAATCAGAAAACAAGAATCCATGTTTTTGGAATGTGTGCTATAGAACAATATTCAAAATTAGGTTCACTGATAAGAAAGAAGTCTTCCTCAGAATTGGTGATGTAATGCTGATTGTCCCTACTAATTACAAAAAATCTCATTGTCCTTTTCCATTAACTTATTGCCTTTCTCTAGGGACAATTTCATTTGCATACTGCTACAGAAGAATGCTGAAGATTAGATGGGTAGATCACATAACTAATGAGGAAGTATTGAATAGGATTGGGGAGAAGAGACGTTTGTGGCACAACTTGACCAGAAGAAGGGATCGGTTGGTAGGACATGTTCTGAGGCATCAAGGGATCACCAATTTAGTATTGGAGGGCAGTGTGGAGGGTAAAAATCGTAGAGGGAGACCAAGAGATGAGTACACTAAGCAGATTCAGAAGGATGTAGGTTGCACTAGGTACTGGGAGATGAAGAAGCTTGCACAGGATAGAGAAGCATGGAGAGCTGCATCAAACCAGTCTCAGGACTGAAGACCACAACAACAACAACATTGCCAGTACTAGCATTACGTAACGTTTTTTCACATAATGGAGCTAGTTGAGTTAGGTGAAAAATCACTGTTTTAAAACATATTACTTTATTTCAGTTAAGTGGGCACATTCACACTCCAGCACTGCTCCAATGGTAAAGACCCCAAGCAACAAGCATCTGGGCCCCTCACCACTTATGCTGCTTCTACCACATTCCGACACCTAAAGCAGTCCATCCAAAAGAACAAAGATTTCTACAACTTTCCCACATTCTGGCATTCTAAAACTATTTTGTGTGGCTGAATGTCACTGTTCTTGGAAAAATATAACTATTGTATTTTAATTCTACGGAAAAGTCTTCTAAGACATGTGGTGCATGGATACACTACGTAAGCATACTGACTTCCTGTGGAAATAACCAACATGTGGAAATAGTATCTGTGCATTATTTCAAAGAACTTCAATGATGTCGTCTGCCACTGGCCATTGATGTTATTGTAACGTTATAGTGAGGAGAGAAATGTGGAAAATATTGACAAGAAGAGACAGTGTGATAGGACATGTGTTAAGACATCGGGGAATAACTTCCCAGTATTAGAGGGAGCTGTAGAGGCTAAAAACTGTAGGGGAAGACAGAAGTTGGAATATGTGCAACAAATAATTGAGGACATTGGGTTGTAACAAGTGTTTCGCTGAGATGAAGAGGTTAGTTGCAGGGTAGGAAATCATGGCAGGGCACATAAAAACCACTTGGAAGTCGAATGATGCTAACACCCTCCACTCACTTCACCCCAAAAAAATGGGGGGGGGGGGGGGGGGAGGGAGGAGGACGGAAAGTTTGAACCTTTTTAATGCAGGCTTCAAACACGTGATGAGTTAGATTGGACCAGTAATAAAGAAACAAGACACTAATTGTAGAAATTCAGCATATTGTCACAGAAAAAGCTGAGTAGCACCATGGTGTAGTGGTTATCATACTAAAATGTTGCATGGAGGGTTGTAACTTAGAATAATGTCACATAGAAGAAGGTGTAATTAGATGAATGACAAACACTAACTTCAAGTAAGGAAGGTTTATTCAGCACTTGCACATACAAGGGCAGGGAGCGAAATGCCTCTAGCCAGAACACACACAGTATATATACAGATACAGAACATTCCAGCACAATGATTCTTTACATTTCTGGAAACTTCTAGAATGTACTCAAAACTGAATATAGAAATTAAAATTGTACAGTCCAGGTGAGTTTTGAACTCACGACTCTCCATGCAACAGTCTAGTATTGTAATCACTACACCGTGGTGACTGTGCTACTCAGCTTCTTCTGCGACATTGCTCCCTCCTTAAGAGAACGGTGTCTCAGTGTTACGTCATCCTACTCTGGGAATGAGTCATCGGTCGTGCATACTCCGGCTCCCGATGACTGATGTTCACCCTGGCAGCGATATTCTTAGAACTTCCTTTGCCGCTAAGCTCTTCGTCACCTTTCCACTTGTTGCCTGTCACTGGAGCATTGAATTTACCCTGGGTTTGCAGGATCCTTTTAGGACTTCATTCGAAGGGTGTGGACCGTATCTCTGCTCTTTCGTCGTCTCGTGTTGGGGTCGAAATCTTCAACTTCATAAGTAACATCAGACAACTGTCTTACAACCTTATAAGGTCCAAAGTAGCGCCTGAGGAGCTTCTCAGAGAGACCAACCTTCCGAAAAGGATTGAAGATGCAGACAAGGTCACCAGGCTGGTAGACAACAGGGCAGTGGTTCATGTCATACCTTTGGCAATCGTTTACTTGAACCTGCAGCGTGTGGAGTCGAGCTAACTGCCAAGCTTCCTCAGCTCTGGTTAACACGTGGCCAATGTAGTTATCGTCCACGTCATCAAGATGTAACAGAAACACAGTGTCCATCATCGTAGTTGCCTCACGCCCATGCACCAGGAAAAATGGGGTAAATCCTGTGGTGTCTTGTTTGGCGTTGTCGTAGACAAACGTTCTGAAAGGTAGCACCTCATCCCAGTTGCTCTGCTCAACATTGATGAACATTGATGGCATATCGGCTAAGGTCTTATTCAGGTGTTCAGTAAGCCCATTAGTTTGTGGATGGTAGGCAGACGTCATGTGATGAGTAATGTTGCTCAATCTGTAATTAACGACCTTGGGGCACTGTGTTTTAATATAATGTCTCCCATGATGAATTTGGCTGTCCCGAATGCTTCAGCTGTTTTCATGGCTTTTGTAATGGCATAGCGTGTCAGATAATCAGTGCAAACAATAATCCATGTATTGCCACTAGCAGACATTGGAAATTGTCCGAGAAGGTCAATCCCAACGTGCTGGAAAGGCATTTTGGCTGGTGGAATTGCTATGAGTCACCCAGGTGGTTTCTGAGAAACTGCCTTTCTCCTCTGGCACTCTCGACAGTGCAACATATAGTGACGGACACTCTTAAATAAACCTGGCAAGAAAAATCTCTTGCGGATCCTAGTGTATGTCTTAATAAATCCTAAATGTCCGGCCCAAGGTGTGTCATGGAATTTCTGTAGAACATCTAAGTGCATGTGTTTAGGAATCACGGGTAGCCACCTCTTTCCAAACTGATCAAAGTTTTTCTTGCAAAGTAATCTATTAACTACCTTAAATTGTCCTTTCACATCCTCTGACCGATTTAAGGCAAGCATAATTTGAGATATCTTGGTGTCCTCCTCCTGCTCAGCAGAGAGAACCTGGAATGAAGCGAGAGAGTCACTATTTTCATCAAAATCTAGATGGTCTTGCACAGGGTTTCTTGAGAGACAGTCATCTTGGTGTTTTCTTCCACTTTTGTACACTATGGTAATGTCATACTCTTGAAGACATAGTGTTCACCTGGTAAGTCGTCCTGTTGGATCTCTGAGACCTGTCAACCAGCAAAGTGAATGATGGTCTGTAACAACTGTAAAAGGACTTCCATAGAGGTACTGTCAAAATTTGCACATGGCCACACAGAAAGACATTCTCTTTCTGTAGTTGAGTAGTTTCTCTTGGCTTTTTTAAGTATCCTAGAAGCATAGGCTATAACCTTCTTTTTTCCATCCGAAATTTGCTCCAGAACAGCACCAATCCCATACCCACTGGCATCTGTGTGTAGTTCTGTATGTGCTCTCTCATCACACAGACCAAGTACAGGGTCAGTCGTCAGAGCTTTTCACAGCACATCGAAAGAATCTTGTTGAGCACCACCCCAGATAGATTTAGCATCGGCTTTTAACAACTCTTGGCGTGGCCTGGATTTGATACAAAAGCCTTTGATAAAATGATGGTAATAAAAACAATCCGAGGAAGCTTCTCACATCTCTACTACTTTTAGGAATAGGAAATTTCATTATAGATCTCACTTTTTCTAGATCTGGCCACACACCTTCGTTTGACACAAGGTGTCCAAGTATTTTGATTTCTTTTGCTCCAAGGAGAGACTTTCTTTGATAAAGTTTCAGTCCACATTGTTGGAGACAATTAAGAACGGCCCTCAGTCTTTTTGTGTGTTCATCAAATGTCTCTGAGAACTCTATAATGTCATCTAAATAATAAAGACACATGGTCCACTTCAGGTGACAGAATATTATCCATCATCCGTTCAAAAGTTATTGGTGCATTAGACAAGCCAAACGGAATTACTTTAAACACGTAGACACCCTCAGGGGTGATGAATGCAGTTTTCTCACTACCAGCCTCATCTACATTGATTTGCCAGTATCCCTAGTACATGTCCATGGTTGAGAAAAGCTTAGCCCCCTTCAGACAATCTAGTGTATCGTCAATTTGTGGAAGAGGGTAAATATCCATTTTAGTTATCTTATTAAGCTTCCTGTAATCAACACAAAAGCTCCAACTGCTGTCCTTCTTCCTGACGAGAGCCACTAGTGATGACCATGGGCTCTGTGAAGGCTGAATGATGTCATTCTTCATCATTTTCTCTACTTCGTCACAAATTATTCGATGTTCCGTTGGTGTCACACGGTATGCTCTATGGCTTATTGGATGATGGTCTCCAGTGCTAATCCGGTTCTTCACCGTCGATTTGTCTAATTTGCTCTTCACCTGTGGATTGAAGCATTCAGAGAACTCTTGAAGCATTCAGAGAACTCTTGAAGAATGACAAGTAGCTTCTTCTATTGTTCCTTAGTGAGATCTGGTGATAGTTGAGCTAGAAGATATCTTGTCTCGTAGTGGTAGCACCACAGACTCGGCATGGGAGGTTTCTATGATGTTCAGCTGTTTGGCAATTAACTGTTCCGCATTTGCTACACACATGCGTCTTGGAAGGCTCTGCATTTCTTGGTGACAGTTAACTATCCACAATTCACCGAATCCGTTCTTAGACGAGATGACAGAGGCTGGGATGATCAAGTTATTCTTCAGTGATATGCTTCTCTTACATTCCACTAGAAGATCCGTGGATTGATGCATGGCATGATGCATGACAGTTACCTTTCTAGCGCTGAGTGCAGGAATGATTACTTCATCCATCACATGTAGTCTCCACACACTCAGATGTACATCTTCTTGTACAGAGTATCTCATCTCATCTAGCGTAATCTTCGAGCAACCACAATCTATAATTGCCTGAGAAGCTTTCAGAAAGTTCCATCCCAGAATTATGTCATGACTACACTCTTGTAAGACAATGAATTCTAAGGGCTGTGTATGGCTACTTACACCCACACGAATGACATATCTTCCTGTAGGTTTTACATATTTCCCATTAGCCACCTTCAGCAGAAATGTTTTGTTGTCGACAAATATGGTTTTCTGCAACTGGCGATGGTACTCGAAATGACTGAATATGATGCTCCAGAGTCCACAAGAGCTTAGGCTGGTCGCCCATCTACGAGGATATTGACATAGTTTCCTATCATTTTTGTAGTGATTGACGGTGGAGGGTTTTTCTCTTTGGCGGCCCCACCTCCCAGGAAGGTCACACCCTTTAATTTTCCAGGTTGCGGCGGCTAGGTGATACAGACATCAATCGGCGTGTTGGGGAGCGTTCTCTCCAGCAGCTAGCTTGCGATGATGGTAACCTACGTTGTCCTGCACCATCATCATCTTGTTCATCTTTGGTGTTGGCTAAGATCAGTCTGCTGTCTTCTGCCGTGGGTGTCATCAAACATCTGCTGCCTTTCTCGACAATAGTGCACCACATGTCTCGGCCGTCTGCAGTGGAAACATACTGGTTGGTTATCCTGGGTCCTCCAGGCGTCAGTCTTCCTTGGTGCTTAAACAGGTTCAGGTTCCTCGTGTGGCATTGTAGGAACATAACTCCACCTGGGTCTTGACTTTTTCACCATTTTAAAGGGAAATGAAGGACGAGAGATTGGGTTCATTATCTGTTCCACTTCCTCCCTTATGACCTCTTGGAACGTCTCGTTTTTTTTTTTTTTTTTTTTTTTTGCTCGCCGTGCCTAAGTGCCTTCTGAACTTCCTCTCTCACTATCTGATGAAGAACACTTGCGAAATCAGTTTCTTCGTTTATCACAGACATCGATATGACATTTGGAAGCCATTCAAACTTCTTGCGTGTAATTCTTTTTTGATGCATTGTCTCGATATACTGGCACCATTTTATGAAGTCATCTGCTGTCGAAACCTCCTTCAGGAGTAGGGCTTGATACACGTCCTCAGCAATACCCTTCATGAGATGTGCAACCTTATCTTGCTCCTTCATTCTAGGATGCACCATATTACACAGCTCCAAGACATCTTGAATGTAGGATGCTGTTGTTTCTCCTGGACGCTGTGCCCTGCACTTTAATTTATTTTCAGCCTTGCACTTCTGTCGTTGTGTGTCGCTGAAATACTTTCACAGTTCCACCTGGAATACTTCCCAGCTTGTGAACTTCTCCTCCTTGTTCTCATACCATTACTTGGCAGTGCCCTCCAAGTAGAAAAATACATTAGCCAAACACACGGTTTCATCCCATTTATTAAATTTGGCTATATGCTCATATACCTTCAGCCACTTGTTTAGATCTTGGCTATTGTCACCAGGGAACCCGGAAGGATGTCTCATGTAGTGGCACACAGTTGCTGTCATCATAACATCCTCTTCTTCTTCTGTCTCCAATAGATTGCAATCTGTTGAATATGGCTCGAATTCAGGTTTCGCACCACGTAAATGGTGGCTCTGTCGTGGCCTGATAGAAGCCACTCTTCCGTCGATAACATGCGCTATCACAAGTTCCAATACCCAGCGCCTCCACCAGAATAATGCCACGTAGAAGAAGGTGTAATTAGATTAATGACAAACACTAACTTCACTTAACAAAGGTTTATTCAGCACTTGCACATACAAGAGTGCAGAGCAAACTGCCTCCAGCCAGAACACATACGGTATACACTCCTGGAAATTGAAATAAGAACACCGTGAATTCATTGTCCCAGGAAGGGGAAACTTTATTGACACATTCCTGGGGTCAGATACATCACATGATCACACTGACAGAACCACAGGCACATAGACACAGGCAACAGAGCATGCACAATGTCGGCACTAGTACAGTGTATATCCACCTTTCACAGCAATGCAGGCTGCTATTCTCCCATGGAGACGATCGTAGAGATGCTGGATGTAGTCCTGTGGAACGGCTTGCCAAGCCATTTCCACCTGGCGCCTCAGTTGAACCAGCGTTCGTGCTGGATGTGCAGACCGCGTGAGACGACGCTTCATCCAGTCCCAAACATGCTCAATGGGGGACAGATCCGGAGATCTTGCTGGCCATGGTAGTTGACTTACACCTTCTAGAGCACGTTGGGTGGCACGGGATACTTGCGGACGTGCATTGTCCTGTTGAAACAGCAAGTTCCCTTGCCGGTCTAGGAATGGTAGAACGATGGGTTCGATGACGGTTTGGATGTACTGTGCACTATTCAGTGTCCCCTCGATCACCAGAGGTGTACGGCCAGTGTAGGAGATCACTCCCCACACCATGATGCCGGGTGTTGGCCCTGTGTGCCTCGGTCGTATGCAGTCCTGATTGTGGCACTCACCTGCACGGCGCCAAACACGCGTACGACCATCATTGGCACCAAGGCAGAAGCGACTCTCATCGCTGAAGACGACACGTCTCCATTCGTCCCTCCATTCACGCCTGTTGCGACACCATTGGAGGCGGGCTGCACGATGTTGGGGCGTGAGCGGAAGACGGCCTAACGGTGTGCGGGACCGTAGCCCAGCTTCATGGAGACGGTTGCGAATGGTCCTCGCCGATACCCCAGGAGCAACAGTGTCCCTAATTTGCTGGGAAGTGGCGGTGCGGTCCCCTACGGCACTGCATAGGATCCTACGGTCTTGACGTGCATCCGTGCGTCGCTGCGGTCCGGTCCCAGGTCGACGGGCACGTGCACCTTCCGCCGACCACTGGCGACAACATCGATGTACTGTGGAGACCTCACGCCCCACGTGTTGAGCAATTCGGCGGTACGTCCACCCGGCCTCCCGCATGCCCACTATATGCCCTCGCTCAAAGTCCGTCAACTACACATACGGTTCGCGTCCACGCTGTCGCGGCATGCTACCAGTGTTAAAGACTGCGGTGGAGCTCCGTATGCCACGGCAAACTGGCTGACACTGACGGCGGCGGTGCACAAATGCTGCACAGCTAGCGCCATTCGACAGCCAACACCGCGGTTCCTGGTGTGTCCGCTGTGCCGTGCGTGTGATCATTGCTTGTACAGCCCTCTCGCAGTCTCCAGAACAAGTATGTTGGGTCTGACTTACCGGTATCAATGTGTTCTTTTTTCCATTTCCAGGAGTGTATGTACAGTTACAGAACATTCCAGTATAATGATTCTTGACATTTGTGGATACTGCTAGAATGTACTCAAACCGAATATAGAAATTAAAATTTTACATTTCAGGTGAATGTTGAACTCATGACCCTCCATGCAACAGTCTACTATCATAACCACTACACTGTGGTGACTGTGCTACTCAGCTTCTTCTGAGAATGGCAATAACACACAAATTTTTTTGGATTTATTTTAAAGTTTGTTGTATATCTTAACAGTTTCCAAGTGAAAAATCTCCATGATTGTTACTGAAGCGTACTGGGCTCTTAACAGTCCATTGAAAACATATTCTTTAATTCAAATTCTGTTTGTTGCCAGCACAACTTACAAGGTAAAATTATTAACAATTTCTTGCAAAGAGAGAGAATACTAGTAGAAAACACTTGATGTCCTTGAAGGGAGAATAGAGGCGATTGATGGGTGAATGGTACAGAATTATACTGATTTTTTTAATCATTATATTTTCAATAGTTCTTGGTACAGGTCTGTTTAAGTTTTCACTCAAAACTCATTTTGAGGTAGAATTCTATGTGCACTTCTACCTCATTGTGGCATGGTAGTGATAAAGCCTGTCCTTATAGAGTGCACACAAAATTCTTTTGACATACCAATTCTGTGCAGAACTTGTTTGTTGTTGCTTGACAATGCACAGAGCATTGTGGTTTCCTACCCACACTGGATGGTGTGTCTCTTCTGGGTAAACCAATGATTCCATAGTGGAGATGGGTCCAAAAGTGTTCACGCCAACAAAAACAGTGTTCTCCAGTGGAAGGGTGGACCACCAGAGGATTTCCATATCCACTCCACAAAGAGATCTTGCGCAGCCAGCCCTCCTGAAACATCTAAAATACATTGCAGTAACATAACAATGTCACTGCATAATAATGTATCTGATGTTATGAAGAGAGCGGAGAACACATTCTAGAGGATGCCCCTGTTCTATGTACATAAAGCTATAGAGAGAATTGCTGGGGCTCCTAAATCTACTGAAAGGTTGCAAAATAGTACTCTGCTGATACGGAAAATGGCATTCTGTCAAGAGCATAAATCTCTGCAATGCAAAAACTTTGGGGAATATCCTACTATTACTGAAATGTACACTTCAATTACCTTATAGGCATTGTATGAAGTCGTGACCTTATGGATGTGGACCCCAAAGAACTTATACAGGGGCACACTGAAAGTAAATGCCTCCAAATTTTGTGTATGAAAGCTCTTTGAATGAAATGTTATTAACACCCTACATCTTTGTTCTCCATGTGTAGATATTTGCAAACCTTTTCTGCTGGAAGGCTCTGAATTATAGTGTGTAACATGGCAGTGTTTAATGCAACTGTAGCTGCATGAGAAACAGCATGCCGTAATCAAATTCCAAATTCTTCTGCATGTGAAGCACCCTCTCCTTTGGCATGACAATGACAGACCACACACAAGCGCTGTGCCATCTGCAACAATCTGATGCCCTGGATTCGCTATCATCTATCATCAATCATCATCCGTACAGTCCAACTTCACTACATCCAACTTTCATCTGTTTCCAAAGCTTACAACACAATTTCAAGGACATCACTTTGGTAGTGATGAAGCGGTGCAAGCAGAGGTGAGATTGTGGCTCTGTCAACAATGTCAAATATTCTACAGTGATGGTATCAATGAACTGATCTCTGGGTGGGAAAAATGGTGTTTGTTGCCAGGGTGCTTGTGCAAACAAATATGTAGACAAGAAGAATAAAGATGGAGAATGTTAATAATGTTGGTGTAACTGAGCTGAAAAACATGCTGAAACGGATATCTTTAGCTCACCCACATTATCTAAATATGTAAAAGCTAGCTTGTTACATTTGAAGAGTCCATCAATGTGTCCTAAACTGGATACATCGCTTTCGATATCTGTCCCAACTTGTAAGGAGAAGCCAACCTGTGGGAGATGTGGTTTGGATACTCGTGAAACAGGCTGTCTGTGCACTTTGCGACCTTGTTGTTTTAATTGCTCAGGCAAATGTCTTGTACGCTCAAACGGATCCCCTGTCTATTTGCAGTGACAAATGATTCAGGAACATTAGGTCATAAGATAGCTCCCAAGTGTGTCGGAATAACATGTTAAAAGCTATGAAACCTCCAAAGTTTGCAACTTTATTTTCTACCTTTGTAAAGAAACCATTCACCAAGTCAGATGCCTGAACACAAATACCCTGTGCAGACACTAGCACGTCCACTTGTGCCTGAAGCTGACTCTATATGGGCACTGCTGCAGTTGTTATAATATAACTGAGAAACAAGCGTGGAGTACAAATCGAAAGTAGGTGAATTCTGCTCAGAAAATGAAGTCTGGAAATAAGAAATCTCAGTGTACCTTCTTACCACACTCCCTTCAGGAAAGAAAAACAATGAGTTGAAGGGTCAGTCCTAAAATGCAAGGCAGCAATTCCTCTAACTGTAGAGTTTCAGTAAAGTCTGATGAGGAAGTGTATCAGGTGGACCTACAAATATGTTTGGACAATCCATGAAGTCCATCTGCCATTCTCATGACCAGTTTGAACTCCCCACATCTATTGCAGGAATTGGCAGTGGCTAAACCCAGTTGTTAAATTGTGCCCTTGCTTATAAGGTACATCTAGAGTAGTTAAAATTGCAAATACGGGAAATGCCTGTGTAGATAAGCCTTCAAGAGGTTTGCTTAAAGACAACAGATAATCTGTGCTACCAAGAGTTTACAGACACAGGAAGGATGGTCTAAGTGGTGAATGGGCAAAGGACCATGTGGCTGTGAGTTAGACGAGTAGTCAAGGAGAGCACTGAGAGATTTTTAACATCTCTTAACCATTCATACTAGCAATGAGGAGCAATTAGGAGAATATCGGGATATAAAAGCCCACAAACAGTATCTACCGTATTAAACGAAGGTGTCCTACAAATACTAGTCCAGAAACTAGTAGTATAGTGCAAACAATGACAAAGCATCGACATAGGGAGTGTGTGGAGAAAAACAGATTTAACATCTTGTCTAACAACTCACCACTGCTGCACATAACAGTTCAGGACCCAACAGGATTCAATATGGCATGCTACAGCAAACACGGATGTGAAAGAAGTACTTCTGTACCTCTGCAAGAAAATATGGGCAGAAGGCTGCTACCTGGATACAGGACGGGACTTGATTGCAATACCATTTCTGAAGCAAGAGGAGGACAGATTTGTTCCAGGTTCCGCTGTCTAGCATACAGGAAAGACTCTTGAGCAGATCACAAATCAACACCTGATGTGGTTTCTCCATTCCAGAGGATTATACAGCCATTTCCAATCTGGTTTTGGAAGATACCATTCCATACTTGACAATATACTCCAACTAGAAGGGAGGTTGCAAAAGTCATTCCTATGCAAATGGCAATTTATTGGTACCTTCCTCGATCTCGAGAATGCATATGGTACCACATTGGCACATAACATCATCCATCAAAGTTGTGAAAAATGATTTCGTGAGTATCTTGCCATATTACTGCAGTCCTCCCTCACTGAATGATACTTCCTGTTTCAGATCAGTGATACATCCATACTTGGACCAATATCCTAAACAGAATTGTGTTCCCCAAGGTAACATTCTGAGCGTTGTTCTTTTTATTATAGCAGTCAACAGTTTCTCTTCCTCAATAAGGAGCAGAGTCAAATCCTTATTATTTGTGAACAAGGTTTTAGTATTCTGTTCTTCCTCCAATCTCTCAAATGAAATTTATCAACTACAGCTAAAAAAATGGAAAATCCAGGATAGAATGTAACAATATTATGAAAAGGGTAGTTGTTACCCGCCATATAGCGGAGTTGATGAGCCAGAGATAGGCACAACAAAAAGACTGTCACAAAATAGGTTTTTGGCCAACAAGGCCTTTGTCACACACGACACACACACACACACTCACACACACACACACACACACACACACACACACAATGCAATCACAACTTGCACACACATGGCTGCCCTCTCTGGCAGTTGAAGTTGCTGGAAAATTTTGTGACACATCTCTTACACATTACATATATGTATATCACATTTAGCTTTTCCTTATTCTACTTTAGCTTTCACCACAATATTCATTGTTAATTCTTACTTCCTAACTGTCAGTAGAGAAGGGAGCTCAAGTGTCTGTGTGGTTTTTTGCTTAAACAGATACAGGCTGTACAAAGTAAATTTGATATCACAATGATATCAGAAATTGAAACCCTCATCATGATGACTCTGTCATGCTAATCACTACAATATTTATGTGCTGGAGCATCTGCTTTGCAATAATAACACCCTGAGTTGCTAGTAGCTTACTGTACTTCCCTCTTTATCAGCCATAAGTATCACTACATAACAAATATGGGACAATCTAAACATAATACTGCGTATCTGATTCTCCTTAACAAATTGTATGTTAACAGCAAATGGGTCTACTCAACTGATTTCTTATGCTTGGCATTTCTTCCCATCTATACAGTGGTTTATTCATTCACTGTTCTGGTACATGCTTCAGTACCTTGACTTTATAACAGTGGTTTACTTTTTCAGGAAATTTATCGTTTAACTCGCATGTAATCTACAAATACTGTAGTGGCTACCACTACAGTAATCTAATTTGTTTCCCTTACTTTCATGGTAATAACAGGTTGACTGCAACCTGCAATGCATGTTTCCTTGTATGTTGTTCTACATCATGTGAACTGGGTCTTACAAAATGACTTTGCATACAGTTCAGTTGGTTTGTCCTTCTACAGCTTCACCCTGTTGGAACAATGTCCAACCAGCTTCTACCACACACTGTCAAAGATCCAATCTTGCATGATGTTTCGTCTTACTCCCAGTATGTATTACACTGAGAGTGTCGTCAATTTTATGAACCTCCTTCCCAATCCAGAAGTGTCATCCCTGAAAGCATTTACCCATGTCGTCTTGATCACTAGTATTAAGGCACTTTTCCTTTTTTTCACCCTCTCCCCCCTCCTGATGGAGAGCTGCCATCACCATTCGCAATGAATCTGTGTCCTTTAGAAATAAATATATCTCTATCACTTATTTATCCCCAACATAATTAAATAATTAACATCGCCAATAGCTTCCACTGTGTCATTTGCAGTATCTGCAGTGAAATTACCGTCTACAGATACACTGCGCAACACAAAAATCATTGGTGCATGTACTTCCCAGAACATGTCCATCCAGGATTACACCCATCAGCCTCCAGTGGGGTAGGTACCTCTGCACCTAAATCTATGTAACACTCATTTTATTTCAGTACAGTACACATTAATTCAACTGGCACTACAGCAGATTAAGACGATGATGTTTTGCTAGAATTGGAGCTGGTGATCAGACATCCATAATTTCCACAACCTTACTACCTTCTGCATCAGTTAGATTTCAAGTATTAACTCCTTTCACTGGACTATCTGCTTGCGAACACATGCTACCCTTACTTTATATCTCCTTATGTCTATGGTAGTTTACTCATGGATCAACAATCTGCTCCCTGTGTCTAGCCCACCTCTCTCCTTCCATTTCTGTCATATCTTGATAAAACTGTCAGCAGGATTAACTTAGCCAAAGGTAGTTGATGCTGTTGGAGCATGTAAACTATATGAAGCCCTGTCCCTGCTTTCAACTGAGATAATTGAACTGTCAAGGTTTGCAACGTCTCCTCAAGGGTAACTCCCTAGGTGTCCAACACAGACTTTGTGGAAACTGTATTAAATAATAATAATAATAATAATAATAATAATAATAATAATAATACAAGAGTGGTTTGAAAAGTTCTTGGAATCACCATGAGAGGTCAGCACTAGCGCAATGTGTTGTTCACGTGATATTTATTGGACTGTTGCCTGTTAACAGATGTCATGTCAAACCTCTTGGAAGAGAGCTGTGGCGGTGATGTGGTTCTGTTGTTGTTCTCACGTAGTGATTTGCGAAGATGGAAAAAAAATCTAGATTCGAGCAGCGATTAAGTACTTCATAAATAAAGGTATGGAAGCAAAGGACATTCATGCCAATTTCCAGAATACACTGGAGGACTATGCTCCTTATATTCAACTGTTGTGAAGAGGACAAATGAATTTAAATTCAGTGATGATCTGTGCAGTGGTCAGCCAAGATGTGTCGCTACTCCAGAAATCATTGCAAAAGTACAAGTACACAAAATGTTCATGAAGGATCATCGATTGAAAGTGTGTGAAATTGTTCATGCTTGCCAGATGTCATCTGAAAGGGTATATCACATTTTAACAGAAGAATTATAAATGAAAAAATTAATTGCAAGATGGGTGCCGCAACCCTTGATGCTTGATCAAAAATGCATGCCGTCGCTGTGGCAAAATTACATGAACTAAGTATGAATTGTTTCCACACCCGCTTTATTCACCTCATATGCCTCCGTGAGACTTCCGTCTCTTCCCAGAATTGAAAATTGTTCTCGGTGGATGAAGATTCACTTCAAATGAAGAATTGATAGCTGGACTTGACAACAAGTTTGCTGGCCTGGAGGAAGCTCATTTTCGAGTTTGGATCAAGGCATTGGAACATTGTTGGACCAAGTGCATTAATCTACAAAGAGACTGGAAACATATTAAAAAATTCAGTGATGTAAGTACTTTTTTTCTATTTGTTCTGAAAACTTTTCAAACCACCCTAGTACCATAGGATAACCAGACAGGGTGATGAAAAGAAACTTCAATCTAACACTGTCCTAACACTTCCTGCTGTAACCTAATTTCTCTGCTTAAGTGGCTGCTTGTGGTTACTACTTTACACATTAAAAACAAGTGAGCCATACCTTTTGCTCACAAGAAGATGTTGCCCATAATGATTTATTCGGATTGATTGATATGTTTATTCATCCATGTAACAATACAAATTGTATGGATGTCGTCAGTTGTGTATTATGAACTAAAACATACATGGGTTCTTACAATGTTTACAATTCAATTCTTACAATTTTTAAAGGTCAATTCTTACAATATTTATAATTATGCCTTATGCTGTTCCTTTTTATAGGCCTATGTGGTCTTTGTGTCTACTAAATAGCTATCTACAATTATTCTAAATATTCATTTATCTTGTATAACAACTTTTGCTTAGTAAATATGTTTTTAGCTTTTGGCTAAAGTTATGAAGTTCATGTACACATTTTATTTCCTGTGGCACAGTTTCAGGCCATTATATAGCATACTGTTCTGTGTTTTGGACTTGTTTTTCCTGTTTAGGTATAAGTAGTGGCTGGATCTAGTTTTATGGTCATGTATTGAGCTGTTTGTAGCATACAGATCAATATTTTTCCTTACATGAAGTAGTGTCTAGAAAATGTATTCACACGGGACAATCAGAATTTCTAGTTTTTTTGAGTAAATCAGTATGATGGTCCCTATTGCTGCTATTTGTCATTATCTGAACAGCTCTTTTCTGTATCATGAAGACAGACGGAACATACCCCATCACTTGTTCCCCAAAACATGATTGCATAACTAAGGATTTGAGTGTATGTATCCAAAATATGCCATCTTGAGGCATGAAATGTTGCACACTTGTGCAAGTATTCATAGAGCATAACATGCTGTGGATAGTCTCTTTATTTAAAGCTTTTACATGTTCTTTCCATTTTAACTGACAATCTACCTTCAACACCAAATATTTGGTATCAATTACACATTCTATTACATCATCATTAATTGTTAATTTATCATCATTGTGTCTTTTATTCAACCAGAAGTACATACAATTAGTTTTCTTTACGTTAAAAGTTACTTTATTTTTCAGTGATCACTTGTGAACATCTTTGAGTTCTTCCCCCCTCCCCTCATCTGATACTCTGCAGAAAATCATTAATGTAAATAAGAAAAAGGATTGGACCTAATATACTACCTTGCAGGATGCCTATATTAATACATTTTGGATCTGATAAGTATTTTACGAGAAATCCTTCAGAAGTATGTGAAATCTCAACATGCTGCATCTGATTTTCTAGATAGGACATAAACCACTTCTTAACCGCACCTTCTATTCCTAGTAACTTTAATTTATGTAATAAAATTATGTGGTCCACTGTATCAAATGCCTTTGATAAGTCCAGGAAAATTTGATTCACATGGTCACCTTTGTCCAGTGCCTCAAGAATGACCTTTGTAAGCTGTGCAATAGCTGATTCTGTACCTCTTTTGGGCCTGAAACCATATTGTTTTTTTGCAAAGAAGGTTAAACTTATGTAGATACTGTATTAACATATTTTTCATTAATTGTGGAAATGGTGGACAGTAGGGAGATTGGTCTGTAGTTTTCTGCATTTTTCACATCACCATTTCTGAGTATGGATATTACTTTTGCTTGTTTTAGGTGCTTGGGAAAACAGTCAGATTTAAATGATTTGATGATAATTTTTTGTTAATTTAATGGAGCTTTTATGGAATTTGCACAGTCTTTTAGATTACAAGCTGGGATTTCATCTAGACCAGTTGATTTTTAATTGATGTATAACTTGTACGACCTCTTTCTCAGTTGCCAGATAGAGTGCCATTGATTTTGGTGGATAGTTCTGTGTGGGTAAGACATACGTGTCTGGGAAGTTCTGTTGTAATTTCTTAGTAATACTGTTGAAGTACACATTTACAAAGTTAGCTATTTCTTTTGGGTGGTTCATTTGTCTATTTTTGTTCTTAATTTGTGAATTCAAAAGTTTTTGCCATGTGTTTGCTGTTTTCCATTTGATAATATTCCAGGCTGCTTTGCTTTCATTTTCTGTCTGCAATAGTATTTTATGGTTTGTGAGTTTTTTAGTTGTTTTGTAGTTTTTATAAAATTGCAAAAAGGCTGGGTTAGTCTGTCAATTTTTGATTGAAGCGAGATACCTAAGAGTGTCAGAGGATTTTTTGATTCCTTAGGTTATCCATATATTTTTTTCTGAAGTTACAATGGTATGCAAAATTTTGGGGAATGCTTCCTTAAATTTTAGTTTAAAAATGGAGATGAAACTATTAAACATTTTGCTCACATTTGTTTCCATATAGATTTCCTCCCACCCTTCATATTGTATCTGGGATGAAAATTCCAGTAGGTTTGACTTTGAGAAGAGCCTTTTATATGCTTTTAATTTAGGGGACTTTTCTACAAAAATTTACTTTTAATATCTGACACAAATGGCCTGATAAACCTAGATTTTGAAATTTTATATAGCATTTTTTCCTGTGTATATTTGTTTCTACATGGTCTGTCAATGTTGAACATTGTTTAGTTACTCTAGTGGGACAACTTACAAGTGAAGTCATGCCATAACTGTACAAAACATTTAAATATGTGTGGCCGACTTCATCTGACTTCATTGTATTGATATTGAAATCACCACAGACGATTATGCTTGTTTTTGAGCAAGATACCTTAGCTAGTGTCTGATATAGTTTTGAGAAAAAATATCCACATCACCACTTGGTGATCGGCACGCACAAATTACCATTAATGTTTTTGACATGTTGTGTTCTGTTACTTCAATGGCTGAGAGTTCAAAATGTTTATCAACTCTTAATGCAGTAAGGTCATTTCTGCCTTTAAATGAAATACCTCCTCTCTTCACGTAAATACATGAATCCCCACTTTTCATCAAGAGTCTGCTGTAGAAACAAGCAAGTTCATATGAGGCTAAGGCTAAATATGAGATTTCATTCCCTTTGCACCAGTGTTCCATAAGACACACAACTGAACTGTCTAATGTTTTTAAATTTACTTCCAGTTGGTGAATTTTGTTTTTTGTGGATTGTATATTCTGGTGAAGTACTGTTAAACATTGAGTTGTACTTATTGTGGTAGCCTCTTTGTGCTTGATGTTAAAAAATCTTTCAGATGGTATGGAGGCACTGTTTTCTGCCTGCTTGCTGCACTGTGCATTTTACTTGCTGTTGTTTCCTTTTCTTCTGGTGGAGTTGCTCCTGAGTCATCTGTTGCTCCTGTTGTTGTTGGTTGTGCAGATGTAAATGTTGTGACCATTTCCTTTGCCTCTGTAGACATTGGTTCTAGGTCTTTTATTACTGTTGTGGCTGGTATTGTTACAAATGCTTTCCTGTTGACACTTACTTCTATATCTGATCCTCCTCTATGTTCTAGCACTGCTACAGCTGGATTCATTAGGCAGGCAGGGCTTTCCATGTCATTAACAGTCTTGCTTTTGCAAGATACTTTGCAGATCTCTTTTGCTGTTGGCAGTGTAATCGTGTCATATTTATCACTTCTAGAAAAACATTTGTCATGAACATTTTGATCCTCTGACAAATTAATGACTTACCCCACATATTTAGGTGCATTCTGTGTCTTGTAAAGTGCTTTCTTTCCAGGTCATTTAGGGTGAGAAAAACAGCACTTAAAGCGGATTGACATATCTTTTTGTAAGCCTTGTTTTCTTTGTGGATCTTTTTGTTTACACGTAACGATTCAATAAGGTCATACCTATATGGTATGCCTAGCACAGTTATTTTCTGATCCCCAAATGTACAAAGTGTCTCTCATAAAACTCTTGTTGCTACTTTAATTTCATTTCTATATACATTATTTGCGCTGCCTACTATCACAATACACTGGTTTTGCGACACACAATTACTGTTTTTATGGTCCTTCAGTATTTACTGTAATCCTGCTCCAGGTTTCACCACATTTGTCACATTGAGGTCTTGGTGGTAATGAAGAATTTCTGCTATTCCTCTGCCGTGGCTGTCAGAAAGCAACACTATACTAACATGTTTTCGTAATCCTTTGTTTATGTTGTTGCACTGCTTGTTTACCTTCATTTTGTGGCAGTTGGTTCCTGAAGCTGTATTTCAACATAATGAATGCATTGTACATTTCTTTGCTGCCACTACAGATCGAAATGATTTATCTAGATGGCCAACCTCTTTCGTTTCAAGTTCACTGTCTGAGGGTAGATACTGAAAACAGTTTCTTAAGGGTAACTGGAATCTGTCTGAATTAAGTTTGGGTTTTGCACATATCTTTGGTTTGTTGTAGGTTTGGTAATTTCCAAGTTCTTTTTGTGATGGTGTAGATAGGTATTTCACTGTATTTTCCAGCAGCTTAACATGTTCTTTTGTGTCTTTCAGGTCTTTCTGCAATGCTTCTAGCACTTTTAGTTGATGTTTAGAATGGTACATTTCAACTGCATTCATACAGCTGTTACACGTTGTTCCACATGCACACGGTATGTTTTCTTGATTTACTTTCAAGAAACTATGGGTATGATACCACTTATGCATCTTTGAGTAATTTCTAACATCACTCAGTACAATTTTATTGCATAATACACAATTTATGGGCATTAAATACTTGCAATTTACGGAACAATTTTCTATTACATCTACACACGTCGCCGTCTTGCACCTATGTTGCAAATTACTACACATTTTTACATGCCATCAGAACATAGTCTCAGTTTACTTGCCGCAACCTGCATATAAAAGCAGAATAGAACGTTTGGTAGAAGACCAACTGACTCGCATTATACTCACTGGAAAAAAAGGAAGGTACCATCTCTGCACTCACCCTACTATGACGATTATGGTATACATCACATCATCCCAAATTCAGTTGGTCGTTTGTGTCACCAAATGTAGATTGAAGCACCTACCTTTTCACCATCCCACAGGCAGCAGTTGTCGACTGCTAGTGGTCAGAAAAGCCTTCAACTCTCCACCCTGGACATGGGTACAGCTGTTTGGTGGGTGGGTATTGGTGGATGCCCAATGCCCACTCGTAGATATAGCAAATCCACAAATTTCTTTTTACTTTGTGTCAGAATACATCAGTCGGTAATGTTAGGCCACAGTTAGCAGCCCCAAAGTGAAGGCTGGTCTAGGTCAGTGAAGTGTGCTTAGATCAGCTAACAGTTCCTCATCACAGCCAAAATGCAGTGAGGCTACATGGTCAGCACTTCAGCAGTGTGGTGCTGGGTCAGACCATGAGGCAGGGTGGTATGCAGCAGCTGGAGAAGGTAGATGCACTGATTCATAGTGATACATTGCTTAATGTAGGTTCCAGTAGAGCATACAGAGCCATATAGTGGTTCCCGACATGGACAGCAACAGCTTACTGCGGTGAGGTGTGCCTACACAGGACAATGAACAGGAGTGGAATTTTGTAAGTGTCTCGGGCACAAATCTCAGACCCCCAGGATAGGTGGCTGGCAATGGATGGATATTAACCGCAGGTGACTCACAAGCTGGGAGACACCATGTCACCAGCATTCAGACTTAGAAACTTAGGCATGGATATCAGACTCACAGCTAGGAATACAGCATCTAGTGACATCAGCTTGATGATCCATTTCGGGACATTGATCACTGTGGAGTTCCCCTCATAACTGGCTGCAAATGGTGACTGTTACTGCTTGGGCAAAATGAGCAGTATTTATGTGAGCTTGGTGTGCCACTGTTTCTGAAATGACAACACAATGTCCTGCCAGCAGAAATGGATATGAGACATAACTTTGGACAAAAATGACACTACCACCTCAGAAGCCCAATCCTTCTGCTGTATCAGAACTACTGCAGTGTGTGATCTTGTACCTTC